>NC_137897.1:103967251-104638443 GCF_963455335.1 Martes martes | reverse complement strand
GCATTTTCTCATATGCCATCTGTAGATCTTTTCTTTCTTTTAAGATTATTTATTTATTTGACAGCACAGCTTGCGAGAAAACATAAGCAGTGGGGAGGGGAAGAGGGAGAGACTGAAAGAGACTCCCCGCTGAGCAGGGAGCATTATATGGGGCTCGATCCCAGGACCCTGAGATCATGACCTGAACCAAAGGCAGATGCTTAACCAGCTGAGCCACCCAGGCACCCCCAGCTGTAGATCTTCTTTGAGATACCTGCTCAGGTCTTTGCCCCATTTTTTTAAAATCGGGTTGTTTTGGGGGCACCTGGGTGGCTCAGTGGGTTAAGCCTCTGCCTTTGGCTCGGGTCATGATCTCAGGGTCTTGAGATCGAGCCCCACATCGGTCTCTCTGCTCAGCAGGGAGCCTGCTTCCCCCCTCTCTCTGCCTGCCTCTCTGCCTACTTGTGATCTCTGTCTGTCAAATAAATAAATAAAATCTTTAAAAAAATCGGGTTGTTTTCTTATTATTCTTAATACTGTTTCTTCCTGTGACAGATGTGGATTTGGCCCCTTCTGATTGATTGGCAGCTGGAAAGTGTGATTTTGGTTACTTCTCCCACTTAGATACATAGGGTCTTGGGTAGACCATGCCTGGTATGTGTTCCCCTGGGTTTGCCAAAGGGTTCACTTTATTAACCTGAAGCTCTGGTGAAAGGGCAGGTAAAAAGTTAGTGATCAACTAAGTGTGCAGCCAGCGCTTACCCTGTGGACTGCACAGACATTGCAGGAAAGTACAGTCAGTCTTGTTGTAACACAACATACTCATTCCTAAAGATCACTGCTCTGCGAAATCGGGCAGTAAAACAACAGGTGTGGGAAGATTGGGGTTAGGGTACGGCACTAAAAAACTTGATTGGAGGCACATTTGAAAACTAAGGAACCTAATTAAAAAAATAGCGTAGTTTTGCACATGCTAGGTGATTAGGAAATCCATGAATACTACAAATACGGTGCGAGGAAGCGAATGTGAAATTCACATGCTATGGCTTCCTAAGAGATTAATCACATTGGAACGAATTCACATTTTCAAAATGAGCATTAGAGCCTAGCAGACTCATGACTACCCTTTGACACGTTTTTTTTTTTTTTTCAAAGATTGTATTTTCTGAGAGAGAGAGCATGCCTGGGGAGTGTTGGGGCATGGAGGGGGACGGGATGGGCAGGAACAGAGAGGGAGGGCGAGGGACAAGTGGACTCTGCGGAGCTCGGAGCCCGATTTGGGGCTCGATCTCAGGACACTAGAGATCATGACCTGAGCTGAAACCAAACCAAGAGTCAGGTGCTTAACCAACTGAGCCTCCCCAGAGCCTCTCCTTGATGCATTCTTGAGCATAGTAGGTCCCTTTCATTCTAATAGTAGCTTCTCACAAATGACCTCCTTTGTCGGTGCTGCCTGAAGTGCTGCCATCCACGGGTCCCTGACCACAACTCTCACCAGACTGTCCACTCACCAGGGGCCTCTTGGGCAGCTTGCGGGGGGGCAGGTAGCATACAGAGGTTTTATATTTGCTTACTCAAAACTGCTGGTGTGATGAAGCATTGGCCGGTGCCGAAGGGCGAGAAGGCTTCCTTGGAGGCAGGAGGACTAGGGCCGGCTGCCTGCTTGGGCCCTCTGATGCCCGGTCTTCACAGAGTCATTGGAAGTGTATTAGCAGCAGTCTCTCCAGAGCTTGGCATGGAGTTTTCGCAGGCCTGGATTCAGTGGTGTCTGCATCTCTCTTCTGTGCATTTTTCCCCTGATGGATTATAGAAACCGTTTCTTCCCAGGGAAACTTTCGATCATGTTAAAGACTCATTTTCAAAGGGAAAACAACGCCTTAGAGAGGAATTTGTTTTCAAAAATAGACATTCACATCGCATATAAATATATAGACAAGCACTCTGATGACAACAACAACAACAACATGCTGCCCTTCTGTTCTGGGAAAGAAGTATCTTATTTTCTGTTTGGAGGGAAGGGTTCCTCACAAACTTCAAATGCTCCATTCTCTGTGTATCCTTCCCTGTAACCCCCCTCCCCAAAAATGCTTTGGACGTGACTCTGCTATCCTCTGGAAGCCTTGGCTGAGATAGATTCTTAGCCTTAAAACTTTTTGCCATCCGGAAGCTACATCAAATTTATGAGGCTGCTATGCTTGATTGGGAATGGGTCCTCGGAGGTGGGGTCTGATGTTTTAAAAGGTTTTGTAGAGGGGCGCCTGGGTGGCTCAGTGGGTTAAGCCTCTGCCTTCGGCTCAGGTCATGATCTCACGGTCCTGTGATCGAGCCCCACCTCGGGCTCTCTGCTCGGCGGGGAGCCTGCTTCCCCATCTCCCTCTGCCTCTCTGCCTACTTGTCTCTGTCAGATGAATAGATAAAATCTTTAAAAAAAAAAAAAAAGGTTTTGTAGAGAAAATTCTAGATTCTCCAATCTCCAGGTCAGAGCAGTCCTGTTTTCATGGAGCCTCCCTCCATGAAAGGATTTGCTACTTAGGACCACTCTGCTGTCGGCAGAAATGTTGACAGAAAGTCACTGTTTTATTTTTTTATTTTTATTTTTTTTTAAAGATTTTTATTTATTTATTTGACAGACAGATCCCAAGTAGGCAGAGAGGCAGGCAGAGAGAGAGAGAGGAAGCAGGCCCCCTGCCACGCAGAGAGCCCGATGCGGGGCTCGATCCCAGGACCCTGAGATCATGACCTGAGCTGAAGGCAGAGGCTTTTACCCACTGAGCCACCAGGTGCCCCGAAAGTCACTGTTTTAGATAGAGAATAGGAGCTGGTATTTTTGCTCAGAGTGAGGGCAGTGGTTTTGATCCTTGGCTCACCAATGGCTTCTCTTACTTGAGAACTTTCTATGTGTCAGTACTGATTTCCATGTGTTCCCTCCTTAATTCTCACAAAAACATGGTTAAATCTATTTTGCACTTAATGGAACTGGGATGTCTGCCACTTGTGTGGGATCAAGCAGCATGAGCTTCGAACCCAGGATTTAAAAAAAAATTTTTTTAAATGAAATCTCTACCCCCAGCGTGGGTCTCAATCAAACTCATAGCCATGAGACCAGGAGTCATACGCACCACCAACTGAGCTAGCCAGCTGCCCCAGGATTTTTCCTTTTTCTTTTTAAGGATTTTATATTTATTTATTAGAGCACAAGTGCGCGCGTGATTGCAAGACTGGTGGGATGGGTGGAGGGAGAGGGAGAAGCAGACTGCTTGCTGAGTAGGGAGCAGGACATGGGGCTCGATTCCAGGACCCAGAGATCACGACCTGAGCTGAAGGCAGAAACTTGACTGACTGAGCCATCCAGGGCCCCCAGGATTTTCTTTTGTAACTTTTTTTTTTTTTTGAAGCGTTAGCATCTTTTTGTTGTTGTTAAGATTTACTTAATTGATTTTAGAGAGAAAGAATGTGAGCGAACATGGAGAAGGATGGGGGAGAGGGAGAGAGAAACTTGAGCAGACTCCTTGCTGATCTTGGAGTCTGGCACGGGGCTCGATTTCATGAACCTGAGATTATGACCTGAGCTGAAACCAGGAGGCAGACGCTTAACCAGCTGTGCCACCCAGGTGTCCCATTATTTTTTTTTTAACGATTGAATTTGAAATTTTTTAAAAAATATTTTATTTATTTGACAGAGATCACAAGTAGGCAGAGAGGCAGGCAGAGAGAGAGAGGAAGGGAAGCAGGCTCCCCGCTGAGCAGAGAGCCCGATGCGGGGCTCAATCCCAGGACCCTGAGATCATGACCTGAGCCGAAGGCAGAGGCTTTAACCCACTGAGCCACCCAGGCACCCCCCATTTTTTAACTCTTTTGTTTATTTAGTTTTTTATTGAGGTAAATTTCACATAACAGAAAATTTACCATTTCAACCATTTTAAAGGGTACAGTCCTGTGGCGTTTCGTGTATTTACAAAATTGTGCAACTGTCAACAGTCAACACTCTCTAATTGTAGAACATTTTCGTCCTCTCAGAAGTAAAATTCTGCACCTATTAAGCAACCATTCTTCATCTCCCACCCCACAGCCACGGGCAATTATTAATCTTCGTTCTGTCGCTATGGATTTTGCCTGTCCCGGATATTGCGTGTTAATGGACTCCTACATCTGACCTTTTCTGCCCGGCTTCTGTCACTTAGCATGTTTTCAAGGTTTATCCCCAGTTGTTGCATCTTTTGGCACTTGATTTCTTTTTATGGCCGAATAAGATTCCATTGTGTGGGCGTACCATAGTTTTCATCCACTTGTCATTTGGCGGACACCTATTGCAGATAGTGCTGCTGTGAACATTCACTGGACCCGGGACCCAGGGATCATGACCTGAGCTGAAGGCAGACACTTAACCAACTGAGCCACCCAGGTGCCCCTGGCCGTTTGTGTTATCATTGAGGTTTCCGGTCAAGAGTAGGCTATTAGTAGTTAAGTTTTCAGGGTATCTAGTATTCAGCAAATTTTTGACTGCATTGGTGGGGGGTGGGGGTCAGTGCCCCGAGCCCTTAGGTTGTTCAGGGGTCAACCGTGTACGTGTAACTAGGAGTGGAGTTGCCTGGTCATATGGTAATTCTACATTTAACTTTTTGGGGAGCTGCCCAACTGTTTCCCACGGTGGCTGTGCACCATTTTATGTTACCGTCAGCAGCGTGTGAGGAGAACACAGGTTTTCCGGTCTCTAGAGGCTGGGCCCATTTTTCTTGGGCCATGCTGTCTTCCTACCAACTCCCCAAGCACCCCCTCCCCCTGGCAGATCTCACCTCCAGCCAACAACAGAAGCACGTGCACAGGTCTCCTGTTTTGGGGAGAAATTGTTGGTTATAATATAGATTTGGCTTGGGGAAGGCCTACCCAAATCTATATTATATGATATATCTCGAACCCCCCATTTTGAGGGTTTGAGATTTGTCAGTGGACATCCTCCTCTTCCTCAGTGTCCCGTGGTGGTTGAGAGTATAGGTTCTGAACCACACACTGTACGATTCCAGTTCAAAGAGAAGGTCCACAACAGGCAAATCTAGAGTGTGTAGGAGCAGTGACTGCTGTCTAGCTGCTTAGGACCCAGGAAGTGATGTGATGACTATGGTATGGTGTTTCTTTTTTGGGGTACTCTTGATTGTGGTGATGGTCACACAACTCTAAATGCACTAAAAGCCATTGAGTCGCACACTTTAAATGGGTGAATTATATGGCATGTGAATTCTATCTCACTGAAATGTTACAAAACAGCATAGGCTCTGGAACCTTCCTGCCACTTACTAGCTCCGATCTTAGGCAAGTTCCTTAGTGACTGTTCCAGGCTTCACATTGGTACAAGGTGGTAAAATAATAGTTAGGTACCTACCTCATAGAATTGTGATGATCAGAAGAGCTAATACAGATAATATGGTGCTTGACTTGGTGCCTGACACAACAAGGGCTCGAAGCATGTTGCTAACTATTAATATTAGCGTCATAAAATATTTTTGAAGGTCCAGCTGATAGATGGTATTCATGATAGTGCAACAAAGGCAGGAAATGGGGAGAATTCCTCTTAAAACTTAAATTCTTAGTTCAGCCCTGCTGCCAAGGGAAATGAACAATACAGGACAATGTAATGAGGCAATGATTCGGATAGTAATGAGAGATGAGGTCATGTGGCAGGGGGTGCTGGGTAGACCTAGGGGCTAGAAAAAGTGTATTGGTGGTGATGCGGGAGAGGAAATTGTATTAAAAATGCTTCTCTGCCCTCACTGACAACAGATGTTGGGAGGTCTTGGGCTCTGGGCTCCAGGGCCTCTGACCCCCTTGAAATTCTCTCCAGTTCCTTTGGAGGTCATGATCCCACAGTTGGAGGAGTCCTGGTGTAGATTAGCTTCCTTGGGCATGTTTTCCTCTCTCTTTCTTGAATGCCTCCCTTCCCCAGGCTTTTGAGGACCTTGGAGGTAGGTGCCCATGCTAGTAAAGAAACCAGCAGCTTTTCAAGGGAAATGGAGGAAAAGTCCAGGACGGGGGCTGCCCGCCGGGAGTCCGGGTGACGGGGATGTTGTGAGTGCCAGGAAAGCAGAACAAAGCAGTCTTTCCAGGTGCTCTCAGGTTGAAGGCCCTCCCCTCCAGAAAGAGCATGCCACCGCTGTCCTCGCAGGCTCCAGCCCTCCCCAGGCAGTGTCCCTGGTGGGGAGCAGACAAAGGCCGAGATGGTCAGCACCCCCACCCCCTGCCCCAGCTCCTCGAGGTGGCAGGCCCGGAGCTCGCATGGAAGGGCTGGAGAGCCCTTTCAGATGGCCAGCAGTGAGTGCAAGCGGACAGGGCCTGGGCGGTCAGGGCTCCTGCGAGCATCCTGGGACCAGATCCGTCCTCCAGGTGGGAAGGATTCCATCACTAAGGTGGGAAGGCCGTGTTGGCCTGGACTCGCACTTGGGCGGTGGGGGCCCTCGTGGGCAGCTCAGGGCCGGATGGCCGGGGAGTGGGAAATGCCACTGGCAAGGAGCGGGCAGCCCTGTCCCTCTGGGGAACTGTCTCTGGGTAGTGGGAGAGGGCCCTGGGGTTAGATGTGTGGCTTCTCCCTGCCCCCACCCTCCATTCCCTGCCTGCTGTCTGTCCATCAGCTGCAGGGCTGTCGGCCGGAGCATGCGGGCTGCTCCTTGGCTTTGAGCCAGTGGCGAGCTGGGAGCCTGTGACTTTGAGACTTGGCCCTTTTCAGTTCTCTTTGTTCGGAAAAAAGTTTCATCCTGGCTCTCTTCGGTGGCTGCTGAGGATTAGGAGAACCCCGGGGAGACTTGGCTATAGGACAGCTCTCAGAGCTGCGCTGGGAAATTTGAAGAGGGGCCATTTCTCTCCGTCTGATTTCAAGTTACATTCTTCTCTCCCTTCCTAAACGAGTTTTCACTGTTGCAAACTCTACGGCGTAATCCCCTGCAGCTACGGGGGGATTAGACCAGTAACTGGACCAATAAAATATTTTAAGGACCGTTATAATGGACAATATGAAGGAAAGTTCAAATCTAGGCACTCGTTTTTTTTAATAGTCGCACCAGTTAGAGCCACTGCTTGCTTTCCTGGGTTAGCATTTCTCATTCTTCGGGGTGTGGGGGGGGGGATGTCCGCTTTTCCGTGGCTGGAAAGCAAAAGAAAGAAGGGAGGCTTGGCTCTCCTGAAGAGAGCTTGGGAATTGGATTGCTAAAGGGCCAAGGGCAGTGGTATTCCTAAGTACAAGTGGGCCATTTTCAAGAATGTGTAACTACTTGTAGTTTTCTCCAGTTAATATTCTTCCGAAATGGAAATTGCCTCAGCTGTAAAGTGGTTTCCTAGTAAGCTTTCTTTTTTTAGTGGCAGTGGTTTTTTACCTTTAAAAAATGCTATTTAGTCTATGATTATGAAGAAATTGTTTTTGAGAATCTGGTCACCACAATAGATGGGCAGATTTTTGCATTTTCCTTAAGCTGCCCTTTGGTATAAATCTACAAAAAATGCCTCTATCCATCTTGTTACCATGTTTCTTTTGGTTCTCTGGGAGAACTTTACTGTGAACTGCTTCCATTAAAATTATTTCCTTGAGGACACATTAACAAAGCAGAAAGCTGTGGACTACTACATATACACATACCAGGGGTGGGTAGTTGGGTTTCTGTAATCCCACAATACACAAATGTTGGCAGGATTTCAATGATCGTATTAATCCTGTGAGATTCTTTGTCATGCATGATAGATGATATTTACAAATTGAGGTCCGAAATGGTCAGAAGCTTTGAAGACACTTTATTATGCAGTATGTGGAAGTGTTTATATTACTTGTTTTAGATGATATTGGCCAACCAGGCAGCAAAAAATATACAGTCTCCTAATAGGCTGCAACAGTTTCATAACAAACCTGCAGGTTCCTGGGGAGTTTTTACAGCCTAAACCAACAAAGTTTGTCAAAGGTTTTGCCAAGGTCTTAAAACCCTGTGGATACTTGGAGGGTTTTGGTATCTCCTGTGAAATGCTAGCCCATTTATATGCCATCCATATGCCTGTTGAGTGACTTTCTTAGTAAATTTCTGTATTGGGAACTTAGAGTGGAATCTGATAGCCCTGCCATGAAGAGCTCCTGGTTCTTTAAGGGCTCTGCTTGATTAATGGGAAAGGATTTGAGCATAATTAGGAATCACAGTGCGTTTGAAGACTGGAAGTGGAAGCCCAAGAAGGGTCACTGATTTGTTCTCAAGGTCCTAGAGGCAGATTGACTTGTTTCCTCCCAACATGTGTAACCAACTGTAGGTTGCTTTTGTTTGCCCTTCTTGGCACCCCCCCCCCATCTCGGCACCCCCCCCCCCATTTTGGGTACTTCCAAGCTTTTAAAGGTTTCCATGATCAAAGAAGCTGGGTTCACCCTGGCCATACTCTTTGTGACTTTGCACATTTTATTTCTCTCTTCTTTCCCTGTCTCTCCCTGTCTCTCCCACTGGGCTTCTACCTTCCTGTGACTTTTTTCTTTTCTTTCTCCCCACCGCCCCAGCCCTTCTCTAGAAAGTCTCTTCCATAGTGTTCGTGAGTTGTAGAATAACATGGTACTCTGGACACAATCAAATTACCCTTCTGTAGAAAGAGTAGGGCTGTGGGGGGGAGGTTTTGGTCTTTCTTAACCCCTCCTCGTCATGCCAGGCACTTGCAGCAACAATGGTATGATAGATTGGTGGCTTTTTCTTCCCCAGTTTTATTGAAGTATAAGCCATATGCTATACAACTCACTCCAAGTGACAATTCAGTGGTTTTAGGATGTTTCCAGAGGTGTGTGGCCATCACCACAGTCTGTTTAGAACTTTTTTGTCACCCCAAGAAGAAACTTTGTACCTTTTAGCAATCAGTCTCCATTCCCTTTCTCTCAGGCCTAGGCAGCCACCAGTCTGCTTTCTGAGTGGACATTGACGTTTTGGGAGCCCAGTAGCAGTCCTTCCCTGTGATGAGAGGTGTCACTTGGCCGCCCACTCGCTCACCTTGGTGGTGGCCTTCCTGATTTTTGCCCATCCTTCCTCATTAGATGGGCCTGCTGCTGACTGCTGTAGAGGCAAGTCAACGTGAATGAAGACGAGTGTATTCTGCCCTGCCGTTCCTCTGCTAGAGGTGCCAAAATGGGGCCTTCGAGAACCTCGGTGAACTTTCTCTCTGACCTCTGACTTCCTGCAACCTCATTTTTATCAGAGGACTACTTACTCTTTGCCCCTAAGCTCTGGTCATGGGAAGCCCCGGACTGGAAACTTCCTCAAGGCAGGGACTTTGTAACCCAAGCTCCAAGCTATTAGTACATTTCTGATCAGTACCCCAAATGGGATACAACAAGAATTTATTCTGATAGCTGCTTTACATGCAGTTTTTTAAAATGAATTCTACAGTCAGGTTAATGAAAGAGAAGCACCCAAAAAAGCACAACCACAACAAAGAAAAGGACAACAGCACAAATGAGCTCGATTTGTTAACAGGGACAAGTTTGTGTACAAGAGCTAGGGTAGTTCTGGGGTGTCTGGTTCTTGGTTTCAGCTGAGGTCATGATTTCGGCCTACCTGCGACATTAATAGACACTCAGGGTTCACTGAGTGAGTGAACTTCCACACTGATAGTAACGACGATTGAATTACTCTAGTTTTCTTTTTTTTAAGATTTTATTTATTATTTGACAGAGGGAGAGCAAGGGAACACAAGCAGGGGGAGTGGGAGAGGGAGAAACAGGCTTCTCACTGAGCAGGGAGCCCGATGCAGGCCTTGATCCCAGGACCCTGGAATCATGACCTGAGCCAAAGGCAGATGCTCAATGACTGAGCCACCCAGGGGCGCCCCTAGTTTGTTTGTTTGTTTTAGATTTTATTTATTTATTTCAGAGAGAGAGTGAGCATGGGGGTGGCAGCACAGTGGGAGGGAGAGTCTTCGGCAGACTCGAGTGCAGAGCCCGACATGAGGCTCGATCTCATGACCCCGAAATCATGACCTGAGCTGAAACCAAGAGCCAGACACCCCAGAATTACCCTAGCTTTTTGACACATACCTGTCCCTGTTAACTAATTGAGCTCATTTGTGCTGTTGTCCTTTCTCTTTTTTCTTTCTTTTTTGTCGTTGTGCTTTTTTGGGGTGCTTTTTTATTAACCTGACTGTAGAATTCATTTTAAAAAAACACGTAAAGCAGATAATCAGAATAAATTCTTGTCGTATCCCATTTGGGGTACTGATCAGAAATATACTCTTTTCTCACTACCTTTTGTTTCCTGTCCAGGATCCAACAACATGAGGCTCTGTGAAGTGTCAAAGGGGGGAAGAATAGTAGAAGGTTTAAAGGACCAGTTGTGTTTTTCCTTTCCTACTAATGCTATAGAAATCTGTGTGCCAGGTAACCGCTTTGATTCTTCGCAGCTCTTTATCTGCGGATGAGCATCTGGTAAGGAATGCTTGTACTTGCAATCGACTACATGCCTGTTGCAGTCAGAACATAAGTGGGAGTGAACAGTTTCTATCCCACATTACTTGGATTGCCGTCCCCGAGGACCTGGCGTAGAAGTCGAGAAAGTCCCAGTAACTGTTAACGGGGCTCCCCCAAGAGCTCAGGGCACTCTGAGCCATAGCACACCCTCCCTGCCCTCCGGCAGCCGCAAAAATTCAAAAGTGAAGCCCATTGGGTCATTCGGTTTCAAAGTTGCCCAACAATAGGATATTAAAAGCCGCACACTCAGGAGGAGAATATTGAAAATTGCTTTGAACTGTTAAAACTGGCTATCTAAAATATCCCAGCAACTTTCAAAAAGTGACAAGCAGCCAGTGCAACGGTTCCTAAGACATGTGCTTGCTCTTAAGCAAATGCCTAAAATGTTCCTAATTTGTACCAGAGACCTTATCAAAGGGCTTTGCAAAACTTCAGTTCGGCAATTACGCGTATTAGTTGAGCTTAACCTCTTGAGCCATGGGGCGGGGGGTGGGGGGGTGGGGGGGGGAATTATCATTTTGTTCTACTTTCAGCTACAGAGGCAGGTGAACCTTTCTAAGAGTAGACAGTGGCCTAGTGGGAAAGGATTTGATAAAAAAGGAAGGGAATTTGAGAGGATCCTCTTTTAGAAGTTGGCACGGCTCTCCTCCTAGAGCACTGTTCCAACTGTGCGCTGAAGACACGCGCGCGCGCGCTCCGAACAAAAATGTTCAAACCCCAGCAGTGCAAACTACCTCGTGTTAAGCTTTGGATTTTCACTGCTCCCACCCTCAGGCCCCATTTTAGCTCTGATCCAACTAGGAAACGAGCCTTTTTGAAAAATGGCTTCCACTGGCAATTCTTAGGAAAGAATGTTTAACAGTCCAGGAGACAAAACTGCGTGTTAGGAAAGTAAGTGACATGCATCTTGGTGTCTGTGGCCTTTACGTAATAATAACTTGTTGTCCCAGAATTAGGATCTGTGTTTCTTCAGGAGAAGCTTTTAAGTAGATTACAAAACAGAGGGTCAGAGAAGTATTTTAGGAGATGCAAGGTATCTTTGTAAAGACAGCTGTCAGCAACCAGATTTTTAAGTAATGCAATCTTCCTCGGGAAAGATGAAGGGATAGTGGTTTCTTTATCGGTGAACGGAGACCATAGCTGTTTTTCTCTGACATGTGGCAGTAGAGCAGTAATCTTTTACCATATTTTGCCATTTAGGAAAACTTATAATTTACTTTTGGGGTGTGTGTTTGTGTCTGGGAGAGGGAGAGGGTGAGGGAGGGAAACATGTTCCCTTTATGTCCTGTGTCTTGATTTTTAATCATTTCCAGAAAATTTTAGAAACTGGGAGAATTCTGAGTGAGCTAGTAAGTAGATGTTATTATTGAACCAGAAACTGCATTTTCTGGTGTTTTCTCTGTGAACATCTCAGACTTGTGGTTCCCAGGAGCAACCCTGAAGCTGACTGGGGGGGTGGGGGCGCTGGTCACTAGTAGGTGTAGATGGTTGGAGAGCGGGTTCTAAGTGTTGAACTTTGGAGTGGTCAGGAGATTTCTTTCTAGAAAATGAATCCCAGGATGTTATGATTACCCTTAATATATACCCTTGGGGTGTATATTACAAAACAAAAAGACTTTCTGAAATTTAAAAGCAAAATTTGGGTTTCATGTAACCTCTTCCAGGCTGTGGAGTCCCGGTCTGGGTGCAGCAGCTCAGTGTTTGGGCGCAGCGATGAAGGAATGAATGCGCTCATTTAGGGTAGGAACAGTAGTCATTTCTGTGAAATCACCTGCAGCTCCCTTGGCTCAATTTTAGAATGACTTTTAGAATGTCCCGGGAAGTAAAATTTCTTGTCTTGGGGCCTCAGTTTCTGTTGGGTGAGTTAATTGCCTTTTCCTATGACAAACATGGTGACTGGTTGAGTGGCCTAAGGTTCCTTGTAGTAACCAATTTGGAAGAAGAGAAATCAACTCAAACATACTTTTTTTTTCTTATCCAAGAATTGATACACCCGTTTGATAGAATTGATGCACCTATTAAGGACAAGCCTCACGTATAAAGATGGCTTTATTTATAGTTAGAAGTGATGGCTGCAGGCTTTTATTTGATGAGCTTGAGATGACAGAGTGTGAGCTTGTTATAGCTTTGGGGCAGGGGAGGCTGCTGACTTGTCCCAAAAGGCAACGGTGATTTGGGTAAAGCAGAAGAATTTCTAGGAGTGTGTGTGTGTGTGTCTGTCTGTATGTCTGTGAGTTTTTAGTCCCGAAACTGAAAGTAACTGAAGATCATGAACACCGTGATTTAAAAGACTGCATATTTGCCTTAAGAACATAACCAGTCGGAGCTGCTTCTTAGCACTTGGTGGTTATGCCCTATCTTGTTTGTTCCCCTGGTCTTGACAGACCCTGAGAAGAAGAGATAGTGAGGCCAGTCTAGGCCTAAAAGTCAAGAATTAAAGTAGGCTTTTAATTAACAGTTTTTAAATTTACCATAGTTTCCAATTACATTTATATTTGAACAGGAAGGCGGCTTAGGACTTGACTTCATTCCCTAATGCGCTCCTGAAACGCTGAATGGGAACGCTTCTAAAGACTAATTTCAGATGTGTGTAAGTGCACACATGTACGCCCATCCAGACACAGGGCAGCTACGTTGAGATGGCATAGCTTGATGAATTTTTCAAATATTTTAGCAAAGGTTTCAGAGCACTCATGGAACAAAAGCATTAAGGATTGCTTGTCATAGTTAATAAAGTTTGCTTGGATCTCACTTAATTTTTCTGCTTCACTTCACAAAGTAATTGAAACTTCCTTTTTGCTTCAAGCAAACCCCCCCCTCTACCCAGAGCTACAGTCTTAAAAAGAACATCTCTGTTGGTTAGCAATTCGGTGGAATTTTTCTGAATGTAGAACTAGGTCCTCAAATCGTTATTGAGCTAGTGGTCATTCAATCCTTGGAAGGGAAATGAGTTAAATCTGCAAGTGGCTTCTGGAGGCCAAAGAACATCTAAGGAGCAAAAGGGCTTATTACAACTCGAGGACTGAAAGCATCTCTTGAGTAAGCCTGGAAATGTGATCCCAGATGAAAAGTAGGGATGATGGAACTGTCCCTCTGGAACAAAGAAGTTAGGAAAAACTGAGCTCCAACTGGCAGCAAAACTGAAGATGAGTAAAATGACCAACTTCCCTGTGCTCCATGTCTAGCTGTTTGCTGCTTTATTTCAAGTGGTTCTCTAGAAAATTGCCTTTTCCAGCAAATAAAAACAATGCCGGAACTCTTAACCGACTCTTGCAAAACAGCTCCCTCCTTCCTCCCTTCCACCCATGTTTTGTTCTGGGTTAACAGTAAAAGACAAAACAGATTGTTGACTTTACCAGAAAATTTTCGGGACAGATTTTCTTGCTGTGGCTGCCGAGGTGAACAAAAACCTCAGATTGCATATCCTCTCTTCTCCGGGCAAAAGCTTATTTTTGGAGCAATGTGGGTGGGTTTTGAGGAGCTCTTCTGTTTTTGTTTTAAAGCATTTGGTAAGAAGACACTTGACTTTGAAATTTTATTTTCATGTGTACTGGCTTGAGAGACCTGACCTCCCACCTCCACTCAATCTACCTTGTCAACTTTCATTTTTAACTAAGTAATCAGCTAGTTGACATAACTTGCGTATTTTAAAAGCAATCATATGGGAGTAATTTGGCCTTTTTTTTTATCAAGTTGAGTGTTAATTATTTTGATCTGCCTCTTGAATAGTGGGTTGTTAATAGTAATATTAGTCGCAGCTGGGCTGTGAGTGCTCGACTCCACATTCCTTGGTTGAATGTTTCATAGGTCACTAAACAATTTTCTGTTGAAATGATTTATTTAAACCCCAGTTCTCAACCTGTCTTCCCCCAATCCCTTAGGATAATTAAATACCCAGTCCTGTACGTCTAACTAGTTACTTGCTGTTCAAGAATTCTCATTTAAATGTTCATATCATATGCACAGAGAATGATTTATCCTGGGAAGAAAGCTTTGTAAATACTGGGTTTTTTAATTCAATTTAAATACATTTTGAAGAGAATAGCTCCATGGGTTGAGCATAGTACTTTTATCATCTAAGAAAATATTGAGAAAATTTCTTCAATGTAGAGTAATATAATATTGGGTGGCCGACACTTTTTTATTACTTTGACATGGCTTCTTTTTTATTTTTTATTATTTTTAAAGATTTTATTTATTTATTTGACAGAGATCACAAGTAGGCAGAAGAGGCAGACAGAGAGAGAGGGGGAAGCAGGCTCCCCCATGAGCAGAGAGCCTGATGCGGGGCTCTATCCCAGGACCCTGAGATCATGACCTGAGCCGAAGGCAGAGGCTTAACCCACTGAGCCACCCAGGCGCCCTGGCTTCTTTTTTCTTTTAAAGAATGTATTTAAATATTTGAGACAGAGTGTGCAAGTGCATGCACATGTATGGGAGGGTGGGTAGAGGGAGGGAGGGAGGGAGAGAGAGAGAGAGTGCTCCAAGCAGACTCTTGTGCTAAGTGTGGAGCCCGACTCAGGACTCGATCCCATGACCCCGAGATCCTGACCCGGGCCAAAACCAAGAGTCAGATGCTCAACCCACCGAGCTGCCCAGGCGCCCCTACTTTGACGTGGCTTTTTGATTTTGTTCATATATCCAAGTGCAGAATCCTACCTTACACATAGGTGTGCAGGCGGAAGGGGTCCTAAATTACAGTACCTTAAAGGTACACAAAACCAAGGAATTAATTGCGACTGCATTATAAGTCACTATGCAAGTGAAGCACTTGAAAAATATTTTGACAGTCTTGACTAGGTTTTCCTGCCATTTTTTAACCAACTGCATCATAATATTAGGTTTCTTTGCTTAGCTCACACTGTCTAAAGGTTACAAGTTCAGTATCATTTAAGACAGACTTGAATTATCTCATGTAAATGATGATGGTTCTGTGAGAACTGTAACTTAACAGAAATATAAGAAAAATAGGAACTAGGGGCAAAAGCCCCACAGGGTATAAAAGGGTCATAACCTTTCTCTGAGGAGGCGAACTTAACTGATGTAATAGTTTTTCATGAGCACTCGATCGTAACAGGATTGAAAGCAAACATAAAGCACTAATAGGGATTAAATTAACTGTACATCCTACTTCTTGGGGGGGGGATTAAGACTGTGGTTTTCTATGAAATTATTTAATTGTAAGTGGAATAAAATGAATTCCCTGGTTTTGCCTGTCATAAGGTATTGTAATTTATGACACCTTCCATGTATATACCCATGTATAAGGTAAGATCTTCTCTTAGATATGTGAACAAAATCAAGAAGCCACATCCAAGCCACATCCAAGCATAGAAACACATTACCTGGGGTGCCTGGGTAGCATCTGCCTTTGGCTCAGGTCATGATCCTGGGGAGTCTACTTCTCCCTCTCCCTCTGCCTGCCACTCCCCCTGCTTGTGTGCCCTCGCTCGCTCGCTCTCACTCTCTCTCTCTGGCAGATTAAAATCTTTTAAAAAGGTGTTACCTAATATTATATTACTTTATATTGTACTTTCTCTCTCTCTGGAAATAAAAATCTTTTTTAAAAAAAAAGTGTTACCCAATATTCTATTACTTTATATTGAAATAATGTTGTTCTTTTTTTTTTTTTTTTGGAAGTAATGTTCTCAGTGGTTTCTTAGATGATAAGATCACCGTTCTCTTAAAAATCTTAAGAGGGAAGCTGTAAATGAATCAAAAAAAACTTCTTAGATGATAAGGAGTAGAGAACACGTGGACACACAGCTGATGTTTTTTAAAGGTTTTATTTACTTATTAGAGCAGGAGCAGGGGTGAGTGGGTGGGGGAGAGGGAGGGGCAGAAGCTGACTCCCCGCTGAGCAGGGAGTTGGACCTCTGGCTCCATCCCAGGACCCCGGAGATGACAACCTGAGCTGAAGGCAGATACTTAGCGAACCGCACCACCCAGGTGCCCCTGAAAGATGGCTGATTTTATGAACAGCCCTTTCATGAGTCGAAAATATCCTCTCAGACTTCGCTGTGGAGGATGGAAGGAATGGGGGCCACAGTCAGTGTGGATGTTGGGAGCACTGGGAAATGTGCTGTATTGTTGTCTCTGGAGTGTTTTGTTCAGGGAGACCTGCATTCTTGTTGAAGGACCTACATGGGCCTACATTGGCCTTCCCGGTAACTGAGATGAGGTTAAGACTTCGTATGCTGTCGGGAAAAATACTGAGCACACCCAGTTCTTCTCCATTTCAAGATGATTCAAGGCTGGAAGAGATGGCAAGGAGTTATGTGGTTTTTTATTTTCCCCCTTTTCTTTGAAAGAATCTCAACAGAAGATGATTATAAGTAAGAGAGGGGCTCTCTGTTCTGGTTGGCCCAGTGTAGTTCAGGCTCACACCTCTTGTCCTAGCGTGATGGTTAGTAGGGCCCCCTTTCACTCTCGGATGTGTCCTGGTGTGGACTGTCACTTAAGGTCACCCTGAGGTCAGGAAATGGGATGTTCGCGAAAGGAACTTGAGTTAAAAATGATTTGAGGGGCGCCTGGGTGGCTCAGTGGGTTGAGCCTATGCCTTCGGCTCAGGTGGATCGAGCCCCGCATCGGGCTCTCTGCTCAGCGGGGAGCCTGCTTCCCTTCCTCTCTCTCTGCCTGCTGCTCTGCCTACTTGTGATCTCTGTCAAATAAATAAATGAAATCTTTAAAAAAAATGATTTGAGATAGTTTTGCTTAAAAAAAAAAAAAGGCTAAGTGAACTTTAAATTAGCCTAAGGTGGAATGAAGCACCAGCAGGTTGACCTCCTCGCTGGGCAGTTACGCGAATGTTGGGGGAGAATGCTTCTCAGAGAGGCAAGACAGCCGTATATACTACTGTCTGACAAGGAGCCCTACCGAATAGAGTTGAGTCTGATTCTGATGGCATGTCAGGGCCATCGTTGTGAACATCCCTTCTCGTGCCCTCGGCACGTGTGCAGATAGAGTCCCGACTCTGACTCTGTTCTGTAGGATTCCTTTTCAGACATCAGTATATATGGTTTTGGCTCCCTCCATGGAGCCTGTGTGTGCAAGTTGAACGCATGGTATGCAACTGTGTCCCTCCAGGGCCTGCCAACGTTTTGTTTTTGAAACGAGCAGTAAGGCGAATCTGCTTTATGCACCTCCTTCCAGGGCGTAAGGAGGAGTAGCAATGAAGCATTCTTTCCTGTTTTATTTGTGCACTTTGTTTTTTAAAGCTGGTTTACAGTGCTGTAGGCTAAAGGGTGAATTATGGTTTTGTGCCCAGCGATCACTTATCATCAGCCTCGGGAACACCGTAAGACCCCGAGCTGTGCAGAAAAGTCCAAATAGTGTAGAATAGGTGTTTTGGAATCAGATTTATGTGTTTATTGTTATGGCATGTGGTTTAGTGGCCTTGGAGGTAGGAGACTGATTCCTGCACGGTATTAGATGACCTTGGATAAGTCACTTAATCCCTCTGTGCCTTCGGTCCCTTTTCTACTTTCTGAAGCTTAAAGAGGATACAGAAATCCTCTTCTGGGGTTAAAGAAGTGAATTGCTTGCTTCCAGGAGATGGATGCACTTGCTCAGCTTCGTGTCTTACTTGCCAACATAGGGGAGGTGCTGGGGGGCTTTCTGAGTGCCTTCAGCTCCAACCCTTGCCCCGAGCAAGCATAACGCGCTTCAGGATGTGGAGGGCCCCTGGACAAGAATGTGCCCCCCGAGTGTAGCGGCAGCTGGGAAGGCCTGCACGATTAGGTCTAGTTCTGGGGGCACTGGGGTGGGTCAGCTCCCTTTCCAGCGAACTGGAGCCTTGAGTGGCAGGCCCCCCAGTGAAGCCATAAGCCAGGGCAGGGTGGGGTCCCACTTGAGCCTTTGCTGATGACAGGAAAACTTCGTTATTTGGGCAGCAGTGGGTGAAGACGGTTAAGCTACTTGCCAGCAAATATCTCCTGAAGATCACTCGGTTCCCATGTAGCAGCTGGTAAGTGCCCCTGAAGCAGTGCGGTTCGGAGGGGAGTCGGCGCAAGGAGGAAGGATGCAGCCACAGATCTCCGGATTCTGAAAAGTGCCTTAGCTCATAATGTCCAGATTCATTACGTAGAAGTTTTGGAAACCCTCTCAGCGTGCTCTCCAGGGAGCTGCGTGCCCCTGTACAGGTTCACGGTCGAGGGCTTCAAGTGTGGACCGTTATGGTGGTGTGAACAGGCTCATTTATAGCTGCTGACTTCCGGTTTCAGGGGCTATTAGAACACTTATTAGGATTTCATTATTTCAGTCGATTGCAAGTGATTTCCCCGGATTCCTTTGTATTGAAGTCTAGTTTACATACTGTGTTCCGTTGGTTTCAGGTGTACAACCTAGTGATGTGCCCGTTGTGTACGTTAAGCGGTGCTCATCACGACAGCTGTAGTCCCCATCTGTCACCAGACAACAGTATTATAATATTATTGACTATGTTCCCCACAGGACGTATTTATTTATTTTGTAACAGGGAGTTTGTGCCTCTCGGCCCCATCACCTGTCTGGCCCATCCTACTGCACACACACCTTCTTTATCCATTCATTTTCTTTATCCATTCATCTGTGGATGGGCACTTAGGTTGCTCTGATATCTTGGCTCTTATAAATAATGCCGCAGTAAACAGGGCGCATCTGTCTTTTCCATTTAGTGTTTTCATTTCTTTGGGCAAATACCCAGTATTAGAATTACTGGATTATATGGTATGTCTGTTTGTAATTGCTTAAGGAGCCTCCATACTTTCTCCACAGTCACTGCATCGATTTACATTCCCACCAACAGGGCAAGAGGGTTCCCTATTCTTTCTTTTTTCTTTAAAGATTTCATTTGTTTATTTAGAGAATGAGCAGATGAGCAGGGGGAGGGGGCAGAGGGAAAGGGGGAGAGAATCTTAAGCAGCCTCTGGACTGAGCGTGGAGCCTGACCATGATCATGATCATGACCTGAGCCAGACACTCAGTCGACTGAGCCACCCCGTCACCCCGACAGCTCTAGTTCCTTACATCCTTGCCAACACCCATTATTTCTTGTCTTTTTGATACTAGCCATTCTGACAGGTGTGAAGTGATATTTCATTGTGGTCCTGATTTGCATTTCCCTGATGATGAGTGATGTCTTGCATCTTTCCATGTCCTGTTGGCATGCTGCATATCTGGGGGGGAGTCTGTCCAGGTCCCCTGCGTATTTTAATCAGATTATTATGTTTTCTTTGGGTGCTGAGTTTTATGAGGTCTTATATAGTTTGGATATTAACCTCCCATCGGATATATCATTTGCAGATGTCTTCTTCCATTCTGTAGGTTGGGGTTTCCTTTCGTTGATGGTTTCCTTGGCTGTGCAAAAGCTTACTCTCTTGATGTAATCCCAATCCTTTGTTTTCCCCTGGATTCTTTTAATTGAAAAATTGCATAGAGAAAAACCCAGAATACACTAGAACTGGAAGTAGCCTATAGGGCATTCAGTGTGAAAGGGCAAACTGAGACCCTAAAAGCTAAATGCTTTGCTTGGATACAATTTATGAAATTGGTCTTACGGCCTTAACCTCCATCCTGACAGACTTGCACTGAGGGTAAGTTAGTCTGTCAGTGGCCAGTGGAAGAATGTTTTGCCTTAATTCATTACTGCTTTTCAGTCCTTCACCCTTTGATAGAATGGGAATCACATTCTGTTTGTCAGTTGTGTAAGTTTAAATTGGCTTCTAAAGCAAAAGTCTGCAAAGGGGCCCGTTTATTATCTCTACAAATGTCCCCCCATTAGCTTTGGCAGGCTTCCAGCCCTGCAGACGTAATGGACTGAAACCTCTGCCGTTCCCAGCTTTTGGCGTTCAGAGATTGGAATGTATAAACTGAACCACCCCGCGGAGCTAGACGTAGCTTTAGTCTCATAATCTATTAAAATACAGCTACCCTATTTAGCCTGCTACTAAATGCAGAATGTAGAAATTGCCATTGAACTTGGAGAGGCAGGGTTAAGGAAGAGGATGTAGCTCACTGCGGAAGGAATCAGAAATAATCAGATTTCTCTATGAATCTCTAAGCACCTCAGTCAACTAAGAAATGAAAGCTTGGGTCTATGCCTGTGGTTCTGAAACCCTTTCCAGCCCTCCCCTTCATCCCAAACAAGTATTTATCGAGGGCAACTCGGTCAGCTCCTGTGGCTCTTGGGGTGCTCAGGTGAATAACAGAAAGCCTTGGCTGCTGGAGAGGCACTCAGTCTGGAGCTCATTTGGGGGCCTATGTTCAACCGCTCTGCCCTCCACAGGAGGCCCCTGGGTACCCCTGAGCCACAGAAGCATGGGAACATAAGATCTTAGATCTCCTGCGAATGTTGGAGCCAGACTGGAGGTCAGAAGTCATTTTACAAGAATGAAGTCTTTGAGAGCCAGAGGTGGGGACTCTTGCCCCCAATGTACACAGCCACTCTGTGGCCGCCGGTTTGAGGACCACGGTTTCTCATTGCTTCCTCACAGCTCCTTAAATGATACTGTGTGGTATTGTACTTGCTCTTTTGGGATCCAACAGAATGTGGTTTGGTGTCCTCTATGGTGACCATTTGCGGAGTACGTAAGTGAGAAGGGGTCGCCGTCCTTTTCTAAACTGTTTTGATAATTTGTCTTAAGCGTGCCTGGCTCATTGACTTTTTACTGGCAACTTTATCTGCCCACACGGTCTCAGGAACTGGCTATGGTCTATTTTACCAATGATTGCCCCGCACGGTGTGTTCTGTAAGTGAGACAGTCTTCAGTGTGCAGAGTCCTTGGTGGACCTGTAAATCCACAGACTTTGGAAAATACTTCTAAGACCCACAGGGTGGGAACCACTGAACAGAACCATTGAAAACATATGTGTATGCTTTTATGTAATGATAACATTTGGAGCTTGGGTCTTGGAACTTGATATGATGAACTGAAATGCTTTTAAACTTGAATCATCTCCATGCATACCTGATTCGTGCCTTCACTGCATTTGACCTGAAATCCACGAAGCTGATAAGAACTTGAGAAGGCCGCTCTGATAGCACATAAACACTCGGAGATCTGATGAATGACCTGCTACAGTATTCCGTCCTTTCTGCACAGCTCCTGAGGGATTGCTTGTGAACATCTCACTATCCAGCCATTTGCCACGTCTGATCTTATTGTCGAAAACGTATGACCTCTGACCTAACATCTAGGGTAGGACGTGGCTCTGTCTTTCTGCAGAGAAAAGCTTGCAAAACAGCTGCAACTATTTAGGAGAGATGAGTAATGCAGAAAATAGTGCATATTTGCAGGTTTTAACAGGCTTGTTTCCTTTTTCTACCAAAAAGTAAAGAAAAACCTACAGGCTGTGATTTAAAAAAAAAAAAAAAACAACAAAAAAAACCTTTGAAAATAAAATCATTCTAACTTGAGCTTATTAAATAAGGGTGGAGATGCTTAATATTCTCATATTCTGAAGCGATTTCCCTATCAATGTTCATATCCCGTCACAGAGGGTCTCCTGCAAACAGGGACCATCTAGATAGCCGGCTCTCAAACTCAACAGGCTCTCAAGATAGTTTTGATGTGGACACTTGGTAGGATGTTGTCCTAACTGGGATGGAAATGGGAAGGAGGGTGCAGGGCTGGCATGATCTGTACTAGACTCTGAGCTCCTTCAGGGCAGAAGTGGCTCCTTTCTTGTCCTCGGAATTTGGCGTCATGCCTGACATATGTGAGGTAGCCAATAACTGCTCATTGACTAGAGAAAGAAAGGATAGCTTGTGGGAATATAGATAGAGCAAGCATGGGAGTGGTGAAAGGTTAATGAAATTGGGATGAAAAGGTAAAGTTGTAAAAATTTAGGTGGAAACCGTGGGGATGTGCCTTCCAGGCAGCCACCAAAACTATAGTTGAAATGGAATAAAACATTAAGAAACAAGAAACTGGGGAGGTTGTAAAGAATCACTTATTTGGCTTTGGGGCTAAAATTCTGCAGCTGTGATCAGGGAAAAGGCTCTGCCTAACAGCCTGAGTAATGAATAAAAAGAATTTTCAGAATGAAAAGAGATCAGCAAGCTCTGTGACTTTCCATAGAAAGGCCCATTGCTGCCCACCCCCCCATCTTTGACAAGACTGACCTTTTACCCAACCAGGCTGTCCTTCTAAAATGAGTTGATAATGTTTGCATTAGTAGGGTCTCTTAATAGAGAATAGGACTGTCTTAAATGTCTTAGTTACCCTAGGAAGCATAGTTTTTAGCTGTGTCAGGAACAGTGGATATTCTTAGATTTTCAACAGCGTTCATATCTAGATCTCTTTGAGATAATTCATTGTGTTCCAACCCAGAAACTTATGTGTTCCTTTTACCATTCCTGAAAGATGTAATTCATATGGGAGTTATTAAAGAAAGGTTCATATCTGATTCTTATTTACCATTTCATTCCACTTTTACAATTATGCGTGTGTATTGAAGTTCAAAATGCCTTGTCTAAATTTTAGGATGAAAACAGGAAGTAGTGACTAAATTTAAGTGTGTTTTCTTATTTGAGAGATTTAAACCCATGTTTTGGAGTTTGTTTTGTTTCGGTCATCACTCCCAATTTAAATGTCATTGTTGTTTCTGGTGGCCAGAACAGCTAGCTTGTGGAGACCAATAACTTGTGTTAAGCTCATATCTGAGGCCAGTCCCGTTGGAATTCTTAACCCCAAAAGGTCGATGAGCAGCAGATTCTCGAGAAGTTCAGCATAGACTCTTTGGTCTATGTGACCCAGGGCTTCCACTGCTAGGCATGTATAAACCTAAAAGAATTTGAAACCCTTTGGGCAAAAAAAGAAAAGAAAAGAAACAGAACTAAGGTTGGATATTATTAAGATTTTAGTGTTGCCGAGAGAGTTTCTGGTCAATGTCTGTATCCAACGTCAAAATAAAAATCAACTAGTTTAATAAATAATTTAACAATGACTGTGGCTGCATTATTCAGGGTTGTGAAAAGGTAGAAACAGTCGAAATATTCATCAACTGATAAACAGATAAACAAAACATGGTATAGTCCACACAGAGGAATAACATTCAGCCATAAAGGGAAAGGAAGCACTGAGACGCTACAACAGATGAACCTTAACAACTCGAGGCTTCACGAAAAAAGCCAGTACAGAAGGACTCCATGTTGTGTATTTCCTTTTGTATAAGATGTCCAGAATAGGCAAGCCCACAGAGACAGAAGAGAGATTAGTGGTTGCTTAGACTTGATGTTCATGGGTAGGTGGAGGGGATGTAGTGTCAGTGACTGTTAATAGGTATGAAATTTCTTTTTGGGGTGATGCATAAGTTCCAGAATTAGATACTAGTGATTGCACAACTCAGTGATTAAACTAAAACCCAATGAACTGTACACATAAGTGCATAAGTTGGATGGCATGTGAATTCTATTTTGATTAAAGAATAGTTGGGAAGATACTAAGAAATATTTGGGGCTGGGGGATAAGCAACAGGTCTAGCTCCATGTTGGACTCATGAATTTCCCATTTGCTTTTCCCTAATGGCTAATGTCAGGGTTCACTTGATCGATAAGGGATACAAAAATCCCAAACCGGATGGCAGGAGACCCCAGGTAACTTAGTATGCCATGCTGCCTTGGACAGTTTCACCCATATTTATAGGGAACTTCAGCTTTTCTTCCATAGACTGAGGGACTCCGATCTCAGGGTCATGGGCTCCTTCCAGTTCTTAGTGGTCGGAAACTTTGATAGCCTTTACTTTACATTGAACCTTGGTTCACTGTTTCCCATCCTCCAGAGAATGCGGGCAGTGTTGGCAGGTGAGGAGTGGGTAAATGGCATATTTTCAGAATAAAGGCCTGAGGGTATTTGGAGAAGCGTGAGAGAAAAAACTAGCTTGTCTTAGTCTGTTTTGGCTCCTATAACAACAGAAGTGTATTTCTCAGGGTTCCAGTGACTGGGAAGTCCCAAGGTCAAGGTGCCCCAGAGATTCAGTGTCTGCTGTGAGGGTCCCTGGGGGCCCTTTTAGAAGGGCGCTAATCCCATTGATGGGGGCTCCAACCTCATTACCTAACTACTTCCCAAGTCCCACCTCCAACTACCTACACGTTTGGTGTCAACATGTGAAATCGGGGGTGACACAGGCATATTCAGTGGATACAGAGCTACGTGTTTGAAAACAAACATTATTTGTCAGATCATTGGCTGAGGGCGTGCACGTGTGGTTCATTCCTGTGACAAAACCGTTAATGCTGATGACCCTTACCCAGGCACCTCTTGACGTCTCTGCCGTGGCCTTCCCAGCTTGCTGTCATGCCCCGGCTTGCTCTCCGAAGAGCGAACCACGACCAGCATTTGTTTTACCAAAAGGCCCCTTTCCCCTCCCCCTTCCTACCCTTAGCCAGGCTCTGCAGACTCGACTTACCTGTTTCTTGGGGTGGGAGACAGCAGTGCGGTTGGAAGGAGCTCGAGGGGGTCCAGGCCCACAGCAGCACCCACGGTGCTATGCGAGAGGAAACCAGGAGTTGACAAACTTTCACTGAAAAGTCACCATTGTGGAGGTTGTCATGAAATAAAGATTGTGTGAGAGCCACTACAGAGGGCTGTTTTCGGGACACAAATTCAAACATCTTCACAGAGGATGTTTATTTCTCTCCGAGCCGTCCGCAATATGGTAAGCTTTTCATCCCTTCTTTAGCAAGGCATTACTCTTGGCGCTTTTAGCGTCTGATCCTGCTAAGAAGTGGGAAATGTTAAGAGGCCATTGTTCTAAAGAAATGATCTCTAAATATCAGTGCTAAGTGTCATGTGTGGCCACGCATGCGTTCATTTATGAAATGCCCCATGAGAGACCGGGAGCAATGATGGGTTTCCATCAAAGTTCAGTCTCCAGACCGGGGCTATTTAAAATTGTAAAACCGTTCTTGGGGCGCCTGGGTGGCTCAGTGGGTTAAAGCCTCTGCCTTCGGCTCAGGTCATGATCTCAGGGTCCTGGGATCGAGCCCCGCATCGGGCTCTCTGCTCGGCAGCGAGCCTGCTTCCCTTCCTTTCTCCCTCTCTGCTTGCCTGTCTGCCTACTTGTGATCTCTATCTGATAAATAAAATCTTTAAAAAAAATAAATAAAATTGTAAAACCGTTCTTAACGGGTTCTGTACTGTGTTATACGCAAGGTATGGATATGGCATGTGACATTTTGTACAATGGCGTTTTTAGGATGGAAACGAGTGAGCCGCCGTTTCCCCTGGCCCCTTCTCTGTCCAGTTTCTTTTTTCAGTGTCTTTGTTTCCATTATTGTATTTGATGTGTCTTTCCTTACTCAGAACCCTGCCTTGTCACTTTCTCTTTTCTGTGAGAGAGGAGTAGCTTTTGCATTTGGGTACTCCGATAGAAAGGAGAAGGAGCGGTAGAATTTCTGCAGTTTAGTTTTCCAGAAAACGTTGCTATTTTGGCTTCCATGCTGTTACCCAGTGTTTGTTCCATTTCATTTCCCTGGAGCAGTTAATACACGTTACGACGAAGACCAGAAATGGTGCTTTTCTGGTGCGCACAGCGGCTTGTCCTGAGGCACGTGGTTTGAGAGCTGGCTTTCCTTGAGTATCTGATTTGTGTTTTCTTCTCGGATACGTTGGATCTTTTTCCTTCATCAAGCCCAAGTTCTCTTGAGAGAAAGAAAGAATGGTGTAGAGTGCAGTTAGCAGAGTCTCTCTTCCCAAAGGGGAAAATATGTGTTTGAAGAAATAAAGAAGCCCATCCTGAGAAATAAATGTTATTTGCATGTTTACTTAACTCTTTTCTCCTAAGAAGTCTTCTGGGATTAATGTTTTTGGTAATATGAATCGGCTGTTTGATGTCTTTTGAAAGGAAAAAAACGCCTTGCCGCCTGGGTCTGTTCTCTGGTCACTTGTGTCTCTGGCAAGGACACACCATGGTCAGGTGGAAAGAAAATGAATGTTCTTTTTTGGAACACAAATTCAAAACATCTAAATATATACAACACAAGTGAATTTTCCTTAATAAATCACCCTGTTGACCTGCTCTCTGAATACATCTAGAACTTTTATGAAGCTTTTGAGTTGCATCCTGTTCCAACTGTTGACCTTAATGCTTGTGGCTTTAAAATAACATCTTCGTTATCTTGCTTCATCTGAAAAGGAAATATTTTGAGGAAGAGATTTTGCCAGATGATTACCCTTTCACATATCAAACTGTTTTAAAAAATGTTCTAAACATCTCAATGAAAATATTTCTGGAATATTTATTCCCCTGGCTTATAAACAGAAGGATTGAAAACTGTAATCAGTTAAGGAAGACCCATGGTCATCATCATGAAAATCATGTAAGAAAGGGTGCACTAAAGCAGTGATGTCCTCAGGGCTCTGTTTAATTCAGGGCAGAACTAAATGTCCAGAAATCAGCAGAGTTGGTTAAATATGCAACTAGAATATTTGTGTGCAAAATAAAGGCTGTGTCTCAGAAGGTGGCTCCAATATTCTACAGTAAATTTCACAGATTTTGAATTTTTTTCTTGTCCTTTTTTTGGGGGGAGGGTAGACCAAGACTTCCCTTGCTTATTGGGTTGTTCCAAAAGTTGAAGCAATGTGTGAGCGAGCCGTCGTTCTACTTCTAGGGTTGCTGATTGAATAAGTTCAGTATATCAGGAGGCTATAAAAAGAACACTTTTAAAGCCTCTCCATATGCTTGATTAAAAGAAATAACATTCCCATCTTTCCACACCGAACCTTAATTTATTTTCCTTTGTCTCTGCCACATCCCTTAAAGAGTTGCCCCAGTCTTTTCAACCAACCTTTGAATTTTGCTGATCTCCCCTCTGTACCTTATAAGATTCAATGCCTGGACATAGGTGCATAGATGCAGGGCAATCTTTTCTGTTGCGTTTTTAGCATCCCTGTACATTTTGTCTTCAGGGTCCCCTTTATCCAGCCACACGTTTTTCTTGTGCTGCGCACCCCAGGACCTCGGGTTTATTAGATGAAAGTGATCTGTCTCCTTCGCCAAAATATTTGATTTTCTCTTCCCCCATAGGCTTTATTTTTGTAAATGTGCAGTGATTGCACCTTTATTGTCAAGTTTGCCAGCCTGCTTGATGTGGAAATGAGCCTTACTGGTTTCTACTTCCCAGGGTCCCTTCTGGAACCCTCCTTATGAATAGGAATCGAAGTGACAAGCACCAGTCCCTCGGGCACAGTGGCTGTTTGTAAAGACGGCCTACACATGTTGGCCAAAACAATTTCACCCTTGACTTATTTCAGAACTGGCTGGTGGATACCATCTGGTCACAGTGATTTATCTACTCCTGGTTTGTTGATTAGATGTGTTTACCACTATTTGATCTAGTACCTCTGACCTGCCAAGTTCAGTGTTCTGGTTTGGGAATGCGGATCTCCTTAGAAGACAAAGAATTCATTCAGTCTATCGACCATCTCCTCTTTAGTCCGGTGACTGTGATTAAGTGGGTCCGCCAATGCTCTGAATGGCTTCCGCCTTTGACAGAGCGCAGCCTCTTAGGCTCTTGGCTCACCACTCTCTTGCAAGTTGCTCCTGCCTGGTTTTTAGTTCTGTGGGCTTTTCTCTCTCCTCCGTCTGGACTAGCTTGTTATCTCATCAAAGATACCTTCACTTCTTTTCACTCTGCCTTTTAGCCTCGCGAAAGCTTCCCTTTCTTTTCTCTCTGCAGCCCTCTCAAAATCTTAAGGACTTGAGAGTACTTACTCTGAGGTAACAATAGGTGAGGCTTGTTTTTCTGACTATTTTTAAACCAGTCTCCAGGCATCTTGCGCATTGTTTACTCTTGGAACCTTTTCTCCCTCAATAATGCCTGGTTTTGCCAGAGCTTCTTAGCCTAAAATAGGAAAAACACATTGAATCAGTTTGGAACTTTTCTCTTCCTCATCACGCTGTTGGATTTAATAGCTCCGCGATCGCCCTCATGTGCCTCGTGCCCCTCCGTCCTATATACTACTCAGGACCAAGGCCAGGGTATCTCCCGGAGCACCTGTTCCTCCCTTCCTCCCCGCACGCTCCGCCCACACATTCTTCTAGAAACACTTGTTCAGGAAGCCCTCGTTTTTCATCTTGGCAGGTTAAGCGTTATGTTGATGAGTTTTCTTTTTCTTATTCATGTCTGTGGATCTTCTGTATAATTGTAAGGGGGTAAATGGAAGGAAATCTATGGTACCCGTCTAAAACCTAACAGAGGAAGATGTATTTGACAGAAATATTTAAGAGAGAGAGTATGAAGAGGTGATCCGGTGCTAAACTGACAGACGATCTGAGGTCGATACACTCTCATCAGAAACATCAAAAAAATAGGCACTTAAATGCATCACAATTGTGCGGGGAGCTGTCATTTCCATCTTTGTTCTTCCTTCCTTTGATGTGACAGGGAACAAACTCCCTTCATCTCGGGGTGGGTTCATTGTGGTTTTTTTCTTTCCCCTTTTTCCTTGTTTTTTTTTTCTCTGACATACGTTTATCCTCAGATATTCCAAATTTCTGAATCATCTACCTTTATTGGATAGAGCTTTTGGCAAAGCCACTGCCATGAGGGAGGAGCCAATGTTTGTCAGGACAGTGCAGGGACAGAGTGCACACCCTACACACACACATTTTTTAAAAAGCAAGGTGCGTGTTTAAGGAAGTAAATATTACTGTCTTTCACTCTTGCGAATCGTGAGTGCAGGAATTCTAGGATGCAGACTGTTCATAGTTGATAGATAGAGATATTGGGATGTTGATACCAAGTTGAGTCCTCAAAGTCCTTGGGCCAGGATATATAAAATCGCTTGCTACCTGACCTTTTTGACCTAAAACAATGGCAGTTTCATATGAAGCAACCTTTATTTTCCATTAATCTCAAGGTTAGAACAGGCATTTCAGAACTGAAGAAGAGATTGCCTAGCATGTAATCCCAGAGTGGTATTGCAGTAGTCTGGATTTTTACCAACAGACAGTTTATATTTGGCTAAATAAAGCTAAATTGCTCTTTGGTGGGTAAATTTTAAAAATAAATGCTTCCGAAGATGATGACGACTGCTAGTAGTAGTAACAGTAATAAGAAAACAACTTAATTTTCTTTCTTTCTTTTTTTTTAAAGATTTAATTTATTTATTTGACAGAGAGAGATCACAAGTAGGCAGAGAGGCAGGCAGAGAGGGGGAAGCAGGCTCCCTGCTGGCTCGATCCCAGGACCCTGAGGCCATGACCTGAGCCGAAGGCAGAGGCTTAACCCACTGAGCCACCCAGGCGCCCCAAACAACTCTTTCTTTAAGTATAGCCAAGCCTGAAGCACAGAAAGAATCCCCCTTCTGGAGAATACAGAGTTCTCTTCTGAGGGCAGTATTTATACTGGTAATAGCTAGTATTGAGTGAGGGACCGTATACATTTACTGCTTTTCGTGATTCTGTGAGGTAGGTTCTGGTTTTGTCCCTATTTTCTGGAAGACTAAATAGTTTCCGAAGTGAAGAGACTGACCCAGAATTACACAGAATTGAGTTCAAATTCAGTCCTGTTTAACTCGAAAGTCCTTATGCTCTCCGTATCCCATGGAGCCTGCCCACCCCAGACTCAGAGCAGGTACTGTGTGTAGAAAGCTTTTCTAGTCCCTTTATTTAGTGAGTGTCCTCTCCTACTTGGGACTGTCTTCATTTGTTTTTTTACTGAAAAAGCAGCTGGGCTTCTGTCTGCTCTCCCAGGGCCACCAAATTTGTCAGTGCTATTATAAGAGTTTTAACCAATAAGCAAAATGCGTCATGACCTTTTTTTTTTTTTTTAAGGAAAAAAAAAAAAAAAGCCAGGCTTATTTCGTAATAATCCCTGGCATAATTTGTGTTTCTGTTTGCTCCCACAAATCCTGAAATCATGAAAGTTCATCTCACAAGGATGAAACCATGCCCTTTTTAAAAAAAAGTTTTATTTGTTTGAGAGAGAGCATTCTGGCACACACACGAGTGTGAGTGGGGGAGGGGGCAAGGGGGAGGGAGAGGGACCGAATCTGAAGCAGATGCCCACCACTCCCACCGAGTGCAGAGCCCAAAGCAGGGCTTGATCTCCCCATCCATGAGATCATGACCTGAGCCAAAACCAAAAGGCGGACACTTAACCGACTGAGCCACCCCAGTGCCCCCAAACCATGCCTTTTTATAAGTATGCCCTACACTTACCCTTACCCATCTGGTCATTTAGGCAAAATGAAAGCTCAGACTTGTGCTACCAAGCACCTCCCCAAATGTTTCTGAAACTCGAGATCGAACTGTGCTTCTTCCCTAAGTTTATGCTAGTATTATCATTCTGGATGATTGAGTTTATCACAGTAGACTTACTCTTGAGTTAGGTTAGTTGATGTTTTTATAAACCCAAGTATTTTTCCCCGTAGCCTGGTCAGACTCATTCTAATTTAGGCTACTCATTTGCAAAAAGCGAGGCTCATGATGCTGGACATTTGCTTTCGCTTCAGCCTTTGAAATGGTCCCTTTCCCCCACCTTGAAACTGATTTCCAGAATATGATTTAAAATCTTGCACTGGGGTAATATATGTGCTCCTTTAACCTTGGCTAGACTAGGGATTATGATTTAGTTTCAATTTAAGATTAGGAAGATTAAGAAAAGAATTAAGATTGGATCTTGCATGGTTTGTGATCCTGTAAAAGAGAAAGAGAACAAAGCAAGCTCTTCTCTTTCATATTTCTAGTTACTGGTATCTGTATAAGTACATGAAAATATGTACTCATTCCAACGGATAGGCACAGCACCACCCAGTGTTGCCTTTAAACCAAGACTGACGTTTGTCTGTTGCCATTTGTTCTCATCCTTAAGGACTTTTATTTTTATTATTTTTATTTGGTTCTTTTAAAGTAGTCTCTACGCCTAACACGGGGCTTGAACCCACAACCCCGAGATCAAGAGTCGCACGTTCCACCGACTGAGCCAGACAGGCGCCCCATGACCGTTTTAAAAATGACCTCTTGGGGCACCTGGGTGGCTCAGTGGGTTAAAGCCTCTGCCTTCGGCTCAGGTCATGATCCCAGGGTCCTGGGATCGAGCCCCACATTGGGCTCTCTGCTCAGCAGGGAGCCTGCTTCCCCCTTTCTCTCCGTCTGCCTCTCTGCCTACTTGTGATCTCTGTCTGTCAAATAAGTAAATTAAAAAAAAAATGACCTTGTTGCTTACTGTGGGAGCAGACAAACCAGGAGCTTGTGCAAGTCACACATGTGTCTGCAAAGAGAAGTTTAGTCTTTTATTTTCCTTTGAAGTACCCCTAAGTATACTCTTAAAATACATCATGGACCACATACCATTATTCGTTTTCCACATGGGATAAAACATTTTGAAGGGGAGAAGCTGAAAACAAGTATATTAAACTGAACGACCTTTTTTTTCTGGCAGAAGGTCCTGGTATGAAATTGGTCCTTGAATTTTGCAAAGGAGGCTATATTTGCAGCCTTCCTTTTTCTAAGAAGGGCCATTTTAATAATTTTTGCTCTCACATCAAAGACTTTTCATAATTATAGCCACTAATTGCAGGAGTAATGGTGTGCCATCTGCAGGCTCTGTGTCATGGAAACTAGAGAGGAAAACATGTCCCTCTGCCTACTGAGGGTCACCGTGGAACCTGAGGCCCCCGTGCCAGATTGCCACCCCTTGGCCCCAGGTCCGACAGCATCTTCCTTGTCATTCTCCCTCACCCGGTTCTCATCCGTTCTTTCTCTCTCTCTCTCCTGTGGCCTTCATGATGGGTCACGTTCTGGGACTGGGGGGAGTGACGGAGCTTCCCTTGGGGACCAGATATTCGACTGCATTAATTGCTTTACAAGTGAACAGTTGACCCATGACCCCAAAGATTTACGGAAGGCAAGTTGGATACTGACGTAGTGAAACCAGCATCCGCTTACCCAGCCCAGGCAAGCTGTCTGGTGTGGGACGATGAGCATCCGTCTCAAGCTTGACTCTTGCCCGGGTTTCTGAAGCTCTGCCGCCTGCCTTAAGTCCTACGATGGCACGGTTCTACAGTGACTCCAGTGTCAGCCCTATGACAGCAACTTTCATTTCCTCTTAGAGGCTCAAACTAGAATGGCCTCTTTGCTTTCATCCCCACCCAAAGCAGAAATGGTAACAGGCAGCCCTTCATTCTTGATTATCTGACAGTTCTGCACTCATGAGGGCCGGTCACCTCCGTTGCACTGGTGTTTTTCGGAACATTCGCATCTCTGTGGCCCTGGGGGTAACTGTGAGGCCTCTTATCTGGCAGGCCTGTATCTGAGGATGGCCAGGAATTGAACAGGCCTGTAGGGACTTGAGTGCAGAGCAAATGCCTGGTTTCTTTCTTTTCCTTGTCACTTGCTGGCAAAGCAGCAATCACTGTTCCATCATCTTCTGTAAGGAAGTAAATTTTTTCATTTCATCAATAAATAATCACATTAATACTTCAGTTTAGTGCTCAAGATCTGCCTTTACTTTTTCCTCTCTGTGATACTTAAGAAATAAGAGTCAAACAGTAAGGTGGTTGGCATGGCAGCGGCCCAGCTGAAGAATTCCCTAATTGATACCTTACATTTTGCTTCAAGCACCTTTTTATCAGAGTTTCAGAGCCCAGAACAAACAGGGATTAATCCCAGTGTGGCACAGAGGAATTGTGTAGTATCTCAGCTCCTTCGCTGTTTGGTGTGTTGGTCACTTGAAGGCATAAAAGCTCTTCTCTTGAGACCTCGCTTGCAAAAATTGAATGGGGCATGTCAGTGATTTATTACCTGTTGGAATATAAGTTTAGGGAAGCTCAGCCTTAAATGACCAGAGTCTGATACTTGTAAAAATTAAAGCATTAACACCGTCTGAGAGGTGGGGTGTTTTAAAATACATTTGACTGACTAGTGACCTGACATGTCAAGACAAATAGCTTAAAAAAAAAAAGCATTTGTGTGAGCAGTTTTCGCTTTGCTGATTTTGCTTTGTTGACCGAGAAAGGTAGCCAAACCCAATCCCCAAGGAGTCTGCTTATTCCTTTTGTTACGGGATTCTGCTTTTGAGTCCAAACGAATATCTCCTATTTTGGTCGACTCAGAAAATGAACACAGCGCATCTGGCAATGCATGGGTTGTATTTGAGTGTGTGCAAGTGCAAACTCTTTTCTCCCAGTTTGTCCAGAGGCACCTCCAAAAAGCCCATCTGTTGAAGCCCCAGGGTGAGAAGCATGGGTTGGGTGGATTTGCCCGGGATAGTGTCAAATCTCCTATCTTTTGAACTTGAGTTGTTCTAAGAGAAGATCAGAGGACCTCGGAGATTCTGAGGCATAGGGGCTGCAGGAATTCCGATTACGGAGTAAGAGGGAGAAAGAAAACGCCTGAGGAGCAACAATAAAATCCGTGTAACTTTCAAGAGTAGAGACCATGCCTTTTGCATTTTCTGCACTGGTGGATGGCACAGTTTCTGTGTTGCCAAACTGGGTCAAAGGTTAGTCTGGGTAAAGTGAACCGTTGTTGATTTAGGCCTAGGGAAAGTTTTTTTTTTTTTTTTTTTTAAGATTTTATTCATTTATTTGACAGAGATCACAAGTAGGCAGAGAGGCAGGCAGAGAGAGAGGGGGAAGCAGGCTCCCTGCCAAGCAGAGAGCCCGATGTGGGGCTCAATCTCAGGACTCTGAGATCATGACCTGACCCGAAGGGGGAGGCTTAACCCACTGAGCCACCCAGGCGCCCCTAGGGAAAGTTTTAAGGCAGCCTTCTCTTCCCAGATAATCTCTTGCAGTGGACTGTGGAAGTAACTAGTTCCTGAAGTGATGAAGATACTGCATTTTTTAATCCTAAGGAACAGATCAAGCGTAATCAAATCGACAGATCTGATCCTAAAGGAAAGATTCTGAAATGGGGGATCAAGTGGTGCCAAGGAGCTAGTAGATTGCCATTAGGATAAATCCCGGTCAGACAGGGGCTTCCCCACCTAACCAGGTAAGCTGGGAGAATCTCAGTAAAGAGTGGAACACTGAGAACTTAAAGTCAGTCTTCTGGGAAAGGCAACATCATTTCTCTAAGGTGGAATCCATGCTCGGCTAATGAATGACCTTGTGGTTTTCAAGGGACTAAAGCATATGTGGACAAAAGGAAACCAGGGCACATGGTCTCCTTGGGCCTTCAAAAAGCTGTTGCACACCAAGCCAAGGAAACTGGAAATAATGGGCATCACCACAGGAATGTGGGACTGTTCCATCAAACATTATACAGCAGCTGACTTCGAGGAAGGAAGCAAAGGGTATGGGTAGAGAATTTTCTGGATGGCTATATTAGTGGTGCGTGCTCCGCAAAATTAGGACCAAGACGTTTTACTTAGAGCTCTAATAAATGACCTGGAAGAGGAAGTATACTCTGCAAACTCTGTCAACAGAAGTTTTCTCAGGAGCAAAGAGCCCACTAAAAAGGAATAAATTCTAGGGTGTATGTCCCCAAAGGCAGCAGGCCCCCAGGGGTTAGGGTATTTGATAATGGTGAGGAGAGGAGCTTTTTTGAGGGTTGGAGAGGCAGCCTGGCAAAAGGAGGACCCTGTGCCGCCTCCATCTGCCTGTGCTTAAGCAAGGTGCCAAATTTTTCCTCCCGTGTTATAGAAGTTGACCCCTGGCTCATGTCCGTATGTGTGGAATGGAGACTAGTGAAGAGTCCCTCAGTGCAGAGCTGTGTTAGAGTAAGCTGTAGCTCACTGTGACCTTGAGCAAGGATTTTGTGAAAGTGGATTTTAAGCGATGCCATGAAGTACAAACACTGTAAATGTAAATGTTTCTTTCCTCTTCACCATTTTATTGATGCCTGGCTAGAATTTTATTTTTTTTGTTTTTATTTTTTTAAAAGACTTTATTTATTTATTTGACACAGAGAGATCACAAGTAGGCAGAGAGGCAGGCAGAGAGAGAGGGGGAAGGGGGCTCCCTGCCAAGCAGAGAGCCCGATGTGGGGCTCGATCCCAGGACCCTGGGATCATGACCTGAGCCAAAGGCAGAGGCTTTAACCCACTGTCCTGGCTAGAATTTTAAAGAATGGTTCCTGTGGCATGAAATCTGATGTTGGGAATCATTTTTCTTTATGTGAGGCAGCAGACTTTGCTCTCACTTAGTGTAAAAGCTGTCTAGATAGCCATTTGGAGAAATATCTTTGGGAGGATTCCTGCTTAAGGAGTATGTTGTTCTGCAGATATGTTTTTCGTAGGAAGTAGATTTACTGAAAACCTGTTGTCATACTTTTAGAGGGAGGAATTTTAGGTGTATCATGAAAGAGAGAGTAAAAAAAAAAAGTTGAGGGTTTTTATTTTCCTAGGCACCCAAGCTGAAAGCAATTATGAAAAAAAGAGAAGCTACTTTAAAAAATGTTCATAACCCACATGACCCACATAGCATATATGAAATGGGAGATACTGATATTTGCATTAGGGGAAGTGTCTGTCTGTGAACTCGCCCATCCACCAGCTGCATTTTCTTCCACATCTGTGATAAACTTGGGACTCAGCTGCTGACTCTTTCTGATCTTGCTACTTAACCTAAATGGCTTTGGCAGGTTATCTGAGAACGGGGCTCCTGGGGGGTTCCTGGAGAGATGATTTAGGAATAATAAGGAAAATCACTCTCTGTTTTGCCAAGGACACTTTGCCCCATCCACTTTGTCTGTAGTCTTAAGTGATTGCCTGCAGGAGACTTGCGCATACTAAGGGGTGTGCAGAGAAAGAGTGAGATGCTGGTGGCCAGCATTCCCCACACCCTGGAAGTCCCTGTGGCCCTCCAAGCCTGGCCTGACGAGCTGTCTTAGAGATGACCCCACCAAGGCCTCGGTCTGCCAGGGATTGTGATCCAGAAGCACTGTTGGGTGTCAGAGAACAGGATGTTCTAGCCAATGAATGGGATTTTGTCTCTAGGCTACTTTTTGGTGGGTCACTGAATATATAACTGAGGCGTTCGCAACTCTTTACCTCCAAGCATTCTGTTAAATTGTGAGCCTGGTGAAGATTATAAATTGGTGTTGGAGAGAAACTCCGGACTGGAAAGCTGTCTTCTGTTCGTGGTAAAGCGAGAGAACTCCGACTTTTCCTGCCTGCCCCTAGCCGACTTTTCCTGCCTGCCCCTAGCCGGCCCCCCAGCAGTCCCCACCACAGTCCTGTGAGCCTTCATTAGCATCGACTGCTTAGGTAGTGGGCATCGGAGCCTCCAAGTCATTGAGTTTTAGGTAAATCACCAGTATTGCTATTCCTTTTGTGAGTCCTGGGCCTTGAACAAAGGGGTTGTAAATGGGCAGAATCCATGCTGGTGCTCTCGCTGCTCTTAAGTGACTGTAACCTAGGTCGGAGTATGCATTTCCCGCCACTCGCTCACTTGGGTGATACTACATTACTTTAGGAGAGCTTTGGTTTACTACTACTAAAAGGGGGTTCCAAGATGGCCCGATAGAAACTTTGGTTCATAATTTGCTTATCATTTAAAAAGCGCTAAGAACCCTGCTGATTTCTATCTGGAGTGGATTTGAAAGTGGATCTGAATGCTCGTTGGAATGATGCATGGAGTTGGAAAGTAGCAACCCTGACTCTTCCAACTATACTTACAGGAAGGTATTCTTGGAAAAATATAATACAACTGATTTTCAAAATGTTTCTGATTGGCCTTCTCTAGCCCACCTTGCAGGATTAGTGGACCTCACAATAATTGGCAGTCTTAAGCCCTCCAGAGCTGTATTTTGGCAAGGTTTTGCAAAATACTAACTAGCTGCATTTCTCCTACTGATTGGTAGGTGATCTCAAATGCTACATCTGCATAATAACTATAATTTATGTGCTTTCTTACTAAGGCTTAGGTCAAATGACTGAAGGCTTTCGATGTGCCTCGCACATCCCATGTGGTAATTCCACTCCTTTTTACAAAGGGGCGGGTGGATTAATGTATATGCTGCCCCCGCCCCCCTGGGAATATTAAAACCCTTTAGAGATTTTCTTTCTTTGTTCCTTTGAAGCAGAACATTGTATATTCCTCCTGGGGTTCGTAGGTAGCTTGGAGGCAGTGGAGTTACACAGCAACCTGCTTTTTAGCTCACTTTGTGGCTTCGTGGATTTAGATCTAGAAAGTGAGCAGAAACCATTTTGGTAACTCTTGAGACCGATGGCAAGGAATTGTTTTACTTTTGGAACAAATAAAAATTAGAAAAAGAGTAAAGTAGCAATTGAAGGATTAGGAAAATCACCCCCAGCAAATCATAGCTTAATGTAGCTCCGACTAATAAAATTACACCAAGTATTCATATTTTTTTAAAAGCCTGATTAAGGCCCCCCCCCATATTTACCCCTTTTTCCTTTGGAAACTGAAGTTTGCTTTTAAAAAATAATAATAAACTTTTTATCCTAGAAGAGTTTCAGATTTACAGAAGTTGGAAGGCTAGCACAGGCAGTTTTCCTATCATTAGCATCTTACCTTAGTGTGGTGTGTTGTCACAATTGGAAAACCAGCGTGGCTGCATTATTATTCTTTGAAGTCCTCATCTAATTCTGATATTCTGATATTCTTAGTTTCTTTTTTATTTTACTAATGCTTTTACTGAGATATAATTCAGATCCTAAATGATTTGCCCATTTAAAGTGTATAGGGGCTTTTAATATACCTGCAGAATTATGGATTCACCACCAAAAGCAATTTTAGAAAATTTTCATCATCCCAGAAAGAAATCCCCTTCCTTTTAGCTGCAATCTCTCCTTACTTCCCATTCCTCTAGGCAACCCACTAACCTCCTTTCTGTCTCTGTAAATTGACCTATGCTGAACATTTCCTGTAAATGGAATCATACAATGTGTGGACTTTGGTGGCTGGCTCTCTCACTTAGCATAGTTTTGGGTTTTTGTTTTGTTTGTTTTTGAGATCCAGCCATGTTTTAAGACGTACCAGGACTTTGTTCTTCCTCCTGGTGGAATGATCCGTCATACAGATAGGCCCCGTTTTGCTTGTCCCCATGGACGGACATTTCGCTATTAGGACGATACTGCTGTAAACATTCACATACAAGTGTTTGTGTGATTTCCTTAGCTTTCCCCCAGTGTCTTTTTCTGGTCCAGGGACCCACCCAGAATACCTTATCTTAGTCCATCATCGTTTCCCCTTAAGCTCCCAGGGCTTTGCTTTTGATGGCTCTTGAGATGTCTTGTGTTTTGTTTTCATCCATTCTCTTTCACTTATGCGTGCTGAACACCTCTTGTCTGGCTGTCTTGACTCCCCTCAGATCCACCCTTGAACAAGAAACTTCCCTGAACTAGCCTGAGGACAGAAGGTGCTGCCCTCCCAGCCCCTCTTCCCTTGGCTGGTACAAGTCTCTTCCTGGATGACTTCAGTAGCTCATCAGGATAGAATAGATGTTCTTTCTTTCTGCGTTTCCTCATTGCACTTTTTACATTTATGGAATGCTTCCTTGTTTACAAAGGGCTTTTTGCAAGGCTCTGGTGGGTGAGCGGCTTTCCTTGCAGTGGACGTGCCTGCAGTGAACCACGTCCAGGGAGACTCCAACCCGGGGCCTGGCTTTCCACGTCAAGTCTTCTTATCCCGAGACTACCATTACCACCAACCAGCCTTGCAGAATGAAAGATCCAAATCGCGTTAAGTATTTGGAACCTTTCGAAACTCAACTTCCTAAAAACTCCCTGTAAAGAGCTAAGTTTTCTTCAAAGCCCAAGTGAGGCAGGCACTCCGTTTCGGCAAGAAGGAGCAATGTCAAATTATAGTCTTCTTACGTTTGCAATTTACGGAGTGCTTTCTGGTCTGTTCTTCTCAGATGTTCCCCACGGCAGCCCTTCCGCTTAGGGTGCAATTTGTGCCTCTTTTACCAACAGCATTTGGTTGTTTTATTGGTAAAAACCAATTGGGGTGCCTGAGAATGCCCTACAAATCATGCCGGTGTGGGCGAGCCTGGTTCTCTGCCACCATGTCCCGGAGAGGTTCCCTCCATTCACAGCTCTGGGGGGACCTGAAGACTAGAATCTCCCAGTATCTCCTACAGATACAGGAAGCCAACACCTGAATGGTGACTACAAGCATCCTCCTATCACCATTCTCCCCAAATATGTGAGAATCGGAGAGACATGTTCTTGGCATCTAGTTGGACTTCTAAATGGATTTTCTGAGGAAGACCTAGAATGTAATTGTAAGATATAGTGCAAAATAGTCGAATTGATAGTAAATAAGCAGAGAGCTGGCCTGAGAACTGCTCACCACTTGTAGCACTTTCTAGAGGGAAGTGGGTACGAGCGGCCGAAAATCCAGAGACGTCGGCTGCACCCCATTTGTACCTTGGAGCCAGCCTTCGGTGAGAGGAAGTGAGCGAGGTAAAGCAAGAAAGCACAGGTCCAGATTGTTTGCCCCCGAGTCCTGGTAAAGGATGGGCTAGATTCCTTATCCTCAGGGTCTACCTCTTTAAGCACAGATCTGAAGAGCTTCCAAAAGGAACCAATACAGGATCGAGTAGTAATTGATGGTGATTGTCTTCGTTCAGCTTTGAAAACCAAGGCATTGATATCAAGACTAAAGAGAAATTACATAGAACTGGTGTGATTGAAAAAAGTTTGGCTCTTCCAAGGGATTTTATTTATTTATTTATTTTTTGGTTTTTAATGACATAGAGTTAAGCTTTAAAAGCACGCTTCATTGAATCTCATCCAAGCCTCCGAGGACAGGGCTAGGGGACCTTTTCTCTTTAGAAGGCCACTGACCCACAAAGAAAAATCTAATCAAGGGCCATGTACAAAAAGCAACTTAATTTAGGTGCTTCCTTAGAAAACCGTAAAGCATTCAACTTACCTGCTTTTTAAATGAAGATCAGGGAACTCTGAATCAACAAATTTAAAAAAAAAAAAAAAAAAAGAAAAAGGGAAAAAGCCTCCGGGTTCATATTCAGGGCTGTCCGAAGCTACACAGGAGGGTGACGAAGAACAGTCCGGGGAGGGGCGCCTGGGTGGCTCAGTGGGTTAAAGCCTCTGCCTTCGGCTCAGGTCATGATCCTAGGGTCCTGGGATCGAGCCCCGCATTGGGCTCTCTGCTCAGCAGGGAGCCTGCTTCCCTTCCTCTCTCTCTGCCTGCCTCTCTGCCTATCTGTGATCTCTGTCTGTCAAATAAATAAATAAAAATCTTAAAAAAAAAATAAAAGAATAGTCCGGGGAGAGGGAAGGAGTGAAAGCAGCCAGGAAGCGATACATGGACAGAAGCCTGCACGTAGCAAGGGACATGAAAGGAGGAGGTTGAGCTAGGGAAACCAAGGAAACAAGAATAGCTATAGGTCATGACCCGCTGTTCACCTGAGCCATTGGACTAACTGGTTCACAACTTGCCAGCTCTTCCGTGGCTCTGCTACTTAAGCCTTTCAGGTACTAATTCTTATGGCAGTGTCTGTAGCAGAATTACGTAGGGCCCTTAAAAAAAAAAAAAAAAAAGCACATGCCTAGTACTTACCCCTGTCCTGTCTGCCCACCTGTGCCATATCAGGTCCTCTTATCCCTGTGCTCGCTCTCTCAGCCCAAAGCAAGCATTGTTCCATCTTTCCTAAGTGAGAAAGGATCACCAGCTTTAGAAAGGTGATCTCTAGAAAGAATAGGCATTTGTCCTTCAGACACAGCATTTTAGGAGCAGTCACAGACAAAGAGAATGTCTTTAATACGTGTGCCCTTTTAATAGAAACCATTTGGAGCACTTAAAGTAGAAATATTCAAGTTCAAGATCAAGAGTGCTCTTCCAATAGAGCCAGCCAGGTGCCCCAGAAATAGTCAAGTTTTATTTATTTATTTTTAAAGATTTCTTTATTTAAGTGTGAGCTACTACGTGGAGGTTGGGGTGGCTAGGGGCAGAAAGAGCCGGGATCCCAAGCAGACTCTGCACTAAGCACGGAGCTTCAGACAGGGCTCAATCCCATGACCCCACGATCGCAACCGAAGCTGAAACCAAGAGTGGGATGCTTGACCGACTGTGCCACCCAGATACCTCGATGTTTTAAAAACCAAATGAGTGGTTTTAGTTCTTACCAGAATGTGGAGCTCGGATTCCATTTTCAAGTGCACCAAGACTGACCCACCCACCACTTCCTCCTTGTACTTCCCATCAACCGAAAGCGGGTGTGGCTCCAAGCCCCCAGTAGCATACGTATGTCTAGGGATTTAATTCACAAGTGTATCTCAGACTGCGTTTGTCTCAGGCAGGGCTTTGGGCCGGGATGTCAGATTATATTTTCAAGTAATGCTTTTTAGAAATACAGACCAGATAAGTGGTGTGTTCCAGGCTACATGGGCAAAAGTGGCCTGTTGGAGTGGGCTTCTTGAAACCAAGAGGAAGACGACTTTGCCAGAGGCAGCATTAGCCAAGTGTCTACCCTCTTGTCATCCTTTACACAAGGTGAGCCTTTTACCATTAGACAAAGTCTTCCTGGAAAGACCTTCTCTCTGAAATGAAAGCAGACTCTCTTTTATTAGGTATTGCCAAAACAAACATGGACCCAGTGTTCTGGTATAATCCAGAAGGTCCTGCTAAAGGCCCCTGATGGCTATGAAACAGGCCGAGTACCCTGACTGTGCTCACTATCTATCTATTTATTTAAAAGACTTTATTTAATTTATTTGTGAGAGAGAGCATGCACACAAGCGTGGAGTGGGAGAGGGACAAGCAGACCCTGTCCGGAGTGCAGAGATTGACGTGGGACTCAATCCTACGCCCCCAGGATCGGGTGGTCCGAAATCAAAAGTCGGCCACCCAACCGACGGAGCCACCCAGGCACCGTGATACGCCGGACCTTTTAGATGCTCTGCTGTATACATGTGTCTGTGGAAATGGCAGGTTACTGGTAACTTTCATTGCCATTAGACATTTTTGAAAGGTGTCTTCTTAGTGTAAAATTCCTACGGGTCAGTTTATACCCATCAATGTCTAGCACCTTCTTAAGTATAGAAAATTATTCTTTTCCTGCTGTCTCTGAATTTTCTGGCTTCAGGTTGTGTGTGTGTGTGTTTGTGTGTGTGTGTGTCCGTGTGTCCCCGTGTGTGTTATGCATTAGGGGTGGGAAGAAGGTGTACTTTTCCTTGGGTTTAGAAACCTATTTTGATAGCATCCATGAAGTGGCCCCTTGGTTTATTATACGTGTGAACCCTGTTAAGATTCAGTGAGTGTGTGTGTGTGTCCGTGTGTCCCTGTGTGTGTTATGCATTAGGGGTGGGAAGAAGGTGTACTTTTCCTTGTGTTTAGAAACCTATTTTGATAGCATCCATGAAGTGGCCCCTTGGTTTATTATATGTGTGAACCCTGTTAAGATTCGGTGAATGTAGATTATTTTCCAAACTCGTGAATTGTTTTGCCTTGGAAATTCAGTGTGTATCCCAATGGAATCTTTGCAGGCGTTTGAAAACCAGCATGTGATGAATTTTAGCCTGTCACAAACTTAAGAAGTAGCTGCTCCCTTAACTATAATTCATTTAAATAGCCCTGCAGTGTCTTAAGCTCTCACTCTGAGCATTCCAATTAGTTTTCTGTGTGGGGTGTGAGTGTAATGGATTATTTAACCCAACTATAGCAAGTTGGGGTCCTTCATATTATTTCACATGTCAAGACCGTGTTGGGGGAAATCCTCAGCCCTGAAACCTGGAGACGACTGGATAGCTCTCTGTTAATTATGTGCCTCGGTACCAAGGGCCTGCTGTGAACTTGTTAAGCCAGGGAAGAGGGAGTTTTGTTTTTGGTTGTAACAAAGGTGTTTGCAGAAAACTGAGCCTTAGCAACCTGCTTCTTTGGCTAATGAGATCTGAGACACTCAGCAGCTTCACAACTCCTAAACTCTTATACCCGATCTTACCCCCCACCCCCCTGCCCTTTTTTGGTTAGATTGATCTGTTGACCAAGAGTTTCAAGAATGCCAAAAGAGACTTTCAGCAGTTTCTGGATGAGGAAGTTGTTTGAAGATTGTTTCCCTCCACCTTTACCTAAACAGTCCTTGATTACTGTAACCCCCCTCCCTTTTTGTGTAGCAGCAATATTCTCCCTACTTTTTAATTGTCGAGAAGGAAAGATGATCAGGCACACGTGCGATTATGTAATTATTTGCATATATGCCGTAGACAGTCCTAGTTTATTCAGATTAAGTTGCTTAAGTCCGTTTCATCTGCAGTGCCCCACCTCTCCAATGCCACTGGGGTATCTACCTTAGGTCAAGGTTATTCTTCGAAACACAGTCAGCCAAGAAGCAGCAATGGCCAGCTCATGGGCCAGTTCATTTCCTTGACTGGTGGTGGTTGAGTGGCCCCTCATTCTCCAACCCTTTATTTATTGCGTCCACTTATGCGAGACAGGTGCATGTATCTTCAACATACTCAGTTCCTGAGTTCCCAAGGTCTTGATTTGTTTTCAGACCCTTTGTCTTACATGGAACGTGGATGGCAATAGCAGAAGGGGCAGTGGCAGTAAGTCCTTGTAAACATCTGTAAAAATTAGATCACACCAATTCATGGTAGTGTGGCTTGAGGGGTAAGAACTGTTGGGGTGCAGGTTTCAGTGGCACCCCATCTCTTGGGCATTATGAGGGAGAAGTATGGTCTCCGCAAAGCACAGTTGTGTTCTGTGGCAGGAGGAACAAGGTGTGGGTGAACTTTGGGATCTAAAAAAAAAAAAAGAGAAAGCCCTCCAAACCTTCCTGTCCTAACCACAAGCAGAATGTAGTCGGTGTAGAGGGAGGGAGATACCTTGTGGGTTGAGCTGCTGCGGAGTGATGCATCTTACGGCATTTCTCTTGACTCCTAGGACTACATCACCACGTGAAGATGACATTTATTGGAAGCCATTAGTCTATCCTGGGATGAGTGGGCACTTATCCCGGTATTATAAGGTCAGATGGTGTCTGACAACTGCACAGGAGGTGCTGAACGAGAAAATCTGAAATTTAAGGGTCATTTGCCGTTACCCTTTGTGACTTATCATAGCCTGAAATTACCCAGTGTGAACTCCCATTGTTTTCTTTTGGCCAACAACCCCTTGAGATCTACTTACCCCTTTGCTTCCCCACAGTATAACTACCGCTGGTGTGTTCGCTCATCATGTATTTGACTGTCATGTATTTTATTTTATTTTTTTATTTTATTTATTAGAGGGGGGAAGCACAGGGGAAGAGAGAGAGAGTGAGAAGCAGGCTCCCCTGCTGAGCAAGGAGCCCAGTGCAGGACTCAATCCCAGGACCTGGGATCACGACCTGAGCCAAAGGCAGACACTTAACCCACTGAGCCACCCAGGCACCCCTGACATGTACTTTATAGATCCTCTTCATTAAGGGTACCCTCTCTTGGAATGCAAACTCCCAAAAGCTAGAAAAACTTACATGTCATTTGTATGACTTGTACAGTATTTAGCATAGAATCTTGAATGATTTCTTTAAAAAAAAAAAAAAAGTCTGGGTTGATCTTGAATGATAGTGTTCATTGGCCACACCGATTTTCTGTAGCGTAGCAATCTTCTTGATTCACACGTTCTTTTGTCTGTTGTAGGTGGCTTTGTTATTTTAGCTTTCCCATAAGGGAATGGGGTGCTTTTAGTTTATTTATCCCCCAACATGGGGCTTGAACCCATGACCCTGAGAACAGGAGTTGCATGCTCTACCCGACTGAGCCTGCTAGCTGTCTCGATGTATTTAGTTTTCGTAAAACTTTTCAGATACACACGATGCCTAGGCTTTTGCGGGAAAGGCGTGTGTGCACTAAAGCCAAATTCTTCCCTTTTGGACTTGATGAAGGATGATGGAGATTGATTGTCCTACAATTTTATCTTCCAGGTGATCATTTGAAGATCTGTCCCCAGGGCTATACCTGCTGCTCTCAGGAGATGGAGGAGAAATACAGCCTGCAAAGTAAAGATGATTTCAAAAGTGTGGTCAGCGAACAGTGCAATCAGTTGCAAGCCGTCTTTGCTTCCCGTTACAAGAAGTTTGATGGTAGGTATGGGACCTTTGGCCCAAGTAAGCAGCAATACATGCTTTGTTCTTGAATCCGTTTGACACCTTTTCTGCAAGTCATGGTTCGGAGGCGACAATTCAGTTTCCACAACTGCTTTTTCGGAACTCCCAAGACTTTCTCCTTGTTGGATCCTAAGGGCCAGTTAGCCTTCCAGCTTCACTGCTGGGATCCGTCTGGATGCACTAGAATCTGTATGGTAGGCATTATGGAAATATGGTTGCAAGGAGCCAAAAAAGAGATTGAAGTAGTTTAATTTAAGGGCTTTCATTTATTTTCTTGGGTGAACACAAAATAGTGCTATTGACGCAAGTCACTTAAAAAAAAAAAATCTCCCTAATAAAAAGCAGGCAGGCATCTGAAGACTTAGAATAAGCATAGAGATTCTGCAGATGCTGGACTTCACATTAAGTTGCAAACTGCATTTCCCAGAGATAACTAGAATTCCTAGAAGCCCCGTAGAACACAGATAGGGTTAAAACTCAGCTCTTGAGCTGGCATGCAGCAGTGGCCCAGGAGTAGCTACTATATTTATAATTGTTGTTAAGCTGGGCTTCATCCCTTAGCTGGCACTTTGGCTTAGTCTATCCACGTAAAGCCACGACCAAACCATTTCAGTCCCCTGTGCCAAATATGAATTCTCATACACACGCTGTCTTCTAATAGTGAAGAAATAGCCCATCTGAGCCAAATGAGAGGCACGTCAATCATATCTGAAGCAATGTTACAGATGATAGACTTGAAAAACTCTGGAGTATGGGGTCCAAAACACCTCAGGATTCTCTTCTCTGGCGCTCTTCACTCAGTTTGAAGATTGTTATGAAGTAGATTTAATTTTAATAGGAATGATTTCCTTTGTGCCTGTTTTAAAGGCCATTCTAATTACATAGTACCTTTGAAGCATGCTTTTCTTGACATTATGTGTGGTGAAGAAGTACAAGACAAATTTTCGAGATGTGAAATGTCTTTGAGTATTTCTGCAAAGGGCTTGTTACCATGGTGAGAAGTTGGACTAAATTAGATTTATATAGCTGATAAGGCAGTCCCCAGCTAAAGAACAGGTTGCATTTCAAATGTTGGCTTTTGAGATTCGTTATTTGAAACTTATAACCGACTTAATAGGTGTTAGGTTCCCAGGCTAGGCCAAGAGAGCATATTGAGTTTGTAACGTAGTTGAACTAAAGTTTTCTCTATGTACCATGTCATTTATCATACCCATTTTGCCACCAGTTACCGTGCAAAATCGTATTCAGTCTTGATTTTGTGTGCTCCTTTTCCTGGATGGATGAAAATGTTCTATGTATCTATATATCCTGTTTATCAGTCCACACCCCCCCCCCACACACATGTGCTGTAACTATTAAAAGTACTTAATAACATGTTAACACCATGCAAAGATGGGCGTTATTGTCAAAAGACGTCATTAGGCCACCTCTGTCTCTCTTGGCCACTAAACTGTTAGTGTAATTATTGAAAAGCCTGGTAATTTGCTTGACTCTGGCATTTCTCATTCAAGACAGTCACCTTAGCATTTTCTTTTACTTTGAGGAGAATACTTAGAAAGATCATCAGATGGCCATCTTTGCAAACTTGAGATGCTGAAATACAAAAATGACCCCTTGGGGTCTAATAAGGGCATTTAGACGGGAAGAAGCCCTGCGCTTCACAAATGGCTGGCCCGTTGGTAGCAGGATGGAGTGGAGATCAAGCTGTTTTCAAGTTCTGCCACCTCTGAGTGGCCCCATTTCCTGTTGGAGGTGTCTCCTCCTGGTGCGGAGCCCATGGACATTGTGACCTCTCTCGCCTAAGGGACTGCTGCTTAAGCTATTCTTTCCCCTTCCCACTCCCCATGGTTTTATAGCATTACTCCTATGATTCCAGTGTGTAGTTTTTAAAAAGCCATACAGAGAAACACTATCAGTAAGTGTTAACATATGTTTTTTTAAAACGGACGGAAAAACAGTTTCTCTGGCCTTTCCCTACCAGGTTTCACATTCAATAAATGTGTTAACACTGTTTCTTTCTCAGTTTCAAAACTGGTCATGAAAATTGATTATGAAACTTTAGTTTGTTTCTTCTGACTTCAAATTAAAACATGGCGTAGACAATAAAGGTAGTGAGCACCGAGTAAATTTCTTTTGAAGGAGTAGTAGTTGAAATGTGTTTGGCCTGGAGATCAGAACAGAGCTGGGAGGCATTGCCTATTTCCTTCCAACCAGGTTTTCTGGGATAATTAAAAGCTTTTGTATGGTAAAACCCCAGTTGACTGGTATCCAACAAACCATAATCCTCAAGTAGGCACCACGTTTGTTGACTGATTTTTAAGGGTGGCAGTTAGGACCCGTCAGTACTCCTCATGCCTAAAGAGGAGGTTGAGTGAAATTGTATAGGGGCTGTCTTGATGCTCAGAAACCCAAGGGCAGGGTGCTTGGTCCAAGAATGGTCCAGGCCATTATAAAGGACAAGCCCGAGGTTATTGATGTGAATGAAAGAGAGGAGGTTGGGCCGAGCAACAAGATGGCCACTGGAGAACCAAGCTGGCGTGGCCAGGTGGCAGGAAGAAGGCTGACAAGTCTTGAGGAAATAGGAGAGGGACACATGGAAACCTACAAGGTCAGGCAACTTCAAAGGAGCATCTTTTGCCATGTCTAAGCTTATGGTATAAATTTGAAGTGGTGACCCTGAGCCCAGGCAACTTCCTCTACCATCAAAACTCAAGTACTGTTGATGAGATACCACTTCTTTCTATGGCCGGAACAAGTCATTTATTTATCAGAGAGAGTGCACACACGCAAGCGGTGGGTGAGAGCAGGGGCAGAGGGAGAGGAAGAAGCAGCTGGATCCCAGGAGCCCGAGATCGTGACCTGAGCTGAAGGCAGACCCTTAACCAAGTGAGCCACCCAGGCGCCTCTGTTAGAAACTTCTCAACAAAAATAAGGTTCGTAGGCTTTTAGCAGGTCAGCCTTCTTTAACTAGAAACCATCCCATTACCTCAAATTTCTATCATTCTTCCTCAAGGAACTCCGGAGTTCGAGTGCCAGTCTTGGCGTTTTGGAGCCAGTTCCCTTATCTCTAAAGGCTTTCTTTTGTTCTACATGTTGAATTTTTTTTACATGTTTAATTTTTTATTGTTTGCCCATCTAAAGAGATTATACAGTCTGTAAATCTATTTTTAACTTATAAACTGTGCATGCATGTGTTTTCAGACCTAGCCAAAGTACAGAACCATACTTCCTTAGGCAGCATCCCTCCACACCGGAATTCTCAGGATTCTCCTATTTTAAACTTGCAGATCTGAGTTTAAGGTCTCACCTCTTTATTTTTCTACACTGTAATCTCCCTTATGTACACTTGAACTGAGGAAGTTCCATACCAGAAGTGTACTATCCTAGGCTAGAGACCTAGAGCCAGAACGGGAAGTGGCAGAGCTAGCTGCTCCCCCTCTTGGTTGGTTCTGGGAAATTTTTTTTTTTTTTTTAAAGTAGAACTGCTAATTAACATAGCTGAATGGGTTGTCTCATGAATATGCTAATCAGATGCTCAGTTCAGGGGGCTTTGAAAGAATTGCCAGGCAAAGGAGTAGAAATAATAGAAGTGGGGCATAATCCGTGTTTTAGGACCACAACATAAAGGCCCACCCCAAAATGTCGCGTTTTGTGAGAGACTATTGATTTTAAAAGAAGCATAGTTCAATCAAACAACCCAAATAGATTAAAAAGATTAGAGCTGCCACATTAAATATATCTCTGAATCACATAGTAAAAATGAAGTAACAAGTATGAAAATACATTTTTGCTTCACTTCCCGAATCAAATGGTTTGCATGCTGAAGAACTCTTAAGGAAATGGAGATGTCTGAGGCCAGTCCATTGCAAAAAGTGTTAATTCCTCATTTTAGGGAACAAATGTAGTAACTTCACGAAGCAGAGCACATTGAATTGTCAGCCTGGTTCTGTTGTGAACCCACTGTGACCCACGGCAATTAACTGGGTCTCAGTTTTCCCATCCATAAAATGAGGGGGTTGAGCTCGATGGTCTCTATAAAGACCCTTTCAGTTCTAAAAATTCTGTGAATCTTCTAAACATGTGACTGGACCAGCTGCTTTAGTGAAAGGTCTCACAAGATGTTAATTAGCCGCCTGTCTGGTACCCTCTATTTTCCTGCTATCATTTCTTAACTCCGCTACTTTCCCCAGGTCTTTGAAAACCCTCCCATGAGCCTGAAGCTTGTTAACTCGAATAATAGTAGAAATTTTCTGAATTAGCTTAAAACGCACATAAAAGAAATAATTGTCCCATCTATCTGCATGGGCCAAGTGTAAATCAAAGTGGCCACCCTTCCCTTAAGCCCTCAAGCCCCCTTGTTTTCTATCACTTCACAAAGGCAGGACGTGTCGCACTCTGCAGATTTAGCCAAATCTGTGTTTTAATCACTGACTGGAAATTTCCCAGAGTTCACAGCGGCCAGCCCTTCATTAGGCCGGTCGGGAAAGGAGCGACCAGTGCGGAGGCACAGGGAGCTGACGGCATTGGCATTCACAGGCCCGTGAAAGCAGTGACCTCAGTGGGAGGAAGCTGGCCACTCACCTTAAAAGGCAAATGTGTCCGACTAAGCTTCATGGCCTTTAGCTAAGCTGAAATTTCTGGAATTTTCCTGACCTCTGACCTTCACTATTTCTTCAGCTACGTCCTTTTATTCTTATGCTCTGCACCTCCATGTCGACTGACTGAAGACCCCTGGGGGAGGTCTTTATATGTTTATTAAAAAGCAGGTCTTAAATATTCTCCAAAATAAACACGTAGTAGAAATGTAGAACATACATACATCCTAGGGGTGACTTTTAATTTTCTTAAATTTTTAAAAATTTTAACTTTGTTTTTTCAGTGTTCCAAAATTCACTGTTTATGCATCACACCCAGTGCTCCCTGCAGTACGTGCCCTCCTTAGGACCCACCACCAGGCTCACCCAACCCCCCAACCCCCTCCCTTCCAAAACCCTCAGTTTGTTTCTCAGAGTCCACAGTCTCTCATGGTTCGTCTCCCCCTCCGATTTCCCCCAACTCACTTGTCTCCATCTCCCCATGTCCTCCATGTTATTCCTTATGCTCCACAAGTAAGTGAAACCATATGATAATTGACTATCTGTGCTTGACTTATTTCACTCAGCATAATCTCCTCCAGTCCCATCCATGTTGATACAAAAGTTGGGTATTCATCCTTTCTGATGGAGGCACAATACTCCATAGTATATATGGACCACATCTTCCTTATCCATTCGTCCGTTAAAGGGCATCTTGGTTCTTTCCACAGTTTGGTGACTGTGGCCATTGCTGCTATGAACATTGGGGTACAGATGGCCCTTCTTTTCACTACATCTGTGTCTTTGGTGTGGGGTGACTTTAATCCTCACCTCAGATTTGATCCATTCAGATGTTTTAAAAAAATGTGTTGCTTTTTTAAACCTCTGCTGTAGTGCAGTGGACAGCATTTCACGGGACAAGAATCTTCGGAATTGGAGAGAGACAGACAGAGACACATGCTAGCCCTTCTGGCCATCCTGCAAATGTTGCACTCTTTCCAGATCCTAATGCCGGGGGTCTTTGATTTCGTTGGACGGCACCACTCCTCTTTTCTTTACCATTCTATTTTCTTTTCCTTCCCTGTGAAGGCGACTAAAATGCCAGGCATTTTGGCTCTTTTGATAATCTCTCTGTGAAACCCGATGAAAAAGAGACACTGGCAGCTTACTGTAATCAAATCAAGAGCTCAGACAAAACACACACGTTTCCGTATTGACAAAGGTTTTCTGCCCTTTGAGTTGTTATCTGAAGTGTGACCGATTGTGGCGCTAGCGTTGGCGATCTCGCCGGGTTGGGAAGGCTAGTGAGGCTCGAAGGGAGCCCCGAGCCCCAGCACTGTGGGCCTCTGCTGTTAGCTTTGACTTCTTAAGGAGTCACAGCGTCAGCAAGAGGCAGCTCATCTGTTTGGACGCCAAGTAAATAAAATGGAAGAGCGTCAGCTGAAAGCCTTTTATCTACTTTGTTGGTTCACTGCACTTTGAGCCTGGGAGTGGAGAACGCTGTTGTTCCTCTCTGCCCACCTCCTTCTCTGTGTCTGTCTGGCCAGGCGAAGAAAAGGGCGTATTTGATCTAGCACTGCCTCCCAACTGATTGACTGGGGGAATTCTCCAGCTAGCCGGGCCTTCCTTGTTTATTGTCGCGGCCCAGCTCCGTCCCCCTCCCCTGGAAAGAATCGGCAAAGCCATCGAAACTCTCAAAATAAATATGACTCAGAGTGTTACGTGGGCACACCTTTTCCAGAGGTCAGTGTGTCAGAAGTCTTGAAAACATTCATACCCTTTGAGTTAGTCATTCTACTTTTTGGTATTTATCTCAAGGAAAGAAAGATTTCTGTGCAAGCATGTTCATCATGGCATTACTTCCAATAATGACAAACAGGAAATCTGTCTAAATGTCTCATGATGGCTCTGGCCCATCCACATGGTGTCAGGTACATGCAGTTGTTACCGGTGAGGTTTCTGAAGGATCTTTAATCACACAGGAAACGCTAAGCTCATGGTGTCACCCGAGAACGGGGTACAGATACGATATGATCTCAAGCCTGTAACAATACATATCTTCATAGGAAGAAGAGAATTCAATAAAGCATCATTGTTGTGCTTTAGTAGTGGGGTTATTGGCAGTATGTTTATATTTTCTTCGTATCTCGCCAGACTTTTTAAATTGCTACAATTTGAATGGGATACTTAAAATTGTATTTTTTTAATGAAAAAAATGTAAGAAATGCTTTGGTGGCATTTTAAGAAAATATTTGGGTGGGTTTTTTTTTTTTTTTGCCCCCTAACATAGCACACTGGTCTCTAGACCCTGTGTAGACAGAAAAATGCATGGAAACCCCCAGCAATTAAGTTAAACGAATGGAATGAGGGAAATAAAGTACTTTGTGAATACATGAGGGTACAGTATTTTTCTGGTTATAAAATGTCACTGAAAAATTTGGGTGAACAAATTTGAGAAACGTCTGTTGAAAAAAATTACCCCAGATCCGTAACACCTGTTATATTTACGTCAACATTGTATTTGCCTCGTCTTTTTTGTGCAGGTAGATGCAAATTGGAATCCTAACAGATTACAGTTACCTTGTGTCCCAGTTTTTCTCTTGATAATTGGTCATGAGCACCTAGACCATATTAGAAGGTTTCTATGGGAGGTTGTAGAATAGATCCACATAAAGGTTAGTATAGGGAACCTCTGGGCTGGCTGCTCCAGCCTCCTGGCTTCCTTAACTTCTTAAGTCAGCCTCCTCTGGGCACCTGAGTGAGGAGTACGTGCGTCAAAGGGAACTGGCTAGCTGGTGCTGGGTGTACCCTTGGTACAGACGACATGGGGTCCAGGAGAAGGCTTAAGAGCTGTGACCACACGTCTCTGGCTACGGTAGCGTGAGACGGGTGCCACGGGAGATACCATAAGGACCTTTAGCATTCAGAACGGATTACCCAAGAAAATGAACCTTGCGGACATTCACAGGCCCTCGTGAGGACTGCAGTTGGCCGTCGCGCTGTCATCCTAGGGGAGGTCTGTGGATGTGCCATCAGTTGACGAGCATTAGTCAAGTACGTGTCCTTTTAGTACATCGTGCCCTAGCAGGCACTTTGGAGGGAGTAAGATCATGCCAAGACAGAGGAGAGTGCCTGCCGGAAACTTCAGCAGACATTAACGAAAAAGCAAGGCAGACGGGGAAGATTATCAGAGACCAAAGTGTGCGTTTCTTTGCGTTTCATTGCGTTTCATTTCAGTCAGTAAGATGCTTGTTTCACTTCCTTTTTCTCTTTCATTTGTAGATGCTTACGTTAGCCATTCTTGCTTAAATGCGAGATCTCTGGTGAAGGGGTGACTAGAACTCGAGTTTTCTTAACAGGGAGAAAAGTATGATTTGTAGCACTTACAAGGAGGCTGCTTTTCTCAGGAATTTTGTCAAGGTGGTAACTTACTGTTCGCACGCCATGCCAGGGCTGTGAAGTACAGTCTTTACAGTAAAGGGGAAATTAATCCTTCGACGGAAAAGGTGGTTTCCTAATAATATAAATACAAAGTGGCAATTTATAACACGCAGCCAAGTGGATTGAGTAGAAAGGGCTTCCAATCTCTTAAGGTCGTGGGTTAGTTCTAGAACGTTTTCTAGCTCATTAATCAATAGCCAGTCCATTGTTTATAATGGAGTAACTAATGGTGTTTAATAGCAGAACTGGGGCCTTTTGACCTCTGTCAAGAATTTTGAATGTTTATTTGATGCAAGACAAGTGGCTGGGGATAGAGAAGAACAGGATGTTCCTCTTCGTTGTTTTAAAAGACAGGATATTTGCATAGAAAACTTTCATATGGAAAAGGCGACCTCTCATTCTAGCTTTTCCCATGTTAAACTGATACTACTGACATTCAGAATGATCCATTTTAGAGCTGGAAAATACTTTCAGTCCCGTAGCTCAGCCCTTGTACTGAGCGGACTTCTGGCAGACGAAATGTGTGGGGAGGGTTGGGGGCTGACCTGCCGCTTCGTTCTTAATTTTCCTTTCCCCAATTCTTTGCTTAATCTTTAACTCTGATCTGTGTTTATATATGTGTGATACTATCTTTTAATATAAAGCCTCTCCCATGGGCTGAGGTTTCTCCCTTCTGTGTCTTTCACTTGGTGGTCGTGCCACCCTTGCAGACGTCGGGGACATTTCACCGCATTGGAAGCTGGAGCCATTAAGCATTTCCTTTGCCTAAATTGCTCCCAGTTTTATAAGGCCTTGGGTCTTCTTAACTGACCTCCAGCAGCTTTGGCTTAATTTATGTTCCCTGAGCTGGATAATATTCGACTCTTCCAAGAAGGATAAAAACCAGCCTTAAGATATTTTTAAGGTGACTGTAGATAGGAAGAAACCGTAAAGGTGACAATAAGAACACTTTGTTGATTATAAGTAGTACCATTTATTGAGGATCTCTGGCGTGCTGGGCATTATCCATGAGGTGAGCAGTAACAGCCTTATGTTATGTGTGAGGCCCAAGAAAATCAGTGAGGTTAGATCTTCTGTCCATTCAAGGCCACACAGCTCCTAAGTGAGGGATTCCACGCTTTGCCCATGTTTCACCCCGGTTTCGATATGCAGCACGTTACAGGGTTTGTGTTTAGTGCTCTCCCATGAGTCCTGGGAGTAGCAGTTGCTTGATCCTTAGAATGTAAACACTTAAGCTGAAAGCTGAAGGAGAAATACGCCCTGATCACCTTTGACTCCGTCTTTCAGATACCTGTAGCATCCCTTGAAACAGACTCCCTCCCTGGCATTTTCTATGAATACAAGCAGTTGTCACAAGGGAGATCTAATTCCCGATGATCTAAGCTTCTGATGGTTGTGGAGTCCTGGGTACACTGCTCTGGCCGGTCCTCTCTTAGCCACCAAGTGTCTTATAACTGGCTTCAGGCATAATGATTAAGAAGGAGTCATTGCTAGGTGTCTGGGGCCTGTACAGTGTTCAGTGAAGACCAGACCCTAATCCTGAATTCTGAATAATGGGGGGGAAAAGTGAAGATGAATGTTACAGTGATTAGTGAAGTTGCTACTGATGGCCGGGGACCAGGACCAGGACCGGAATGTCTAATTCGGCTCTATTCCTCATTGAGGAGGAAGTGTCCTAGTAGGAAAGGAGGAGTTATACGCGAACATGTGGAAGCTGGTAGTTTGATAGGAGGAGCTTCCCTACCCCCCCTTTTCTCCTTTTTTCTCCTTAAGCAAATTATTATGCTTTGGGTGATATTGGACCTAACCGGTCTGGATTTTGGAGTTTAAATTATGTCTGCCGTCCTTACACGGTCTCTGGGACAAAAGGCATAGATCGAATAGTCTCATTTAAGAGGGTCAGTAAGAGTAAGTCTAAAGAGAAGGGAGTTTGGGTCCTTCAGGTCCCTTGGCTTTTGTTAACTTCCATAGGCAAAAGAGATATTTTAAAACTCGCTATATGAAATGAAGGATTAAGGATTTTATAGGTGCTTTAAAAGTCTCTGCATGTAAAAGCACGTGTGGAGGGTTGGTGGTATAGTAAAGGTGAGTTGGATGAAGGAAATACGTCTTCTCGGGAATGTTGATTACAGTCTGATCGGGCAAGAAGGTTAAGATGTGTGATACAACTGTGTGCTTTGATTTGAGCCCATAATAGCCACTTAGTACGAACTTGTCAAATTGCGTGGCCATTAGGAGGGATTCATGGATCAGATTTTAACTTGTTATTGTCAATTTTATAGAATTTTTGCATATAGCCCACTCAAACAATCTTTGTATTTGCAACTTATATGGCTATACTAAAGAGTCTTAAAGTGGATCAGAAAGGAAATCAATGTTCTGAACAATCAAAAGAATTAGAACATGTATGTAGCACCAAGTTAACTGTTTAAATTAACATCACGCACAGCACACATGCAATTCCACGTGTATGCACACACCCTTCCTAGACAGAATTTGAGTCATGGGAAACAGAACAAGTTCCATGGTGGTACTGGACAGAGGGCATGCTGGTTTGAAATCCGTTCTCTTAATTAGATCACTTCTCTTACACTCCAAAGCAGCTATGTTACAGATCACTTCTCTTACACTCCAAAGCAGCTACGTTACAGATCACTTCTCTTACACTCCAAAGCAGCTACGTTACACAGAGTAACAATTAACCCATGGGTTCTTGATCTCAATGAGGAACTCTAAGACTTTTATTTTTTTTTCCCCCATCAAATGCTCAGTGTCTTGGCATTTCTTTGACCTGGAGCCCTTTGGAGCCTGAACAATGAACTCTTGACACTGTATAGCTGTTTTAAATTAAAACACCTCTGAAATGCCTCCCTGCCCCCACCCTTAAAAGCTATACAACTGTGGGTGCCATTCCCTAGACGTGCGAGTGTGTATTCAGAGTTCCTTATTACATGAGTCATCAAAGCACAAGGCGAATAATTTCCAACATCCTACTTCTACCCTAAATGATGTGTGCCTATTTTATGAGCAATATAATAAAAATCCAATATTAGGGAAGGACCTGTGGTCGCCTTTGGAATCCTCTCTTCTGGATTGTGAAATACTAATAGCAGGGGATTGACACAAGGCTCACGAATAGATCTCAGTGACCAGCCTTTAGTTTCCCAGCGTGTGCGAGCTACGTGTGCAGCCTACCAGACGCGTACTGACGTGGCTTGGCGTACCTTCTTTATCGTGTCCCCAGTGAACCAGCAGCTAGGGCAGGGCTGCTAGGGAATCGAGCAAGGTGTGGGAAGTGGACCAGATGACACTTTCATGTTGCTTCTTACCCCAACACCCCCCAGCTTTGAATTCTAGGGAAGTGCTACCTGCCTTCTAGACACTTAGTTGAGAGACTTCCGTACAAGAAAATTTATCCCCCCCACCCCCAAAATTATAAATCACACCCAAGAATGCAAGAAAAAAATGGAAAAAACCCAAGTCATTGGAAAGACGTTTTCCTCTAATTAAAACGCTTAACCCGTATGCTTCATATTTAGCACAGCCCCGAGCTGGTGCTGATTGCTGTTGAGGGGTGAAATGGGACACGTTTCCTTGGCTAGAACAACGGTTCTCAAACATTAGGGGAACCGGAGTCCCAGATGGCTGGGCTCCACGCCCAGGGTCTCTGATCTGGTGGGTTTAGGGTGGGGCCCAAGAACTTGCATTTCTAACAGGGGCCCTGCTGATGTGGTGTTGCTGGTGGCCTGTCGTTGGACCGCACTTGAGAATCACTTGGGACTCTGGAGGGAATTAGAGGCCTCTCAGGTACCTGATTTGAGTAATGCTTTTCATATGGTTCCCCTAGCTCCTTGTGTACTTTCTGGTCTTCTTCCAGGGAGAGACCTTGGGTGAAAACGCCAGGCTGTGCTTGTAATGGAGGAGACGAGTTGATTTGCTTGCCTCTCTTCAGGTCCCCCCCCCCCCCGCCCCTTTTTTAGCCCTTTAGAGGGAATCCATTTCTCCTCTCCTCCTTGAAGAGCGCCCAGGAAATACAAAACAAGCGAAACTTCAACCAAAGGGAAAGGAAAGAGCCCTTCTCCCCACAGAAATACCCCACAGACAAAACACACATAGTTTGGGAAGCTGGAACCCAGAAGCTCAAGCCACCATGTGGTAATGAGCTGGGGGCACAAGTATGGAAGCTCTTGGAAGTACGCGGAGTCACCCACATACCTTCCAAAAGGCTTACAGTGTTTCCAGTGCAGGTTTTGAGAGACTACTGGAAAGTAGTTTTCAGCCTCTCATTTGCCTGCCAGCCGTGAGCAGATAACGGATAATGGCTTTGCCACGCTATTGCGTTTCGAGAAGATTGCTAATGTTCTTCTGGCTTCAAAGGAGGCACCAGATTTTTTCTTCTACTCCATGTTCTCTTGGAGGCACTTTCTTAATGCGGTCCTTATATTTCGCTTTAGTATTTATTACATTCCCTGCTTGTAAACTTAATATCGTGAAGTGTTTATTTTTATACCCACCATAGATTCGTTAAGAGTGATTGTTACAGATACACCATTAGCTCTTTCCTTCTTTGAACTGCCTCACAAAAGCTTCAGGAAAAACTAATTTGCCCTTTGTACTTAAGAGATTAAAATCTTTGAGCACTCAGGCCAGAAAGTAAATGTGGAATAACCAGGTATTACGTATTTTTCTCAGTTATTTTCCTGTTGCCCTGTAAATACACGCAATCTGTGGTTGAGTCTGCTAGGCGTTGTGTCTCTCTCTCCCTCCTCTCCCCTCTCCCCCACCTTTTTTCCCTCTCCCCCCAACAAAGAATCTCATGATGTTACCATGTGAATCCTTTAAGAACCCACGTTCAACTTGGATACCCCAATTTGTGCTAATGTCACAGGGAACACCTGAGAACTTCTTTTCAGAAAACCTCAGCGCTAGCTTTTGTGGTGTTTCATTATGTTTCTTGGCCTCCAGCACGTACTAGGCAGTGTTCTCGCATGTCACGTAGATGTAAGGAGAAAAGAAAAAAAAAAATGGGTCCGAGTAAAACAACGTGTTTTGAAAATACCTGTCCAGGTGTCAGGTTTCAGTTAGGAGGCATCATTAGCTTTGGTTTCGATTCTTGCTGTAGAAAGTTCTGGCAGGCCTCATGTTTTAGATGTCATGTACCCATTTTTATCCAGTTCTTTATTTACCTTGTGACTGAACAACAGATGTGTGTGTGTGTGTGTGTGTGTGTGTGTACATACATGGATGTGTGTGTATTTTATATTGACTCCTGAGAAGTTGTTGGTCTAAAATAATTATTTCCCCCCTCTCTTAGGGTAAACACGTGTACATGACTTTGTGGCTTGTGACCTGGATTTCCTTTCACTGACATGAAAAGAAATCCACCTTATATATGAGTGTGTTTTCCAATTTCATTTTGTCATTTCTTTTCCCCAGCTTTCAAACTGACCTGAGAGACACTTTGTTACTTAATTACTGAAAATCTTTTCTTCCTTTTTTTCTTTTTTCGTTTTGTCTTTAGAATTCTTCAAAGAACTACTGGAAAATGCAGAGAAATCCCTGAATGACATGTTTGTGAAGACCTATGGCCGCTTATACATGCAAAATTCTGAGCTATTTAAAGATCTCTTCGGGGAGCTGAAGCGCTACTACGTGGCGGGAAGCGTGAACCTGGAAGAAATGCTAAGTGACTTCTGGGCTCGCCTTCTGGAGCGGATGTTCCGCCTGGTGAACTCCCAGTACCACTTCACAGACGAGTATCTGGAGTGCGTGAGCAAGTACACGGAGCAGCTGAAGCCCTTCGGAGACGTCCCTCGGAAACTGAAGCTGCAGGTTACGCGTGCGTTTGTTGCCGCCCGTACTTTTGCTCAAGGCTTAGCTGTGGCAAGAGACGTAGTGAGCAAAGTCTCCGTGGTAAGTGCTCTCTGCATCCCATGCCTTTGTTTCTGTTGTTTCATTTCAAAAGAAAATTTGGGGGGGTGCTAGGGGGGCGCATTCGTTTGGGCGTCAGACTCTTGATTTGGGCTCAGGTCATGCTCTCTGAGCCGCAGGTTGGAGCCCTGGGTTGGGCTCCACGCTCAGCGGGGAGTCTGCATGGGGTTCTCTCCCTCCTTTGTCCATCTTGCCTGTGCTCTCTCTTTGTCTCTCTCTCAAATAAGTTTAAAAAGAGAAAGTTTGGGAGGTTGGAAAATCAATAGAATTCCATGAGCCGGATAACCATTTTCTCCTGTTCTGCTCTCTTCTTTCTCTTGGCCTTTCCCTCACACACTTTGTTCTGATACAGGTACGTCCTGGAGTTAGGGACCGTGCTGTGATGAACACCACCCCATAGCGTCATTCTTTCCAGTGCTTTCTCTGGTAGCAGTTCTTGGAAGCAGAATGCATGTTCACTTTGGAATCTTAATTTCCCATTGTGGGTTTAGCATGCCCATGCTCTTCAGCTCTTGTTCTTCCCCTCCAGAGAAAGAAGCAGGCGGGCTCCGTGTTTGTTTGTTTGCTTTCAGTGACTGGATTTGGGGCCCCCACCTTACAGTCTGGAGCCGTATGGAACATGCATTAGTATGGGTTTCCTTGTTTTAAGGTGTACCTAGTGCTCTTTAGAAGGCAGAGCTTTTTATGACAGTTAGTGGGTGCCCCGTGTTCTTGACTTGAGGCTTCGTTTATATAAAGGGTTACCAGTGGACAGAATGAAATTGTACTGTGTGGGCAAGAGCAGGTGCAATGAGACACATTTCCCTCATTTGTAAAGTAAAAGAACTGGACAATGTTCTCTGAAGCCAGCTAAGGAGGTCTTTCAGGGGCCTCCTTCCAGAGATGAGAGGCAAGGGAGACAGGTGGAGCCTTCCCGTAGCGGAGACTCTGCCTCTGTGCCTTTCCCTCCTGGCTGTACCAGAGAAGCTTTGCTTTTCTCGCTTTTCAAAGTAGAGGGTTGTTATATTTTGTTTTGTTTTTAAGATGTTATTTATCTATTTTGAGAGAGAGAGAAAGCAAGCAGGGGGAGGGAGAGAGAATCTAGAGCAGACTCCCTGCGAGTGTGGAGCCCCGGCACAGGGCTCGATCTCATGACCCTGAGATCATGACCTGAGCCAAAATCAAGAATTGTACACTTAACTGCCTGAGCCACCGAGGTGCCCCTCAAAGTAGAGTTTTGAGCAAGATTTCAAGGGAGGAAAAAGTTCTCTGGCTCCTTCAGTCCCTGCTCCCCCAGAAAAGAAAAGAAATTTGAAAACTTCCTGAAGGCCTTTCTTCCTCTACCCTTCTGTGACTTGATACCAGCAAAGAAACAGTAATCTGGGGCAAGTTACCTTAGGGAGACTGATGTTGGTGCTGTTACATTTCAGCTCTCAAAGGAAAAACCAGATTGTAATCTGTTCACTCAAAAACTTGCAGACAGAAGGACAAGCAGCTCCTTGTTTTGAGGCCTGAAGGGAGTGGTCAGACAACTGGAATATCAATCTGATGGCCTATGAGAGAGTTCGTTTAGAGTTTGGGTGACCAAGGAATGTATGATCCAAACCAGGATGCTTGCTGTCTAAACCGCGAGGTGCTTATTAGCAGTCCAACCCGGACAGCACGTGCCGCTAAGTTTGAGGCAACCAGGGCTACCTTGAGCAGACCAGGCTTCCGGGTTACCCTAGTTAGAGAGGAAACTTTGAGGTTAGCCCGTGAAGGTGAGATTCTAAAGAATCGTGTACCATCAGAAGTAGGTGTCTCTAGGATGTTCCATCCCAGGACTGGGTGAGAAAGGAGGCTTAGCTGATTGGTCACCTTCATTCTGGCAGGTCTCTGTATTCCCTCTCATCTCCAGGCACCTGAACTCTCAGGGAACAGCAGTTCTTTGCAACATGTTCTTGTTCACTTTTTTTCCTCCTGATACTCTCCTTATAAATGGTGGGTGAGAGCAAGTTGGGGGCGGTGATGGTTATAATTAAAGGAATAATCTGATTCTTGAACTTCGGCCAACCTCAGTAATCATTATGAATCTTCCAGATGCTCATCTCAGAGCCCTGAAACAAGGCACAGTTATTTACATGGCAGCTCACGTAACACACCAGCAAGGCCTTGTGTTCATCCTCAGCTGAACAGGCAGGGAGGCAGGGCTGTGTGCTTTGAATGAGTGTGTGTGTGTGTGTGCGCGCGCGTGTGTGCGCGCGCGCGCGCGTGTGCGCAGACACTTGAGCCAAAGAGAAAGGCATGAAGTAGAACGTCCTTTGCAAGCATCTGAAAAATAGTTGCTTTCCATTAGCCATCCTTCTTTCAGTTCTTGGGAAGAGGAGACCAAGCTAGCCGAACTTTGGTTCACTTCACTTTGCTAGGTGGGAGCCCCCCTTCAGAGAGCTGAGGTTCCAGAAACTCCAGCTAGTGATGGAAGACAGTAGATGAAACAAGGAAGTGATTTAGAGACCCTTCGTTGCAGATTGATTTATTTTTCTTTTATTTTTTAAAGATTTTATTTATTTGAGAGAGAGAGAATGAGAGAGCGAGCATGAGAGCTGGAAGGTCAGAGGGAAAAGCAGACCCCCCTGCTGTGCAGGGAGCCCGATGCGGGACTGGGTCCCGGGACTCCAGGATCATGACCTGAGCCGAAGGCAGTCGCTCAACCAACTGAGCCACTCAGGTCCCCTCACTGCAGATTTAGAACGTCAAGGGCTTAGAAGGCTTGCTGTTGTCCATCCTACCCCACCTCCCAGGGTAGGGAGAAGGGAGCCGTTGTGGCTTCCCCGTGTCCCATTCTTCTTGACACGGTTCTCAGAATTCATGGTGGGAAATCCATAAGATTGGCTTTTGTATATAAGATTCAAACCCCCTTAACTATACAATAAAGAGTATGTGACTCAGAACAAAAGAGTCACAATTTCTGGTGTTTTTTCTGGTATGAATTTTTTTTTTTAGCAAGAGATTTCCTGTGTACCTTAGTATTGTTAAGTTGTTTGAGAAAGTTCCTTTCTAAATATAACCCTAAATTTGCTTCAGAATTGATCTGTAGTCTATGTTCATTGTATTTTCTCATATCGGTGTAAGAGATGTTTGTGTAGTTACATGAGAATACAGTGAATACAAGCTATAAGGCTTAATTTACTTTGAGTAAACATTGCTTGCCAATTGTTTAGTTAAAAATACTCTTTTGTGTCTACTTGAAAAGTTGAATTGGTAACTGGAAACTTTTTAGTAGTGTTTTGCTTCCCTACTGAGCTTCTTTCTAGACTTAAGGACTGATTTGAAATCAAACTCTCCAACTAAGTTGGGTCATGCTATCTAAATGACACAAGGATAAGATACTCAGGCATCAGGTCAATTTCTAAAGGAGTTAAATCACAAATTATTGAAAAATTTCTCATCTATGCAATGTTTCTGGCTAGAATTATGTAAGGAACACTTGGATATTTGCGAAAATACTTATTAACGTTAATTTCTGGAGTATGACTACCAAATAGATTTTAATTTAAGATACAGTGGTATGGGGAAGACAGTAAATGATCCGACTATCAAAACCTTATTTCAAGTTGTACATGTTGGAAACAAAGTCTGCAGTTGCTGTCCAAGGGTTGTGTGCAGGTGGGAACTAGACATTCCTTCTTTTGGTGTCAAGTAGAATGAATTACCTTGGGCTTGGAAAAGACCACTCAGAGTGGAGAACATTAAAGACAGTCACCTCACCCACCTCATCTACAAAGATGTCTCTGAAAGTCAAGTATGGGAAGCACTGGGGTCTTGGGTTAGTTACCGCATGCTTAAACATGTTCCCACTTTCTCTTTGGAAGTGGATGCCCTGTTTTTCCAGATTACTTTTGCCACACAAGGGTTTAAATGCTGAGCAATGACTTGATTATCACTAAGCCTTTTAAAGGCCATTAGCACCAGTAAGCTAAGCTTAACTTCAAGGGAAAGTCATGGCTCAGTCCAAGTATCCTTGCCTTGCTTCAGATTTTTTGGGCCCAGACATGGAGTGACTGCAGCTTACTCCACTGAGCTTTACCATTGCAACTGCAGAAAAGTCCCTTTAATGAGCAACAAATGGTTCAAGAGCACCCTGGCACTATACGTCTCTGTATGACTTAGCCTTTCGTTATTTGTCATGGTTCATGATGCATTGCTTATTTACCTGCTCTAGCAGCAGTTTTGCCTGGAAGGGTGAAGTCTGTTTGTGGTCTTTGAAGAATGCACGAGTGGTTCCATGCACCATGAAAATGAATGGCTCCTGTGCCAAAGAGAGTTGCATTCTCATGGTTTCAATTAACACTGACATAATGGGACTATGTCTACACCCCCACCCCAAACTCCAGGGGCTATAATTAGAAAGCAGTTCCTTACCATTGTGATGTCTAAATGATTGTCCTGCCTGGAGAACAATTTCCATTCCCCCCACCACCCGCCCTTTGATCCCGTCTGTTCACAGTGCCCCAACACCTACAAGAGTACTGCACAAGTTATTTTGCCGTTTCCTGCATCATTATAAATGTAAATTGTAATAAAGTTCTATCCAAAAAGCTTTTAAGAAGCTGGATGTAGACACTTGTTCAACCCTGAGTATTTATTTACACTCACAACCTTAAACAACCAGAAGAGGAAGGTGGGACTCTAACTGATAATGGGGGAGAAAGTAGGCGACCACGACGTCGGCGGCAGGACCGTGTGGAAAGGGTTAAGGACTTGAGACAGCGTGCTCTCAGGACAAAAATCTCTGCAGGGAGGTTAATATAAGGATGCTTCTGTTTTATCTACAGCACATGGACAAATACTCCGGAACGGGCCCTGGTTTGTTCCACATATTTTGTTATGTCTTTAAAATTCTGTTATCAGGGCACTAGGAACATCTCATCCTTCTTTCTTCGTGTGTGTGCAGTAAATTCAAACTGGGAAGTTGGGGCACATGGGTGGCTCAGTCAGTTAAGCATCTGGTTAAGCATCTGCCTTTGGCTCAGGTCAGGATCCCAGGGTCCTGGGATTGAGCCCCGCTTCAGGCTCCCTGTTCAGTGGGAAACCTGCTTCTCCCTCTTCCTCTGTCTGCTCGCTTGCTCACTCTCTCTGTCTCTCTTTCAAGTAAATAAATAAAATCTTAAAAAAAACCCTAGGAAGTTGTTGAATAAACTCATCACATCTCACAGCATGTTTGGGTTCCCTATCTTTTTTTCCCCCATAATTTTGGGAAATATTTCCCCTTATTTTTATTGGGTGCTTATGTTACCAAGCAACAGATAAAATCTAGGTCTTTTTTGTTTGTTTGGTGCGATTGGCTTTGCAGACCAAAAAAATGTTGCAGCAAATGTATGTTAGGGATTGGAATAAACTAAAAGGAAATGTGTTTTTAACTTGAGTGCAGCGTGTTGACTGCCATCACTGCGCAGTGTGGCTTAAGGCTCGTTCGGAATTACCAAAATGAAATCCAGGCTGCACGAAGTTTTCCTTTTCCAGGCCGCTTGCAGTAGTTTTTAATGTGGTGGTTGGAAAATGCAGGTTATTGAGTAGAAAGTCTCAATCTATATTAAAAGTCTTTGCAGGGAAGGAGACTTTTCTGCAGAGGCTTTTTATAGCAGAAATGCTGTGCAGATGTCAATGTCAGATGTTTATTGGGGGGCAGGAATGAGTGTCTTACAAAAGGGAAATGAGGATTCTTCCCCCTGCTGCCCCCACACTCCTACTGACTTTTTTTTTTTTTTTAACCGTGAAACACAGACAGCCTCCTAAAATCCTAAGGCACTTCAATGTTTAGAAGGACCTTGATCAGTCTTGCAGGATTTTATAAGACTTGAAGATTGGCTGTTAATATGTTGTCATTATGGGTCAGTAACTCAGATAGATTTTGATTTGAGGACATAGAGAAGTATTGAGTCCAGAGGATATCCCATTTCTACCGTACTGTCCACCCAAATGAAACAAGTCAGACCGCCTCATTCTTACATAAATAATGTCAAACCCCTTTTCTTATATAACATCCCACTTTTTAGTAGAAATCAATCACCTCTGCTACATTAGGCCCAATTCTTTCAAAATGTTAAAACTTTGGTGAGATAGGTGTATTGTTTGCTGGCATTTTTGTTTGTTTAAGTGAGCTCTTTTTTTTTCTCCCTGGGCAGCAGTGTTTACTGGAGCTTTTGAATTCTCTGTGAGCAGGAGCCGGTGGGTGGTATATATATTTTTTTCCTCGCCCCTGTTGTATCTCGACCCATTGTGAAGATAGAGCACTGGCTGAGTAAGTCCCTGGAGTTCATTAAACAGTATGTCATCTCATCCAAGGGGTCTAGTCAAGCACATCCGCCATGTGGGTGAATCCTAACTTGCCCTCCAACGTAAAAATGATTTCATTTGGTCACTAAATTTGAAAACCGCAAATTCTTGCCAGAAAACCATCCAGCCTCATAGCTGAGCGTTCGCTGTGTGTGGCTCCCCTGTGCTAGGTCTGGGTCCCTACGGAGAAGGACCAGGTTCCATGTGCTGCCCTCAAGTTTCTTTTCATTGTTCCTGAAATGCAGTTACTCAAGGAAACCATTCTGATACACATCAAGGAAGCCGAGTGTGTGGGCTCTAGAACCAAAATGGCCACATTCAAATCTTGGCCCTGCCCTTGAAGATTTCCTGTGAGTCCCTTAATCTCTTTTGACCCCTGCTTTCTCGTGTGTGAAATGAAATGATAATACACCTCTCATGATTATCGGGAGGCTTAAATGAGTTGATACATGCAAAGTACTTAGAAGAGAGACTGGCACGTAGTAAGTTCACTTTAACTATCATATATCAATAAAATCAATAAAAGCTCTCAGTAGACAGGCAATTCTGACGTAGAATATCCTTCTCTTTGGTTTTGACATGAAGATTCTTTTTTTTTTTTAAAGATTTTATTTATTTATTTGACAGACAGATCACAAGTAGGCAGAGAGGCAGGCAGAGAGAGAGAAGGGAGGAAGCAGGCTCCCTGCTGAGCAGAGAGCCGGATGCGGGGCTCGATCCTGGGACCCTGGGATCATGACCTGAGCTGAAGGCAGAGGCCTTAACCCACTGAGCCACCCAGGCGCCCCTGACATGAAGATTCTTCATGATCGTGAAACCATAGAAGCAAAGTAAACATTTTTTCCTGAGACCATGGATCCATTCTTTGTGTTAGTGGTTCAAAGGGGGAAGGGAGGAGTGTATAGTACAGTTTTGCCTCCTTTGTTTCTAAATGTCATTTAGAGAAATAACTACTCTATAAGAGAGGTCTGAAACATGTGCCTTCTAGCAAAGCACTCATAACCCGCCCCCCTCACTCCCAATCCTACTGGCATTGGGACTCAACAGAGGCTTCTAAACAGAAGGAAGACCTCAAATGTTAGTCAAGAGCTGTGGCGCAAAGGAATAATTATGTTGAACATTTTAAGTGGCATGTTGGGCCACAGAGCATCAATACATAACTGACGATTAAGAGGCGACCTTGGAGTATAGTTGCCCCTTGTGTTAATCCCCACGTGCAGGAAATACCACTTGGACTTGGGTCCCCACATAAATGTACTTTAGTAAGTTATTTAGGGACTCCAACAATTGATTTTGAGGCTTACGAGGGAGTGAAATGTGAATGAACTTGAGTTTCTTTTTTTTAATTTCTAATTTTTTAAGGGTTTGTATTTATTTGAGAGAGAGCTTGCAAATGAGTGAGAGGAGAGACAGAGGCAGAGGGAGAAGCAGAGTTCCCGCTGAGCAGGGAGCCTGACGTAGGGCTCGATCCCAGGACCCTGGGCTCATGAACTGAGCCGAAGGCAGATGCTCAACTGACTGAGCCACCCAGGTGCCCCTGAACTTGAGTTTCTATTCAAAATAAATAAAGCCCCAGAATGAAGCCCTTGAGGATTCCAAAAGATAAGCAACCATTTTGTTTCTCCACTGGGTACTCCAGAGCCAAAAGGGAGAAGTGGTCCTTGGCATCCTGGGTTCGCCATCCTGAGCTTGGCTGGGTCCACGAGAGTGGGGACCTAGACCTAAGGCCTGGGGGGTGGTCACGTTATTGGTACATCTTGGGGGTGAACATCACAAGAGACCCCTGTTTCTTTCCATTTCCTGACTGTGTTAAAATCATTCTCCAGGGGTACCTGGGTGGCTCAGTCAGTTGAGCGTGGAGCCTGCTTCTCTCTTTCCCTCTGCCCCTCCCCCTCACTTATGCTTGCTCGCTCTTTCTCTCTAATAAAATTTTAAAAACAAAAACCACGACGCTTCTCTGTACCAGAGCGTCATTCCCACACAAGGGTCTCGTTTCCCAATCTGAATAACGTGAAGTCATGCATAGTGCTATAGATAGTGGTCCTGAGGCCAAAGACTTCAGTCTGATTTTCTCCAGGTGGGTATTGTGCATGTCCTTGCCCATCGCTGTTTTCTTAGAACTTGCCCATCTCTCTTCTCAGTTCCGGCATTTAGTATTTCCATGACATGTTGTGGCCGAGTTCTTCATGATCATTTTTAGTAGTTAGACAACTGGTCACATGCAGAGCATGAGCCAGTACTTAGCCAGCGAACGAAGTGGAAACCGTCTGCCAAACCAGGTTTCATAATCTTCCTTTAGTAAAACTCTACTGTGTCATTTTGTTTGGTCCCGGTCTTCAAACCTTGAGCAGACCCAAACCTGTGTAGTAGACCGGGCCTGCTGCAACACAGATTTGACTTAGAGTGGACCAAAGAATAGAGCGGACCATGAAGAGTTAAGAAAAGAAAGCCGGCGGGGGAGGGGGGGGAGGGGGTAGTGGGTAGTGGCACATTTGTTGAATAAAACTATCACGATTTTAGATTTTTTGCTTATTTCCTACAGGCCCATACCATTTTGGAATGTGTTTGTGCTTTCGAGAGCAGGTTCCCTGCTCTAATACAGAGATTCCTGCTTGCTACCTAATCACAAGTACATTCCAGAATAATCCGCAACAGGAGATAGGTGCTCAGTGACTAGTTGTTGACACTTGAGCTTTGTGCATGTTTCCGTAGTAGGGCATGGTTTCTGTTGAAGCAGAGTATCCAACAAATGCCACGGGCTCTTCTCCGATTTCTCATAGGCATTTACCCACTAACTCTTCACCTCTCTGAAATCCAGCCAGTTAGTGGTATGGTCAGTGTGGAACCGAACCCTAGCAATGGAGGGGCAAACAAGTGTGCCCAAGATGAGAGTTTCACAGCCTGTGCTGAAGAAGGCAGGGAAACGTGATCTGTCTGGGAAATGTGTGGCCTCACTTTTCTCATCTCTTAAATGTGAGGGTCATACGGTGTGACCTCTAAGGCCCTTTCCAACCCTGACTTCTGTGCTCCTGGGCTTTTCTAACCACCTCCTCCCTCCAGGCTTGTGTGCTCCTCTGTAAACTGAGGGGGTGGGACGGGCAGGTGTTGAAGTCCTAACTATTGGCGACTTTAAAAGAGTGAGCTTTTAGTTATCCAGAAAATCTACCCCTCCAGACTGGCCATCTCCCCAGGGTATCAGGTAGCCAAGATGTCACTGCCCATTAAAGCACAGTGAAAAGACTCATTTGGGCCTGGGTTCAAACTGCGGCGGCGGAGTCCTTCTTGGGAGGGGATGTCGACTTAGACCTACACAATTAGCTCCTCGCTGTTGGAGGCTCCCACCCCGCCCGCTTCAGGCCAGCGTTCTGGTGGGGATGAGAGGCGGGGCGTGTGTGTCCATCAGATAGGAGCCCGGTGGTGTTCAGGTTTCCTCCTGACAGTTCTAATCCCTTGTTCCTGTTCCGAAGGGTAGTGTCGATAAGCGGTGTCCCAAGTCACACTCCGTGGCAGGTGAAGTTCATCCCAGCATCTCTTCCCTGCCCGGTATCTGCTTTCAGAATTTTGCTCAGGACTTTGGTTGGTACTGATAAGAGGGGAACGCGCTAATCCTCTGATAGCGACTGGGAAAGCGGAGGGCGGGGCGGAAAGAACAGGAGGGCGGGAACCCCGGGCCAGCTGCCGGGGCGTGATGGCCGGGGCGTGATGGCTGGCCCCCGTCCTTTCTAAGCACTGATGAAGATGCAGGACAGGTGGCCTGCGCTCCCATGTGCCTCGGACAGTGGCCCTGGAGAGAAGCAGAAGACGACACACGAAGTCTTCCTTTCTCCGTGGAGGGTGGCCGGTACCACTTTTACTCTAGTCGCTTCCCTTCCTCGGGAACTGCCTTTCAGTTCTGGCCACGGACACAGTCCTTCCTGGCAGCCAACCCCCGCACTTGGCCTTCTCCCTGGTGGTGGTAGTCTCCCTTCAGCTGGCCAGTTAAACCCACCCCTTTCTCTCCAGTGTATCCGAAGTCTCCTCTCTTCCACTGAGTGTTGCCTGAACACTCTGCTTTACTGTTCCCAGGCCTCAGAAGGCCTTCACCTCAGCCCAAGTTTAAGTGTATTCTTGTTCTTTTTTAAAAAAAAATATTTATTTGACAGAGATCATAAGTAGGCAAAGAGGAAGACGGGGGTTGGGGGGGGAAGCAGGCTTCCCACTGAGCAGAGAGCCCGATGTGGGACTTGATCCCAGGACCCTGAGATCATGACCTGAGCTAAAGGCAGACGCTTAACCCACTGAGCCACCCTGGCGCCCTGTATTCACGTTCTTGCCCGCAGAAGACATTGAGTTTTGCCTTCAGCACAGCTACTGGTGCCGAAGGGAGCACACACAAGGGACCCTGCTACACCTCGATGGGGGAGATAAGTGTCCAAGGCAGACACTGGTGGTAGAGGCCACAGCAGGCCATGCACAGTGGGCAGGAGAAGGTCGTCTCTCCTCCTGTGTCTCCTGGCTGATCCTGGAACCGTGTGTTGTGTGTAGAAGGACTTCAGAACAATTGAGGCACATAAAATGAGCGAGAGTGAGCGTGCGTGAGAGACAGAGCGGATGGAGGGAGCATGGGCGTCTCCGGGGTGCGAAGTGTGTGCCCCTGGGTTATTAACGGTCAAGTGGTATTCTTCCCTCTCTCCCCACCCACCTTCTTCCCAGACACCCTTTCCTTCCCTCTAATCTGCCTCTTACAAGCAGCAGGCCAGGCCTGCTCGGTGTCATCCATTCCAACTCATTCTTAATTCGAATTCATGGCCAAACCTTCAAGGTCATCTGTTACTGCTGCCTCACCACTGTATTTGTCTTCCCCCAAACTAGGTCAATCCCACAGCCCAGTGTACCCAGGCCTTGCTCAAGATGACCTACTGCTCCCACTGCCAGGGGCTCGTGAGCGTGAAGCCGTGTTACAACTACTGCTCCAACATCATGAGAGGCTGCCTGGCCAACCAAGGCGATCTTGATTTTGAATGGAACAATTTCATAGGTGAGTGAGCGAGTGAGGGAGGGAGTTGTGTTGCCAGAGAGAGCTCAGCTTCCGGGCACGGGGAGTATTGTAATTATCGTCCATGAAAGTTCTGTGCCTCATTTATGGGATGCCAGGGTTCTAAGTGTACTTGGAGTTTGCACCATTCTACAGGTAAGTGTTCCCTTGAACTGATGGCGCTGGTACGGAAGACCTCAGACCTAGCAAATACCAAGCTATCAGAAGGAGAATGTGACTTTTTGGCATTTCCCCCCGAAAGGTCTGTTTTAGTTACGCATCATAGGCTTGTGTCCCTGTAAATGCTGGAGTACAGCCATTACTGACTGAGCTTTGAAATCACCTGTCATCCTGGGACCGAATCTTCTATATAGTGGCCCGATGCCCTTTGGATGTTTGAACCAAGTGAAACCTGACTGGGGGGGGGGCGCGGAATCTAGGGGTTCTCTTTCTACAGAGGATTTCACAGTAACCCGAGTGCTCTGGTGAGCACGGAGGCCCCTTTGCTCTAGTCATTTTAGAGGTGAGCATCCTCACAGCTCCCTGACATCCAGAATCCAGACAGCAGTGTACGTGGGGTGCCCACTTTCCAAGAGGATTCATCAGCATCAGTGGGAGAGGACAATTTAAGGATCATTTACAGGTCTGGCCATCGAGTTCGTTGATGTGCCCTTAACGCACAGCTTAGTCCTGAAAGCTCCGTGACGGGCATGGGGGCTCCTGGTCCTCTAGCGGCGCCGTGCGTACGCGCGCGCACACAGATACACACGTGCATGCACACACACACACCAATGGCTCACAAAACAGACTCGGCTCTTCCTCCAGCGCCCAGTCACGTTTGCGTAATTGCAGAACATAAGTGGCTTTAGAAGCACCTGTTTTTCACTTCCTTGTTCACGTCAGGGGAACATGTGTGCAATTTGCTGGCACCTTTGGGGCAAGGGATTGGACTCGGGAGAGAAGGCTTTTTATTTTTTAGTCTGCATGAGAGCTAATTACCATATTAACTCTGTTTGAAAATGCATCAATAAATTGGCTCCAACAGATTCTTGAGAACACTGACCCGGGGTGGGGGGAGAGAGACACATGAATATTAAGCACTTCAACACAGTTGTAGCCTAAATAGCTCAAAGTGAGAAGACCTGTGAAAGGGTAGCCAGAGGCAGCAGAGGCTCTCGTATGGATGGCCCAATGTGCCCAGAAGGAAGCCATGGGAGAAATTGTGGCTTTAAAATCGTTCCCCCCCTCCCCCCACCCCCCACCCCTGGAAATAAAAGCTCATGGCATTTCCAGATCGGAAGTTGATGTTTCAATTTTCAATTTTCAATCCCACTCTCACCCCCACAACCCAGATGCCAAATTTGAAGTTCCCTTCTGCTAAATTCATTTTTGTAAATGTTGGTTCGCCTTTTAACTTTATAGCATCTAATGTACTCGTTCTCTGGGCAAAGGAAGAGAATTCACCATACACTACAAACAGTGCAGAGCGACAGCCCTCGAGTTTTGCCAGCCTTTCTACAGACTGGTGACGAGTGAGGTGCAGAAGGCCGTGTCCCTTGCACTGTTCTCTTGTTCCAATGTATCTGGCAGAAACTGTAACTCATTGTATTAAAATACAAATTCTCTCATGCTCTTTTTTTTTTTTTAAACATTTTTCCAAATCGTTTGCAGATCCACGTCAAATCAAAACTGCACTGTGGCTCGCTTAATTAATGTTTTCAAGCAAGGAGGAGTGAGTTGCGGTGGTTGTTCTTGTTGAGAGTTTTAAAAACTACGTTTGTTCTCTTTCAAGAAACAGAATTAAACCCGAGTGCAAATTGATAGGATTTCTGAATCCATTTTCCTCAGTTCTTTGAAATGATCCTCCTTGGAGGGATGAGGTATATAATTGTATCTAAACTTAATTTTTAATGGGTATTTTATTCTTTCTGTCCCATAAGCTGATCTCACAGGCCAGGGGTAACAGACATTGTTAATCCCCAGTGCTTTTTTATGAATTTTCACCAGGGTTTAATTTGCTCTGTGGTTGTAGAATTCAGTCCCAATTTACATGCCTCTGCTCTAAGTTCTTTTTTTTTTTTTTTCCTTCGCAAAGAATTTTTCTTTCCCCTTTAAACGACTACAGTTAACGAACGGTGATGGGCTTTTCCCCCAACTTCTTTAAAATCAGATCTTGGGGTTAAGTCGGGAAACTGCCTTTTGTTTTCCCAGTGGGTCATGAGCCTGAAGATGGGGGTTTGTGAGTCCTGGCGGCACAGCACGAAAGGATTCAGTTTGCCTGGTGTGAAGGGGATTCTCTGTGGACGGGTGGGGATGACCTCGTGCCCATAGCCTGAGCGCCAAAAGCCTGAGGCTGGACCAGACCCCCAAAGAGACAGGGTCAGTTTTCCACATCTGTCTTCTTGCTGCTGTGTTCTCCTTTCCCTCTCTTGAATTGCTACCAGCCTTGATCCAGATGGATCCAAACAGTTGGAACACCCCAGACTTGGTTTTGTAAGAGGTCGGCTCGGAAGGTCAACCGAATACTCCCTACCGCCACCACCGGGACGAAGTCGGTTTCCGGACAAGCTTAAATGCTAAATGCTGCTCGGTTGCACCTTGCTTTCCGTCACGTACTGTGGTTTGCCTTAACCTTCACCTGACGCCTAGCCAGCCTGACTCGCGTCACACGTTGCGGCCTGCAGGACTTCCGTGCTGGGATGTCGGGGTGTCAGGGCTTCCAGCAGGAGGCAGGGGCCAGTCAGATATCCCGGAAATGAGACCGTTAGCCTGGACCCACCATCTTTGGCTCTCCCTCGGGGCTTCTGATCGGGGCTGGCCACTTGTAGGGAAGGGCCGCACTGAGAGGCAAGCGGGACTCCCCCCAGGGGTTGGGGGGGGCCACTCTGTGCATTCCTCAGCCGCCCCGTGCAGGATGTCATGGCACCGGCCCCAACAAAGGCCCGACTTCCCTCCATTCCCAGAGTTGACAAAGACGCCAAACAGCCAGAAGAATCGGGTTTATGTTTCCTTTCAGTCTTTCACAAACACATTAGTGATCCGGCCTTTCCTCACCGATAGGGGAATGAGTAGTTCCAAAATGCACTGGATCCCCCACCCTTGCTTAAACCTCTGCATTTTGGATATTGATTATCTGTCTATTCATAATATTTTTATTTGGAGCAAGCGACTTCCTCTACAAAGAATGTGCTTTCTGTACGTAACAGTCCTCGACGCTTTGACAATGATGAACACGTTGAAGCGGTGCTCGACTTGTTTACAAAAGTCTCCCTTTGCTAGCCCATCAGAAGCATTTTCCCCTCTGGTACGATGCTGTATTCATGCCGGCAGCCTTTACTAAGAGGTAGGAAGTGTTACTTTATTGGTGCTTACCATAGTGCAGTCTGAAACTTCATTTGTGACTGCTTTTCAAAAAAAGTGCGTTTCAGGGAAATCTGCTTGTGGTTTGTGACATTGGAATTGCAGCTTAGAGAAATGACCCCCATGCCTTCAGATGTTGTGTTGGGTCTGTTCTAGGTGGAAGGTGAAAGGTTGCTGATCAAATTGGGTTTTATGGACAGGCTGCTGCCCAAAGTCCTTTGCACCAGAAAGCTGAGGTAAAAGATGGTGGTGGCCTGCAGTCTTCTCTGAGAAGGCCATAGAGGTTTCTGGAAACTAGCCCTCCTTGCTGGGAGCTATCCTCGGCCTACCTGAAGACTGTGGATAACGTGGGCCTAAAGAGCCTTCCCTGCCGGGCCTTAAGCACCAGAGTTGAAAGGAGAGCGGACAAGTGGAAAAGTTCAGTGCTTGTCCAGAGTGAAGCACCCTTTTCCTCATTTCCAGTTTCATCGAATTTTGACCAGGAAATATCAGGCAATAGTACTAAGCCTCACGATCCCCACAAACACGTACGGCAGAAAGACAAGTACCGCATATTTTGTTTTAAGAGATTCAACGTGTACTAAAACATTCTAGACTCCTCCAGAAGGCCAAGGTGACTCGCAGAGTCATCCATGAAGACTCACACTGGGAGCGTGGGCTTTTTGGGACTGTGTCTTCTGTTGTCTTCTCACCCAAATGAAAAGAGGCACATGTTTTGCTTTAACTCGAGGCCCTTGTGTTTGAAATGGGAAGTTTTATCTTAATATAAAATTGCATCTTTCAAATTTTCATTATTTGAAAAGTCATTAGAATTCCTCGGAACACTGTCATTTGTGCTTTCCAACTGTGCGCTCAAGGAGCTGAAAGGGTTTCATTTAAAAAATGAAAGAAAGCAAATGATACGCCAGGATTTTAACGGATTTATGTTTCTGAGTCTTGTAAATGGAACCTAAATGAAAAGAACCCAGGAAATCACTGGGAGAAGCGGCATGTTCTTGTGCCCCCGGCCGCAGGTTTGTCTGCGGGAGCTAGCGCAGAGCCTCACAGCGACAGCCAGCGACATGCAGGGAATGAATAATCAGTGTAATAGAATGTTCCCAATTGGGTTTCCTCTCTGTGGAATAAAGCATCCACCTGGCCATTTCACCCTTTAGAGAGCTAGTGATAACACGGTGACTAAATGCAGTTTGGTGTTAATAGAAACGGGTGTAAAAACCTGAATTGATCAGGACACGTGCCTTCTTCCCTAACCCCCCGCGCCCCCCCCCCCCAAGAAACAAAGACGGGGTGAGATAAGCAGACTGATGTCCCACAGCCGAACTCATGGTTTACTTTTTGTGCTGTATTGTTTTTCCCCAAATGTCCTGTTAGACGCGATGCTGATGGTGGCAGAGAGGCTCGAGGGTCCTTTCAACATCGAATCGGTCATGGATCCCATCGACGTGAAGATTTCCGATGCTATAATGAATATGCAGGAGAACAGTGTGCAGGTGTCTCAGAAGGTAACGAAGGCAGGATAACTGGCAAGGAGAGGCAGAGCCCTCCCCCCAACCCCTCTTCCCCGCCTCCCCCCGCCACCCCAGGCTTGGGACGCACCTTCCCTAATGTGACCATGTTTGCTTTGATGCAGGTTTTCCAGGGATGTGGGCCCCCCAAACCCCTCCCGGCCGGCCGGACCTCCCGTTCCATCTCCGAGGGGGCTTTCAGCGCTCGCTTCAGGCCGTATCACCCTGAGGAACGCCCGACCACGGCGGCTGGCACGAGTTTGGACCGACTGGTGAGCACTTTGGCGCAGGAACGGGCGTGTTTAATGACAAAGAACCAAAAGCATTTGCTCCAAATGCAGTTTTAGTTGGAAGTCTGTCAAGTGCAGGTCTTTCAGGTGAAACTTTCCAAGCAGATTGCATGTGGATGTCCATAAATCTGCCTCTCATTTTGTGGCTCATAAAGTCCATACGTCATTAGGAAACGCGGCGCATCTACTGTGCGCCCATCACTGTGCCCGTTAGAGGGAGGCGCAGAGCGATGGGACGCCTCCTCGTTCTCAAGAAGCCCCCGGCGCAGCGGGAGAAGCAGGCATCCCCGGCTTCACGAGCGCAGGGGATGTGCAGGGAGCGCTGGGATGGCGGGAAGGTGGGAGAGAGTTGCTTGCCACGTGTCGCCGGGGCGAGGGGTCGATGGGGAGGCATGGTGACAGGCACTCACAGTTGCACAGAGGGAACGGTATAGACGCTTCAGCCAGAGGAGGAAAGTCTTCTCATCCCTCGGGGCCCAGAGGCTGGCGGGCCTCAGATGGTAGCTGCGAAGAAGAGGGAGGGTGGACAGTGGATCTCGGCCGCTCCCTTGGGGCCTGCATTCCAACTGCTAGTTCATTGGAGTAGTTTGTTCTTTCTGTATAAATTTGAGCTGCATTTTTCTCTTGTGACTCGAGTTGAAAAGGAATTGCCTAGCACTCTGGAGCTACTTTGGAGATGATCAAAAGACACATGTGTAGGCTGTTGCGTGTTTTTACAGAGGTCTCTTTCCCTCCCTCCCCTCCCCATGAGGTTACTGATGTCAAGGAGAAGCTGAAACAGGCCAAGAAGTTCTGGTCCTCTCTGCCCAGCAGTGTTTGCAGCGATGAAAGGATGGCCGCCGGGAACGGCAATGAGGACGATTGCTGGAACGGGAAAGGCAAGAGCAGGTTAGCCGCGGGCAAGTGGGGTGGCAGTTTCCCTTCCCACCTGCTTGGGGGCTTGCGGACCTTTCAGACGGGTGTCACTCAGTTGTCACTCGAGGGAGGCATCATGGAGTACTTGATGGTAGGTAGCAATAGCATGGTTGGCTTCTAGATGTTCTAAGGAACAAGCTTTGCCCTGCAAGCCTTGGGAAGGCACCCGGTTGTTTGCGGAGAGTACTGGGCCAGAAGTCTGCGATGATGGCTCTGGTCCAGCACGAGGGCTGCAACTCAGGGTTCTGGTAGCATCATCATCTTTCCAGGATTTTAATGCCTATGGTTCTCAGCCCCCCCGGGCTGGCCTCCTAAAGCTCCAGTTCCCCCAAAGGCCTCATTCTCTTCTTGGGTGATGTCTTATGTAGCCACCCTCCATACCCAGTAAATTTCCTAAGTCCCCACTGTATCGGCCCTTGACTCTGACCCACCAACGTCCATTAAAAGGGGTAGCTTTCCAAAAGGTCCCTGTCAACGTGGAGGAAAAGAAATGGGACAACTTTCCCCTGAATTGCACTCAGTGGGAATACTAGAATCAAGGCAGCATTCTCTGATCTTCGGCGACTTTGACCTTGACCGATCATCTTAACGGGGTCATTTCCCATTTCAGATACCTGTTCGCGGTGACAGGAAATGGCTTAGCCAACCAGGGCAGTAATCCGGAGGTCCAGGTAGACACCAGCAAACCAGACATACTGATCCTTCGCCAGATCATGGCTCTTCGGGTTATGACCAGTAAAATGAAGAATGCTTACAATGGGAACGATGTGGACTTCTTTGATATCAGTAAGCACCTGTGGTTTGAAACTTGCACCTTGTTCTCGTCCACCGTGTGATGAGAACAAGTGGAATGAAATGTCTGCTTTTTTTTTTTTTTTTTTTTTTTTTTTTTTTAACTAGGTGATGAGAGCAGTGGAGAGGGAAGTGGAAGTGGTTGTGAGTATCAGCAGTGCCCTTCGGAGTTTGAGTACAACGCAACCGACCACTCCGGGAAGAGCGCCAGCGATAAGGCCAGCGGCGCCGGCAGCCTTGCCGGGGCACAGCCCTACCTTCTCGCTGTCTTCTGCATCTTGCTCCTGGTCATGCAGAGAGAGTGGAGATAATTCTGATTCGTAGAGCAAAAGTTCTCTTCAAAAAGTTAAAAAGGCACCGGTTATCACTTTTATACCATCCTAGTGACTTTGCTTTTTAAATGAATGGACAACGATGTACAGTTTTTACTATGTGGCCACTGGTTTAAAAAATGCCGACTTTGTGTTTTCATTCAGTTTTGTGGGGAAAAGGGACTTGTATGTATAAAGGCGGTTCCTGCTCCCCCAGAATCATGTTAAACGTGGCTAACAGTGTAGGTACAGAACTGTAGTGAGTTGTGCATTTGTGATTTTATCACTCTTGTTTGTTTGTTTTTTTTTCTTTTTGTTTGTGGGGTTTTTTTTCCTCCTTCAATTATGATCTCACCTTGTTTCTTACAAGAAAACCAGGGTCCTTTCTTGGCATGTAACATGTACGTATTTCTGAAATATTAAATAGTTGTACAGAAGCAGGTTTATTTATCATGTTATCTTATTAAAAGAAAAAGCCCAACAAGCAGTAAAAATGTCCATTTATCCCTGTTGATGGGTTGCCTTCTCTGGAGAGGAGTGGATATGATTTTGGTTTTTTTTTATTATTAAGTTAGGACAGAATGTGAAGGCACAAGGGGGCTTCTGAGCCACTTGGTAGGTTGGATTCAGGCTCTACTTCACTGATAGCCGGGGACTGGAAGACACTGCAGACCATACCCGTCTTGGTTGAACTGAATTACATAAACTAAGATCACAGGTCTGTTTCTCGAACCCGCTTATACTTAGAGCAGAACCCACTTAGAAGAAGATTCCTTTTCAGTACACTCTCCCTAGAAATATAGAAGGCGTCCAGGATGTCTGAGTTATCACACGTTCACACGTAGTTTAGGGGGTGGGTTTTTGTCTTTTTGTGTCTTATCCAGGCAAGTTAGCAAGCCGCTGTGTGCTGGTCTTCATGTCCACACTGACCTGCTTTGATTTCCTATCCTGAAGGCAGAAATAAGTGACCAAGAAGCTCATTTGGTCCCCCTTGTTACAGCACCCCAGATTTCACACCCCACCGTGTAGAATAGGGAACCGTCTGGGGGCCAGCCAGACCGGGGTACAGTCTGGGCGCCCCAAATAGCTGTCAGCACTCCTCCAGCAAACTTCTCGTCTGTGCATTTGCGTCTGGTTTTGGATCCCCGTTTTTGTAAAACAAGGTTTCTAAAGTGTCCTACTTGAGTTGTCTTCCCCAGGCCCATCTGATCAGAAAGGCAACGGGCTTGCTGTGGGTCCCGGCCATGTGCTACCCTGTCAGCCAAGAAGTCCGCTTGGGGCCATCTGGGTGTCCAGGCTTTTTTCACGTGTTGTCGTTGCTGGGAGGCGGACGGGAGGGACTAGCGAGCCCAGAAGACAATAGCTTAGGGGTGACCCTTAGCTACAATTCCGGGGGCGGGGGGGAGGTGGCACGGGGATCTGGCAAAGGCCGGAGCTGTTGGCCCAGGCCAAGACAACCCCGTTCCTTGTATCCTTACCAAATGACAGCTTATAAAACCATGAGAATGTAACAGCTCCCTTTAAAAAGGAGTTCCCAGAAAGTCTTCAAAGAGGGAAGATCCTGCAAGTCTCTTCCTGCGTTAGGCAGCCAGATCTCCGACGCCACAGAAGCTAACACCCACGGAGGGGTGGTTTGTGTTCCTGTTGAATCTTCGGTTGTTAGACTAATTCTCTATTTTTATATTGAAACATAATTACTTGATAGCTCAGGGTCTACATTTCATTCAGCTTTTCACACCAAATTCTTCAAGAATGGTCAACATGGAATATTGGGGGCTGTTGTAAACAGAGGCTTAATTTTATTAGAAGTATGCAGTTATTTATTAAAGCATGATGTTAATAAAATAGGCATATTCTGGCTGGTGTGTATACGTGTGTTTTTTTTTTTAAACAAATCACAGGAGACCTAAAATTGAAAAGGTGCTCCATTTATGTATGAGGAAAAATGGATTGTAAATAGCTAAAGCTGCCTTGTGAGAACTTGGAAAATGTGCTGATACTTAGTAACTACCTCAGTTGTGAGGAATTTCCTTTTTAGCTTAGACTGCTATTACTTTGACTTGGTAGAAATGAATCTGGTCTCCAAAATGTGGCTCAAAGAGTTATCCCCGTAGACCTTGTGAGTTGTTTTTAATTTAAAACCTTGAACTCTGCCCAGCTGTTTTCTTTCAGTCAACTTCTCTACACCAATAACATTTTCCGAATTAAATATTCTTGAAGGTTCTTCTGGACTCTCACTGATTTGTTTTCTTTCTTTGCATTTTTTCCTGTTACCCTTTTATTATTTAAATTATCTCTTGCTTTTGAACTTGAACTATGAAATAAACAAATCATAGATTTTTCCATTCAGATCTGACTGGATAACTCTTGGCTCCTAACCAGCTGGCAGGCTCACCCTTGCACCCTGTCCCACCCCTGCCCTGTAAGAAAGAATAAACGCAAGCTGAATATTCTAAAATCTTAAGAGTTCAGAGTATGAGGTAGAATAAAAGCTTTGTTGGTAGACCTGCCTTTTCCAAAGTCTCTGTTAATAGCATGTGACTTTGTGTTTTACAAAGTCATTTGGAAATTATTTTTTCTTTCCAACACTTCACCACCCTGTACCTCAAGAGAAAAGACATTTTAACGACTCTCAGATTTACATTTTATTTCAAAAACAGTCTGTAATTAGCACCTCTTATTTGATAAAAGACAAAAGTACAAAGAATTGACATGCATTTAAAAACTTTCGTCCCTGCATGTTCGAAACCTAACAGTTTACGTGAAGAAGATTTTGTCATTCGTGATTCTAGAACGGACAGAAAAATAGATGTGGATGATGATGTGCAAAATTCTGCTTGCCCCTTGGTGTCTGCGGAATGCTCCCACTTGCAGAGCTAAAGGGTGGGAAGTCAGTGGCCAGACCTGTGCCTTCTCACTCGAGCACATGCGCAACTACCAAATACAACTTTGTTCATTGAAATAAGGGAACAAGGGCCGAGAACTATTTTTTTTCAACTTCAAACCTAGTGGGCAAAATACACCTGTGCGTTCTGGGGTACACTTTATTGCACAAGTTCAATTTCTACTTTTAATCTCCTAGTTATTTTCCTCTGGAAGTCTTTACAGAGGTGGAAAATCCCCGAAAGATAAACTGTGGTAATCTAGGAATTCCAGCCCATCAGTAAGGCCAATCCATGTAGTATTTACTTGTCTAATTTTGCTTTCCATTAGGTAATGTTATGACAGGGTTTAAAACCCAAAATCTACATAAAGATATAGAGGGGAAGTTTTCCTCCTATTCCCACATTCAACCTGTCCAGTTACCCCACACTCTAAACTTACTAGTTGATGTGTGTGTGTGTATGTATATATATGGAAAATTTGGAAGAAACCATCTATGTATGTATATGTATAAGCCTATATATATCTTCCAAAGTTTCCTTATACATACACAAGCAAATATGAATGGAGATTTTCCCCTGTTTTCTAGGTCAGTTACATTATTGAGGGATTCCTAAAGATGTGGAGTCCCATTTTAAAGGCATGGCTGCTCAATGGTACCCCATTTGGGATTTTTACTGTATTTTGGCCCAGTTGAATTGAGGTGATTTGTTTTCAAGAAACAAACCTTGAACTGAATGAGGAGCAGTTGACACCATAGCCCTATAATCCCAGATCGCGTCTCTAGGATACTTGTCTGTTCACATTAAGGTTTGTTCCTGGTAGTTTGTCTCCATATCCTCACCAGTGAAGACAATACTGACTGGCCAAAGCAATCAGAAAGATCCTCTTAGAACACAGCACGTGAACCCCACTATTAACGTTTAGGAATGGTTCAAAGGAAATGTACCCTGGAAATAAATGACTCCCCTTAGAATAACATAGTCCAGTCTATGGCCCTACCATCCTGAACGTGCCCGATCTCGTCTGATTTCAGAAGCTAAGCAGGGTCGGGCCTGGTTAGTACTTGGATGGGAGGATAATGTAGTCCTTTTTTTTTTTTTTAAAGGTTTATTTTAGAGAGTGAGAGCGTGTGGTGGGAGGGGAAGAGGGAGAGGGAGAGAGAATTTCAAGCAGACTCCACACCCAGCGTGGAGCCGGATGCCAGGCTCCATATCAGGACCTTGATCACGTCGTGAGGCGAAACCAAGAGTCGGACGCTTAACCCACTATACCACCCAGGTGCCCCCAGGATAATGTTCTCTTAATGTTTCCTTAAGCCCAGAGGCCTTGAAGCCACAGCCGCGTCATGCAGGCTGGAGATGAGAATATTAGGGAAATGCATACGTAGATCTCCGTCACCCTATGAAGGAGCTGTCTGATGGCCAAGGAGCCTTTAGAATATGCAAATGATTGTCAAAGTTCTGTCATCACGTTAGGTTGAATCTTTATTCATCAGTGTTTGGAGACACTTTAGTCGGTAAAATCTAGGGGAATCCACTTCTCAGCATGAGTGTCCACATGTGGCGTTAAATGCACATTTTACTTTTGACTTTCCCCGGAATCCTGGGCAAAGGCACAGGGCTGTTGAAAAGCAAAAAGGTTTTCATGTGTCGGTCCTGCCAGGTAAAAGCTGATGGGAGTTGACCGATCTGGTTAAAGAATAAAGAGAAGGCGTGTGTGATGCCCACAGTGCTTTTCAAAGGGGTTTTAAGGTATTGTTTTCAGGTGTCTGGGGAAGTTTTGTAGTAACTCTGCGTTACTGTGTTTCTTACACGAGGCAGAGCTGGGAGTGTGTGTGTGTGTGTGTGTGTGTGTTCGCACGCTCATGCGCGTGCATTCCCCTACATACCTATATCCAGGTTTGTGTCTTTTCAAACTTAATCCCAGGCAGACCTTACCCTTTCACTCAAGGGCTGCCTTCCCCCTGCTGTCAGTGGTGTGTGCTTGGGGAATGCAGACTAATTTTAATAATAGCCTAAGGGAAACATAATTAGGAAGGTAAGCCTCCTGCCAAGAACAAACTACACACACGCACATATAAAATGCATTCCAGATAGAATTGCTTCGGTTTACTACAGCCTGGGCCTTGCTTTTTTGTACCAACATTGATAACCCGAAGCTGACTGTAACCCACTGTTCTCGGGGACTCCCCGCACAGGGCACAGGTCGGCCACAGAGGAAGAATGCTGGTTTTTGGGTAATCTTCTGGACAGTGGCCTTGGGCTCTGAACCCGTTTGCTGCACTTGCCTTTCTAGGTCTTGAGGGCCCCTGCCCTCATCTCGCTTTTAAAATGTAATGAAAAACTTGTTTCAGTTCTGAATAATTTGCAACAAGCTTTGGCCACAGCAACAGAAAGTTATTTAAATGTATTTACCGTTAAAAAAAAAAAAAAAGTTCTTGTTTATTCATGGTGAAGCAGGATGAACCCGGGTGCGGGCCACTAAGGCCAGGCCACGTCCATGGTCACCAGTAGAAGTCGCTCCATTTTGCCCATGAGCATAAGGACTCGAAGACATTAGGTAACTTTCCCAAGGGTGACCTACAGGTAAGAAATGTGAGAACCAGATTTGAAACCAAGGTTGGCTGGCCACCAGAGCCTGTTTTCTTTTCTTTTCTTTTTTCCCAAGTGCCACTTTTTCTTCCATTACCCTCTTCCCCTTACTCTGCTGTCACAGTCCTCAGGAAGGGACAGGCCTGGGCCTTGGGCATGCTGTAGTGAGCACTGTCCTGGACGTGCAGAAGGCCAAGTTAAAGGTCATGGCAAACTCTGGCTGACCAGTTGACCTGAGTCCAGGTGAAGGAGTCAAGGGCTACCTGGAGACAAATCTTCCTTTTCTTTTTTCTTCTTTGTTTATTTGATTTTTTTAATTTTTAAAATTTGTTATTTATTTTTGGAGACAAACCTGGTCCAAAAGGTTTTCTGATTGTACACGGTGACTCTTTGCTCGGTGAACGTCAAAGCAGGAAGAGCTCTCGGTTGATGGTACATAGGGACCACATGGCCTCTATGCTAGTTCTGGAAGAACAGGCCTGAAGTGACCCTGTTCATCCTCTCCAGGAAAGTCTCCTGTGACCTTGTGTGGCAGGGCTTTGCAGCTTCCCGGACAGCTGCATTGTTGGGAAGGGGCCCTTCACTGAACACTTAAGCAAACGCTATCTGTTAAGAAAAATACCACGGTTTACATATGGAAAATTCACACCCGCTTAATCAGCTGGAGCTTCGCGAGGGGGTAAATACATCTTGAGATGAATGGCCCCCCCGTGAGTATAATGTGGGTTTCTTAAAGAACCCTCAACAGGATTTCACCTTAAAAGTTATGTGTGGGTCAGAAATTGGACACAGAGAACCAAGACCGCAGGCAGCGTCGCAATAGGTGTGTTTCTTCACGACTGGTCTCAGCGCACATTAGAAAAGACCATGTCCAGTGCCAAAACCTGTGCTTGAGGAACAAGAGAATTCGACTCACCATTTCCCACCCAGAGAGGGAAGCTGGGGGCTTTTGTTGGTTGTCCTTTGAACGCCTGTACTGCCGTTCCCATCAGGTGGTATGTGCTGAAAACAACTGGACAGGTGCTGACCTAGGGGTGCTCAGACTCTAGTGTTTGACCTCAACCTTGATCCAAGGTCCAGAAAGAAACCTGGAAGCCAAGGAGGGACCGTGGACTCAGTCTCCAGATGAAAGCCAAGGGATGTCTCACTCGTCTGCGACCATGTTATGCGTACCTAGGGAATCGAGTAGTGACTTATGAAATCAGTTCAACACAGGTGCTGAAGGCTGGTGGTGATGAGCTGATGGCGAACGAAGTCCCTGGACTCCAGAGGTGGGTCTGGGTGGTTGTGGGTGAAGCAGGCAGCCATCAGAGGTGGCCATCAGAGATGGTGATACTCTTCTTCAACCTGCCCCTTGGGCCATTGGCCCACATGTTCAGGGCTGGATGGGCCCTTATGTGCCGCACATTGTCCAAGTTCCTTTTTGGAGAACTATAATTTATGTCCAAAGAATTCGAAGGTCCCTGATCTGTTGAAACACGCTCCACAGAAGAAATTATCAGAAGAGGCCAGCCCTTGGTTAGCAGAGATCACTAATGGCAGTCACTCTGGCTCTGGGTGTGTGTGTGGGTTGCCAAAACCATATGGGATCTGAGGCAGTAATAGGATTTATTTATTTATTTAGAAATGTATAATTATTAAAACATTTTTAAAAATTCCGGTATCGGTCATGTCCAGTGTCATAGGAGTTTCAGGCATGCAACAGAGTGATTCAGTGGCTCTATACACCACTCAGTGCTCATCACGCTAAGTGTCCCCTCAGCAGTAATGTCATTTATGACACATCTGGCTTTGGTCTCTGTGTGGGAGGACTAGTGAGGATGTAAGTGGGGTCCTTACTCTCAGGAAGCCCGTCATTCCAGCGGGGACCTGAGGGTCACCCAGGAAACATGCCAGTGAATACAGAAGTTCTGGGAGAACCGCACACAGTGTGGGGGTCCGGGTGACTTTGGGGGGACGGGGCTCTAGCTGGACTTGAAAGGAAGCGGGGGGAGGGAATGATCCTGGGAGTTCCTTGTGGGCAGGGTCCATCACTGGTTCTTAGTACACTTTGGATGCTGCAGGTTGCCATGGAATTGAAGGAGTAAGGGCAGACGGGTGGTCTGAGGACGGTGGTGGGCTGGATGTGGCTTGACAAGGGGCGGGAAAATGACGTGTCTAAAGAATGGAGGTGAAAGGGTACCCGTCTGGCTCAGTCAGTAGAGCATGCGACTCTTGACTCAGGGTTGTGAGTTCGAGCCCCACATTGGGTGTAGAGATGACTTAAATAAATAAAACTTTTTTTTTTTAAAGTAAAAATAAAGAATGGAGGGGTGACTGCGTGGCTCAGTGGATGATGCATCTGCCTTCAGCCCAGGTCATGGTCCTGGGATTGAGCCCTACTCAACTCCCTGCTCAAGCCTTCTTCTCCCTCTCCCTCTGCCCTCCCCCCACTCCCTGCTCGGGCATGTTCTCTTTATCTCAGGTAAAGAAATAAAATCTCTCTCTCTCTCTCTTTTTTTTTTTTTAAAGAACGGAGGTGAAGATCTGTTAGTACAGGGCCAGAGAAGAGTAGGATCAGAGTCTGAAGTCCTCAAAAGCCCGGCAAGGCCATTTAAAATTCAAGTGGGCACCATCTAATGGAAATTCTTGCTTAGGTCTTGACATGCTGCCCAGGGTGTATAAAGATAAACTAAGACGCCTGTGGCATGGATCCCATGGCATTGACCTTGGGCTTGACAGTGCTCAGCACTCTACTGTCCTGAAGGGGCTCAGCTCCCCTCACACCCCATAAGCTCTAGCCTGCCCCCCCGATCGTCCCGATTAGGAGCTTTGTGGTAAAGACAATCCAGTTCCACACGGCGGGTACTTTCTGGATGTCCAGGCTCACAGCGCAATCAGACGCATTACAAGTGGTCCCCCGGGCCCCCCCGCCCTGTCACACCCTTGGACTGCAGCCAGCCACCTGGCTGTGTTATCTCCATTTCTTCAAGCATTGCTTCCAGCTCACCCGCAGAGCCCCAACCCCACAGGCATCCCACACTTGCCAGGCATTTTAGGCCACTCTCTTCGGCTCTGGCCTCTTGGTTCTGGAGAGAAACAGAGAGAAGCATCTCCGGACGCTGGTTCCCCAGACGCCAACCCGCAGGGACTTGGGATTTCAGGGAAGAAGGGAAACTTCCATCAGCATCAGACAGCTAGCCCGCAGGATGAATGGATCAAATACGTATCAGATTAAAGAGGGGCTCCTCTGATGAGGGGGTCAGAGGGGCAAGTCCTCGACGGCTTATGTCACGTCTTGGGTGGCCTGGATCACAGCTGGAAAACTACAAAGCAGCTGCTTGACTTCTTTTTGGGTTTTTCTCTGAAATGAGGTCTCTCCATGCTCTGGCTATGGCGCAGCATGGTCACGAGGAACCGTTAGAAAGATGTACCTGACAGGGCTTTGGGGGCTGGAAAATACCATGGAGTTCCAAGGGGGAAGATGCCTTTCTGGGGGCCTAGGGTGCCGGGAGCAGCTCCATGACCGGGTTGGGCACACGAGGCTCCATGACCACTCAGGTCCCTGCCTGAGGGATGACTGTATTTCCGAGGATGCGCAGCTGAGCCCCACCTCGGGCCACAGGCACAGGTTGGCGCCTGGGCAAGAAGGAGCTCCTGCTGAGGACTCGGAGATGGACCGTGGCCCCATCGGCACTCTCGGCGCCCCCTCTGGGGGCTACACACCACATGCATTTGGAAGGGGGCTGCCTCGTCTACCGGCCTTGCCAAGTGGCAGCAGGAAGGCTGCGTTTAGATCAAAGCCTTATGGCTGGGGTTTTATACAAAATGAGCAGATGGAAGTGTGAAGCCTGGTTCTTCCCAACAAGAGAAAATTCTGAGTCTCTAATAATGACCTGTTATCGATTTAAGGGTTCAAAACAGGATCAGCTTCAACCGGTCCCTTTCTATGGCCCAGGCACTGTGCTCTGTCCCTGAAACACACCTCTTTCCACTCCTCTCCACCTGGGCAGCTAGGGGAGAGGGGTCCCACACCCTGAGCCTCCCTCCTAGGAGGCCAGCAGCCAGGACGCTCAAGGGGGCACCCCCACCCCACGTCACCCCACCTCTGTCCCCAGCTTCCCGCCAGACTCTGAGTCCCCGGGGGACTTGCCTCTCCTTTGTGAATCCAGGCTCTTCTCTCTTGGTTGCCTAGTGAAGCTACACCAGCTGCCCTGATTCTGGGGTTGACAGGGAGGAGGGAGAAAGCTGTGCGGAAGTGTTTCCCAGCATCCAATTTCCATCCATACTTTCCAGAAAAATCCTAGGTGGTCTCGGAAGGGCCGGGAATGAGTAGGGTTGGGCTGGTACCAACGAAAAGCCCTCTTGGGCCTCCTGGGTATTTTGCATGTTTCCTCTTATGCTGGCCCTGAGATCTTTGGTGTTCTGAGGGCCGAGGCTTTGGCGGGCGGGTGGGGGAGGGCGGCGGGTGTGGTGTGGGGAGGAACGAAGGAAAATGGACTTCCACGCACATCCTGCAGCGAACAGTAGCCAATATCCTCGGTTCTTTAGCATGACAACTTGCTGAGTGGAAGTCACTTTCTAGAGGAATTGGAAGGTGTCTTCATTGCTTCAAGTCGGGCAAACGTGAAAGCCAGTGGACCATTTGTACCCGGCTTAGATACTACTGTGAGAATTGGCTGAATTCAGTAGGGAGCAAAATACGTCTCCCGGTAGCTTATGTGGCCCGTGGGGACCTTTCTTGACCTAGTCCACAAATGTTGACAGAGAACATGCTACGGGCCAGGCGTTGTTCTAGGCACTGGGGATACTGTCACGAAGCAAAGTAGACTCGGTGACCCTTCTGGTAGAGCTCGCCACCAGAGAGGGAGAGAGATAATCAGATAGTCACAGCGAAGAAGGTCTAATTACAGAGGGAAAGGGGACCCTTGCAGTAGGGAAGAATCAAGTTAGAGCCCCCGGGAATGGCCACACCCCCAGTTCCAGTCACGGTGGCAGCCAAGGTCTAGGGCAGCGGTTCTTCAACTTGAGCGCGCATCAGGAAGTCCTAGAGGGATCGATAAAATACAAGTGGCCGGGGTTATGCCCAGAGTTTCTTCGAAGCCCAAGAGTTTGCAGTCCTACCAAGTTCCCAGGCGCTGTTGCTGCCTGGAGGCTATGCCTTGAGGATCATTGGCCCAAGCAAAGCAGTTTTTTTTCTTTAAAGATTATTTATTTATTTATTTATTTATGAGAGGGATAGCAAGAGAGAGTACAAGCAGTGGACAGGGGGAAGAAGGAGAGGGAGAAGCAGGCTCCCCACTGAGCAGGGAGCACCATGTGGGGCTCGGTCCCAGGACCCCGGGATCAGGACCTGAGCTAAAGGCAGACGCTTAACCGACTGAGGCACCCCGGCACCCCAAGCAAAGCAGTTTTGAGCCTGGCCTTTGATACAGGGCACATAGCCCTGTGGGCAGTCAGTCAGAGGCAACTCCGAAGAAACACCCGGAAGAAAAGAATCAGGTAAATTGCCCAATGCCCAAGACTGTAATCGTCTTGCCCCACTGACAGGATAGGTAGGCTTTAATATTCCCCAAAGGAGCCCAAGTTCTGTCCACCACACGTCAGACTCTGGAAAAGGCCAGGCAAGTGGGGGGTGGAGGTGGGGCAGGGAGGGAGCGGGGAGGGAGGTCTGATTTCATTAGGGATTAAGGACTTTCCCACCACAAGGGAAGCTTGAGTAAGGTATGGGGATGCTTCCAGAGAGGTAGTAGAGGGCGAGGATGATTCGAGCACTTGCCTTGTCTGTCTTCCTGGAGAGTTCTAGCCCAGAACACATGGATGAGAAGACTGGCTTCACCACATCTCTATACCCCGTTGAGAGGACAAGATCCCATCAAAGCTTGTGGTACTAGCTAAGATGTTCTTGGCTACAAGCGAGGATAAATCCAACTCAAAATGAGTTAAACAGTAAGGGGTTTATCATCTCGTATAACAAGAAGCCGCCATGTAAGGATCTCCAGGGATGGTTATTTCTCGATGTTATTATCAAGGATCCAGACTGTTTCCATATTTCAACTTTGCCAACCTTAGCACGTTGGATAGCTTCCCTCATGGCTGAGATTTGGCGGAAAACATGGCTGTCACGGTTAAAGTAAGAAGACATCTTGGCACACCACTTTCTGCTGGTAGCAATAAGAGACTTACTTATTTTGTTTTTCCTCAGGTCTCTTTTGAAGAGCTAAGAGATCTTTCCTCGAAGGTCCCCTCTTTCTGCAAGCATCCTCTCACCTCTCGTTGTCTCGAATTGGCTCACCTGTCCTAAGTTGTTGAGTAGAAAGGCTAACCAAGATGCATGCCCTGGGCTGAGGCCAGTCCTCTCCGAAAGACATGGCTTCAGCGGGGAGGAGAGGCACTGAACAAATCAGGGGCTGACTGACAAGGAGGAAGGGAGGAAAGGCTATAGGGTAGGCCAACAACTGGCTTGGTTGTGCACTGCTGGAGGGTAACACTAATTGGAGCATAGGGTGCTCTCGCTGCATGCCGGTCGGAGAAGCGGAACATTACATCAGTGCGTGAGCCAGCAGCAGCTTTGGCCGGGATAGGAAACTTCATGTTGATTCGGGGGTTCTGGAAGGTACACAGAGCTACATGGAGATCAAGTTATCATCTTTTAGACATACATCAACTCAACTCAATTCCCCCAGTCCCTTAAAGGTCAGCCAGGTCAATCTTGAATCCTTGATGATTGATTGTCCTCTACAATAGTCCTGCCATGTGGTTGGCCAGCCACTGCTTGAACACTTCCAGGGACGGGGATCTCACTACCTATCATAGCATTCTATCTCTAGGCAGCTCTACATGTTAAAAAGGGTTTTCTGCCGACTCCAAAATGTATACACACATACTATTCGCTCAGGGACTAGGTGGCAGAGCCTTTGAAGTTGCTGTCAGTGTTTCCACCGTAAGTGGAATTTTTCAGATGTTCCTAACTAAAATTTCCTTGCAGATTTGTACATGTTGCCAAGAGATACTTTAAAAAATAAACAATCAAATAACTCTGGGAAAATTTTGGCTTGTCTGCTTAAAGATCTGTAGATATTTTTCATAATTCAAACCTGTTTTTGGTTTGAATGGTTTAAATTTTAACGAGAGATTAGACCATAGCATAACCTAATAACTAACATTTTCGGGGGAAATGTTTTAAGGAAATGCCTTGTGGTATCAGCTTTAAAAGTAGTTGTTGTGGGGCACCTGGGTGGCTCAGAGGGTTAAGTGTCTGCCTTTGGCTTAGGTCATGATCTCCAAGTCCTGGGATCGAGTCCCCCATCAGGATTCCTGCTCAGCGGGGATTCTGCTTCTCCCTCTCCCTCTGCCTCTCCCCTCCACTCCTGTGTGCATGTGTGCGTGCTCTCTCAAATGAATAAATAAAATCTTTTATTAAAAAAGTAGTCGTTGTACTACTACGTTGTACTACTACATTGCTCCTTCCCCAGTTAGACTGGAGAAGGCTAGCTGAACTGCTGGCTGTCCCCATGGGAGGAGGGGATCACTGCCCTTGGTGTCACCTCAGAGCAAGAGTACGATGGTGTATTTGCTGTGTCCACATGGGCCACGACAGATCAGCGGCAGCATTGACTGCCATGTTAGGGGCAGGATCCCAGAGAGGACCAAGCAGATGTTTGTGCCCCGGGGACCCTGTTCTTCTCTGACTGCATAGATCACCACTGCCTGGCCAGACCAAAGGGAGTTGTCAGGTTCACCAGGTCCTGGATTGTGGCCAGTTGTTTTCAAAAGTCAATATGATGCTGTGGAAAGACGGTTTCCTATTTCCAGCAGGGAATAGTGCCCGGAAGTACACCTGCATTGTCAAAAATGCAGAAACTTTTAAGTTCAAGGTTGCTTCCATCTCTAATGCTATCTGCTCTTTCCCCCACCCTCCTGATCCGTGTTCCTTTCCTCCTCCAACCTGGAAGCCGCTATCCTCGAAGCCCAGCGGCCTCTTCTCCTCTCCCCCTCCCTTCTTTGGGTCCACCCGACCCAAGTCCAGATATGGCTTTTGCTTTGGTTTTGGTTTTGTCAAAATAGGGTTAATGGGTTAATGCAGACTCACACTTCTCTAGCAGCAGCCGAGAGCTTGACGCGGCCTGTGGAATCAACCTTGCGAAAACTGCTCCCACTTTCCAAAAATTACACTTGACGTTTCTTCTTTAACAAGTGTGCCTTCATTTTTCCAATGGTGTCTCTTTAGGTTGACACTTCAGAACATTAGCTAGTGCTCCTGCTACCCCGTAGGGAGTGCCTTCCCAGCTTGCAGTGTACTTGGAGTTGTCCCCACTTGGGGGCATATCCCTTGCCACTGATGAGGGATATACTTTTTTTAATAGCCAGAAGTTAGTAAAGGTCATGCCTAGAGCACTGGCCAAAGGGCTCCCTCACCAACCAGATCCGTTTGCGTGGAATATAGGTGTCAAGAAAGCCAAGTTCTCATGGAGTTCCCTCAACCTCAAGGTCAATAATTTTGCTCAGGGGTGCCTGGGTGGCTCCGTGCACTGCGTGTCCTACTCTTGGTTTTGGCCCAGGTCGTGATCTCAGGATCAAGGGATCCAGGCCCTCGTGAGGCTCCGTGCTCAGTGTGAGGTGTGTGTGGGGGGTTTGTTGGGGAGTCTGCTTGGGATTCTTTCCCCGTCTCCCTCCACCCCTCCCTCTACTCATGCTCTCTCTCCCAAATAAAAAATAAATAAAATCCTTACAAACATAATTTTGCCCAGAAATGAGATGTAGTTCTGAAAGGAGAGGGATTTTCTCACACGTCCCACAAACGGTTCAGGAGGCAGGTCACGTGAACCGTGCCCCAGGTCGCAGGAGTGTGACAGTACGGCTGGGGCTAGTCAACGACCTCTCAAGGCACCCCTGCCCTTGGAAGGAGCCAGCACTCCTTGGACGTGCACGTTCTGCTCCTTCGTGACAAGTCGTCAGTCTGGCGCCGGCTGGGAGGATGCCTCGGGAAGGCCTGTCAGCTTGGTGGCAAGCTTCCTCACGAGGTCTTATGCAGCCCCCTCAACTGCTGGGCTCTGTCATCTTGTCCTCTGTGACATCCTGCCCTGGCAGGCACCCCTGGCCCGGTCAGACCCATCAGAGATGCCATCTGTGCGATCTCTCACCGACAGATTCTGAGACTCTGGGGGAAAAAAATGTGAGGAAAAGCAAGTTTCATCCCAGGCGCCCTCAGCCTTTTCCGACCGCCCACCCCCCAAACCCCAGAGGCTCTGACGGCCTGCTGTCTCTCCTGGAGCGTCTGCATCTCGACTGGGAGCAAAGTATTCGGCTGAGGCCATGACATTGTCATTTAGGGATTTGAGGCGAGGGTGGACAGGAAGGTCAGGGCTCAGGAGGTTCCTTCCAAGTTTCCCAAATTACTCATTAGCTCCGAAAAACCCCAGCCGCTGGACCGTTTCACGTCAAGAGATCGTGCCGCCAAGAAGGTCTCCAGAATCTGGTCATGACTGGCCAAAAGGAAGATGGTTTCCGTGTAGTCTCTACTTCCGGCTGTTTGCTGGAGGGAAGGCACGGCTCGCCCCTCGTCACTGTTTTAATAACAGGCAGGACCCTGCCTGGTGACGTGGCCAGACTTGTCGGGTGGCTCGTGGAGTGAGCACTCAGGGCTGAGGGCACCGTGAGTGGACGCCAGCCAGACCACCGTGGCCCAGGCAAGCTGATTATACAGGCAGATCCCGGCTCTGGGGCGGGCTGGGCTGGTGGGGAATTGGAGGCCGGTTTAGCATTCAACCTAATTTGAGGCCTAAGTAAAAATGCGTGTTCGGTAATGGAGGCACTCATATTGAAAACAGGTGGTGTTTGGGCTCTTGCCTACGCTCTGAAATGGTTTGTCAGAGGCCCACAGACTTTTCTGGTTCCAAAGTCTCAGCCTGCTGTGGGTTTGGATTTCCACTAAGGACAAGGCCTACTTGAGCCTCTGTTCTGAAGGGGCTCCTTGAAGGTCACCAAGGATGTGGAATTATGGTCAAGTTGCCTAATGGAGGACGAGCTGGAAAAGAAGGGAGGGGCTGCCTGTCTGGGCAGCAAGAAGCTCACGTTCTGCCCGGTTGGCCCGTAGGTGCACCCCGAGATTTGGGGGAGCAAATTGGTGAAGCAACTGCAAAACTTGAGCCCCAACTCCATGCCGGGTGCCGTGTGAACACGTGGAAGACAGAAAGCTGGGCTTCTCTGCTAACGGAAGACGGAAGTGATCCTTCTCTGGAGAATGGTACCAGTGGAAGGTAACACAGCTGCCAACCAAGTAGTACTGACAGGGCTTTTTATTTATTTTTTATTTATTTTTAATTTTATTTATTTATTTGACAGATCACAAGTAGGCAGAGAGGCAGGTAGAGAGAGAGGGGGAAGCAGGCTCCCGGCTGAGCAGCGAGCCCGATGCAGGGCTCGATCCCAGGACCCTGGGATCATGACCTGAGCCGAAGGCAGAGGCTTTAACCCACTGAGCCACCCAGGCACCCCTGATAGGGCTTTTTAGACTCTTCTCTGTTTTATAAGTGGAACTGATTCATCTGTGGACCCCTTGATACATTGGTTCATTCCTTCCATGAGCTCTTCTTCCACGGAGAAAGATGTCAATCAGGTAAGAAAGAAGGTTTTGGGGGTTTTTTTTTTGTTTTTTTTTTTTGTTTTTTTAAGTGAGAGCTGGTTATTATTTATTTATTTATTTATTTTAAATTTTATTTATTTATTTGACAGACAGGAATCACAAGTAGGCAGAACAGCGGGCAGAGAGAGAGGGGGAGGCAGGCTCCCCTGCTGAGCAGAGAGCCCGATGCGGGGCTCAATCCTAGGACCCCAAGACCACGACCAGAGCCGAAGGCAGAGGCTTAACCCACTGTGCCACCCAGGTGCCCCGAGAGCTGGTTATTATTTAAATAATGCATTCCTTTCTTTTCTCTGCAAACCATAGTCTCATCTTTACCCTGTGGTGTGTGTATTGTCAAGGGCTGTCGAGAATAAGAGCGTGATCTGTCCCAGTGTTGCTACCTATGAAGTTTATTCCATTTGTATGCCCACTACCCCTATGCTAGCTGGCGTGGCCTACGCGTTTTTCTTATTTCATCATTTCTTAAAAAGAGAAAAAAACACCTGTCATTGTACATTGGGCTGAAAAAAGGGAACGTGGGGACTCTGACACCCCCAGCCCACCCTGGAAACCTCCTTTGGATCAAAAAGGACCATTAGGTTTAGGTAATGCTTGGGCGTTTGAATGTAATGTCGAAAGTCTCTACCTGCTCTCAATTTTGGTGATTTGAAGAGCACTCAGTGGGTTACATTGAGCTCTACACAGTAGGGGGAGAGTAGCCAGGGGCATAAGGCGACCCCATGTTTGTTGGCATCACCTTTGAGTATGGCTTTTTTTTTTTTTTTGGAGGTTTTGAACACAATGAAGAAAATAAATTTCCCATGACATTTTCCAACGTGTTGGGCCACAACTGGCCGTCTGTTTGGATGAATGGAATTTCTGGGAAAACTCGCGAGATTTGACATAGTTCTGGTCTTAAGTGCTTCCTTGAGAATACAAAATGTCTGCCTCGTACAAATCCCCATGGATCTGCAGGTGGGTATCCGCAGTGAGCTAGGCAAGTCTCTGCCTTCGGTTCCCACTGGGTAGTGGTGAACTTTGTTTCATGTAAGATGAGGGGCAAGTTTGGTGCGACTTTCTGGTTCCCATCCAAATGCCCTGCAGCCTCTCTGCAGCCCGTGGCTCTGAGCCCCCAGTGGGAGAGCAGAGCTGTGTATCCTGAGGGGATCTGAGATTGGAGGCCATTTCGTTTATGACCATTTGGGGGTCTTAAACGCTCCTGGGACTGAATGGGTCTTTTTAATTTTGTTGCTGAGTTAGTTGGGTAATTGCTTCAAATTCTGTTTTGTTCTGCCCCGGGGACTCCTGCTCTTGTCTTTGTTTCTTGAGGACTGTACTCGATTTTCTCTCTCGAATCTTATAAAGGTGCTCTCCACAGTGGCTCCCAGGGGCCCCTTCTTGGGTCATGTTTTCTGAGACCTGGGAAACCACCGCTGAATCCTGGTCCTCATCAGTGACTGATGGAGGGTGAATTTTGATCTCGGTCATGGACATTTCTGTTTTTGAAAGATTTTATTTATTTACTTGAGAGAGAGAGAGTGCAAAAGCAAGGGGAGCAGCAGGCAGAGGGAGAGAGAGAAGAAGACTCCACACTGAGCAGGGAGCCCAATACGGGACTCGATCCCAGGACCCCGAGATCAAGAGCTGAAGGGGGACGCTTAACTGACTGAGCTACCCAGGCACCCCATCAAGTCATGAATTTTTCAATGAAGCCTACCCAAACCGGCTTCTGGAGGACATCTCCTCGTCAAGAAAGGACCAAAGATCTGAAGGTAGTCTATGCGGTATGTGAACAGAGGAAGGAAAAATGGGGTGAGAGGTGCCTCATCTAACTTTCGGGAAGATTTCTCTCGCAAATATGTGTGCGTAAAAACATACATTGTGGATTTGCCTTCTCTAGCATGAATTCACCAAAGTCACCTAAGTATTGAACTACATAGAGTATATTTTCTGGTTTCTTTATGCTTTGTAGAAATTCCCATACTGTTAACCACTCATTTCTAAATCCAGGAGAAATTAGTCATATTTGTAGAAATAAAGAGTAGGGGCACCTGGATGGCTTAGTTGGTGAAGCGTCTGCCTTCAGCTCAGGTCATGATCCCAGGGTCCTGGGATCGAGTCCCGCATGGGGCTCCTTGCTCAGTGGGGAGCCTGTTTCTGCCTCTGCCCGCCGCTCCCCCTGCTTGTGCGCTTGCTCTCTCTTTCTCTCCGTCTGACAAATGAATAAACAAAATCTTAAAAGAAAAAGAAGTAAAGAGAAAAGGTAGAGGTATGGGCACAGTATAAGCACTTCCATTTATTTTTCCCGAGACCGTGAAAATAGAAATGAAGTTTTGCATTTACCGAGTTTATTAGGTTTTCTGATTTCAGAACAAGATAAACTAGGTTTTTCCTTCCCAACTGTAAGCTAGAATTTAAATTGAGGCCAACCTCATCTTCTTGGACTTAGAAACTATTTTCCGGGCAGAGTATTTTAATGCACAACTTTCCTTGTAACTGATCAGTATATACTTGAATGTTTGCACAAATGCCTTCTTCGTTCCATGGCAAATAAGGTGCTGATAAGACGCAGAAGCAAAAATATAACCACCTGTTCAATAAGGAGTTCCAGAGGGAAGAGAGAGAGGGGAGGAGAACGTGTGTGTTCCTGCACCCATGGCCCAAGGGCCTTCCTGGCCCAAATGACCTAAGCCACCAAAAGAAAAGCTGGCGACTCCCACTCAGTATATTCACAAATTTCGTGGCTTTCTTAGGAGGTTGCAACCAGACAGTGGGCAATTCTCCTTGGCTTGGGTGGGCAGTGCTCATGGGTTCGTTGGCAAAAGTAAAGTGAATGAATTGCTTAAATGTTCTTTGAAGAGTGCTGGGCAGGCCACAGCTTCAAAGAGATTTATCCAAGCCCTGGACGTCATTTCGGGAGCAAAGGAGGAGGGGTGCACTCCCTAAATCATATAAACCCAGGGCGGCTGGGCTGGAAGACAGCTGAAGGTGAGGCCGTTTTCGAGAAGCCAGCATTCACAGCTCCCCTGGTCCTCCCTTCGCCTACCTTCTCAGTAATAGACTCGGCAGTGACAGGATTGACCCAAAGAATTTCCCGAGAGCAAGGCCTTGTTATTGGACAAACAATGGTCGTTAAGAATGTGAAGCTCCGTGCTCACGTTGTATTTGGTTACACCGACTCCCTTCAGAGCCAGAGTCCCGACGGTGTGCACAGCTTTACCATGAAATGATCTCTACGAAGAATTTCCTTTCCCAGGATCTTTGTTTTCTCCCGGGGTGGACCTGGAGGGAGAACAGAGGCACTATAGAAGGGTGCTCTTTCTTTGGAGGAGAGATCAAGCAGATAAGAGCAAGGGATCTTCAACCAGCCGGGAGGGACTGCACTTGAAAGCAGGAATGTGAGCGGGGTCAATGAATCCCTCCAGCTCTTGATACCCCCAAGTCTCTGGTGGAGGGCTTGGGGTAGGAGTTGGTGTGTGTGCCCCTGTGTAGAATCAGATAAGCCAGCCCTCTCAGCTTGGGGTGGTGAACAAATTTGATCAAGAGACCCTTTTTGTTTGCATCTTTCCTGGACGAAGCACGTTCATCAGCACAGGGCTGGCCTTCTGGGCTGCCCAGTCCTCCCTCCGGCCTGACACGGCCATTAATCAGTTCCCTGCATAGAGTTATCCTACCAGAAGCAACCATCCTAAAACTTTATCAGCCAGCCCACGCTGCACTGTTTTATTGATGAGATTATCTTCAAAGACAACACAGAGAAGATGAACAGAATTTAGACCATACAAGTTAGGGGTGCCCCGCTGGCTCAGTCAGTAGAGCATGTGACTCCTGATCTGGGGGTTCAAGCCCCACGATGGGTGTAGGGCTTACTTAAAAAAAAAAAATCTGGGCGCCTGGGTGGCTCAGTGGTTTAAGCCTCTGCCTTCGGCTCGGGTCATGATCCCAGCGTCCTGGGATCGAGCCCCACGTCGGGCGCTCTGCTCAGTGGGGAGCCTGCTTCCTCCTCTCTCTCTGCCTGCCTCTCTGCCTACTTGTGATCTGTCTGTCAAATAAGTAAATAAAAAATTTTAAAAAAAAAATCTATGTAAGTTACAAAAAGGGTACTTATTAGACCAGACAACCTGGAGAGGGGAGTTCACGGTTTTATAAGGGAGAAAGGAATTACAAGTCAGTATCAGAAACCTCCTATAAACTATTCTAGGTTGTTGCTTGTAGTTTGGTTTACATATGCTTGTAGCAAAATATAACCCATGCCATAGGTTCAGTCATGCTCGGTGCTCCCCATTATCTTTGTGACACCCTGTCTTTACAGCCTCCTCCAGGTGTTGTCATAGAAATGGCCCCACCATGGCCCTGCCTGCCTCCCATCATCAGGCATCACTCCTTGACCGGAGCTGCTCGGAGGTCTCCTCTTTAACCTTTTGAAGCCCAGTAGCGTGTGGGCTCTGCATTCTTTCCCAAATACGCAAAAGCCACCTGTTTGATAATGTGGTCCAGAGTCTTGCTGGGGCTCAGTGTCAAGTTCACCGCTCTGCACTTGCTGGAATCCACCCATATGTGCGTCTATATTTAGTTGCCACCATCAACATTTTCCATCTCTTACATGTTTTGCCAACTTTTGTGTGGGCTGTTGCTTTGACCTTGCCGTGAGGTTCTACGCATGCAGGGGACCCAAAATAAATAATTCAAAAATCCCCTGTTCACCGCAGTCGGCAGCCTCCCCAACCTATCTCATTTCAGCTGTGGGTGGGACCTGAGCCAGGCATACTAGGGAGAGAAATGGCGGTGGGCAGCAAGGTGGCCAGTGGGTTTTGGGCGGCCGAGGGTCTTACACCCACACATTGGGCTGTTGCCCCTCGGCAGAAGCGCTCCCTTATAGAGACACAGTGGGGCCCATTCTCACGAGGTAGGCTGCAGGTGGTGGGGTGGGAACTGCTCACAGACGCCAGAGCCACAGCATTCTAGAAGAGCCCCACCCTTAAGCTGCTTGAGTGGGACAGATTGGTGATAGGGACTATTCCTGGGACATCCGGAAGAGGGAGGAAATGATACTGTGTAGGTCTCTCGTTAGATAATTTCCTCCGCATCTGCTTCAAGTAAGTATCAAAGGCAGAGGAGCAGGGAGAGAGGATGTTACAAAAGGTGAGGCTTCAGGGGCAGGGGAGCGTGGCGAGAAGGGTCTGAGGCTTATTTACAGAGCTCTGTATACAGACGGTCACATGGTAGCATCTGGAACAATGCCCCCTGTTGAGACAGCCAGGGCTTGTAAACTGCAGGAGGCCGGGGCCCAGGTCTGTCTTATTCTCAGTTGCAGTCCCAGTGCCTAGAACCACGCCTGACACACAGCAGGAGGCCAAACAGTATTTGTTTAATCCATGACAATAAATAGGATAATGTTGCTTAAAGAACAAAGCAAGAACAAGACAATAAACTCGTTGATCCCCTTTGAAGATGTGAGGTAGCTAACTCATTGGGGAAACTGTGCATGAAAAGAAAGCCTAGACCCTTTATCTTCCCTCCCTACATAAACCCTACCCCAGAGGGGAACCAAAAACATTATGAGGGGAAGATTCATTTAATAGAAAGCATTCCAGCTAATAAATGAAGAGAGAGAGACAGGGTTGGGACGTCAAGCGCTTGTATCCACTAATCAATCAGTGGGTCTAGGCATTGATTACCAATTGTATTAGCGTCCCAGGCAGAGTGACAAGAAGATAATGTGTGCTTCCTGATGACCCGCGGGACACCACATCTGACGTAGCTCGGCCCAAACAATTGAACCTGAACCTGATCAAGCTTCTCATTCTAACGTGCAATTGACAAGAAATCTGAGAACAAAGGACTGCGTTGCAGTTAGTAAAACCCAACTTAGGGGAAATAGGACAAGACAAACACAAGAGAGAAAAGGGAAGAAAGAGGAAACGGGGACTTTATCGATTTTAAAAGTCTGAAGAAACATATTGACCAATTGCAATGAATGAATTTGAGTTTGATCCTGCTCTCAACAGGTAAATTATTTTTAAATGTGAAAAAACAAAAACAAAAACCAAGTATTTGCTGACGTGTGAATGGTGGGAAGGTGAAGGGTAGAGCTGTCAGCTTGACCAGCTCAGGGACTGGCCCAAGCCACAGGGCAGCCGTACTAATTTTAGTTCCCACCTGCTGGTGGAAACAGGGCTCCAAGTATTCTGCCAGGCTTGATTGGAATTAGTATCTGCTCCATTTCAAAGCTGCAAAAAACCTGGATGGGAATCTTTGAGCGAGCGGAGTCCACATCTCTCTTCCTTGCTGCTGTCTTCCCAGTGCCTAGGAAAAAACATGAGGCACATAGTAAGTGCCCTACAATGTTTGCGGAACCAGGAGAGCTGGATTCTCGCCCTGCCTATGGCACGAATTTGCTGTGAGATTGGCAGATGGTTGCTCCTTCTCCGGGCTTCATTTCTTCACACAAGCAATGAAGGGACTGGTCCTGTAGCCAGTAAAATCTCCTTCCAAGTTCACATAGTCTGCGATGAGAGAAGAAACGCTGCATTTCCCAGAAATCTGACCAAGCTTAACCCTGGATCGATCCATCAGAATTATTTAAGTGACACGAACACCATGACTCTTCCTACCTTACACCATTAAGATTTATTTATTTATTTATTTGTCAGAGAGAGAGAGAGAGAGAGAGAGAGAGGAGCGAGAGTGAGCACAAGCAGACAGAGTGGCAGACAGAGGGAGAAGCAGGCTCCCTGCCAAGCAAGGAGCCCGATGTGGGACTCGATCCCAGGACGCCGGGATCATGACCTGAGCCGAAGGCAGCTGCTTAACCAACTGAGCCACCCAGGCGTCCCTACCTTACACCATTAAACACCCTCCCTGACCACAGGAGGAAGAAGACAAATGCTTTTGTTCAATCATTGTGCACTGATGGGACTCAGGTTTTCTTTTCTTTTTTTTTTTTTTTTAAAGATTTTATTTATTTATTTGACAGAGATCTCAAGTAGGCAGAGAAGCAGGCAGAGAGAGAGGAGGAAGCAGGCTCCCCGCTGAGCAGAGAGCCCGATGCGGGGCTCGATCCCAGGACCCTGAGACCATGACCTAAGCCGGAAGCAGAGGCTTTAACCCACTGAGCCACCCAGGCGTCTCGGGACTCAGGTTTTCTTGTGAACTTCAAGTTTGCTTTCTGCTAACAGGAAAGGGACCACATTGGCCCAGAGGCATTTCGGTTTGTTTCCCCCCAGGGAGCCAGCTGAGTGAAGGTGGAACTCCCACCGGTCAGGGCAGTAAGGGGTTGGAGCTCATTAAACCAAGGGGTGAAGCTTCTGAGTTTCTGGAACTGCTCAACAGCTGAGTGAGTGAGTTCTGCCCTAGGGAGCGTGACCATGGGGGGGTTTCCTTAGCTAGCCTCGGGGTAGGTCCAACTCTGTACCCAGGAGCAGCTTCCCGGGTCTCAGATCAGAGGAGCTCCCAAGGAAGAGGATCACAAAGCCCTGGGCGGTAGGCAGGGCAAGCAGTCCTGGTTTTCCCATTTATGGAAACAACTCTAAGCCTCCCTCCCCACTCTCCAGCCAGGCACCTGCCACCAGCTCCCGGCTCCTCTTTATTTATGGGCTGGGAATGAGAGGAAGGCACAGTGATCTCAGCAGACCCCTCGAGGGGACAAGGACACCCTTTGGGGATGGTGGTTACCCGCAGCCCACCTAGAGGCTTATTTCAAGGCCAGTCATTGGGTCGCCCAGGAAAAAACACTTGAAACATCCACAGGTTTTGTTTGAGAATGTGTTGCAGGATCGATCCCCCTACACCGGGCTTAGGGAAACTGCAGCCTGACGAGTGGCCCAGAGCTGGACACTGGTGGCATCTCTGAGAGCGAAGGGCAGTTGGAATCGATATTCTGAAAGGGAATATTAAAATGGAAAAATGTGTCAACATGAAGCAGCCAAGTTCACTGGAAAGCTCAGACAGGGTTAGGAGAAAGAAAATGCGAAATTCGCTCAGCAAGTGATCGGTCCTGACTTACCGCACTAATTGGTGTGGAACTTTCCTAAGGGTTACCTTCTAGTCTGGTGATGGAGCATCACGTGACTGAATTGTGCTGGCTCCAAATTGATTGCTTACTTCATTTGCTTATTTATCATTTGGTTTCAACCCCATCTGCTTCTCCCAAAGGATTGGAGGCGGCTTTCTTCCCTAGTTAATTTTCAAAGCAGAACCATTTTGAAAGATCTTTTCACACTGCGGCCAGCAGCAGGAGCTGGGCCCCAGTTCTGGTTACTGAACTATTCAACATGATGAGTATTTATGGGGCACCTGTGTGCATAGCTCTGTGGGGCTACAAAGGGGAGAGAAAGGCTGTCTCTGCCCTTTCTACTTGGCCCAGTCTACTCCAGGGGCCTCGGGAACTTTAAGGGGTGGGGAGCAAAGGTGAGAACCTCAGAACAAAAGGGGGCATGTGGCAATTAGGAACTCAGGAGTTTCCTATAGAAACTGAAAGATGGAGAGGCCCTTTTAGAAATCACCACCTGTGTTTCCCAAACCGAGGTTAGCCGACCCCCAGGACTCCAAGACAGTGTGCTGGGGTGGGGTGGGACTTGAAACCCCAGGAGAAACATTATGTCTTCTTTACTTAAAGATATTGATTGGCCAGTGGAGACAGGGAGAGAACTTCTTTTTTTTCTTTTAGACCTGTCGTTTTTATATTAAAACGGTACAGAAGCATTTTAAAACTGAAAAGAGGAGATTTCAAAGAAACCCGCTGCTTTTAGCAGACTGGTTCATATTATGCTCAGAGCCTGCCTCCCCCCACCCCCTTCAGGGGGCACTTGTATAAGCTTTTGGTGATATCTCAATGGGAAAATTTAAGAAGCTTTGTGATGATTGTGCAACCCAGCATTGTCCAATAGAAAAACAACGCGTGCCACACACACAATTTACATTTTCTGGGAGCCACATTAAAAAGGAAAAAAAAAAAGCCAGGTGAACTGAATTTTAGCAATATATTTGCTTTAACCTGATATAACCAAAATATTATCACTTGAACACATAATCAGTATTTTGCAACTTACTAATAAGATCGTCTGCCTTCCTAGACTTTCCCTACGAACCTCTGAATTCTTATCCCAGCCCTTTTCTCTTCCTTTACTGTGGGACTGTTCTCTTACTTTGAGAAACAGGCAGGCAAAGAGACGCGCGCATGCGCACTGCACAGTCTTGGCTCATAACGCGTTGCCTTTTCCTCTCCGCACTCTGTACAGCACCACCTTTCCAGCCCCACCCGAACCAGAATGCTCTACGCTGTGGCCTGGTGCCGCAGGTGCTGCCTTCGAGGCTTCCAAACCAGACAGCCCCACCCGGGTCAGAAAGGAACCGGTGCCCACGGGTTCACACGGCAAGCCCGCTCCGCCCGCCCCGCCCGCCCCTCCACTGGCTACACACATGCACACACGCGCACACGCACACACACTCGCTGTCGTGCATTTAAAAGAGGCCTTCTGGAAATCGGAGCCTCATCGCAGCCCTCCTCCAATGCAGGACCCTTTCCACCCTAGGACTGCAGCGCTGGGAAGTGTCCGTTAAAGGTGCAGTGGGGAAATGCTGTGACACTCGCCTGCGTGTCATTGTTAAAATAAATGAGAAAATACAGTGAATATAAGGGAGATAAGGGAAACTCACCCACAATCCCTCTCCCCAAACATAATCACAGCTCATAGGATTTCCTTCCTGCGGGAGGCCTTTGGATGGACCTCACACACTTCCAAGGAGGCCCAGCTGCGAGCGGGACAGCGGTGGCAGTCGGGCTCCTTCGGTGCCTCGCCCACAGCATGGGCTGCCGGCCAGGGCTTCCTAAGGAAGCGGAAGCCTCCCAGCCCCTTCCCACAGGACTCCCCTCCTTCGGCTCATGGAACCGAATTGAGACTCTCCCACTTGGCTTCTTTGCGAGCTCCAGGGGCAGCCGAGGCCGGAGGGGTCCTCTGCAGGCCGGAGCCCCTCGCCCTGGGCGCTTGAGGCAGGAAGCGCTTTGGTGGGGGCGCGCATTGTCCAACTCCCCCAGGCAGGGGCGGCCTGCGGAGGTTCCTTGACCTCAGGGGCCCCAGGCTGACCCCCTGCCAGAGGAGAGGAGCCCGACTGCCAAGAATGCAGTGGAATCCCGCTGAGGCTGGAGCCGCGGCCGAGAAAATGTGCGGAATGCCATTTGTTAAAACACACTGGCCTTTGCACAGAAAAGCTCTTCGGGCTGCAACAAAGGTAGGACGCATTGTTTCAGGACTAAGGGTCTGATCCAAGTTCACTTGCCTGTCTCAAAAGGAGGACGGCAGCTCATTAAAAGCAGAGCAGAGTAGCGGAGCTGCAGAGATGACTTGAACTTGACAGACTTCCCACCCTGTCTCCATTTGGAGCTGGATGTCAAATCTCCTGTTTAAAAAAAAAAAATGATGACAAAAAACCCTTGGGCTATTCACAAAAAGGGGTATTCTTTTAAGATCAGTCCACTGATAAATGGTGTAAGGAAAAGATTTCGAAATTACCGTTATTGAGAAAATTACCATTATTATTACTATTCTTTAAGGAATGATCATTACTATTAATTTTCATTAACTTGAGTTCCCATTTTGGTGATGGGACAGAGTGTGTGTTGGGGAGAGGCACCTGGTACAATAAAGTCATAAGCATTTGCAGAATACCCTCCAGCTGACAAACCTTGTTCAACAAAATCACTTTTTCATATATTTAAATAAAGTGTAACCCTGGGAAGAAACGGAGAAGTATGGGCTAATATTTCGGTGACGTAGGAAACAGAGGCCACTGGGGGGTAAAGGGACAAGGCCGTGCTGACCAGGCTTAGAGAGTAAAGATACGGTTATTCACACATTCAGCGTTACCATCATCATCCTGTCAATAATAGCTGGGACAGATGGTGCCTCCTTCGTGCCAGATAGTGTGTGTTTTTTAAAAACATTTTTTAAATTAAATTCAATTAATTAACATATAATGTATTACTGGTTTCAGAAGTGCAGGTCTGTGATTCATCAGTCTTCTATAACACCCGGTGCTCATTCCATCATGTGCCTTCCTTCGTGCCCATCCCCCAGCCCCGCCATCCCCCGTCCCCCTCCCCTTCAGCAACCCCCAGTTTGTTTCCTATGCTTAAGAGTCTCTTATGGTTTGTCTTCCTCTCTGGTTTTGTCTGGTTTCAGTTTTTTCCTCTCTTTCCCTAGGATCCTCTGTTTTGTTTCTTAAATTCCACATATCAGTGAGATCATACGGTCATTGTCTCTATCTGGCTTATTTCATGTTCTAAGGACTTGGAATGTATTTGCTCATTGCACTAACCACGATGCTATGAAGGAAGCTTTTCTTACCCTTCCCATTTCATAGAAGGAGGAAACAGCAGCGCAGGGCTGTTGGGGACCTTGCCTGAAGTCACATAGCTGATATGTGTCAGGACACGGATTTGAACTCAGGACCTCGACAACTCTGACTTCTGGTTCCACTCGTCCTTTCTCCTCAGCAGAATGGAGAGAGCATCTGAGGCCTGTAGACCCTGGTCCATGGCGGTGCTGTCATGTGTGACCCCAGCGCATAGTCCTTCTTACAGCGTTTACCACGTGACTACTGTATGTCTAGACTGTGTGGGTGTAGGGGAGGTGGCCGGTGGTGAGAGATAAAAGAGAGCTTCAAGAAATGTACTTATTTTCTTATGATAAGTGTATTTATTTATTGCTCCTGTCCGCACTATGCTTATGCTCTAGGGTGATGGACAAATGTGTGAATATCTAATGAAGTGGAATGGGAAAGGCTCAAGGGAGGTGTTGGTAATCTGCTGGCAGAACCGGGGCCCCAGCTTGATTCACTAGAGGTTCGAATGGAATGCTGAGGAGGTTAACTTTTACCTGTAGGTGATGAGGGACCTTTGAACGATTTTGAGGAGAATGAGAGAAGGACATGATGGGCCCTGCTTTTTAAGGAAGAGGATAGGAGAGACAGGGCTGCATTCCTTCTAGAAGCTTCCTTGGAGAATCTGTTTCCTTCCCTTTGCCAGCTTCTAGAGGCTGCCCGAATGTCTTCTTAGTAAATGGCCCCTTCCACCACCTTCGAGCCACAAGTACAGCATTTTCAAATTTCTCTCTCTGACCTATTGTCTCTGACTCTGATCCTCCTGCTTCCCTCTTATGAGGACCTTGTAATGACATTGGGTCCATCAGAATAATCTAGGATAACCTCCCCAATTCAGGATCCTTCACATAATCACATCTGCAGGCTCCCTTTTGCCACGAAAGGTCACAGGCCCTGGGGATTAGAACCTGGGCATCTTGGTGGTGGGTATTACTTACCCTGCCACGCCCAGGATCCCTGAAACGGCCTATTTCTCAAATAACTTACAGATGAAGGGGTGCCCATCAGCTGTAAAGATTTAGGTTTTCTTCCTGGCACTTGATGAAACTGTGGCAGAGACATCATATGCGACAAGAGTGGTCACTCCACGACTCTCCCCTGCCACTCACAGGGATCTCTGACAATAAGACATGTCACTGACCTCAGAAATGAGCCACTTGGGGAGCGCCTGGGTGGTTCAGTCATTACACGTTTGCCTTTGGCTCAGGTCACAATCCCGGGGTCCTGGGATCAAGCTCCGCATTAAGCTCCCTGCTCAGCGGGAAGCCTGCTTCTCCCTCTCCCACTCCCAGTGCTTGTGTTCCCTCTCTCACTGTCTCTCACTCTCTGCCAAATAAATAAATAAAATCTTAAAAAAAAGAGAGAGAGAGAGAGATGAGCCACTCCGGGCCCGTGACTGGGCTACTGCTGAGCTCAGAATGAAAAATTTAAGAATTGAGGGAACCCCAAAAGAGCTTAAGTCAGGGGCGCCTGGGTGGCTCAGTGGGTTAAAGCCTCTGCCTTCGGCTCAGGTCATGATCCCAGAGTCCTGGGATGGAGCCCCGCATCGGGCTCTCTGCTCTGCGGGGAGCCTGCTTCCTCCTCTCTCTCTGCCTGCCTCTCTGCCTAGTTGTGATTTCTATCTGTCAAATAAATTAAAAAAAAAAAGAGCTTAAGTCAAAGACTTTCACTGAGCTGCTATTTTTTTTTTCTTTTCTTGTCTAGGGACTTTGCTAGCTGCTAGATATATAACCATGATAAAGACTTGGACCTGCTCTCAAGATGCTCATGGTTTAGTGGGGAGGGCAGATAAACAACGCGGTATCATGTGACAAGTGTCCACATGGCTGCATAGCCTCTAGAAAGTTGAAGCCTCTATGAGGCCTTCGAGGACGTCTGGAGGGGCCAATCTGACCCAAAGGAAGGAGGAACCAATAAAGAGCTAACATACATTGAGAGCTTTAAAATTCACCTAAGTGCCTTCCGTATGTAAGCTCATTCACACCTCATAAGTCTCATTGTGCCTGTGTTACAGACGTGGTGCAGAGAACTTAAGTGACTTGTCCAAGGTCACACACCTGGCAAGTGCCAGAGCTGCGATCCAGGCCGACAAAAAGATGGCTTCAGAGGCCCTCTTTTTAACCACCCTGGGATATGCGGTCTGCTTGAAGATATTCTGCTTGGGTTGGCTCCCTGGGGGACTGGGATGATTGAGGTAGATCTCCAGACTAAAGCAGAGCTACCCTTGACTTCAGAGTCCCTGAAAAATTTGTTCTTGAAAATAACCAGCTGGCTCTTCTATGAATGGCTCTAGCCCCTGAGGAACTCTGGGAGTGCAAACCAGTTTTCCTGTTTCACCAGAAGAAAACAAAACAGGAGAGGCAAATACAGTGGTGAAAAGAAAAATCCCCCCCGCCGTATCCCTGAAAGAAAGCAAAGTGCTATCAGAACTCCGTGTGCACGCTTCTCGTCTCCTTGCCAGGTTAACAGAGAGTTGACTAGATAAATATCTTGACTCGATGCTGAGCAAATGAATGGTGTAAACCCAAATGCCTGGATGAATTAAAGAGAATGTCTCAACCCCCGTCAAACACTGCTGACGTATACACTTACATAAAGAAATAATATGCTAATCAGCATAATCATTCTTCATCATTCAGGGAACCGTCCAAGGACTTCTATGTAATCGTTGTGTTAGGCTCAACCTAATGACTGTATGAAAATAACCTTGGAACGAGCTCATGAGCTCTGGCACAGCCCACCTCTGCTTTCCATCACTTTGTGTATGCATATAATAAGCCTTGGGGCTTTAGCATTCCTTGACATTTAGTTTAGTTATTTTATCAATTGTCTTCCAAGGGGTCTTTGAAAGACTTCTTCCCCCCACCTCATGTTTCATAGAATTATTTGAGCTCAGTGTGTTTTGAATATATTACAGCTGCGCTTCTGGAAATAAAGTGGAAGGTTTTGAGTGGTGTGGTCTCTGGGGCATCCACGAGCCTGCCGCCAGATAAATACCTGTCTTTGGAGTCAGCCACCAATGGCCACTCCTTCTGTGATTCCCAGGTGGAACGTGCTGTCCACCCTCATGCCTGGTGCACCTGGTGCAGACCCTGTCACAGCACCTAACACGTCGCCCAGCACATGCCGTGTGTGCACATCTGGCTCTGTCCCCTGACTCTTAATGGCTCCAGGGCAAGGGCCCTTTCGAAATTTTTTTCTAAAGCTTTTTCTTTAAAAAATTTATTTATTTATTTTTACATCATTTGTTTTAAAGTCATCTCTATACCCAGTGTGGGGAGGGGGAGAGAGAGCGGGAGAGAATCTTAGGCAGGCTCCATGCCCCGAGATCAAGAGTTTCATGCTCTTCCAACGGATCCCACCAGGTACACCTTCTAAAGCTTTTTTAAAGTTGAAGTATAATTGATGTACAAAATCCTATTAGTTTCAAGGGGGCACATCATGGTGATTTGATATTTTTACATGTTAAATGATCCCCACAATAAGTCTACTTATCACATGTCACCGTACAAAGTTGTGATGATATTTCTGACTATATTCTCTATGCTGTACTTTTCACCCCGTGTCTCATTTATTTTATAACTGGAAATTTGTACCTCTTAATTCCCTTAATTGCCCACCCCCAACCCATAGCCACCAGTTTGTTCTCTGTATCTGTGAGTCTGTTTCTGTTTTGTTTTTAAATTCCATACGTGAAATCATATGATATTTGTCTTTCTCTAACTTATTTCCCTTAGCATTATAGCTTCTCTTTCCATCTACATTGTTGCAAATGGCAAAGTTTCATTATTTTTTATGGCTGAGTAATAGTCCTTGGTGTATATATACGCCGTCTTCTTCATCCATTCATTTGTTGATGGGCACTTAGTTTGCCTCAAGCTTTTAACAGCCCTTTTAATTATACAAGTAATACCTGAAAAATTTCCTTGTAACACAAATAAAGATAAAACAACATTTCTTTTTTATTCCCCTATTCCTGTTCCCTCCTTATCTATCCTAATCCTTCTCTTTTGTTTTAAATTTAAATTTTATTTTTAATTGTGGTTATAAGGACATGACATTAAATTTACCATCTTAATCATTTTAAGTACAGTCGACCTTTGAACAACCCAGGGGTTAGGAGCACCGATCTTATGTGTAGTCAAAAATCCGTGTGTAATTTTTGATTTCCCCAAAACTTCACTAAGAGCCTCCTACTCACTGGAAGCCTTACAGATAACATAAGCAGTCAATGAACACATATTTTGTAAGCTGTATCTATTATATACTGTATTGCAATAAAGTGAGCTAGAGAAAAGAGAATACTAAGAAAATCATAAGGAAAAGAAAATACATTTACACGACTGCCTTGTATTTATTGGAAAATATTCACATGTAAGGGGACATGCACAGTTCAAACCTGTGTTGTGCAAGGGTCAACTGTATACAGTGCAGTAAGTGTATTCACATTGCTGTGCAACAGATCTCTAGAAGGTGTTCCTCTTGTAAAAGTGAAAACTATGCCCATTAAACACTACCCCCACCTCTCCTACCCCTGGCAACCACCTTTCTACTTTCTGTCTCTGTGACTTTCACTACTCTACATACCTCATAAATACGACCGTATTTATCCTTTTGTGACTGCCTTATTTCACTTAGCATAATGACTTCAAGGTTGCTCCACGGTGCAGCACATGTCAGAATTTCATTCTTTTTTTGAAGTTGAATCGTATTCCACTATATGGCTATTATTGCATTTTGTTTATCCCTTCATCTGCTTCCGCTTCTTGGCTGCTGTGACTAATGCAGCAATCAACACGGGTGTGCAAATATCTCTCGGAAATCCTGCAGTAAATTCTTACTGTGTGGAATTACTGGCTCATAGGGTAATTCTATTTTTTAATTTTTTGAGGAGCCACCAGACTGTTTTCCAGAGCCGCTGCCCCAGTCTGCGTTCCGACTGACAAAGCACGAGGGCTCTGATTTCTCTGCATCCCTGCCAACACTTATTGTTTTCTGTTCTGTTGATAGTGGCCATCCTAATGTGTGTGCGGGGATATCTCATTGTTGTTTTGATTTGCGTTTCTCCAATGATTACTGATGCTGAGCATCTTTGCATATGCTTTTTGGCTGTTTGTATATCTTCTTTAGAGAATTATGTGTTGCGGTCCTTTGGTTATTCTTTTAAATTTTAAAAAATTTTTAGAGTGGGAAAAGACATTATCAATAAATAATTATACATTAAAAAAAATTTTTTTAGAGTGGGGAGGGGGAGAGAGAGCGGGAGAGAATCTTAGGCAGGCTCCATGCCCAGCACATTGGAGCCCCTTGCAGGGCTCAATCTCACATCCCTGAGATCAAGACCTGCGCTGAATCAAGAGTCAGATTCTCAATGAACTGAGCCACCCAGGCGCCCCTCCTTTTCTTATGTATTTCTTTTTTTAAGATTTATCCATTTATTTGTAAGAGAGAAAGAAAGAGCATGAGCAGGAGGGGCTGAGGAAGAAGGAGAGAGAATCCCAAGCAGACTCCACACTGAGCGTGGAACCCACCTTGGGGCTCGATCCCAGGCCCCTGAGATCATGACCTGAGCTGAAACCAAGAGTCAGACACTCAACTGACTGTACCACCAAGGTACCCCTCATTTGCTTATTTTTAATCAGTTTATTCACTTTTGTTGTTGCTAAGCTAGACCAGATGCATGATTTACAAATAATTTCTCCCATTACATAGGTTGCTTTTTTATTAATTTAGATTATTATTGTTTCCCTGGATGCACAAAAGTTTTTAAGTTTGATGTAACCCCATTTATTTTTACTTTGCCTGTGCTTTTTGGCATCCTATCCAACAATCACTGCCCAATGCAATGAGCTGAAGCTTTTCCTGTGTGTTTTCTTCTGGGCATTTAGAGTTTCAGGTCTTAAGTTTAGGTCTTTAATCCATTTTGAGTTGTTTTTTGTGTATGGCATAAGGTAAGGGTCAATATCATTCTTTTGTATGTGGATATTGAGTTTTTTCTCTACACCATTTGTTGAAGGAACTATCCGTTCCCCACTGTGTGGACTTGGCACCCTTGTTGAAGATCATTTGACCATATATGCAAGGGTTTATTTCTGGGCTCTTTATTCTGTTCCATTGGTCTGTATGTCTGTCTTTATGCTGATAATGTACTATCTTAATTACTATTACTTTATAGTAGGTTTTGAAATCAGAAGTGTGAAACCTCCAACTTTGTCCTTTTTTACTTTAAGGCTGTTTTGGTTGTTTGAGGTCCCTTGAGATTCCCTATGAATTTTACCAATTTTTCCCGATTCTATAAAAAATGCCATTGGCATTCTGATGAAGATTCCTTTGAATCTGTAGATCCCTTTGGGTAGTATGGACATTTTAACCTTATGTCTTCCAGTCCATATACATAGGCTGTCTTCCATTTATTTGTATCTTTTTTTATTTATTTTAGAAAAAAAAATTTTTTTTAGTTTTTAGTGTACAAGTCTCTTACCTCTTTGATTGTTTATTCCTAAGTATTTTATTCTTTTTGATGCTAGTGCAAATGAGATTGTCTTCTTAATTTCATTTTCAGATTGGTTATTTTTTAACTTATAGAAATACAATTGACTTTAATGTGTTAATTTTGTATCCTGCCACTTTGCTGAAATTGTTTATTAGTTTTAACAATTATTTAATGTGGCATCTTTAGGGTTTTTTTTTTTTTTTTAATCTGTGAGCAGATAATTTTACCTCTTTCATTCTAGTTTGGATGCCTTTTATTTCTTTTTCTTGCTTAATTTCTCTGGCTAGAACTTTCAGTACTCTGTTGAATAGAAGTGGCAAGAATGGGTATCCTTGCCTTGTTCCTGATCTTAGAAGAAAATTATTCAGTTTTTCCCTGTTGAATACGATGTTAGCTATAGCCTTTATTATATGGAGGTAGTTTCCTTCTGTTTCTTGATTGCTGATTGTTTTTGCAATGAACAGGGGCTGAATTTTGTCAAATCCCTTTTCTGCTTCAACTGAGATGATGTGGCAGTTCTTTGGTCCCTCATTCTGTGAATGTGGTGTATTACGTAGATTGAATTTCATCTGCTGAATCTATCCTTGCATTCCAAGTATCAATCCAATTTAGCCATACTGTACAATCCTTTTAATGTGCTGTTGAATTCAGTGTGCTAGTATTTTGTTGAGGACTTTTGCGTCAGAATTCATTGGGGGATATTGGTCAGCAGGGTTTTTGTGGGGTCTTTGTCTGGCTTTGGTATCAAGGTAATTAATGTTGCCCTCACAGGATGAGTTTAGAAGTGTTCCCTCCTCTGTGTCCAGATCCTTTTCATGCACTTACAGAGGTGTGTATATGTACAGAAATCTGTAGTTTTGTTTAGAGTCTTTTCTTAAAACTTAAATGGTATCAGACTGGGCAGATTTATTTTGTTTGGTTTGGTTTTCATGCAAGGGTCGGCTTGGAGAGCTTTTCATGGTGGTACATACTGAGGCCTCTCCAATCTTTTAAGTGGCCACACAGTCTTTAATACATGTGTAATTTGTCTCCTATGTCTCAGGCACTGTGCTAACCTTTAGGTGTCATGGGGGAAACACAGTGTTGGTATATACCTGTGAACAAGACAAGCAAGACCTCTGCCCTCAAGGTGCTTACATTTTAGTTGGACGAGAAAGACAGTAGCCCACTTTGTAAGTTAATTTCTGATTATGGTAAATGCTATGATGAAAATAAAAGGGTCATGTGATGACATGGCCTGGAGGTTGGACGGTTCTTGAGTTGATCAGGGAAGGCTTTGGGGAGCCATCGATGTGACATGTACATGTTTGTTGAGTGAACAAATGGATATGTCAATAAAATATTGACAGAATGAATAAATAAAAGTGAGTTGTTTTCTGGTAAGAACATGTTTATCATTCCATAATGTATATAGCTCTATACATCTATAGCTTTCTATAGAGAGTTAACTGTCTTCCAAGGATAGGGCATGGGAGAGATAAGACCAGATGTCCCAAGGTTTGATGATGTTCTAGCTCAAGAAAGAGCCATGTGAGTCAACTTTGGAGACCAGGGTTTTTGCTACTGGGTAATTTGAAGCTTTGAAGTTCATAAGCAGATGGCCTTCTCCTAAGGGGAGGGTCTTAGAGATGAGATTCCATGAGTTGAGTGTGGCTAACGTCACCTGCGTACCACCAGCTGGCCGAGACAATTACAGGACGTGTACCTGTAGGGAAGGTTGAACTGAGAAAAAGGGATGAATTGAAGGGCACTGGAAAAAGTGAGGAGTAGCTAAGTGGCATCAGACCTTCCCAGAACAGGGCCACCACTGGGCATCATGGTATCAGCTCCCTCTTTTTATCTAAGGTTGGCTAAGAGTGAGAAAGCCCTGTTAAGCCTCCATTTCCTCCCTCGCTGAGAGGGACACAGATAGGAGTAGCTCCATCAGGAAGGCGGGAAAGCCATGGGAGTCACGGAGACTGAGCTAATGTCAGGCCAGAGACACCATTCTAAGTGACACTGTAGCCTTTTGGCCCCAGGCAGATAGGAGTGGCTAAGGACTGAGTGGCCAGCCCAGAGCATATCCTGTGGCTTTGCCCCTAGAAGTGTGACAGTAGCAACTTCTGGCCAGAGATGAGACTTCTCACTAGTCAAGGTCTTGTGTAACAGCACCCATGGGGATTTTGGCTGGTTTTCATGAATTGCTAACCTCATGGGGGTGTTCTGATGTTTCTCTTTGGATCCCCAAAGGAAGTTACATATCCATGGAGACAGACACATATTTTCTCTGAAAACTCACTGTGTGACTATGGCCCCTTAAACATATTCCCCCATAATCAGGCATGGGTTCAAAGTACTTGAAGTATGGCACCATTTGGAATCCTCCAATAGGGATGCCTGGGTGGCTCAGTTGGTTAAGCCTTTCACTTCCACTCAGGTCATGATCTCAGGGTCCTGATCAAGCCCCTGCCTCAGGTTCCGCACTAGGGAGGGAGTCTGCTTCTCTCTCTCTCTCCCTCTGCTCCTCCCTCTGCTCCTGCTCTCTAGCTTGCTCTCTCTCACAAAACAAAACAAAACAAACCTGGAAAGGGAGCTGGGAGTCCGATCTCCCGGCCTGTGACATTTCACATGCCTCCCAACCTCTCTGGACAGCAGCTTCCTCACCTATAACATGATGAGGCTGGACTAGAGGATTTCAACTGCTTCTTCCAGCATGAGATCCAAAGATTAGACGATTTTTGAAAAAGTAGATAGAGTCCCCTGGGGCCTGTGGCGATTTCGTGAAAACCACAGAGGTCAAATAGGTCCAAGCCTCTTGGGTTCAGAGGAGGAAATGTAGGACATTATTTACAAGATTTGCTAGATCCTGAAGTCGTCGGGTTTGTCAAATATGCAGTGAAGAGGGAAATGAGAAACCCGAGATTAAACATGAAGGGACAAGAAGAAAAGATCAAAGCCCTGGTGCTTTATTCCCCAGTTGCAAAGTGCAGCTGTCGGGACTTCCCCCCAACGCGCTGCCCCGCCCCCGCCCCCCACTCCCCTCGGGCTAGCGGGAGCCGGTGCTTGAATGCAGCCGCTGAATAAAGACCCAAGAGCCCCGCCCTATTCAATGGCATTTCTCTACCCTTTAGGGACTGTGCTAGCAGCCAGTTGGATACTGAATCTCAGGGAGCCTCTCATCTTGTCGCCCCTTTTCCTTTGTTCCTAACTCTGGAGGACCAGGCTTCATTCCTGGCAGAGTCGTGCAGAAGACGTGGGTGGGTGACTCTGATGGTCCGCGTTTGGGTTATCTCGGGTTTTTCCAGTTGGGGACCAATTTGCTCCCAAAGATGTGAAAGTCTCTTTTCAAGGAATTGTTCCTGAGCATTTGGTAGTAATAAGAGATGGCTGCAGAGTTGGCTCTAGTTCCTTCCACTGCAGATGAAGCTATGGTAACATTAAACTATTTCCTCAATGCGGTGGAGCACAGAAGCTAAAGGGAGCTGTATCTCTCACTCCGGGCCACAGAAGTTAAGTGCAGGGAGCAGAAGTTTGGGAAATTGGGTTTTAATCTTTGTGATAATTTTTTTTTGCAGTAATTAAAAAAAAGAATAACAACTTGGAATATTCTGCTTTTTATGTTGATGTCACTTGGTCTAGAGTAGGTAGCCAATGGTGGGAGCCCTTGCAAAGGACCCACATTCCATATAGACCACGGCGTCTACACTGTGAAATTGAGGAAGGGATGCCCAAAGTCCTGGGTTGTGGAGTCGCAAACATCGTTCCTGCCAAAGTGGAAGGCCAGGACCACCGTGGACAGCACCATGACTCAAAAGATTTGGGCCTGCCAAAGCCACCTGCATTCGTTAGTCAGCTCTCTTTAGGGATGGACTTGTAGTCTGGGCCATGGTGGCCACAGGGAAGGTGAAGCCAAGGAGAGGAATGTGGAAATAGTTATACTTCAGAGATAGTGCAAGTCAGGTCCAAACCATCATAATAATGTGAGTCAAATGAATTTTTTCGTTTCCCAAGTGCATATAAAAATTATCTTTACACTATACTGTAGTCTCTTACGTGTGCAAATAGCATTATGTCTGAAATAACAGCATACATACCTTAATTTAAAAACAATTTGGGTTTAGGTCCCGGCAGAGTCGCCAAAAATAAAAATAAATAAATAAATAAATAAATAACCAATAAAAACAATTTGGGGGTGCCTGGGTGGCTCAGTCATTAAGTGGCTGCCTTTGGCTCTGGTCATGATCCCAAGGTCCTGGGATCGAGTCCCGTATCCTTTCTCTTTCTCAAATAAATAAATAAATTTTAAAGATAAGAAAAAAGAATTTGTTGCTGAGAAGTGTTAACCGTCATCTGAGCTTCCAGCCAGTCATAATCTTTTTGCTGGGGGAGGGTCCTGCCTCCATGTTGATGGCTGCTGACTGATCAGGGTGGTGGGTGCTGAAGGTTGGGGAGGCTGTAGCTGTGGCTGTGGCCGTGGCCGTTTCCCAAAATAAGACAGCAGTGACGTTTGCTGCATCAATAGGCTCTTCCTTTCACAGATGATTTCTCTGTAGTTTGTGAGGCTGGCCGATAGCATTTTACCCGCAGCAGAACTTTCAAAATTGGAGTCCATCCTCTCAAACCCTGAGGCTCTCTTATCAACTAGGTTGGTGTAATATTCTAAAAACATTGTTGTCATTTCAATAATCCTCACAGCATCTTCACTAGAAGTAGATTCGATCTCAAGAAACCACCCTCGGGGCACCTGGGGGGCTCTGTCGGTTGATTGTCTGCCTTCAGCTTAGGTCATGATCCCAGGGTCCTGGGATCGAGCCCCATGACAGTGTGGAGCCTGCTTGAAAGATTCTCTCCCTCTGCTGCCCACCCCCGCAAGATAAAATAAAAATCTTAAAAAAAATAGAATGGTGAATCCTTTCCAGAAGGTTTTCAATTTACGTTGCCCACATCTATCAGAAGCATTATTATCTTCGGCAGCTCTAGCCTTACAAAATGTATTTCTTTTTAAAAATATTTTCTTTCTTTCTTTCTTTGAGAGAAAGAGATGGCAAGAGAGAGCATGAGTGGGGGGTGGGGAGAGGAAGAAGCAGGGTTCCCACTGAGCAGAGAGCCTGATGTGGGGCTCAATCCTAGGACCCTGGGATCATGACCTGAGCTGAAGGCAGAGGCTTAACAGACTGGGCCACCCAGGCACCCCCAAAATGCATTTCTTAAATAAGACTTAAAAGTTGAAATGACTCCTTGATCCATGGGTTGCAGAATGGACGTTGTGTCAGCAGGCATGGAAACAACATGAATGTCATGGTCTATCTCTATCAGAGCCCTTGGGTGACCAGGTCCTTTATCAGTGAGCAGTCACATTTTGAAAGAAATTTTTTTTTTCCTGAGTAGTAGTTCTCAACAGTGGGCTTAAAATATTCAGTCAGCCATGTTGTTTGCAAACAGCTGTGTTGTCATCCAGGCTTTGTTGTTCCATTTACAGAGCACAGACAGAGTGGATTTAACATATTTCTAGGATTTTTGGAACAGAAAATGAGCCCTGGTTTCAACTGGAAGTCAACGGCTGCATAAGCCCCTAACAAGAGAGTCACCCTGTCCTTCGAAGCTTTGAAGCCAAGCCTTGACTTCTCCTGTGTAGCTACGGAAATCCTAGCTGGCATCTTCTCCCAAGGTAAGGCTGTTCTGTCGACACTCAAAATCTGGTGGTTAGCGTAGCTAGCTAGATCTTCTGGGTAACTTGTGGCTTCCCCTCGCACTCTTCTGTTCTGGAGACGGCTTCTTCCCTCACACCTCATGAACCAGCCCCTGCTAGCTTCCAACTTTTCTGCAGCTTCCGCACATCTTTCAGCCTCCACAGAATTGACGAGAGTCTGGATTTTGCTCTGGATCAGGCTTTGGCTTAAGGGAATGTGGTGGCTGGTTTGATCTTCTCTCCAGACCACTCAAACCTTCTCCACATCAGCAGGAAGGCTATTTTGCTTTCTTATCATGTGTGTGTTCATTGGACTAGCACCTTAAATTTCCTTCGAGAACTTTGCCTTTGCCTTCGCTATTTGGTTGCGTAGTGGAAGAGGTTTATCTTTAGGGAGAGCTCAGCCTTTGGTGTTCCTTCCTCACTAAGCTTCATCACGCCTAGCTTTAGATTTAAAGTGAGAGACATGCGACTCTCCCTTTCACTCGAACACCTAGAGGCCACTGCAGTTGTTAGTAGGCTTAATCTTGATGTCATTGTGTCAGGGAATAGGGAGGCCAGAGGAGAGGGAAGCTGGTGGCTCGCTGGTCGGTGGAGCGGTCAGAACACAGGCATTGACCAGTTAAGTTTGCCATCTTACAGGGGCATGGTTCATGGTGCCCCCAAAATAACTACTGTAGTGCCGTACAAGGTCACGGATTGCCACTCGCCATTACAAATATAATAATGAAAAAGTTTGAGGAGTTGTGAGAAAAAGAGAGTTTGTGAGAAAAAGTTTGAAGAGTTTGTGAGAACAAATGAGAGTTTGTGAGAAAAAGTTTGAGAGTTTGTGAGAGCAAGTTTGAAGAGTTTGTGAAAAAAAGTGAGAGTTTGTGAGAGCAAGTTTGAAGAGTTTGTGAGAACATTTTTGAAGAGTTTGTGAGAACAAAGTCTGTGAGAATTACCAAATTACGACACCGAACCACGAAGTGAGCAGGTGCTTCGACCTGTAAAAAACACAGTAGTCGCAAAGCGCAGTGAAGTGGGGTGTGTAAACCGAGGTGTGCCTGTCGTCTCACGAGGCAGCTGTGGGGATCAAGGGCCCGGGCACACCCCATCCTGGGGTAATAAGGGAGCGGCAACTGGAAACTCCATGGATGAGAAGGTGCTTGGGGAGCTGCCAGGTTAGGAAAGAAGAAAGCGATGAAGGCACGCGTTGAGGGGGTATGCTAATGACATGGCAGCGCTGGAGGAAGGGCAAGAAAGAGTCTCACAAGGAGAGAAAGAGAGAGACACGCAGAGGTGGTGGTGATGCGGCTCCAAGTAATGGAAATATTTAAAGTAAGAGCAGAGCTATTTATCTTTTTCCTCAGATTGGGCCGGGGAGACTTGACTGGGGGTGTGGCTTGAAGGCCTGGCCACACCGGCCTCCTTCCCCATCCTGCCTGGGCCTGTTATGCTCCTGAGGCTTTGGTCAGAGGATTCTCTCAGTTCTGACCTCTTGCTCTGGTGGCCTGCCTGTCCTTCCTCTATCCCCCTCCCCCTCCCCCGACTTCTGGTGCCTTCTGTGTCTCCTCTCTCTTTCTTTGGCTTTCCTCAAAACTTGGCCAGCACTACCTCCCCGGGAGCTGCCCTAAAGTCTCCCATGTTTAGAACCTCTACCAAAACGGAGGATTAGGCAGGACCCAAGGCTTCCAAGGCATGGCGACCAGGAAGGACACTGAATACGTTGTGTGGGCAACAGGAATGTTGGCCTTTCTCTGCACAACTGACAAGCAATCCGGAGCCTGCGGAGTTTGTCAAAGGTAACTCTCACCCCCTGCTGACGTCCTCTGGGGCCTCCCGTGAAGACGCTTCAGACCATCGGCCCCCAGTCTCGCTGCAGAAGGGCTTTAATAAGGTCACGCTGATGGTATTTCGTCCATCGCAGTAAGATCTGTAGACGGCCCGAGTCGGCACACATAGGGGGAAACCCCCCCAAAACCAAATGAAGAGCCACCCCATGTTTACTAGCCCCAAAGTGAACGTGCTTTATAGACTCCAAATGTGTAAACCAGGGTTGTCAGCTCTTCAAGCCTCTAGCCCCTGCTGGAGGTGACAACTGTGGGTAAAGTTTGCCAAGGGTGGCAGAAAAGGGACCACACTTTTCGAGACCTCAGCCCGGAGAGATGGTGAGCCTATTGCCAAGCAAGCCCCTCAAAAAAAAAAAAAAATCAGGACCCGTGCTGTGACCAGGCTGAGTGTGCTTACATGAACGGCAAGGGGGAAATATTTGACATCGGGACTGTTGTATAAAATGCAGGACATGTGTTTGCCAGGATTATGACAACCACTACTTTCTGTAAACCCAGGGAAGGGCCTCTGCAGGATTGCCAGGAACCCTTTGGAAACCTGGTCTTATTTCTGCAGCTCTGTGTCCCCCTACCCGCCCCCCCACCCCATACCCCTCCAGTCCTCACTCAACTTTTGGTAGTATTTGCTAGAACTCTGTGAGCCACAGGACCTGGATTCTGCTGGGCCAGCGTCTGCCAGAGCTAAAGAAGGCCCTTTCTTTCTCGTTCTTTCTCTGTGCACTGTTTCCTGGTGCTCGCTTTCTCTGCACAGACAGAAGCAAACACAGAGATTCTAAACGGTTTTGGGGCCCCTCCTGGCTTTCCTGTCATGTTGCTTAAATGCTTTAAAAGAAAAAAAAATGAAGAGCGACATTGAAGTTTCAGAGAGATTCTTATTTAATGCTGCATTGTAGACAAGAGTTTCTGGTATGACAGTGGGTTGGGCACAGACTAGAGGTCTAGAAAGTCTCTTCCGCTATGACCATCCTAGGATTCTTTGATGTCAGTGTGTCCTAAGGAAGAAAAAAATATCAGTGTTGTCTTCAGGGAGAAGAATTTAATCATGTTGTTCATGTTTCATTGTGAAATTATGAAGATTATTGTAAATATTTCATCCAGTCAGGATGTCACACCGAGTGGTCTATGATTGGATGACACGCACATTGTGTCTTTGTGCATACCTGTGACTGTGTTGCGACATGAACGTGAATCCTGTCCAGGACTGGGGTACTTCTTAAGAATCTGGTATTTCTTCAGATAAACACTAGGTGGCATGGAGAACTTGATAAATAGAAAACACTAATATCACAAATCGGAAAACAGGGGATGACCCTCTCCTTCAATTCGCAGCCACTGTAAAATCTCCCCGTCAAAGTTCAAGAGAGACACATCAGCAATACGGGGAATGTTGCCTAATGACATGTTCCCAGGGAGAACTGGGCTGAAGGAATTCGCTCACAAAATCTCCTCGTATAATCTTTCTCTTGAGTATCACTTTATAAACACGATGATAAATTCAAAAATATAATTGTTACCATGACCAGATTCCTTAATAGAAAACAGTCTATTTCTGTCAGTGCGGACGTGTTTTTCATTTGAGAAATCCGGACAGACTTTTCTCCTCCTCTTTTCCTTTATGAAATCAGCCAAGGGAGCGGGGCGGGGGGGGGGGGTGTTGGGGGGCGTGGAGGGCAGCAGGGAGAAACAAAGCAGACTCTGATCACTCTCCTCCAAACATCCCTTTGGATGAAAAAGCAGAATTTTCCCTTCCTTCCTAACTTGTTCATTTCCCCGCTATCGGGGCTGAGAGAGGCGTGACTATCTTCACCATGATCTGAGTGGGAAAACCTAGGCAGCAGGTGTCCTAGCTAGAGTTCAATGGCTAAACCACTCCTGAGACTGCCACAGCCTCTCTTCTGCTTGGCAGATCCTGGAGGGAAAAGCAAAGCTCCATCACACCAAGCCATGCTTCTGGCCTTCTAGTCCTCGAAGGTGCCCGAACACACATCGTTTGCAGCCACGGAGCAATGCCATGGCCTGACCCTTCCTTGCCAGGCAAGCCGCAGGCTCAAGTCAGAGGTAAAAGATTGTGTTCCTTCGGGCAATGGAGAGTGACATCTTCCAAGCACAATTTCTGAGAAGAGGAGGCAGGCGGAAGTCCTCCAAAAAGCTTCAGCTGTGCTAAGGGCAGCTGTCTTGTCATGGCTGAAGCCAATGCTATAACAGCTTGAAATCCCGCGCCTGCCCGGAGACCTGCGGTAGATAACCGAGACCCTCAGGTCTGGTTTTCTTAGAGACAGCGCTCAGGTGCCTGGCAACGCGAGTGTGTGGCTCTGCTCGTCCCTCGACCAGCTGTGTGATGTCTCCGACCCTCGCTGAGCCTCTGCATCCTCTTCTGTGAAATGGGAACAAGATGAGTTGTGTGGAGGAGCGGATCAAATGGGAAGGCACTTTGTGGGCCGTGTCATTACCACAGTGTCATTTTTTCGAGAAGGAGTGGGAGAATCCAGACTGCGCTTCTCTTGCCTTCTTAGTCTGAGCAGAAGCAGCAAGAATGGGACAGTCCAAGTGATCCCAGGAGCGTGACCCCAGCTGACTATCCTCCCACCCAGCATTTAGAAGATGGCACCCTGAATGTTTGCACTTTCTAAGTCTCTCCCTCTTGTCCCCTCACAGAGGAAATTGTGCGCCCACGATCTCTTTTCAACCCGCTTTGAAGAGCAGACTTGCACCTGTCCACTTTTTGTTAATTAAATCATGTCAATCTCCAAAGAAGAGAATTTAAGACACACAAATAGACCAGCAGAAGCTAACAGGTGTTTTCAACTCAAAGGAATATTTTCTTTTTTTGAGGGTTTTGGGGACATTGTTTTAAAAAGCGTTATCACCTGGTAGCATTTTCTCTGCCACTTTGGACATCTCTGTTTTTCTGTTTCTTCTCTCCCTGGGAAGGAAGCGTTTGCTGACACAATTTCAGCAAGGATTATGTCCACTTTGTTAGTTACTGCATCCTCAAAAGGGATGGTCTGGTTTCAAAATTAATCAGGGACACCTGGGTGGCCCAATCGGTTAAGCGTCGGTCTTCAGCTCAGGTCATGATCCCAGGGTCCTGGGATCGAGTCCTGCGTCAGGCTCCCTGCTCAGCAGAGTCTGCTTCTACCTCTCCCTCTGCCTGCTGCTCCCCTGCTTGTGCTCTCTTGCTCTCACTCTCTGTCTCTGGCAAATAAAAAAATCTTTAAAAAAATAAATAAAACTTTATCACTTCGGGGTGCCTGGGTGGCTCAGTTGGTTCCTCTGCACTTCCCCTGCTCATGCTCTCTCTTTTTGACAAATAAATAAATAAAACCTTAAAAAAAACTATACCACATGCTAAATGATCAGTTTTGCAAATGTGGATTTTTTTTTTTCCTAAGGGAGAGTCCTCCTTTTCCCCCTCAACATTTTACGATGAAAAATTTTAAACATATAGCAAACTTGAGGTATTTTTTTCAGTGACTATCCATACACCAACACCTGGATTTGGCCCCCAGTGTTGGACCGTGTTGGTTTTGTCATTGATGGATCCAAACATCCCTCTGCCATCCATGAATCCACCTTCCTTTCTTTCTTTCTTTTTTTTTTAAGATTTTATTTATTTATTTGACAGAGAGCGAGCGATTACAAGGAGGCAGAGAGCCAGGCAGAGAGAGAGGAGGAAGCAGGCTCCCCGCTGAGCAGAGAGACCGATGCGGGGCTCGATCCCAGGACCCTGAGTTCATGACCTGAGCCGAAGGCAGAGGCTTTAACCCACTGAGCCACCCAGGCGCCCCTCCACCTTCCTTTCTTGACCCACAAAAGTGGGCTTGGGCCAATTGAATTTGCTCAAAATGAGAGCGATCTAAGGGACTCTTGCAAAGCTTTCACTCTTTTCCTATTTACTTTAAAAGAAAAATCGGGATGCCTGGGGGGCTCAGTGGGTTAAGCGTCTGCCTTCAGCTCAGGTTGCGATCTCGGGGTCCTGGGATCAAGTCTGCTCCCTGCTCTGCCAGCCTGCTTCTCCCTTTCTTCCTATGCCTCTGCCTCTCTCTCTATCTCTCATGCATACATAAATAAAATCCTTAAAAAAGAAAAAGGAAGATCACTGTTCCCCCGAAGACTTCATTTTCCCTGGTGAGCTTCTGCGTAGATACAAATACAGGGGCTTTGTGCCTCTTTGGGCAAAGGATGAGGCGCAGCTGTGCTAATGGACTGTTAGCCTTGGCCCAGTGAGCCCAAGGTCAGACTGTCCCAGTTCTGTGCTGGGCCTGTGGCTCAGACTACATGAAGAGCTTTCCGGGGCTCTGGTGGCTTAGATTACCACCTGGGTGACCACACGAGTGACTGGCCAGCGGCACGAGTGTACTATTCCTGCCTCTCCTGCCGCTCCATTTTCCTTGAAGTCAAATTCATGTCAGTTTCACCATCATTTCCCTGGGTTAGCCATGGGTGGTTCGCAGCTTGCATCCCCCAAACTGATCTTGCTTTCTAGTGGCCCTTCTTTATTGTACCCACAGAAAATGTAGTAGGCACCGTCTGACAATCTGCTCAGAGCTAGCCTACCCCCAAATACTCTCTAAGTATTCTAAAAAGCTCAAAAAGTTCATATTTTTTTTTGGAGTTGTTGTTTTACTGCTTAATATGTATTTATAAAGTATTCCAGCAAAAGAGGCTGTAGCCTCTCGGGAAAAACCCACCTATTACAGTGGGGTTTTGTTTGTGTTTTGTTTTGTTTATTTTTATTTTTATTTTTTTTTAGTTTCAGAGGTAGAATTTAGTGATTCATCAGTTGCGTAGAACACCCAGTGCTCATTCCATCAAGTGCCCCCCTTAATGCCCATCCCCCCACCCCCCTAGCTCCCCTCCAGCAACCCTCAGTTTTTTTCCTAGAGTTAAGAGTCTCTCATGGGTTGTCTCCCTCTGTGTTTTCACCTTATTTCATTTTTCCTTCCCTTCCCCTATGTTCATCTGTTTTGTTTCTTAAATTCCACATATTAGTGAAGTCATATGATGGTTTTCCCTGACAGATTTATTTCTCTTAGCGTAAAAGTACTTCTTAATAAAAATTTTTACTGTTGCATTGTAGTAGATCTTGGAGAGGAGAACATGACTGAGAATTAGCTAAAGACATTTATACTAAGGTGTGAATGGCTGATAGACTCTTGTCTTCCCAGGGAGTAATTGCATTTTAAAGGAAAGGTGCTTATCAGCTCAAAGCGGTCTTGAAGTGGTAGTGTATGTGGGCTATCACAATGAGGCTCATCCTAGTGACCCTTGCCTACTTCTGGACCTGTGCTCCCTCAGTTGCCTTTACCCCTATGTACACAGAGCAAGGACTTGTTATGTCTGACTCTCTTTTCAGAGCATTTGCCAATCTCTGCCCTAGAGCTTCTCCCTTTGATTTGGGTTTGCTCCCTGTGCCACTGCCTTGAGTAAATAACATCTTCAAGGGTCTTAGGTAGTTTCTGGAAAGTTTAGGAGTTTTCTAAACATGGAACAGATACACAGAACATCTGGATGATAGGCTCTTGGCAATGCTTCAAGGGTCCCATTGTCATCGACAGATGGGGCCCATCTGCCGGGATGGGCATTTGGAAGCCCCTGAAGTTAAAAAGTCTCTGTTTTAATGGTTTATCTCAAATGAAATTTGGGGGGTATAGATCCCAATATGGTGCTCCAGCTTTCTGCGCCGATTTCCAAATCTTCACAGGGCCCCAAATGAGTGTTCTTCTTTTAAAAGCAATTACTTCTGCATTAGAAAGTTTTATTCAGGTTTCATTGCCAACATAACCATAAGGGCCCCTCCAAAACCAAAATAGTTACAATGATCTTTTGTACTTGTTATAATATATGGTTTTCAAAGCACTTTTATGTACATTATCTTATTTGAGACTCACAGCAGCGCTGATGGATATGCAGAGCAGAAATAGAGTTAACCACTTCACAGAGGAGAAAATGGAGCCCCTGAGAACTGAAATGACTCACTCAGGGTCACACAGCTAATGAGTAGCGGAACTCAATCTCAGATCACCCGTCTCCTCTACCGTGGGACCGCACGAACTGAGTTGATAAGGAAAGCCAACTTCTGAGAATACTGCTTGTGTAAAACAGGAAGACTTGGGTTGCAGAGAGTTGGTATCTTGTCTTGAGCTTGGATGGTAGTACTTCCAGTCTTCCCCCCAAATTGGGCTTAATGATGATGTAAACTCGGCAGAATGCTCTAGCTAAGAATTATTACAGAAGAAGTATGTTGAGCTCCAGGGCCAGCATGTTGTATGAGATCCGGGTGGGATCTTTGTGCTGTCCACTCCTACAAAACAGGATTAATCCCATGCCAGCAGATGACTCACTACCACACATCTCAAGACAGCATGGATTAACAGCAGTCCAAGCCACTTGGCCAACGTAATTCTCCACTTGGGTCACCTTGGAGTCTCTCGGACCAATCACTCCACCCACCTTAGCAGACTGGAGGGTTCACAGGGTCACAATTGTTTCTGTCCTCTCTATAGAGAAGTGACCCACTTTGGATGCCGAGAACAAACTTGGGAAGAGCTGATTTCCAGTCTTCTCTGAAGACTCCATCACATGCTGTTTTCCCAAGAGCCTCTTGCTGGCATTCAAGCCAAACATTATAGACAGGGCCCGATTGCAACACTGTGTTTGCTGTGATTTCAAAGAGAACGTGAAAACCAAACCCAATCCCTTATTGATGACCTTTGAACCCTTCTCTACTGTGGTTGAGTCACTGAAGTGGAACAGATACAAATAATATTGTTTATCTTTAGGCTGGATCTACTTGTCATCGAAATAATTGGTTGAAAAGTAAAAAATGTAGCTAAAGAAGTTGTGTGTGTGTGTGTGTGTGTGTGTGTGTGTGTGTGTGTGTGTGAACTAGCTAGAAATGCTGTGAAATCGTCTGTACCTACACACCGAAATCAGGAAACCGGTTTGTAAGCAAAGACGCAACCTAGTTTTAGAACATGTCTAGCCCATCAAATAGGATAGCTAAAAGAAGGTCACTTCTCTTGGGGGGAGGGTCAGACGCAAATGACAGATCAAACTAGAGAGGAAGACTTCTTTTTAAAGAAATGGTTTTATCAAAGATAACCAAAAGAGATTTCGGTATCGTGCCCAACTCTAAAACCCAACTCCTGCGGCTCTGCCCCAGGATCTGTCTTTGATGCTGAAAATCTTACATGATCAGAACTGATTCGGGTCTTAGCATTCAGCAGCAACCACCAAGTCAACCTGTGATCCGAATCATTCAGATACCGTGCAAGAAACCAGTCATGGAAAGCTTAATTTTTTCCCCTTCATCCCCAAATTTCTCAACCTCATTTGGACAGAAATGGAAAATGACATTTCAAACTTTAATCCCTTAATATGTAGTCTGGTTCTTTCCAAAGGTTGCAAGGTTTCCAAGTTCTGGAATTCATAACTAACTAACCATATGGAAACAGAATGTTCTACATATCTTGGCTTTCCGAATATTGTCAGAGTACGAGTGACTCTCCGTTGACACTGCCCAGGACCGTGCGTGCAGGCAGTCCAATGTGCAGACTTGCTCCTTGCCAGGGCAAACCCTTTCCTCTCATAAGACTCATGTCCCTACTGAGCCAAGTTCATCGAGTGTTACATTTCTACCACCAAGCCTCTGCCCTTGTGGTTCCCCACTTCCCAGCCCCCCATCCAGGATGCCTTCCTTGCTTATCTTTCTAGATCCATCCCTGATTCTACCTTCCCGTGATGGTGTCTTTGATTGCTCCAACCAATAAGGATCTCTGTAATGCCTCCTGGCTCTTGGAATTCATTATCTCTATCACACAAGTCAAGACTCCTTCTTGGTCTTGCTGTCCTGCCCACCCTACTCCAGCCCGTTTCAAATTACATGACAACCACACAGCTCAGCTCCCAAACTAGTCTCTCAGCCAACAAGAGTGGGCTGGCTGGATCTTCACCTTGGGGCCCCTCCACTTTCTAGAGCAGCTTAAATGCCTCTCTGATCTTCCCTCAGTTTCTTCATCTAGCAGGAGCAGTGGTCTCTTTCAAAGCGTTGGGAGAGGACATTTGCAAATGTGCCAACAGCCCAGTGCCTGGCACGTAGTAAGCAGGTGACCACTGGTGGATATGTTTATACTTGTCCATGGTATCTACTCTGTGCCGGGCACACACCGGGTAATAGATCAGGCCTTGATTCACTGATAGATGCTTAATGCAGTGTTCCTGAGGATTGGACAATAAAATATTTCTAGCATTATAAGGCTGGGAAAGCTCATTAAGAAGAAGTCATCTCACTATGAGGTATTTATTTATTTTTATTTATTTTTTAAAGATTTTATTTATTTATTTGACAGAGACAGAGAGCGAGAGCATAAGCAGAGAGAGTGGCGGGCAGAGGGAGAGGAAGAAGTGGGCTCCAACTCAGGACCCCAGGATTAGAACCAGAGCTGAAGGCAGACACTCAACCAACTGAGCCACCCAGGCACCCCTGTGTGTATGTATGTATGTTTGGATGGATGGATGGATGGATTTGTTTAATGATGTATTTATTGATAGGGACATACGTTCACTGTTACTAAGCCAAAAGGCAGTTCCTTAAATAGGATGTTTAGGGTGTTGTATGCATTTGTGTGTGTGTGTGTGTGTGTGTGTGTGTGTGTGTGGTTTTTTAAATTGAGAAATACACACCAAAATGCTAACAGCGGTTCTCTCTGACTGGTAGAATTATAACCAGTTTTAATTTTCATTTTGCTTATCTGTATTAATTTTCTATTATGAATGTATACTACTTATATAAATAAGACATCATAAATGATTTTTAGATTATCATATATGTATTTTTTAGAGTCTGAATATAGATCAGGGTGGGAGGTAGGGAACATGCAAAAATGAAAAAAAATTGGGGTCTTGGGACATGGGTGCTTTCTCTCCACCCAAAATTTACTCTTTTGTTATTGTTTCATTAACTTTACAAATCGAGTTTTTAGTTTATAGAAGTCATGCTCTATGACTCTTCTCTCTGTTCCTATGCTTTTATGCTGATCATTCATATCTGGTCAGTAAATGGTTAGGTTGTTCTTGACAAGTGCTATTCTGAGAAAGGAATCTTTCTCAGCTTCTAGAATTACCTCAATATATAAAATGGACTACCTATGTCTTGGCCAATGCGGTAAAATTTTTTTCTGATGGGCCTCGATTATTTTGACTCTGTTGCTCGCTCGGTGCCATGTGGATCTTGTCAAGATTTTTCTGAATGGTTCCGTGCCTCTGGAAAGAAGCAGCTCTTGTCCCTGGTAGCCCGGTCAGGAGTCCTGCTTGTGCGTGTCACCCTGCTCTAGTTTGCATTCCCACCAACAGTGCAAGAAAGTTCTTCCTTCTCCGTACCCTTGCCAACATCTGTTGTTTCCTGTGTTGCTAATTTTAGCCATTTTGACTGGTGTGAGGTGGTAGCTCATTGTGGTTTTGACTTTTATTTCCCTGATGATGAGTGATGTTGAGCATATTTTCATATGACTGTTGGCCATCTGTGCGTCTTCTCTGGAAAAATATCTATTTATGTCTTCTGCCCATTTCTTTTTTTTTTTTTTAAAGATTTTGTTTATTTATTTGACAGAGAGAGACAGATTACAAGTAGGCAGAGAGGCAGGCAGAGAGAGAGGGGGAAGCAGGCTCCCTGCCGAGCAGAGAGCCCGATGCGGGGCTCGATCCCAGGACCCTGAGATCATGACCTGAGCCGAAGGCAGAGGCTTACCCCACTGAGCCACCCAGGTGCCCCTTCTGCCCATTTCTTGACTGGATTATTTGCTTTTTGGATGTTGAGTTTGGCAAGTTCTATATAGATTTTAGATATTAGCCCTTTATCAGATAAGTCATTTGCAAATATCTTCTCCCATTCTGTAGGCTGCCTTTTAGTTTTGTTGACCATTTTCTTTGCTGTACAGAAGCTCTTTATCTTGATGATGTCTCAATAGTTGATTTCTGCTTTTGTTTCTCTTCCTCTGGCAATGTGTCTAATAAGAAGTTGCTGGGGCTGAGGTCGAAGAGGTTGCTGCCTGTGTTCTCCTCTAGGATTTTGATGGTTTCCTGTCTCGCATTTAGGTCTTTCATCCATTTTGAATTTATTTTTGTGTGTGTGGAGTAAGAAAGTGGTCTGGTTTCATTCCTCTGCATATGGCTGTCCAGTTTTCCCAACACAATTTGTTGAAGAGACTGTCTTTATTCCATTGGACATTCTCTCCTCCTTTGTCGAAGATTAGTTGACCATAGAATTGAGGGTCCATTTCTGGGGTCGCTATTCTGTTCCGTTGATCTATGTGTCTGTTTTTGTGCTGGTACCATACTGTCTTGATGATCACAGCTTTGTAATAGAGCTTGAAGTCTGGAATCATGATGCCTCCAGCTTTTTCTTTTTCAGGATTGCTTTGGCTATCTTTTGTGGTTCCATACAAATTTTAGGACTGTTTGTTCTAGCTCTGTGGAATGTGCTGGTGGTATTTTGATAGGGATTGCATTAAATGTGTAGGTTGTTTCAGGTAGTATAGACATTTTAAAATAATGTTTGTTCTTCCAGTCCATGAGCATAGAATTTTCCCCCATTTCTTTGTGTCCTCTTCAATTTCTTTTATAAGTGTTCTATAGTTTTCAGAGTACAGATCTTTTACTTCTTTGGTTAGGTTATTCCTAGATATCTTATTGTTTTTGCCCTCATGCTCTTCACATACTCAAACCCAACAATGCCTTTCCAATTCTGATCAGAAAAGAAAATAAAGCAGATGAACTCAGAAGCAACTGACTACAATTTCTCAGCGGAGCAGCAGATCTCTGTGGCCTTATCTCCTTGTTTCATTTAGGTTGTGTTTCTGCCAGGAAATAAGTATTTTCATTATGAACATTGCTTTAATCTACTCTGAAAAATCATTTCAGAAGATAGCCCAGTGGCTGGGATTTCAGCTTGTGGAACAAGGGTGAGCATCGGAGGTAGACAAACTTCCTAACTGTCCTGAGGAGGTACACGAACTTGTAACCCATCTTACTCCATGTAGGTATACTGTAGGGAGTACAATTTTCTAACAGTAAAGGAGAGCAACATCTGGGTGCCTCAGTCGGTTGAGCATCTGACTCTTGATTTCAACTCAGGTCATGATCTCAGGGCCATGAGATCAAGCCCAGCACTGGGCTCTATGCTCAATGTGGAGTTTGCTTGGGATTCTCCCTCTCCCTCTGCCTGTACCCACTGCCCCCCAAATAAAAAAATAAGATCTTTAAGAAAAACAGTAAAGGAGAATGCATGAATGCCACACAAGAGTGCCGGAGTGGCTCAGTCAGTTAATTGCCTGTCTTTGGCTCAGGTCATAATCCCAAGATCCTGGGACAGAGCCCCACATCAGGCTCCCTGCTCCACAGGGAGAAGGGGGCTGCTTCTCCCTTTCTCTCTGCTGTTCTGCCTGCTTGTGCTCACTCTCTGTCTGTCAAATGCATAAATAAATCTTTTTTATTTTTTTATAAAGATTTTATTTATTTATTTGACAGACAGAGATCACAAGGAGGCAGAGAGGCAGGTAGAGAGAGAGAGGAGGGGAAGCAGGCTCCCTGCGGAGCAGAGAGCCCGATGTGGGACTCGATCCCAGGACCCTGAGATCATGACCTGAGCCGAAGGCAGAGGCTTTAACCCACTGAGCCACCCAGGCGCCCCAATAAATCTTTTTGTAAAAAAAGAATGCCACACAAGAAAGTATATTGCCTACTAAAGGAGAAGTATTTTGTATAAAATTTAAGTGACTATGTTACAACATGATTCTTACATAATATTCTGATTATATTTATATCTTGATTTAAAAATTACTAAGGAGTATGGGGGTTTTCAATGGAAATTTAACTAAGATGTCCCGTATTTAACCAAGGTTATTCACAGTTTGGCTTGGAAAATAATGTATCAAAAGATACAGGTTCATCTATTGGTCAGTTTTCTTCAGTGACAGAGCATGTGCGTGTGTGTGTGTGTGTGAGAGAGAGAGAGAGAGAGAGCAATCAGAGGGTACGGAGAGTAGTTTTGTTCAGAGAACTTGGCCCGAAGCTTCTAACAATGTCTTAACGAATCTCCTGGCATTGGAATCCAAGCATTGATTTTTATTAAACTTCGGAGGTTTAGCAATTCTCGCTGAGCTGAGGTCAGAGCTGGCGGAGGGTTGCCCAGCTGCGCACCCTGATAACCACAGCCTCTTAGTATACGGTCTTAATAGCTAGTGGCACCTCCTCTTCTTCCTCCCTACCGTGACTGTCATTGCTTCAGAAATGCCCCCAAAATGGCACTAAATGATGTGCAAACACACCAGATGGATTGCTAATCTCTTTTCGAGGCTTCCTTAATGGTGCATTCATAGCCCCTTGGAGCAAACTCAATTTCTCTCTGTGCACTCTATTTCCACTTTTACCATTCTAGAAGAAATCATTTTGGCAAACGCATTTTGTGACTTGGATGAAAGGTAATTTATACAATTGCTTACCTACTATGACAACAAGCAGCGACTCGAGTCACAGGAGGATGGATGGCTATTCATCAGTCACAGCTAAGACACATAAATGGACCCGAGCCTTTTATGAGGCTTGAAGCTGTGAACTTGAGAGCTACTTCTGGCAAATCTGGTTTCTTCAGATGGGGGCAGGGAACAGGAAAAAAAAAATAGTTGGCTCTTTGGATCTTCACCTTTACACTGATCACCAGATCTTAAGAGAGCCTGAGATGAGCCCAACAGAGAGGATAAAGCTTAGATGGTACCAAGGCCAAATGCCACAGCACTAAGGTCACCTGGGCCAGGGACGGAGCTGTGGTCCGGACCCTGTGCCACCCCCAACAGAATTCTAACTCTGCTCAGAAATGTTGCTTTACACGTCAAGTCCAGTAGAGCTGAACATTTCTGAAATATATTTATATTGATAATTAATTAAATTTCATGTATATTTTATTTTTAATATATATTTAATAGATAATTATAAATATTTTATGCTGTGTTATTCATATTCTATATTAAATATAATATTAAATATAATTTATGCGTAGAGATGTATTTAAATACATACACACGTACAACTTTGAATAGAGTAGCTCTTCTCTAGGGGGCCTGGGTGCGTTTGTTCTAAGCCAATGGTTCTCAACTCTGACCGCACACCTGGGAAGCTTTTAAAATTCCTGAAATGTCCAGGCCTAACCCCAGACCAATTGAATTACAATTGCTGGTGGTGAGACCCCAGAAGCTAGTAGTCTTCTGAGCTCCACAGGTGATTCTGATATGCATCTAAGGTTGAGAACCACAGCTTGAACCGGTTAAGGCGGATAAAGGCACTGGGTCTCTAACTTTAGTGCACCTGGGAAAGTTGCTAAAGTGCAGATTCGGTAGAATTGGCTTTGGGGCCTGAGATGCTGTATTCTTAAGAAGTTCCCTAGGCAATTCAGAGGCTGGTGATCCATGGACCACAGGTTGAGAACCCTGGCTAAAAAATTCTACCTTGGGGGCTCCTGGCTGGCTTGGACGCTTGATCTCAAGGTCGTGAGTTCGAGCCCCATATTGTATGTAGAATTTACTTTAAAAACATTCTGCCCCGGAGCTTGTGTGCTTTTTAAATTGTTTAATGTCATAATGGTCCTCTCCTCTCATACAGCTCCCTCTTCTGCCAGTGCCCACGTGGGAGGTTATGGTATGTGGCGGTAATCGGGTGGATAAATTCAGACACTTCCCCCTGTCACCTCCAGAAGAAACAAGACAATAGACCAAAGGGGTGCTGAAGCACAGAGTGGAGGGTGAAGGGGGACAGACATGAATTGGAGAAGAAGCCTAGCTTGAGTAGGTGCTGGAATGGGAACCCAGACTTGGAGTTAAGAAGTCAAGCTCTTGCAAAGCCAGAGTACGGAGTGTGAAAATTAATAAAGGCAAACCTTACTTATAATGGAGTTGAGTCACAACTTACTTCACATTCCTGGGCGGGAAGAAGTTCACTTTACTACCCCAGCAGGAGGAAGGAAGATTTTCTCCTAGTCCAGCAACAGCCTAACCAATGAGGCACCATCACCCGCCTGAACTCCCCACTTTTCTCCAATAGACTTTCACTCAGAGCGGCCCCACCCTACTTTCTCTTTTTTCTCTATGAAGTGATGTTCCTCTCCCTGGTTCCCTGGACTTGCCTATGGTTTGTCCCAGCTTGCATGTCCCAGATTGGGATCCCTCGATTCCCCCAATAAACCCATTTTGCTGGTAAGATAACAAGGTGTTTTATTTTGAAGCTTAACAGAAGGATCGGACAGCAACCCCCCCCCCCCAACAAAACATAGGATCGACCTAGCCTGGACCTAGGGAAAGGCATCCAGACCAAGGATTCCTGAGTAAGCCTCCTCAGCTGTATCCAGCTCTGTCCCCAGCATCTCTTACCTGTGCAGCCCCGAAAGCATTGTTTTCTTGCCCAGCCTTATGTTTTGCTGACCTCTAGGAGAAAAGTCTGAGCATTGCCGTCACTGAGTTACTACAAGGTCAGGGCAAAGGGCTGGAGTGGGAGGAACTGGAGCCATAAGAAAGAGATCCCAAGCGGATCTCCTAGTCGCATGTGCTCCCAGTTAGATAAGTGTCACGATTTAGAGGATTAACATCAACAGGCAGTCAGCAACCACCTAGTTCAGGTGTTGGGGCTAGACATGAACGGTAGGAAGCCCAGAAAGAGCCGGTAAAAAAGATTTCAGGAATGATAAAAAGGATTATTCCATATCAGAGCCCCTTTGAGACGATTGGTGTGTGGTGGCCTTGGAATGTACTTTCTCATATCATGTCTCATCATCACCAATATAGAGTTAAAACATTAGTCGCTAAGCCTGAGGATAGAAGGCAGGTTGAATTAAGGTGGAATCATATTACTAAACTGGATATTATAAGAAGGGCCGAGAGGGCACCTGTGAGTGGCAGGGGCTGGGGGTTAGTATGTGGTAGGTCATTAGGTATTATCATGTAGATAAAGGCTCACTAGTAGGGTGAACACATAGCCTTGAATTAAGGCTACAGCGAATTCAAGGATACTTAGTAGGATGACATTAATGAAAGGCAATCAGGGCTATGGTGGGGCTGATGTTTATTAAACTATTTTTTTTAAGATTTTATTTATTTTAGAGAGAGAGAGAGAGCAAGTATGAGTGGGGGAAGAGGCAGAGGGAGAGGGAGAGAGAGAATCCCAAGCAGACTCCGTGCTGAGCATGAAGCCCGATGCTGGGCTTTATTCTCACAACACCGAGAGATTACGACCTGAACCAAAATTAAGAGTTGGAAGCCCAAATGACTGAGCCACCCAGGCACCTCCAGGGCTGATGTTTATTAAGGTCAAGGATGCTCACTCCTCTGATTAAATGAATGTGTAGGTGGTCATTCTGTGTACTTTACTGCTCATTCCATAGACTCCTTTGGTATGGAATTGGAGTGTATAGTCTTTGATGTCAGGCTAATAAGCAAATTTTTACATGGAGAGGAGCATGGATTTTTCAGACTATGGCTCCAATCCTGCCTCTGCCACTTAAGGATGGTGTGCCCTCCCCTGATCTTCTGTTCTATAGTAATGCCTCTGTTGGTTACTTCTGTTGGGAGTGGGGAAGCATGAAATTAGGGAAGGCTTCAGAGAACATACGCCTAGGTTACTTTCTTGTTTACCCTGAACTTTCCAGAATTTCTACAACCTCAACACAAGTGGAGACTTCTAAGTACAAGCCTTTTGGGGCCTTTCTGCCATTTCCAGCCCAGGGCTAACTGATCCCAGAGGCCCCAGCACTCCCCTGCTCCCTGATCTCATGTTTTCCCATATTCCCCACCTCATGACAGCAGGAGAGAGCCTACTGCTTGTGGGCATGGGAAAAGAAGATCAGGGAGGCTTCATCATGCAGGAGGCTGAAGGGTGGACATTGGAAGAAAAGGACATTCTAGGAAGAGGCAACCACACAAATGGTGTGATCTGTCTAGTAGAGAGACCTAAAGTATGGACATTGGTGCTAGAGAGCCATGGATTCAAAGTCTAGTCTGGCCATTTTCTAGTTCTTCTTATGATCCCATCCCTCAGGCTTCTCTCACCCCACACCCATTCTCCCTGTTCTATGGATACTCTCCTGACCGCCCATGCTCAGTCACATAGTTGCCCATTCTGAGTATCTGGTCTTCAATGACTGGACAATGTCCTTCTCCCATTCCAGTTACACCGCATGGTAAAAACAGTCAAACCATGACTTCCTAGCAATGAGGTCTTGGGTAAATTGCTTAACCTCTACAAGTCTCACTTTCCTTATTTGTAAAATGGGATATGAAAAGTACTCCCTTACAGGGTTGTTTTAGGATTCAATAAAATGCCATGTATAAAATCCTTAGTATCACACCTGGAACATAATAAAGTCTTAAGACATTAACTCACTATAGTATAGTTTTTGCTGTTGAATTTGTACAATATGGGATGAATGTGTGAATAAAAGTTGACATTACTCTGTGAATGAGAATTAGAGAAAGAATTTCCAATCCTGTACATGCAGTTAGGGAGTATTTCTGAGGACTCCAAGGGTCCAAGCTTATTATAGCGAAGTTCTCACTGTCTTCATTCATTCTACAAAGATTTATTGAGCACCTACAGCATGCCAGGGATCATGGTGATTGTTGGGAGCATGGTGAGAAAGATGAAGTACCACCCTCCACCCACCTGGATCTTACATTCTAAAAGAGAGAGAGAGAGAGAGAGTGAGTCCATAAACAAATGGAGAAATACACATTAAATCAAGTGACCGCAAGCACTAAGGCAGAAGCCAAGCAGGAAGTATCATCTGAGCTGAGACCCAAAAGCATGAGACAATAAGAATGAGTCATGGGGATATTTGATGAAAGAGCCTTCTGGACAGAGGGGAGAAGGAGTGCAAGGGCCCTGAGGTTGGAACACCCTCAAAGTGTTTAGGGAACAGCAAGAAGGCCTTACGAGTTGTATAAACTCAGTGTTTGCTTAAAGCGACACATGGCCATCGATATCTATATATTTATTTCAAAGTCCTGGATACTGGGAAGTCCTAGAGAAGGCTCAGTGTGAAGTCTGATGATTCTTTGTGGATTCTCCAGTTCCTGGCAGGCTGCTCCTTTCCTGTGCCATGGACCTTGGGGTTATGCCTGCCTTTGCTGCATGCAGTGCGCCCAGGGTACCCAGGAAAGTGGGGGAGGACTTACTTTGGTTCTCACTGTGAGGCTAAGGACCCAAACGAATATACTGGATTTTTATGGGCCAAGGACTCATCCTTCATTCATTCCTCCACTCAACAAACATTTATAATGTACTTTCTTTAGGTGTAACTGTGCTAAATTCTGTGAAAGGCAGAAATAATTCTAAGACGAGAGTCCCATCCATCTTGAAGTCTTTTTGGAAACATTTGGGATAAATCATAATGTTTTAGAACTATGCAATCCCAGTCTTTAAGGACTAAATGGGCTGAGAAGACATACATATCTGAACAGCTAATGAAATAGTAATTAGTGATAATATTAGCCCTAGACAATTGTAGCAGAAACAGCGCAACGCAGCGAGTGATGATATACGCTAGCTAAGTTGCTCAGATAATGAAGACTCTAGCAGTTGGTCAAGAGAAGCTTCCTTGAAGTAGAGTGCCTCGGGTTATGCCTTGAAATACATACAAAGGCAGAGAAGAAGAGAGAAGGAACAAGAAAGCAAAATGCCAATGCTTTGAGATGATTATTCCTGGGAAAAATGTATGCTAAATCAGTTATGCTGGCCAACGCCACCTTCTCTGCCATTAGGATCCATGGTCTAGAGCTGTTGTAACTTTTCTAACACTTTTGTTCTCTAAAATCTTTATTTTTAAGATTTTATTTATTTACTTGACAGAGAGAGATCACAAGTAGGCAGAGAGGCAGGCAGAGAGAGAGAGAGAGGAGGAAGCAGGCTCCCTGCCAAGCAAAGAGCCTGATGTGGGACTCAATCCCAGGACCCTGAGATCATGACCTGAGCTGAAGGCAGAGGCTTAACTCACTGAGCCACGCAGGCACCCTCGTTCTCTAAAATCTTAACAGTTTATGCATTCCATGTAATAAGTGAACTCTAACCAGCAAGGTAATAGTATTGCCAGTTTCCCAAGAACCTGGGCCTAAGGTAGCAATTGACCTCAATCCTAATTTGCTTCTAGTTCATACAAATGGCTCCAAATGGCCATAGGAAGATGGATGGCCTTTTTCCAGCTTGACAAGCCTGTGAAGCCAGAGGTGACTAGAGATTTTTTTTTTTTTAACGTCTGAGCAGAAAAATATCTACAAAGACCCAGAAATACCTAGGTCCAGTGGCTTTGGTTGGCTTGATGAAGTTCTTGTTTCGCAGGGTTCCAAGCTGTGTGGATGGAGTGACTGTGTCTGGTCAGCTCAGCTCTGGCTCCTTTTCCGCAAAGAACACTGCACTCTAGTCTCTTGGACAAAGCTGGATCTTTGCTTTTAATTACAGCAGCATACTGAGAATGGACAGGCTTCTTACTTTTGTTCTTATGTTAACTCATCCCATTCCTTCAGTTTCCTTCCTATTCTTTTACCTAGAAGATACTTTTGGAAATCCAAGTTCTCTCAAGGTGGTACCTAGGATAATGAATTCCAGAGATGGGAGCAGGGGAACTCATCTGTATTAGTACTGTTAGTATTTGTGTACATTGGATTTTAGCTACTCAGGCTGGGCGAGGAAGCCAAAATCTATCAAGGACTCCTGAAGTTAGAAGCCATAAAGCCTAGTGGTGGAGAGTCTGGTCATATTAGTAGCCTATTAATATAATAGCTACCATTTATTGAATTCCTTACATGGCACCAGGCTATCTGATAATCTGATCTTTCCAGTAACTCTGGAAAGTAGGTATTATTCGTATTCCCTTTTTGTAGGTGGGGAAACTGAGGGTCGGGGAGGCTAGGTGACATCCCAAGTTATTATTTTTTTTAAGTTTGTTTTAGTAATCTCTACACTCAATGTGGGACTCGAACTCATGACCCTGAGATCAAGGGTTGCATGTTCTTCCAACTGAGCCAGCCAGGTGCCCCATTGCCCGAGTTCTTTTGGTTTTTGTTTTCGTTTTTTAAGATTTATTTATTTCAGAGAGTGAGAGAAAGAGGGTGGTGCGAGTGGGAGGAGGGATAGAGCGAGATCATGTCAAGCCAACTCCGATGTGGGGCTTGATCCTATGACCCCTGAGATCATCACCAGAGTCAAAACCAAGAGTTGGATGCTTAACTGACTGAACCACCCACGTGCTCCTGCCCAAGTTTTTATAACTAATAAGCAGCAGTTCTTCTGGTGGCTGGTTAGTTTGGAGGTCTGAGTCCTGGCTTGATCTTTCTAATTTACGAAGAGCTTTATCCCCCTTTCTGCAAAATTGTATGATGAAACCCCTGCCCCATAAAGCAGCTATGAGGATGGAATTAGAGAAGATTTGAGAAGTCTCCTGGGGGCTGGCATATAGTAAGTCCTTAGCAAAAGGTAGCCGCTCTATTTTATTTTATTTTTTTATTTTAAAAGCTATTTTATTTATTTATTTGAGTGAGAGAGATAGAGATAGAGAGAGAGGGCACAATTGGGGGGAGAGACAAAAGGAGAGGGAGAAGCAGACTCTCAGCTGAGTGGGGAGTCTGACATGGGGCTCAATCCCAGGACCTGGAGATCATGACCTGAGCTGAAGGCCGATGCTTAACCGACTGAGCCACCCAGGCACCCCAAGGTAGCTGCTCTTATTAAGAACCTGAGCCCCAGGTCTGGAGACCATCATTCCGTGATTATCTCTATGCTGGACCATGTGCAAGTTTCCCTGAGTGGCCAGAATGCACATCTGTGTGTATCTCCCTCATTTGCTGGAACAGTATGCATGCGCCAGTGCAAACACTGGGGTCAGTGCCAATTCCATTAGCCTGGGTAAATTGGGTGGGGAGCTCTTGACAATTGAAGGCATTCATGTAATATTCCTATTGGAATTTGTTGTGTGTTGGCAAATTGGTCCTATGGGAACAGTGCTTCTTCAGAAATCCAACGGTTGATACAAAAGACATCGGGCTCTGCAGCGCATTCGGTGATTCCAATCGTAGGGGAGAAAAGTCCCCTGCAATGAGACATAAGTGCCTTTCTGTGTAACATTTGGTGACTTTGATGGGCAGTTCCTGGCACCCATAGCATTAAGGATTATGTCTCACTCCATCATGAAAATCCTGTTATGTGGCATATGGCGCTTGTCTCCAGATCCACACACTGTGATGGGGAGCTCATGCAAAATACAGCCCATGGAAAACCAAACGAAGACTCACAATCATGCTTTTTCTTCCAACGTTGAGATTTCACTTGATGAAAAGCCCGGGGCATGACACCTGACATGGGATGAAGCAGAGTGAATCTGCAAAACCTTCCCTGCTGACTTCCTCTCCCTCTTCACGTTCTCCTCTTCACTAGTCTTTCCTTTATATCAGCTACATCTTCCGAAAAATACTTCACGTACGAAGTCAGTCCTCTCTTCAAGAACTTTCAGTGGCTCCCCATTGCCTCTGGCACCAAGAGCAAACACCACAGCCTGCGTCTTTTCCACAACTGCACTCCCCATTTCACTGACCCATTCAGTAATTTTTAAAATCTGGTACCTATTTATCGTGCACCTACTATGTCCCAGCACAGTGCTAGGTACTGGGGCCATGTCTGTGAACCAGGGACCTGCTGTCTTTTTTTTTTTTTTAAAGATTTTTTTTTTTTTTTTTTGACAGAGAGAGACACAGTGAGAGAGGGAATACAGGCAGGGGGAGTGGGAGAAGGAGAAGCAGGCTTCCCGCTGAGCAGAGAACCCTATGTGGGGCTCGATCCCAGGACCCTGGGATCATGACCGGAGCTGAAGGCAGAGGCTTTAACCCACTGAGCCACCCAGGCGCCCCGGGACCTGTTGTCTTAGTCAGACTCTTCTGCTTCTCGCTTTTCACCTGGTACCTGCTTATTCTGTTGGGGCACCTGTACACACTGCTGGTCCCCTATGGAAATGTCTCCCCTTCTCCTCTCTGCCCATGTATGCTTCTCACCACAGCGGCTAAAATTGCTATTAAAATGCAAGCCTCCTCCACACGCTCCACACCTAGGGGTAGCAAGCAGGAGCCCAGGAGGGCCTGCCTAGTGCAGAAGGCTGAAAGATCCCTAGTCAGAAACCATCTGTCTAAAGCCTTTGTATGCAAGTAAAAGAAAAAACTCCCAAAGACTTTACATGTGCTAATTCATTTCATAAAGGCTCATTAAGTAGGGAGGAGGAACCCAGGTCCTGGCTAGAATGATCCCTGAAGGTGATAGACAGAAAATACAGCAAAACTTTTGTTATCACAGACTGTGTATGTGTCTTGGTGTGGGGAGGAGAAGACGCAGGTTGGATTGATGGACCAAAACTTTAGCCATCTTTGGTATGCCATTTTAGTGTCATGAATTGCTTTGGAACAAGTGGATAGGACTTCCTCAAGTAATTGCATTTAGACTTGGTGATAGAAATGGAAATCTGAAATGAAAACAGTGGAGCCTGTGACAGTCATTCAGTTAATTACATGCTGAGTTGCTACTAGATGTCAGCCAAGCCTGCTCCCAACATATGTGGGATCCAGGACAAATGTACAAAGGGAATCCCACATACCATATGTCTAAAGATTTACAAGTTATAAATTAAGCTAACACTGTTTAATAGAATGTGTTCTGCCTTCCTACCTCAAGCAAATATAGCCTATCTTTATCACGATGTGAAAGCTCAGGTTCAAGTTTAAAATGCTTGGATTCTGGGGCGCCTGGGTGGTGCAGGCATTAAGCATCTGCCTTTGGCTCAGGTCATGATCCCAGGGTCCTGGGATCGAGCCCCACATCGGACTCTCTGCTCTGTGGGAAGCCTGCTTCTCCCTCTCCCACTCCCCCTGCTAGTGTTCCCTCTCTCGCTGTCTCTTTCTCTGTCAAATAAATATACAAAATCTTAAAAAAATAAAATTCTTGGATTCTGTAGCATTCCAGACTGAACAGGACAGCACAGATGGGTCAGCTGAGGGCTCCCAGTCCCCAGCCTGACCTGCTGACCCCCTTCTCTTCCATTCCATCTCTGTCCTGTCCTATGAGGGACCTCACACATGTGTGTGGATTCCCTGGCCCTCCCATGCAAGGGTTTGGCACACTGGCTGTGTGTTCCACCCTTACAAGGATGGACAGGGGACAGGGACCTGCCAAGGCCCTAGAAGCAGGCACAAGGCCATTTATTTAGGGAGGAAATTCCTAGGTCCTGGGCATTTATGGTACGCACTAGAAGGGAAGGGCCCGACTCTGGCTGGGCATGTTCATTTGATCCAGGGGATTCCTGCTTCTGGGAGCAGTGCAGCCAACGGAGGGCCAGAGCAAGGCTTCTAAAGTATGGGGCCAGGTGCGTGCCATGGCATGGGAATAAGATGATTCCAATAGGCGCCCTCTCCCCCGGAAACTTACAACGTGGCAAAACAGACATACAGGTATGTAGCCCACTCTAATGCAGTGGGATAAAGAAACGTTCCCTGGGCTGAAACCAGGAACAAAGAAAGGGATACAGCAGGGGAGGTTGGATCTGAGGAATGGCAAATCCAGGAAGAAGAGCCAGAGAGCAGGCTATCAAATGCCTTTTCTTTTTTTAATATTTACGTTGGCGTTCATTGAGGTGTGATTAACATTCGGTCAAGTACTCAAATTGCTACAGCGCCTGCAAATCACAGGCTCTCTCTTGCTCCGTCCCTTGCCCGTCAATATCTCCTGCCCAGAGGTAGCCACCATTCTGACCTCTGGGGCTGTAGATTACTTCTGCCTCTTTTTGAGCCTCATAGAAATGCAATGGTATGATATGTATCTTTGCTGGTTTCTTTCACTCAACAGTGTGTCTGTGAAATCCATACATGTTGTTTTGTATAGCTGTAGTGTGTTCTTTTTCACTGTTGTGCAGCATTTAATGACATTAAAATATGACCTTTCATTTATCCATTTTATGTTTGATGAACATCTGTGTTGTTCTCAGTTTGGGACTGTTATGAATAGTGCTGCTACGGATTTTCTCATTCATGTATTTTGGTGAACATTTATGTCATTCTTTAAAGTTCTTTTTTTTTTTAAATCATTTCAGACTTTAAAAAAAAAAACAGACTCTAATTGCCCCCAAACACTTAAAGCCTTAAAGTTTTTAAATTTCTTTTCTGTTTTCTGTTATAGAGATATAAGCAAAATATATACTTAGCCAGTGATCTGTGTTTATTGTTTGAAATAAAAGATACAGTTGGTCATCAGATTTACATTTTATTAGTGCCTTTTAAAGCCTGTGGTCCATAATTACTCATTGTTTGCTTGTTTTTTTCAGAAAAAGCTACAGCTGTGGGGCATCTGGCTGGCTCAGTCAATAGAGTGTGCAACTGTTGGTCTTGGGGTTGTGAGTTCAAGTTCCGTGTTGGGTACAAAGATGTCTTAAAAACAAAATCTTGAAAAAAAAAGAAGAAAAAATTATAGCTCTTTACATTTCTAATCAAATATTATTATTGAAACTCCATTTATCCCTTCTGCATTCTTGAAGCCAGAATGCTTTCTGCCCCCCTTGAAATGTTGGAGAAAGTATCCGATTTCTCCCACGCCTGCTTCTGCTCATGAGCCACGGCCATGAGAAGAATCCTGGGTTCGGGTCTCCACAAGCCTCTTTCCAAGTGAGTTAATGGTAAGTCTGAGAGTCTGGCTATAGGACCTGTAACTCGTGATTTGTAAAGGCCTGGATTTTTAAACGTCCATTGCCAAGTGAATAACCAAAACATAAACACACACACACGTACATGGGTGTGTTGAGACCTCCAATGCAGAAGCATCTTTGCTTTAGGTAGCTTTAATGCAAAAATGGATGACTGGCAGGCGGGTTAACGGCAAGTTCCTCCCGTCCATATGTTTTATGTATTTCTCACACTTGCTCTTCCCACCTCAACCCTACAGTGTAATACTCAGCGTGCACAATGGAAGTTTGCTCTGTTTCCCAGAAGACAGTGGTGTTCACATTGAACGTGCCGCCCCATTGCTTCTCCTCACAGCTCCATGTCGCCAAAACACAGGATATTTTCTTCTTCAGGATCAGAAGCCTATCTCACTGAGATAGGCTTTTAACTGCCACCCAACACAACAGGTGCTGAAAATCTGTGGATTCTTACTAAATACTTCTTGCTTGATGGAAGCAAAATATCTAGGCAAAGGGGAAGACAGAATAGACTACCAATCCCTTGGAAATCCCTGCTACCCCATTATTCTAAGATTTTCTCATTGTTTGCCAATCCAACAGCATCCCTAGCTTTTTGTACATTTCATCCATATGTTTCAGACGCATGTATGTTTAAATTGCTAAAAGGCAGATTTAGAAAAGCAACCCATTGTCAAAGATCCCTTAGGATCCATCTGACTTAACTATGAACCAGATGTCTCATTTTCCCAGTAGGAAATAGACTTTGAACTTGGAAAGTTCACATTCTGTTTTCTACCCATCTCAACACAGTGAAAGGATTTGCAAATTGGTCAAGTGAGCCTCTTCTATCCCAGAGCGATGGAGCATGGTTTGCATTGTGTGGGCTGTCACAGGAGAATGGGCTCTGAGTTAGGAAATCTGTGTTCTGCTTCAAATTCCTCTACATATTCAGGATGACCTCTGGGAAGTCTCAAGTTCTGGGGGCCTTTGTTTCACCATCAGTAGACAACCATGCCTTGACTACGATGTCAGGTGATAGAAAAGAGAGGTGCAGGATGTTTTCAGCTTGCTGAGGGAAAGAAAACCACATAACCCCCAAAGGCAGGCTCTCATAGTAAATAGATCTTTTAGAAGATTGATTTATTTATTTAAATACTCTCTACATCCAGTGTGGGAATCAAACTCATGAACCCCATGATCAAGAGTTGTAAGCCCCACCAACTGAGCCAGCCAGGTGCCCCTAGACTGGGAGCCTGCTCAAATGTGATTGTGTCTCACGCATTCATATAGACTCCTATGGTATTGGAAGGATTTGTAGAGACACTGTCTATCTCAATTGTCCATCTGGCCAATAAGCTTTTTAGTAGCATTTTAATAGACAGACACAAGGCCTCTGCTTAAATGCTACCTGCCCAAAGACTTCAAGCGGCCCTATTCTTTGTGGAACCACTTTTGCCTTTAGTACCATTTTTCTTAAATTCAGTTGGAACCCACACCTGTGAGGCTTCTGCCTCATGTTTCTGATCCTTTCCTCTGGACTCACGAAGTTCAAGTTCATGCTTTCTTCCACACGATGGCTCTTCAGATATTTGAAGACTGCTCTCATCACATCTCTCCTTCTGCAGAAAAAAAGTTACTTTCCATAGCATCAAATTCTACCCCCATCCCAGAAACTTGCTGAGCTGCAAATGGTAAGACTCAGGGATCTTGGACATACTCCCGGATATCCCCCTAACAGGAGTCTCATCCAAGCAACACCACATGCACTGTCCTGAGCCAAGGGGATCGGAAGGTGAGACACACCTCCTTGAGCCATTTCTCATGTATGCTGAAAGGCCAAACGGGCTTTGTGTTGAGAATCCTGTTTGAACCCTGTGGATTCTCGGGAGGACTTGAAATTTGTCTGCGGAGAAATTGTTGATAGCAGACATTAAACAAAGCATAACCTAAACTGATAACCAAATGATGGCCAATCTCTTTTATGCAAATGAAGGGGCAGATACTTGTTGAACAGCTGCAAGGTTTAACATTTTGTAAATGAAGACACTAAGGCATAGAGAGGTTAAGGTGACTCTTCCCAAGTCAAGGACCAAGCACTTGGACACTGTCTTGCAAGACTCCCGTCTTTTCCACGAAGCCAAACTACCTTCCCTTTCATGTGGGAGGTCAGGAAATATCTTTTCCCAATTCAATCCTTCTTCCTATAGGTGATCTGAGGTTGTTTTGCTTCATAGAAGCACTGGGTGTACCTTTGCTTTCCTGAGCCCTGGGACAAGCTTCTAGATCCTTCCAGTAACCGGCACCTGTGTCACTCACCTCAGTAATGGCTCTGCTGAGACAAGAGGTGTCCGCAAGGGCCGGAAAGCTTTACTTATATCCCAACCTAAACAAACAAACTCACAGGGACCAGAATCTCTTGGGAGGTTGGGGGTATCAACCAAAAGTTTAAAAGCCATTGACAAGGTCCAGGGCTCACATAGGTCCTTGTGCTCAGAAAGGCCCAGGACTAGTTTCAATGTTCCATTGCCACCACTTAAAAATTCTTGAAAAAAATTTTTTTTAAAGACTTATTTATTTATTATAGAGAGAGTGTGTGTGAGTGGGGGGGAGGGGCAGAGGGAGAGGGAGAGAAGGAAAGAAGCAGACTCCCCGCTGAGCACGGAGTCAAAGGCGGGTCTCGATCTCATGACCCTGAGATCATGACCTGAGCCAAAATCAACAGTCAGACGCTTAACCAACTAAGCCAAACAGACACACCCTGAATTGTTGAGAAATTCTTGAATAAGGGACCCCCACATTTTTATTTTGCATGAGCTCCACAAATGATGTAACCAGTCCTGATAAGGCCGGTCCTCTGCTGACACAGGGCAAGAAGGACCTCTGTCCTGGGCCTCACACTTTAGAAGACCCCGCCTACCCAGTAGTGTGCCAGTAAATGTTTAATAAATGTCTGTGCAGAGGAGTTGGGGGAGGGGTGCGGAGGGCAAGAGGTCTGTAGTGTTTGCAACTTTCATGGTGTAAACAGTCCCACCATAGCTGCCTTCCAGCCATCACTGTGATGTTGCCAAGCCCCCACTGGGAAGAGATGCCCCAGCTGGCTCTCCCAAGCTGGCATGAGCCAGTTCTGGTACACTGCCGTGACATAGCTCAAATGCCAAATGAATGAATGAATGAGGGACTCTAAGAACACACGGATGTTTCCGTAGCTCAGGATCCATAATTCTAAACAGCCACTCTTATGAATAATTCTATTCATAGACACTTCTCCATTTCTTGGCCTAGTTCCCAAGCCAACAACAATCACGACAGCAAAACACATCTGAAAATCATGAAGCTTCCTGGGTTGTGGAGCTGCTGAGGTCAGAGAGGGACACCATCTTGGAGTCCAGAAGGGATTTGAGTGTGAAGGTTAAAAAAAGGACAAATTAATTTCTAAAACCCTATTTTCTGATAGAGTAACCACAGTAGACTCTTCCATAGCAAATTGTTTCCTGACTTTCACCTCATGGTACTGGAGGCATTCTCACATTAGCACTGAACTCACACCCCTTGTGCTTGGTAGCTGAGGGACACTTCGCAATAGTAAATCACTCGTTTATCACTCTTAAATCTTTGAATATGTAGGTCTACATACAGTGGGTGTAGGAAGATTCCAGTGGGCATTGAATACTACAATTGCAAATAGTTTTTTTTAATTTTTTAAAAAGATTTTATTTATTTATTTGACCGAGAGAGACATCACAAGTAGGCAGAGAGGCAGGCAGAGACAGAGGGGGGAAGCAGCCTCCCTGCTGAGCAGAGAGCCTGACTCAGGACTTGATCCCGGGACCCCGAGATCATGACCTGAGCTGAAGGCAGAGGCTTTAACCCACCGAGCCACCCAGGTGCCCCACAAATAGTTTTATTTCTATAAGTGTATGTAGTAAGATTGAACCCCAGGACAACTGACTTCTAGCAAAATACTTTAAATATCATTTAATTATTATTATCATTGATTTAATTCAGTTTAAAACTTGAATACTCTTTGCCATTTACAGTTTGCCTTTTTAAAAATTTTGGATACTGTAGAAAAACAACCTTTTTGGAAACACGAAAATATTTTAAAGAATGTGTACATGTATTTTATTTTGGGATCCAACTGTGTTGACATTTTATATATTTAATACAATTACTTTTTTTTTAATCCTTTGGCATGGGTTGGCAGGTAAACTGCCTATTTTTGTAAATAATGGTTTTTTTAAAACTTTATTTATTTATTTATTTGAGAGAGAGTAAGCAAGACAAAGAGAGAGAGAACATGAGTGGGGGAGGGCAGAGGGAGAAGCAGCAGACTCCCTGCTGAGCGGGGAGACCGCCACAGGGCTTGATCCCAGGGCCTGGGGATCATCACCTAAACATCTTTTTTTTTTTTTTTTAACATATTATCTATCAGAACATTGGGTTACAGTGGCAGCAGAGTAGTTGAGATAGACCTTATGGTCTGCAAAGCCTCACATTTTTATTACCTGACCCTTAACGGAAAAACTTTGTGGACCCCTGCTTTTTTTTTTTTTAAGTTTTATTTTTACTTACATAATTTTTACTCCCTACATGAGGTTGGAACTCATGACCCTGAAATCAAGAGTCACATGCTCTTCTGACATTGCCAGCCGGGCGCCCCGGCTGATCCCGGCTTTAGAGGGTAACTGACAATTCCACAAGTTATATGAAGGACCTTGATTTTAATAACATATAATACAAACAGGGAGTTCACTGTAATAAAGGCAAGAAAAATAAATTTTACGGAAAAAATAAAAGATAAGTTCCCCATTATGTATGTCCATAAAGTATTGTTCATCTAAATATTTTTGGCCCATCGAAAGAAAAACCAGGGATGCCTGGCCTGCTCAGTCAGTAGACTCTGGCCTGCAGAGTCTCAGGCTCTTGATCTTAGGGTCATGAGTTCGAGCCCCACCTTGGGAGGAGAGCCTACTTAAAAAAAAAAAAAAAGAAGAATATCCAGACATGCATAATCACAATTAAATTTAGTCGTTGATATTTTGCTGACTTCCAAAAGTAGAAAAAAATCACTTGATACATATTCATTGATCTTTTTGTTATAAAGGTGTCATTGTCAAGGTAGAAGACAGAACATAGAACATATGTTATAATCTGTTGCCTTGGCTTACAATTTTTAATTACTAGGTGTATGTTACATGGGCCTCTGTTAGTGTGCTTGCTCTGGGCCCTTCAGATATTAGGGGGTGCATGCAGAGGCTTGGTGAGTGTGTCAACAATTGGTTGTCAAGAGCCAGTTCTTGGTCTACTGGGGTCTTGTGCTCTGAGAAATGTTGCCAATGCCTGATGAGAACAGCAGAGCTCACCTGCCTGCAGCCACCACAGGACATTGACACAGAACCCAGTAAAGCACTTGCTATGGATTGCATGGTGTCCCCTCAAACTTCATATTTTGCAGCCCTAACCCCCAATGTGGCTGGATTTGGAGATAGGCCTTCCAGGAGGTCAAGAGGTTAACTGAGGTTGTAAGGATGGAGTTCTAATCCTGTAGGACTATGGCCTTGTAAGAAAGGAAAGAGATCTCTCTCTTTCTCTCTCCCTTTCTCTTTCTCTGTCTCCCTCTGTCTCTCCCTGCCTCTCTCCTCCCCATCTCCTGCCTTGTAAGGACACTTTGAGAAGGTAGCCGTCTGCAAGGTGAGGAGAGAGGCTCACCAGAAACCAATCTTGCCAGAAACTTGATCTTGAACTTGGCAGTTCCAGAACTGTGAGAAAATTAATTTCTACCGTTTAAACACTTCCCCTGTACCCAACTATGTTTTGCTGCTACAGCATGGAGAGAGGACTACCGTGTGTCTGAGACCGAGATGCAGGTGTGCGTGCACTTACACACACACTGTGAGAGCCACGAGGGGAAGGTGTTGAAGAGGGGAGAAGCAAGCCTGAGGAAGGAGAACCTGCACAGCCCAGTCATTAGCCCACTTGGTGAGTGGGGGGCAGTTGTGTCTAGAGGTGGGAGGAAGAGGCTACTACTAGGCTTTATCTACTCCCTCTAGTTCTCTTTCAGGTTGGCAACATATGTAGCCTCCAGAGTGAGGTGTAGATTGTGGCCTTAGTCTATTGATTGTCCCACAGCCCGACAAATAAATGCTACTGTGTCTTATTAACTCCTTTTCTTGTCAACTCCTTGCCATTCCTCCAGGAAGCCTTAGGGCAGGTATTTGGGTAGAGAGAGGAAAACCGGATTCCTCCACAGCGCCTTTGTTGACCAGAACATGAAGAAAAAAACCTTGCAGGAGCCCAGATCCAGCTTTCCCTTGGGGGACAATGGCTGGGAAGAAATGATAGATGGCCCTGGGGGACAAACACATCTGCTTCTCATCAGTCCCCTTTGGGTGGCTGGAGGCTCCTGGCTCACCATCAGGGCATATCTACCCAGCAACCATTTGTTGCCTAGAAGCAAGATGAGTCTGTTTGATTATTTTCAAAGCAGGAGGAGAGAGCAGTGATGGAGCCTATGTGGATTCATGGTTGAGGTGGGAAGAAACTGGGTCAGAATCTCAGTGGGGAGACCTTGGTTCCATGACAGAAGTATGGTCAGGGGTGGGGCCAGCACAGGGAGCCATTGCTTTCTTCGAGCCCAGTCTCTCAAAGAAACATCTTTCCAGCCACAGGTTGACCTGTCTGCAGTTAAAACCTTGAGAAGAAGACACTAAAGTGTTCCATCAGACAGGGAAGCCAGGTGATCACAATGAATAATGAGCTGCCACTGAACCTCAGGATAGATATCATTAAACAAGTGAAATAGACAGAAAATAATAAGTGTTGGCAAGGGATCTGGCAGACCTGTCCTGGCGGCATGAATATAAACTGATTAGCTGCTCTGGAAAACAGTCGGGTGGTGCCTCAACCACCTGATTCAGCAGTTCCACTTCTGGGACTGTAGCCAAAAGAACCAAAAGCTAGGACTCAAACAGGTATTGGTACAGCCATGTTCACAACAGGATTATTCATGACAGCCGAAACATGGAAGCAGCCCCGTGGCCATTGACAGATGAACCGATAAGAGCAATGTGCTCTACACACACAGTGGACTGTTATTCAGCCTTAAAAAGGAAGAAAATTCTGACAGACCCTAAAATGTGGATCAACCTCAAAGCTCTTATGTTAAAATAAACCAGTTGCCAAAGGACAAATACTATATGAGTCCACTTATATGGGGTACAGAGAGGAGTGAATTGCATAAAGATGGAAAGTAGCATGGCAGTTGCCAGGAGCGGAGGGGAACAGGAATGGGCAGTGGGCACCAAGTTCCTGTTTTGCAAGATGGAGGATGTCCCGTGAATGGATGATGGCTTTTGTTGCACAACAGTACACATGTACTTAATGTCTGAGCTGCGCACTTACAGATAATTAAAATGGGAAATTTTATGGTATGTATCTTTCACCACCATTTTCTCAAAGGAGCAAAAGAGAGGGCAGGCAGAAGGAGGTACCTTTTTCCTATGCCATGACATTCCTCGGCTGGCTTCTCTGGATATCTGAACCTGCCCCAAGTTGGACCCTGAGTACAGTCCCCTATGGAGCCTGTAAAAATAACAAGGGTTATGAAATCAGAATCTCTGGAGTTATGTCCCTGGGCATGGATATTTTTTGGTCTTTTTTTTTTTTTTTTAAGATTTTTGTTCATTTGTCAGAGAGAGCACAATCTTGGAGAGTGGGACGCAGAGGGAGAAGCAGGCTATCCCCTGAGCAGGGAGCCCAAGGCAGGACTTGATCCCAGGACTCTGGGATCATGGCCTGAGCCGAAGGCAGACGCTCAACCGACTGAGCCACCCAGGTGTCCCTTGGTTTTTTCTTTTTAGGTAGGCTCCAGGCCCAGAGTGGAGCCCAACATGGGGCTTGAACTCACCACCCTGAGATGGAGACGAGGTGAAGAGCTGGATACTTAACTGGCTGAGCCCCCCAAGGGCCCCTGGGCATGGATGTTTTTAAAGGCTGCCTAGGTGATTCTTACGTGCAGCCAGGGTGGGGAACTGCTGCCTTAGATACTGTCTGCAGACCCCTGCAACTCAAATTTCGACATTTTTGGTGGTAAAATATACTTGACATAAAGTTTACCATTTAAGCCATTTTATTTTTTTAAAAGATTGTATTTATTTATTTGGCAGAGAGAAAGCACAAGCAGGGGGAGCTATAGGCAGAGGGAGAGGGAGAAGCAGGCTCCCTGCTGAGCAAGGAGCCTGATGCAGGGCTCAATTCCAGGACCTCAGGATCACGAGCTGAGCTGAAGGCAGACACCTAACCCACTGAGCCACCCAAGCACCCCTAAACCATTTTAAAGTACAATTCAAGGACACAGGATACGTTTGTGTTGTGTGAAGCTATACGCCACCACCTAGTTCTAGAACTTTTCTGTTACCTCAGAAGTGGACTAGACACCCATTAGAAGTTACTCCCCATTCATCCTTCCCCCAGTCTTTGGCAACCACCATTCTACTTTCTGTCTCTGTCAAATTTACCTATGCTAGATAGTTCGTATATGTGGAATCACATGATACCTGTCCTTTTGTGTCTGGCTTATTTCACTCAGCGTGTTTCCAAGGTTCATCCATATCATAGCATGGATCACTACTTCATCCCTTTTTTATGGCACCATAATATTCCTTTGTGTGGATAGACCCCGTTTTGTTTATCCATTCTGCCGATGGACACTTGGGTTGCTTCCACCTTTTTGGGTATTGGGAATAATGTCACCGTGAACATGGTTGTGCAAGTATCTGTTCAAGTCTCTGCTTCCAGTGCTCTTAGGTATATACCTCAGAGTGGAATTGATGGCCCACGTAGCAACTCTACATTAAGCTTTTGGAAGATTCTCAATTTTATATTCTCTATTTTACATTCTCAACATCAAAAAGATGGCACCTTTAAAAATCGTGTTGAGAAATCACCTCCTCTTTTTAAATTAAGTCTTACCATGGAGGTCCCATCTTGGAAGTCTTTTAATCCCTAAAAGAGTTTGGAGAAACCTCAAAGCACTGAGAAGGCTGCACTGAGAAGGCACCTCCTGGGGTCCCGTCACAGAACTCCACTTGCCCTCAAGGCGCTACCCTGGTGTTAAGCCCTGAGACTTACTTCTCTCTGGCACTGGTGCCATGGGCATCTGAATGAGCAATCTCCCAAGGCGTGGAGGGAAGCCTTCCCAGCCAAGCAGCAAGGCAGCCTGAGACAGCACCTCCTCCTGCCTTCTGGCCTCCTAATATGCTTTGCATTAAAATACCCATTTTGGCTTCGCCTTTGAGTCAGTTCTCGGGGGAGCAATAAAAGATGAACCATTAACATGTGGCCCATGGAAATGTTGAGGACGGAGAAATGACGATAATTTATTCAATTTAGTCCTTTTCTGCACTTTTCCCACACGCCAGCATTGCTTGTGGTGATAAGCGTCCTAATCTCTTCCCTCCCTCTCTGGGTCTCAGTTTCCCTATCTACTAAAACAAGCAAGGAATCTCCAAGAAGCACCTTCCAACTCTAAACACTGCATGAATCACATTCAGGCAGAGCCTGGCTCTCACCAACTCCGGGCACCCACTCGCTGCGATGGAGTGGTAAGCAACGTTCTGGGAGACATTTTCTTTCCCGGGTGAAATGGTATGAAATCAATTTCTTTTATAATGATACCAGGCTCAAACCCTCCAAAATTGAGCTCCACCCTTGGATCTGTTGTAGAATAAGGTTTTATTTGCAGAATTTTCGTGTGACCTTTTCTGAGGCAGAACAGTGTGTTGGGGGGTGAGGTGGGGGAGTGGGAAATGGGGGTGGGAAATGCTGGATTGTGATTAACCAGATAATGAACCCCGTCTGCTTTTAATCAGCCCCTTCCTGTTCTCCCAGACCTCTAAACTTTTAATATTAATGGAAACAGATTTGAATTCTGGAAAGAGCTATTCTGGAAAATAATTGGATATTTACTAGGTGAAAAGTGAAATTGTACAGGCATTTCATAGGGTTTGGTATTTGACAGGTGCCATTTTTCTTTCCAATGTCTTGCATACCTCTGTTTTATAAACCAGTATGGATAGTGGCATAAAAAGATTACAGGTTTACATGGTGGTGAGGCCTGGGAATATGTTCAAGGAATTGGGGGTTGGTGGGTAGAGAGAGAGAGAACTTCAACTGGGGACAAAGCTAAGGTGCTGGAATTAGTAGGGCAGAATTATTTGAAGACAAAGAATGGTGGGTCTTTAAAAGAAATAGAGCCATGTTCATAAATGGGGATTGTGCCCAGAGAGAGAGTGAGAGATGTTACCTATGGAACTTACCTATGGAAGTCTGACTCCATCTGGGAAAGTAATGACTCCCTTGGTTTCCAAAAGGACTTTGTGGTTACATGAAGTAGGAAGGCATTAGAAGGGAGTGGGGAGTTTTATTGAAACAAGGGGCAGACCTCTCCAGGGTTTTAGGCAAGCAGAGCAAACTCTAGGCAGATCTGCTACAAAGGGAAGAAAGAGGGCTGCGCCAGTGGGTTGACTCAACCCTCTTGGGTTCTTTGCCTTGAGGTCCTCTCCCTTCAGTTGTTACTGCTGGGGGCATCATCACCCGCACGTGTTTCTCCTTTAATGGTCTGGCCCTAGTGTGGACAAAGCACTTTAAAGAATTCCTCTAGATGTAGTTGGATCAGGCAGATGTGTTAAACAAATTATTTTGCTCTCCATGAAGGAGAGAACCCAAAGGAATACTTCATAAAGAGTACAAGCAGGCTTTCTGCGTCGACATTTTCCTGAGGCTGCTAGAATTTACTTGTAGTCCCGGATAACTGGGACTTTACCAGAATCTTAGCTGCTTTTTGGTCCTACTGGCTCCCCGATAGTCTCCACACGGTGGTCTCCATCTTATTGCCCCCACAGAGAGTGGGAGCATCTGGTCCTCTTTTCCTTTCTGGGTTTGTTTTCACAGCCTTATTTTTTTTTTTCTCCCTGGTTCTGGTTTTCAAGCTGTAGGATGCTCCTCGTTTTCCATCGATTGGCAGGATGGGGTGTGTCTTTCATCTGTGAGCGTGATGTTGGTCACAGGCAAGCCTGGGCAGGAAAGTCTGGACAGCTCAGTGCACATTGAGCCACTGCTTGGAGAACAATGGAGCCTCACTGATGAAATAGCATATTTAGGTTTTGAGGGAGACAGAATAACTTCGCAGGACTTTATTCATGACCTTTAGGGAGGACAGGTAGGAGACTTAGGCAAGTACCCCAATCATAAAAAACGGCTTTCTTCTGTGAAGGAGCGTTGGATGGCCATGTGTATCATTTGGTCTTTTCAAATATTTTTAGGTGGTTAGTTAGAGCAAAAGACGAAATATTTTAGCTTCTGCGAATTCATGAAGAAGACGGTGCATTTTCAGCTTATCCTGGAAACTAGGTCTTTCGGAGCACTATCCTTGCAGATGTGGAAATTGAGGCCAATATGGAGGAAAGAACTTGTCAAAGTCACTTGGTAAATCACCAACAGAGCCAGGCCTAGCCTCCGGGTTGCTTGAGCATGAGGGCAGTGCACTTTCAAGTAATGAATTTGGGGGAACAGAATTAAGGCAATAGAATTAAGCTTTTGGCTTAACACAGACATCAAACCCAGGATCAAGGACATCAAAATATTGCTTTCTAATCTATGGTTCTAAAGGTTCCTGATTGGTACAGGAATCTGAGCAAGAAAAGCTCTCTTCATTCCCACATGTTTCAGCTTTATCACTTAGTCTCTGCTGGTTCCAGCCAAGAGCTAGTCCCTGCTGGAAAATTTCTATTATTTTCTTCTCCAATTATTGCTTCCACTCCTCTAAACTTATATAGGACACTGTGTTCATTCCATAAAATTCACAGAAGGTATGTCTGGAGTGAATTGGGTGAGGGGTTGAAAAGGAGAGGACAGAAAGGGAGAGGCTGGGTTTCCTTGCATCCATGGGCCAAGCTCAACCAACCAAAGGCAACAGCTTGGGTTATGTTTTCTTGAGTGCTCATCTTCAATACACTATTTGGAGAGACCTGATGTTGACCAGATCCCCTCTGAGGACCACCTCCCCTAGTCTGCAACTTTCTCACTCTGTCAAAACCCAGCTGAAGAAACCACTGCCCATTTTGTAGTTGGAATAATAATACAGCTTATCTATGTGCCAATGATTCACTTTGTGGAACATTTATGGCAATGTTTTTATTGAGGTGGAATTCACATAGCATGGTATTAACTATTTTCAGTGAACAATGCAGTGGCATTTAGTACATTCATGATGTTGAGTAACCATCACCTTTATCTAGTTGCAGAACAATTCCATCACCCCATTCCCCTCTTTCCCTGTCTCTGGCAACCACCAGTCTTCATTCTTTTCTCTGTTGCTCTACCTATTCTGGATATAACATATAAATTGAATCATACAATACGTGATCTTTGCGGTCTGACTTCTTTTACTCAGCATAATGTCTCTAAAGTTCATCCAAGTGGTAGCACGGATCAATAACACTCCATTCCTTTTTATGGCTGAATAATATTTCACCACCTGGGTATCCCACAATGTATTTATTCAGTCATTCTTTGATGGGCCTTTGGGCCATTTCCGCCTTTTGGCTATTGTAAATAGTACTGCTTCTGAATATGTGTGTACATATGTTTGCTTCAGTAGCTGTTTTCAATTCTTTGGGGTGTATATCTAGGTATGGAATTGCTGGGTCATATAGTAATTCTAGATTTACCTTTTTGAGGTACCATATGGCAAATTTTTAATACCATTTGGACTTCTCCTGACCTCTTCTCAAGCCCCTAATATTCCCTCATGCACAGTTGGTAAATCCTCAGGGCATAGTAACTGATTTGATTTGATTTTTTAAGATTTATTTATTTGAAAAAAAAGATTGATTTATTTGAGAAAGAGAGGGGGGAGAGGCATTGGAAGAGGGAGAGAGAGAATCAGAGAATCTCAAGCAGACTCCCCACTAAATGCTGAGCCCAAGACAGGGCTCCCTCTCATGACCCTGAGATCATGACCTGAACTGAAATCAAGTTGATGCTTAACTAACTGAGCCCCCCTTGTGCCCTTTAACTGATTTTAAAATCAGTCTATTTAGTCCAAAATTAGTCAAATATAACTTGTCAAGTAAATTTTACTGCAAAGTCATCATTAAATGCTTTCAAAACCAAACAGGAAATTCTTTTTGGATTTTAGATCAGCATTACCTACTAGAAATTTTTGCACCATCCAATAGGGTCGCCATTGGGCATGTGTAACCATTGAGCATCTGAAACGTGGCTGGTGAAACTGAAGAAATGAATTTTAAATTTCATTTTATTCTTGTTCTTTTTTTACTAAAAGGCAAATTTATGTAGCCACCTGTGGCTAGTGGCTATCCTAATTATGGTTCAGTATCTCCAATCCTTTTTAGCAGAATAAAAACTGAAGCTTATTCCCAAAGAGCATCTATTTTTCACATTACTGAAACATGATGATATATTTGGACATGAAGAAAAATAAATTTACTTTTCCTTATAGATATCAAGCATAAATACTCAATGCTAGAAAAAGTAGTGCAAAAATAGTATTTTTACACAGTGCTGGTGGTGGTATAGAATTTTTTTCAACAAGTGTTCATTCACACCCACATTCATTTATTTATATTATTGAATCAATGTTTTAGTTGAATGCTTATTATGTGCCAGGCAGTGTGCTATGTGTTGAGGACACAGAGATGACCAAGGCATGATCCCTCCCTTCAAAAGTGCACAGCCGAATAGGTAACTACGAAATAACAACACACTGTAATGATAATGGTTTACATTTTTTCAAAAAGATTTACATATTTATTTGAGAGATAGAGTGTGTGTACGGGGTGGGGGAAGGGGAAAGGCAGAGGGAGAGAATTCCAAGCAGAGTCCCTGCTGAGTGTGGAGCCCAATGTGGGGACCGACATGGGGTTCGATCCCACAACCCATGGGATTATGACCCATGAGATCAGCACCCGAGAGGAAACCAAGAGTCCAAGTTAACCAGCTGAGCCGCCCAGGCACCCTGATCATGGTTTTCATTTTTTAAGCACTAGGTCCATGCTAAGGACTCTGTGTACATCATTTCATGGAATCCTCACAATAGCCTTTTGAGGCAGTCTCATTTTACAAACAATGAGGCTGTGGCTTAGAGAAGTTAAAGAAGTTGACTTCTGTTGTCCTGTGAATGCCATAACTGAGGTCTATATAAGATACACTTCCTGCACAAATAAGGGAGTAATTCACTATGCGTGGAGTTTAAGTAGGAGTGGAAGGAGGGAAACTGAGCTGGATTTTGAAGGATGAGAAGAGCTATACCTAACAATGAGCCATTTGGTTCTGTAGCTTTGAAATATTTTGCACGTAATTGACCCAGCGACTCCACTTAAGGGAATTTATCTCGAGGAAATATCCAAAAGTAAGAGGAAAAAAAGCCCTACATGAATGAGAGTGTTCATATGTCTATTATTTATAATACGGAACTGTTGGAAACAACTTGCAGGTGCAACAACAGGAGACTGGTTAAGTGAATTATGGTCCCACTACTCTATGGAATATTAATGCAACCCATGACAAAACTTGAAATGATAATTAAAAAGGCTAAGGAGCAATACCAAAAATATGCATTGTATGATGTCAAGTGATAAAAGAAAAATACCACATTGTATATTCACTACGAATGCAATTACAGGCAACGTGATTATGTATGGACAGGGCTACAAAAGACTGACCCACATGCACAAAGAGTGGCATTCAGGCCATGACATCCAGCGTAAGAGTTTATTTTGTTGTTGTTTCCAATTTTTGTGTACTATTATTTTATCTTTCACTATAAAATAAGTGGAAATTGTAAAAGGAGACATCTAGCCTTTTTCCCTGGCTTTCATGTGACTTTTACTTGTTCCAAATAGTCATTTTCACTGGAAAATGTGAGATTCCTTTTCAAATGAATCAAATATGGAAAATATTGTGTGGTCCATTTTGTCTTAGCCAACTCAGAATTGGTCTCTGGGTAATGAAAGTAAGTTGAGAACTGTTTTCTTTGCACATGTTTGAGCGGTCTCGATTTCACTGTGATGTGCAGCAGAAATCACGTTGCTGTCAAATATTGGCTGGTGTTTATGAGGCCACGGATTTGGAATAAGAGAACTTGGGAGTGACAGTCATTCCATTTTTAAAGTGTCTTCCTCCTGGGACCAAAGTTGGACTCTGAGTGTATTTCTTTCTCATTTATGTGATGACATTAATATAAATCCAAGTCTTGATGTTGATAATGGGCTGCTGTTGATAGACAACAGCAGTTGTTGTTGGGACAATATAACTACACAATATAATGACAGTAATGCTGTCCCCTTGGCGCAATCTGGGGTAAGGCTTTGAGGCACGATCCTGTTTCCTGTAGGACTGCCTCAAGCCTGAGATAAGCAACACAAAGGTCGCGTTTTTGTTCAGGGTTTATTTCTCATCGATAAAATAGGTCGACTAGGAGGCTTGGTGTGCCAAAGAGGGCAAGGGTGACACAGACAGAGCCTAAAATCCTGGCATGCCCATTCACTGGCTGTGTGACCTCGGGCAAGTTACTTTACCTTTCTATGCCTCAGTTTTCTTGTCTGCAAAATGGAAACAGTAATAGAGCCATCTAATAGGTTTGTTTTCAGTATTAACTGAGACAATACATAGTGCTTAGCCTCGTATCTGACAGTAATGGCTTAATAAGTGGTGAGTGCTGGGGCGCCTGGCTCACTGAATCCATGGAGCATGTGATTCTTGATCTCGGGATTGTGAGTTCGAGAGCCACCCTGGGTGTAGAGATGACTTAAAAATAAAATCTTTAAAAAAAAATGGTAAGGGCTATTACTAGCATGTACAAGATACCGTGCTAAGTAATAGGTTGTTTCCTTGTCTTTTTTCTTCCATTACATTATACGTTATTTGAGGACAGGAACTATGTGTGACTTGTTCACCATTGTAGCCCCTCTCCCTAGCACATGGTTTGGGACACAGCCAGTTGCTCAAGAAATATTTGTGGAGGGGCGCCTGGGTGGCTCAGTCAATTAGATATCTGCCTTCGGCTCAGGTCATGATCCTAGGATCCTGGGATCGAGTCCCGTATTGGGTTCCCAGCTCAGCGGGGAGTCTGCCTCTTTCTTCATCTGCCTCTCCCATGGCTCATGTTCTCTCTCTCTCTCTCTCTCAAATAAATAAATAAATAATCTTAAAAAAAAAAAGAAGTGTTTGTGGATATTCTGTATTCTTTTATGAGATGGCTAGTCAGCTATAGCCCCAAGAGGAGGCTGAAGACAGGCTCAGGAACACAAAATCTATTATACTTACAGGGGCTAGAGAGGAAGGCACATGTGCCCCAGGGTCCTGAGGGAGACAGCACGTGGTCAACAGGCAGAACACAGGAGCAAGAAGGGGAAGACAGGGGTGGCCATTCTTGTGTTCCAAGGTGGGGCAGGGTGAGCTGTTTCAGCTTGTTTGATGTCCATGGGCTTTGGGCTCCAGGGGTGGGCACTAGTTGTCTGGCCCCTGGCCCTGATATTGTCACCTGGGTGTGTAGGGCCCAGACAGAGGAGAGATGGCTTTGGACTGGTTAGTTTGCATATCAAAGGCATGCTCCTGATTAGGTCCCTGGCTATTTCTAAGAACTGACTACTCCAGGAGGGGCAGTTTCTCCCCAGACAGAAACATTTTCTAAAATGTGAGAACATTATAATGTATAGACAAGTAAAATTAGTTTAAACAGTGGAATGAATCTGACGATTGGCTAGTGCTTTTCCGAAATACCAGGAAGCATGAGATGTGGTCCCTGACCTCCAGGAGTTTATAGGCATTGTGCGTAGGGGCGGGAAGAGGGCAGGGAGATGTGGCTAGGCCTCTGGGGGTTTGAGGGAACAGGCACTCAATTCAAAGCCAGAAAATCAGGTCTTATTTATTTATTTATTTATTTATTTATTTATTTTAAGTAAGCTCTAGGCCCAGCATGGGGGTCTTGAACTCATGACTCTGAGATCAACAGTTGCACACTCTACCAGCTAAGCCAGCCAGGCGCAGCTGGAAAGCTGTGTCTTGAATATTAGTTCTCCCTACCAGCTATATGGCCTTTGGAATCCCAGTTAATCTTTCTGAGCCTCGGGTACTTCAACCCTAAAATGGGAATAATAATAATAATAATTTCAAAGCTCACAAAGTGTTATGAATTTATGTGACAAATGTATATGAATGTGCTTTGTGAACTGGAAAGCAGTATATATAACTAAAGAGGTGTTATTTTTCTAAAGAGCAAGCAGAGCAATGCTGGGGATGGTAAGTTTCAGATAGACCTTACTCTTTGAGGGATATGGCAGGTCGGAAAAGAGAAAGACCCCAGCTCCAGTGTTAGTTAGGTTTACCATTACTATACTGGCTTATCAGTTAAAAAATGATATTCATGATTCTTCACCCTTTCCAGATAGAGAATAAGCCCTAAGAAATGATTTTCATTTTATCATGTCTAATCTCTGCTTAAGTTGTTTCTAAGATTGAAGAAATTGATTGGGAACTCTAGAGTTTGACAAATTTTTCCTTCTGCTGAAATAAGGAATGATATCAAAGCCAATTTGGAAGTGCGGTATTGAAATGAAAGTTTGGAGGTTTTTTTTCTTTTTTCATTGTGTCCACTTTCAAGTCCCTCCCCTTGTCCTCAGCCTCTACATTGTTTTAGCCCATGAGCTATGGTAGAAGTACCAAACTGATTTACCCGGAGGAATTGGAAGGAAAAGCAGATGCATAGATAGGCACAGAGGGGTTCTAACATTGACTTGGTTACTGGGTAAAGGAAAAGCAGGTAGAAAGAGAGAGAGAGAGAGAGAGAGAGAGAGAGATTGTCACGGAGCAAGAATTCCTGTCCCTTCAGAGGTTCTAGCTGGACTAAGAAACAAATTGACATGGGACAGATGAACAGGACATCAAATTTAATAGGCAGATGTATGGGAAATCCATAGAGACATGGAAATTCCAAAGGCAGGCAAAAAGAGGTCTAGATGTCATCCTGAGCTAAGGAGAAGGGGGTAGGGTCTGGGATTGCAAAGGAAAAGAATGCATTTCACAGGGCAATAAGAAGAACAGATATTGCTAATCAGATGTTTGGCCTGCTATCCAGATAGGTCACTCAGATAAAATATATCTCTGCTAATAACACTTATTCTGGGAAAGGTCCCAAATTTAGAGTCTTCTATATGGTTAAGGGTGGGCAAAAGTTTCCCTGGAGCCGGCAGGGTCTCAAGGGCTTTCAGCTGAAAAAAATCCGTGGTGGCCACTTTCAGGCATCAGGCTTGAGCAGTGGAGACCTGAGTGAGGGAGAAGGGCCCACAGTGGCCCCAGAGTAAATGCACACAGGCTCATTAGGGGACCCACCTAAAAATAACCATAGGCCCTAGCTGACCCATGGGCTACTTACAATGGGGCACAGGTACCAAAAAAGGAAATTCCATACATTCCCATGCATCATCATCCCATCCACTCCCATGCATCATCACTCCCCCCATAGATGTAACCCCCCACCATTGCCTCCTGGCAGTCTCTCCTTTGCCATCCTGCCCACTGCTCCCTCACTGTGTATTCAATAAACTTCTATTTCCTTTGTCCTACCTTGGGTGAATTCTTTCCCTGCCAGTGCCGCTGGCCTCCACCGAATCAATCAATCAATCGATTGAGTTGCCCCACATAATCCACGTGCCAAAGTGGCACATTCTTGAGAGGGTCTGTCCTGAACCCCTACAATATCTATGTATCTATACAGTATATTCTTCCTTAAGTAAATGCTTCACATCATCAAATCCTCTTGGTGATCTGCCATCACTGTTGGAATCACCAGGCTGGTGCTTTGTGTTTGGTCCAAGAAGAATGGCTCTAATGATTCCCCAGTGCCTGGCACCACACGCTTTCAAGCTGTTGCAGCAACCATTTTTCTGATATGTTCAGAAAAGAAAACAATACAATGGTGACATGCAAATCAATTTCTACTTTGAGCATAATAACAGAAACTGCTTGATTCCGTGGGGCAGGAAAAATAATTTTCCCTCTACCTTTTTAGGTTATTTGCTGAGAATCCTCCCCACCCCCTTATAATAAAAGACAGATTGGCAGGAGAAAAAAAAAGTTTAATAACATATGTATGTCCCACGCACATGGGAGAGACCCAGGAAATTGCGGTAACTCTCTGAAATGGCTGAAATCATCACCTTAAAAAAACATTTCCATCTAAAGACAAAAGAAGATGTTGGGATGAGGAGTCAGTTATGGGAAGTGACTGGGAAAAGTACAGGAAACAAGGGTAAGGCTGTTAGAGTTAAGCTCATGACTTCTCCACTGACAACAGTTTCTAGAGATTTACAGTCCTCTTCCTCTTTTTGGCACAGCCGGGAAGACACCCTTACAAATGGAGATTTCCCTTATAAATGCATCTTCCATTTGGTTCTCAGAGCTTCATCTGTGCCTGTTGTTCCTTAAAAATGATCGGCTCAATATAATCCTTTTGCTAAAGGGACATATCCTGTGGTGCCAAATTCTGGTCCCCTTCAATCCGATTACTTTTCATTTTCCTTCCTCCTTTGATGAACTGGGCTGGGAGGCCATGTTGCTGTGGTAAGACAAACACCGAATTTGGGGTCAGATGGTTTGGAGTCTGAATTGTACTGCTCTTTGTTAGCTGGGGAATGTTGAGGAAGGTCCCTGACTGGACTCTGAGCCCTAGTTTTCAGCTGAAAAATAAAGGAAGTTTTGTGGGGACTTAATGTGATACTGTATGTAAAGCAACAGGCACACTGTAGGGGTTCCAAAAATAGTTGGTGAGGAAAGTAAAAGTATGTTTTGGTTGTGTCTTCAAAAGAAAAAAAATCACTGGAAAGAGAGGTAGTCTTTCTTGGGGCCTTTAGTAAGTCTTTGATGGTGGCCTTGCTCATCTATGTTACTCAACAAACACCTTTACACTATGAAGAGAGTACAAGTATCTTCTCTGGTCTGACTGGGGTCTGTGTGACAGTTGATGTGAAATGTTGGGGTCTGGGAGCGAACGGTCAACTACTAGTAAACCGTAGTCACGAGACCCTTCCGATGCATATCAGTGTGCCATATGCTTAGAGGGTGATTGGTAATATATAAAGTGGGGTGGGATAGAGTTAAACGAAGTTTCTAAAGGCATTTTCTTACAATAAAGAAGACTTACAGGATCCTGGAGATGGGGCTAATGTCAAGCTAAAGTTGTCTTTTGCCTCTAGCAAAATATCATCATTGAGGCAGCTGGGTTCCTTGAATGAAGGTCACTGCCCGTCCCAAGGACTTGTCAATGGGCTGTAAGTTGTGAGGAAGTTTAATTTTCCCTCATATGTCTTTTGCCTTTGCTCTCCACATCAACAGTCACTTTCCTCCACATTATAAGCAAATTCAGGTTTTTTGTGGAAATACATTAAGTTTTTAAATAATTTAAAAAAACATTCTGGTCTCCCCGTCTTCTGCTCAGGTTGCTTCTTTGAAACATTCTGAACAACACCAGCAGATTAATTGTCCCGAAACACCAAGCTGAGAGTCGCATTTCCCTACTCACTGGAATTCAGTTGCTCCCCACTGCCCACCAACTTCAGAACTTCCCAGCCTGGCAGTCAAGCCTATGTCTGGGACCTTTTGACTTACATACTATGCTGCTCTCTCCTAAGCGGTTGATAGATGGCTAATAGTCAAAGTGGACCTTTTGTTGTTTCCTGTAGCATTCTCCTGGAAAGTGCTTTGGAAGGGAAAAATAGAAGGAGATGGGGTTCGGGGCATGATGCTGCTAATTTGCCACTTTGGCATGTAGGTTATGTCGAGCTGAAGATGATTAAGGTCCAACAGACTCAAGAAAAGCTTTTACACTGCCCCCCCCACCCTTCCAGGTAGGGAACCTGTGCCAGGAAACAAGGAAGAGAGCTATTACCAAAGATATATATATATTTTTTTTACATTAAGGAAGATTTCTCTCCTTGGCATGGCCAACATTTGTTTACCAAACGTTTGCTCTTCCCATCTTCCTGTGAATTATCTTCCTCCCCTTTGAAATCCCAGGTCCCTATCCCCTTCTTCTTAGCTCAAGATGGCACAGAAACCTCAATTGCCTAACCACTGGGGAGCCTCTCATGTCTTTGTGAAGTTCCTACCTGTACATAATTAATTTTTTCCCCATGAATCTGTCTTATGTCAATTTAATTATTGGGCCAGCCAAAGAACCTAGAAGGGAAGAAGAGGAAAGTTTTCCTCCCCTACAAAGAAAAAATCTGGAGAATTACTATGGGAATTTCAGTATGTGTGTACGTAGGATCATGTGCACCTGCGTGTCTGTGTATATGGATCATCCAGCCAACTTTTCTCATGCTCTGAGAAGAGTGTGAAGGGGAGAAAAATATACCACCCCCAAATATGTCTCCTTAGTACACTATTTTAAGCTGATTATTCTTTTAAGAGGGAGGGAGGGGCAGAGGGAGAGAGGGAACCCCAGGCAGACTCCATGCTCAGTGTGGAGCCTGATGCAGGGCCCTATCCCATGATCCCGAGATCATGACCTGAGCCAAAACCAAGAGTTGGAAGTCCAACCGACTGGACCACCCCGTCGCCCCTAAGCTGGTTATTGTTAAGAAACAGTAGACACAGGTATAGCTCTGAAAACCCAGTAAAAGTTACCCTTCATTCTGGACATTTACATTTATAAGGGAACTCTCCATTTTTAAGAGCATCTTACTGACTGTACCAGGATGAAGGAGATGGCTCCAAATCTCTAAAAACTCTAATCAGTGGAGAAGGTAATGACTTAAATCAACAATCTTACCCTTATTTACTGTACTTTCCCCAGTCGCCTCCCAAAACTGACTCTCCACTCCAACATCTTTTGTCTTTAGCCCAAGGTGGTAGTTAAGGTGATGGCTTCAGCCATTTTGGAGAGTTAACTCAGACTTCCTGGGTCTCTGCCATATACACAGGAGATATACACATTATTAAGCTTTTGTTTTTCTCCGGTTAATCTGTCTCATATCACTCTAATTCTTACACCAGCCAAAGAACCAGAAAGGGAAGAAAGGAACACTTTTCTGCCCCTACAGCTTCTGTGGGGAAGAGCAGCTGAGAAGAGCCACTTACGGAGTCAACGCCTCCCTCAGTGGAACTATTCTTCTCCTTTCAACCTGCTCCGGTTTTTCTTGTCTCTCAGTCTTGGGCTCTTGTGCTCTTTTCCTAGAGTCTTCCTCTTACCCTGCTGCACCAGCCCTGTCTCCACCTCTGAAAATCCTACCCCACCGCTGGGCCAGATTCAATCTCACCTCCATTTCCTGTTTCTTCCCTCTTTTCAGAGCTCTTCCGGTGCTGGACATGCTCAGTCTCCACTCCCGTCCTTCAGTGATTTGTGTTCTTCCCTGATAGCGGGGCTGCCTGGTAGTTGCTCTGGTGGTGCCCTGAATACAGGGGCCTGGCTGAGAGGGCAAATGGGGGCTGAAGCCAGGCACCTTCTCTCATTTACACAAAAACACTGTGTGCTAGCAGTTCTGTGATAGACAGCTTCTTGAGGACAGGGACTAGATCACAGACATCTCTGCGCCTCCGCCAGCACTTTGGCCAGTGCTCCTTGGAGTCCTCCTTGTGGGCGTTAAACTGGACTCCCCCACCTCCCCTTTTTCTGAGGGTTGACTCTGTGTGCCAGCTTGACTGGGCTAAGGGATGCCCAGATAGCTGATTAAACTTTATTTCTGGGTGTGTCTTTCATGGTGTTTCTGGAAAAGATTAGTATTTGAATCAGTGGACTGAGTAGATAAAGATCCGTCTTGACCAATGTAGCCAGGCATCACCTACTCCACTGAGGGCCCCAACAGAACAAAAACGCAGCTGAAGAGCAAATTCTCTCTCTTGCTTCTTGAGCTGGGATGTCTGTCTTCTGCCCTCGGGCCTTGGAGCTCCTGGTAAGGACTTAGACTGAATTTACCACCAGCTCACCTGCTTCTTGAGCTTGCATGGGTCCTAGTGCGGCATAGCTCAGCTTCCAAAGTCACATGAGCTGAGTCCTAGAATAAATTTCCTCTTATTATCTGTATGTATACCATTGGTTCTGTTTCTCTGGAGAAGTCTAGTACACTTTCCCACCCACCAAATCTGATCCTTCACCCTGTCCTGTCGATTCCATCTCATAAATAATCCCTTAAATCTACCCGTCTCTGCATTTCCTTTGCTGCCCCCTCTAAGGTATTGCCATCTTGGGGTGCCCAGCTGGCTTAGTCAGTAGAACATGTGACTTTTGGTCTTGGGGTCATGAGGTCGAGTCCCACGTTGGGCATAGAGCTTACCTAAAAACAAAAAACAAAACAACAACAAAACAGATAAAAACAAACGAACAAAGAAGTTTCTCAGCCTCCTGTCTTGCTCCCTTTCTACACATTCTTTTCACAGCTGCCATGTAATCTAAAACAGAAAATTGGTCATGTCACGCCCCATGGCCATGCTTTCATGGTTGGTTTCTACTCCAGCTTCGTCTCTCTCTCTCTCCCCAGCTGCCCCTTTCCTACCCCAGGCTGCCTAATTTTTCCATTCCTCAAAGACTTTATATTATTTTTTATCCACACTTTTCCTTCTGCCTGAAGTTCTTCCTGCCAGCTCCTGCCTTTAACTGAATAGCTCCTATTCATTTTTCAGGTCCCAGATTGGACATCATAGTCTCTAGCATCCTAAATTAACCTCAAGTCCAGACTCAATGCTCCTCCTAGAGGCTCACACATACACACAACCTGCACTTCCCCTATTTCACTTTATGGCAACTGTGCATTTATGTCTGTGTCTCCTCCACTAGACTGTGGGCTCTCAGAGGACAGAAAGCATATCTGTCTTATTTATGGTTATTTCTCTCCCCTATCTCTTCCCACAGAGCTTGATACAGTAAGAGCCCCATAGTCATTTGTTGAGTGAATACCTGAGCTCCAGAATTTCATTTTGTTTTCACCTGGGAGAGCTTTTTTCTTTTTTAAAAGATTTTTAAATTTTATTGCAGGAAGAAAGAGTGGTGAAGGGGCAGAGAGAGGGGGAGAGACGGACTCTGAAGCAGACTCTCCGTTGAGCACGGAACCTGACACTGGGTTCCATCTCTCCTGAGACCATGACCTGAGAGGAAATCAAGAGTCAGATGCTTAACCAACTGAGCCACCAAGGCGCCACCCCCAAGGAGACCTTTTTGACACACGAATTCAAACGCTACCAGTGGTAAATTTAACTTCATAAAAGAAAAAAAATTTTAAAGGATTGGCTATCGTTCATCAGCAGTGAGTATAATGGTATATACCTAGCTATACCGATTCAGATATATGGATCAGAATAATGAAGACTGTTGCAGGGAGGCGGTGGGCCGGGGGATAACAAAAAGAAAACAGAACACTCTGCATTGTTTGAATTTAGACAGTGTGTCTAGGAAACCACCCCCCCACCCCATATTTAAGCATTCCTATAACTGTGTTTACTCAGTGACCATGGTTTCCTTGATTTGGTGGTGGCTGTTTTTATTTCCTCCCCGTGGTTTAAAATACCTTCAGCCAAAGCAGCATTTATGAAAACCCCAACCAGATGTGTTCTTTTCATAATCTGAACTCTTCCATAAACCCCTTACAGGGTTCTCATTATGATACCTAGTTGTTGCAATGATGAGGGTACGAGACTTACCACCTTCCTACTTTGTCAACTCCTTGAGGGCAGGGATTGTTTTCTTTCATTTTTGTAGCCCAGGCTCTTAACAAATGCTTAACACGTAGTAGAATCTAGGGCATATATATTGAATAAATGGATGCAATGGTCAAAAGGATCCACCTTGAGAGCAATCGTTGGCGGCTCAGACAGAGGCCGAGACGAAACATCTCATGCAACAGAGAGGATGCAGCATCTAGTTTGCTGGTCCCTGCTCCCGCCAGCAGCCATTGCCCTCTAAATGTTGTGCGTAGCCCTTATTTACTTAATTGGAACTTAACTACATTGAAAGAAACAAATGTAGGTGAATTGGACTTCATCAAAATTAAAAGCTTATATGCTGCAAAGGATTCGATCAAGAGGGTGAGATTAAAAATCCACAGAATGGCAGAAAATATTGGTTAAGCCCTTTAACTGTTAAGGATTGAGTATGCAGAGTACATAAAGAACTCTTACAATGCGAGACAAAAGACAACCCACCCACGGGCGCCTGGGTGGCTCAGTCAATTAAATGTCCAGCTCTTGATTTCAGCTCAAGTCATGATCTCAGGGCTGTGGGATCAAACCCCATGACAGGTTCCATGCTCAGTGCAGAGTCTGCTTGTCCCTCTCCCTCTGCTCCTCCCTGACTCTCTCTCTCAAAAAAATAAATCAGATCTTTAAAAAAAAACAAATAAATAAAACTCAACCCACCCAATTAATATGTGAGCAAAGGATCTGAATAGACTTTTTCTCAAAAAGATATACCTATTTCCAACAGGCACCTGGAAAGATGCTCACATCATTAACCATCACTTCATGCCTATCAGGATGACAATAATAATAGTAATAATAATTAATGTTGGCAAAGATATGGAGAAATTGGACTCCCCTACATTGCTGGTGGGAATGTAAAATGGTGCAGCTATTTTGAAAAATAGGCTGGCAGTTTCTCAAACAGTTTTTTTAATTAATTAATTAATTAATTAATTTGACAGACAGAAATCACAAGTAGGCAGAGAGGCAGGCAGAGAGAGAGGGGGAGGCAGGCTCCCTGCTGAGCAGAGAGCCCGATGCGGGGCTCGATCCCAGGACCCTGAGATCACGACCCAAGCCGAAGGCAGAGGCTTAACCCACTGAGCCACCCAGGCGCCCCTCAAACAGTTTTTTAAAGATTTTATTTATTTATTGTTTATTTGAGAGAGAGAGAGAGAGAATGAACAAGAGCAAGAGCACAAGCCAGAGAAAGGGATAGAGGGAGAGGGAAGAGCAGACACCTCACTGAAGAAGCCCGATGTGGGACTCGATCCCAGGACCCTGGGATCATGACGTGAACTGAAGGCAGTTGCTTAACCCACGGAGCCACCCAGGCGCCCCAGTTCTTCAAACAATTAAACGGAGATCATATGACCCAGCAATTCCATTCCTACGTATGTACCCAAGACAAGTGAAAATGTTAACACAAAAACTCATGGGCGAATGTTCATTACTTATCATGTTGCAATAGCTAAAAAGTGGAAATAATCCACATTATATAAGGAATTCATGTAACTGAACAACAAAACACCAAATAACCCAATTAAAAAATGGCCAAAGACTGAACAGATATTTCTCAAAAGGAGACATCCAGATGGCTAACAGATATGTGAAAAGGTGCTCAATATCACTCATCATCAAGGAAACACAAATCAAAACCACAGTGAGATATCACCCCATACCTGTTAGAATTATTATGATCAGAAAGACACAAGGTTGGGGCACCTGGGTGGCTCAGTGGGTTAAAGCCTCTGCCTTCGGCTCAGGTCATGATCCCAGGGTCCTGGGATCGAGCCCCGCATCGGGATTTCTGCTTAGCAGGGAGCCTGCTTCCTTCTCTCTCTGCCCGCCTCTCTGTCTACTTGTGATCTCTGTCTATCAAATAAATAAATAAAGTCTTTAAAAAAAAAAAAGAAAGACACAAAGTTAACAAGTGTTTGTGGGGATGTGGAGAAAAAGGAACCCTTGTGTACTGTTGGTGGGAATGGACATGGGCACGGTCATTATGGAAAATAGTACAGAGTTTCCTCAAAAAATTAAAAATAGACCTACCTTATGGTCCAGCAATTCCTCTTCTGAGTATATAGACAAAGGAAATGAAATCAGTATCTCAAAGAGTAACCTGCACTCCCATGTTCACTGAAACACTATTCACAACAGCCAAGATATGGAACAATTCTAAATATCCATTGACAGATGAATGGATAAAGAAAAAATATGTATGGTGGAATATTATTAGTCTTTATTTTTTTATTTTATTTTTTAAAGATTTTTATTTATTTATCTGACAGAGATCACAAGTAGGCAGAGAGGCAGGCAGAGAGAGGGGGGGAAGCAGGCTCCCCGCTGAGCAGAGAGCCTGATGCGGAGTTCGATCCCAGGACCCTGGGATCATGACCTGAGCCGAAGGCAGAGGCTTAACACACTGAGCCACCCAGGCGCCCATGTTATTAGTCTTTAAAAAAGAAAATCTTACCATTTGTGACAATATGGATGAAACTGGAAGATATTATGCTAAGTGAAATAAACCAGATGCAGAAAACCAAATACAGCATGATCTTATAAGTGAAATCTAAAAAATGTCAAGTTTATAGAAACAGGGAGTAGAATGGTGGTTACCAGGCCAAGGGCAGCAGGTGGGGGTGGAAGTGTTGGGGGGCAGGGAGATATTGGTCAATGGGGGCAAAGTTTCAGTTTTGTAAGATGAACACATTCTAGAGATCTAATGTACAATAATAGGAGTATAGATAACAACATCGTACTGTATACTTGCAATTTTTTAAAAGATTTTGTTTTTAAGTAAACTCTACACCCAAGTGCAACTTGAACTCACAACCCTAGGTCAAGAGTCACATCCTCTGCTGACTGAGCCAGCTGGGCACCCCGAAGGGGTACATTTTAAGTGTTCTCACCACACACACAAAAGTGATAACTATGTGAGATGATCGATGTGTTAGTTTCATTATAATGATTATTCCACATTGTATACTATGTCAAATCAAGTTGTACATCTTAAATACATGTAATGTTTAATTGTCAACTCTACCAGTAAAGTGGAGAAAAATGTATGGATTAGACTGCCAAAAAAAAAAAAAAGTGGAAACAACCTACTTGTCCATCAACTGGTGAACGGATAAACAAAGTGTGGTATATGCTCACAATGGAATATTATTAAACCATAAAAAGGAATGAAGTACTAACATATTACAGATTGGAAGAACCTTGAAAACAGGCTAAAGTGAAGAAACATGTCAAAGAAGATCAGGTAGGCTGACCCGAGTACAGTAATGTTTATAATTGATCACAGCCAATTACAGATTTCTTTGTTCCTTCTCCACTCCCACTGCTTTGCTTGACCTGCCTTAAAAAAAAAAGATCAGGGAGCCTTGAGTGTCTCAGTCAGTTGGGTGTCTGTCTTCAGCTCAGGTCATGATCTTAGGGTCCTGGCATCGAGCCCTGCATCAGGTTCCCTGTTCAGTGAGGATTCTGCCTCTCACTCTTCCTCTCCATCTCCTCCTCTCCCCCCACTCTTTCTGTATCAAAGAGATAAAATAAAATCTTTAAAAAAAGATAATGTAATATATTATATATTATTCCATTTATATGAAATGTCCAGAATGCAAATTTACAAATGCAGAAAGTAGATCAGGAATTAAGGTCTCACTGTCTCATGGGTAAAGGTTTCTCTCTGGGGAGATGAAGTTCTAAAATTCAATGGTGGTGGTGGTTGTACAACCTTGTGAATGTACTAAAAGCCACAGAATTGTAGAAATCAGGAGGGTAAGGTTCACAGTATGTGAATTATATCTCAATAAAGCTGTTATTAAAAAAAGAGAAACATATATAAATTTCCTATCACCCCAATTCACTTCCAGTCCTTTTCAGTGCTTACACATATATTTATTTGTGTATTTATAATCAGTGTGTGTCCAGTATTGAGTGCCATGCTTTTTTCACTTAATGTCATTTCACATACATCCCAATGGGTCATATTAACCTAGTTTATATGTTTGTCAATTTTAAAATAAAATTTAATCAAAGTGTAACAGATTTGCTACATAGAAAAACGCACAAGTCACATGAGTGTAGCTTGGTGATTTTTCTCAGAGTCACCCATCTACTTGTCATTTTGCAGAGCAAAAATTACGTGCATCATGGTGCTGTATTATACTTTACTTAGCTAGTTCCTTAATTGGGGGGACCTTCTGAGTTGTTTTTGACATTTTAAAATTACAAATAACAATGCTAGGATCATCTTTATATGTGTTACTGTCCAATATACAGAGAATAACCCAAGTTATTTCTATGTTCTCCAAACCAAGATTATGAGATCAAGAGTATGTAAAATATCAGTAGACTGCTTTTTCTGAAAATACAAATTAATTTCTAGTTCCATGAGCCATATGTAACTGTACCTAACTCACCACAGCTTCACAAACATTAGGTTTTCTCATTTTACTCTTTACTGCCCTAGTGACAAAGTGTCACTTTACATCTGTTTTGATTTCTACTCTGTCATTGTCAGGGTGACTATTCATCTGCGGGGTGATTTTTGTCTGTAGTTCTCACGCAGAAGCTCCCCATCTCCTTTGGCCACTTTTCTAGTAGCATCTGGATGTCGATTTTGTGTCTTTTTCTCAATTCCAAATGTGTTTTAATAGCATGATCTCACCAATAATGTTTTCACATTTGTGTGTCCATCTTGCAGCTTTGGAAATATTTGTTTTATTTACTTAAATTGAAATACAATTGACTACAGTTTATTTTATGTCGTTGCAAAGATGTCAATTAAAATGTGATAACTAATAGCCTCCATTTATCTGATAAACTTTTCCCTCTTCCGCAGCTGGGATAAAAATATGAGTGCATTTTCTTCTTAATATTTTTATTATACTTAAGTCTTTCTTTCACCTCACATTTATTTTACTCTATGACTTAAACTATAGATCTCAGTTACTTTTATCCATACTGAAGTCCATTAATTAAGTGGTGATTTCTTTTTCTATTATTATTTCTGGTTTGCCAGATGTTGAGTTATTAAATAATCAATTGTATTCCAGAGTATTAATAGTTCCTTGAGCATTTAAAATCCAAGTATATGTGTCAATGATTTGTTTAAAACTCTTAAAAGGAGTCTACAATAATTGTGTTCTTTCAGAAGAATTTTTCTAACAAGTTGTCCAAAGTCTATAAAACTGCTTTCATTTTTATGGTGTTAAATTTATATACAAACTTTACAATATTTGGTCCCTCAAGTATTATTTCTTCTTGGTAAATATCATCATTTATTCATGTCCTTTCTCTACTTCTCCCATTGGTATTGCACCATTTTCTTTTAGTGTATTTTTTTTCTCTCAAATTAAGCGAATGACTAAGTATTTAATATGTTGTCATCATCTTGAATCTCCTTTTGCATTATATTGTCTAGCTTGGTGTCACTCTTATTAGGAATGCAACTGGCTTTTGTCATCTATCTTCTATTATACTACTTTGCTGAATATATTTATTTAATTTTTAATGAATTTTGTGTTGATGCCTGGGACTTCATTATATAATCCTGTCATTTGAGAGGAGTGATATTTTTATTTCTTCCTTCCACATACTTATAACTCATTTTCAATCTTATTTTATTACCAAGTTAATTAAGACTGATGAGAGAGACATCCTTGTCATATTTATGTTTTTGATAGAACGTCTCCAGCGCATCTGGCTCTTGATTTTATGTGGGTGTAATGATCCTGTTAAGAAAGATAATCTTTCGTATGTCAACTACATTTCAATAAAAAAAAATTATACAAGGCAGTCCTCAAGTCTCTTTTCACACTAAACATCATTTGTAGAATAAATAATTTACCTCAGGATAAAAAAATAAAGAAAGAAAAACTTCCATGCCTTTTTATTTTGTGTAACCAGTGGAAGTTTTGAATTTTGAGAAAAGTCTCCTCACCATCTTCTGAATATCAGGCCTCAGCTCAAACAGCCCCAGAGAGGCCTTCCTTCCTTCATTACCTTATCTATTGTGCCCACTCACCTCTGGCCACACTCTTATGTCACTCTGTCTTATTTTCGTCAGAGCACTTGTCACAATATGAAACTCTTCTAGTTAGCTTTTGCCTCACTGGCTTCCCTCCCCCATGAGAATGGAAGCTCCAAGGAAGGTGGGCTTTTTGCTTGTCTCCTTCACTGTTGCCTCCCCAGTACCTAGAACAGTGCCTGACCCACATGAGGCAGTCGATACATATTTTTTGAAGGTATAAATGGGTGTAATTTTATACTTTGTCCATTAAACTGATATGTTTTCAAAGTGTTTCTGTGGTTATAACATTTTTGTACCTAGCTCACTCACAGCAGTTTGGTTGTTTTCTTTTTGTTATGATATTGTTTAGAATGTTAGTGTCCATAGTCATAAAACTAACCTGCATTTTTCTTTCCTGATATTGTTGTTATGAGTATTTAAATAAAAATCATATTTGCCTCATAAAACAAGTTTGGTAGTATACCTTTTTCTATATTTTTATTATTTAACTTACAGATTGTTTAATAGAAGAATTGTTTCTTGGAAAAATTCTCCAGTGAATCGATCAGAGCCAGGTGCCTGATTTTACATTCTTTTCTTTTCTTTTTGTTTATTCTTAAATTTCAGCTTTCTTGAGGTATAGCGACTACACTATTTGAATATTCCTTTTTCTGTCATTTCCTTTATGAATATTAACTTTCTATTCATATTAACTTTCCTGTGTCATAATTGGTGTTGTATATATTGTGTAGGTCCTCTTTCCTAGCTATTGTTATCACTTTTGTTAGCACATAGCTGTTAATGATAATAACTCACCCAAGTCAATCTTCAACTCATTCAACAAATACTTTGGAATCATTTTCCTAGGTTCTGGTGGCACGAAAATGAGGACGATACAACTGGACCACAGTTTGTAAAGTGTGCTAGTTAGTCTCTTGTTTGTGGTCTCCTTAATCCCACTCCAATCCATTCTCTGCACTTCCCTGTGTCCTGGGAGTTTGACCTCTATAGACTCAACCATCAGGGCTCTCCTGCCCGCGGGCTTCAGGTAAGATTCCATCTTCCGGAGGTATGGGAGGTTGACATATTTATTTTCCTGGCTTCCTGCCTTCTAGGCGGTGTTTTGATAGGGGCTTCATTCTTTGTCTAACGCCATAGCTCCTGTCAGGCAGCCCCTCTGTTACAGCTCCAGTTCTTGCCATGGTCCCTGTTAACCTTAAAAAATAATAGTGCCAGTTATTTTACCAGCAAAATGGGTTTATTTGGGAACAGCAGAGAATTACAATCTGGGACAAGCAAGTTAGGGCAACATCATAGGTAAGTCTAGAGAAAGAAGGAGGGGAAGGCTCTTTAATAAATGGGGGTAGTGGGCAGGGCTCTTGTAAACTGGAAGTCCATTGGAGTAAACTCAGAGTTCTAAGTATACTGGCTTCTCATTGGCTGAGCTGTTGCCAGAGGGAAGAGGAAGTCTTCCTCCCTCCTGCTGGGATGGTAAAGCAGTATCCACCTGCAAGGTCCTTCTCTTCATGCTGGGTCTGCAATTGACCATGAGCAGTAGGTAGGGAGTGAGAGCTGCCCCTGGCCACCTCCCAACTCCATTTTAGTGAGGTTTCCCTTCATTGATTTTCACATCCCCTAACATCATTTCTGCTCCTTGCCCCTTAGGGCTAGGGTGGTATTGTTGCTCTTGTTAGCCTCAGAGCGCTTCAGCCTCCCTTGTTAGTTCCTTTAACCCTGGGGGCATTATTACAAACAGTGCCTTTATTAGTCTCCAGTAAAACCTTTTGGAGTGTGCCATCTGTTTCCTGCCGGGAGTCTGGCTAATACAAGGAGACAGACAAATAAATGTATAATTAAAGTATAGTACAAATGTGTTTTAATAGAGATATACATGGGGTGCTATAGAAACAGAGAAGAGGGCCATGCAGTCCCAAGTGTTTTGAATTTCTCTCCTATGTGTTGTTAAATTGCTTTTCTCATCTCTGATTTATTACGGTTTTTTTTTCTTCTGCCTTGTAAAGCATTTGACCCAAAATTCTGCTAATTTTTCAAAGAAACAGCTATTAATTTGTTTACGAAATATTTCTTCGTATCTGTTCCATTTTGCTTATTTTTATTTGGCTTCTCTATTTCTGCATTTTGGCTGGTTGCTTCATTTCCTTTTATTTTATTTTATTTTTTTTATTTTTTTTTTTTTTAAAGATTTTATTTTTTTTATTTATTTATTTGACAGATAGAGAGATCACAAGTAGGCAGAGAGGCAGGCAGAGAGAGAAGGGGAAGCAGGCTCCCCGCTGAGCAGAGAGCCCGATGCGGGGCTCGATCCCAGGACCCTGAGATCACGACCTGAGCCGAAGGCAGCGGCTTAATCCACTGAGCCACCCAGGCGCCCCTTATTTTATTTTTTTAAAAGATTTTATTTATTTTAGAGGGGGTGGGGAGGTACAGAGGGAGAGGGAGAGAGAGAATCTCAAGCCGACTCTGCTGAGCACGGAGCCTGATGTGGGGCTGGATCTCACGACCCTGAGGTTATGAACTGAGCTAAAATCAAGAGTCTCCTGCTTAACCCACTGAGCCACCCAGGCGTCCCTATTTCCTTTTAAAGGGCTTTAGTTCATCATGTTTCTCTCACCCTCTCTATCTTACTTATTAATACAGGCATTTACAATGACAAGTTCTCCTTTAAGTACTAAATTGGCAGCATTCCACTTATTATGAAACTCTTTATATTTTTATTTAAAAACATTCTGTCATTTTGTATTCCACTTCCTCCTTGACTTGGTAGTAACCTAAGAGAGTCTTAAAAATTCGACATTGCTGTTTATTATTTAGTTTCACTCTTGCAATATATTTTTAATGTTATTTCATTATAGCCTGAGAATGTGCTACGTAGACTTTTTTTATATTTACCAAATGAACGTTTGCATTTTCTGTGTATGACTAGTTTTTGCAATGTTTCTGTAGTAACTAAAAATAAAGTGTTTTCTACTGCTTGATCATGAAGTGATCTCCATGTGATAATGCTGTCCAGCCCTGTGAGGCGCCTTCAAAAAGTTATCCCAGCCCCTGCTTCCCTCCCCAGCTGCCACCACTTAAAGGGAGATCACTGAAACATACCCTCCTTTTTTTTTTTTTAAGAGACCTGAACAAAGAACTAATCGGACTCAAACTTCAAACCTTGTCCCCTTTTTGTTTGTTTGGTTTTTTCTGGTGGGGGGTAAGGAAGCTGCTTTTTTGTTTTTACTCTCCTAGCCACAGACTTTGTTCGTTCCTGTCTGTTGTGCCTTGACCGAGTCTTAGGAATGAATGGATGAATGCTTCTTTCTTCCCTCTGACCACTTCAGCTGCTCCTTTGAGTCTGCTTCAGGCAATGTGTCTCCTAGTTGCATCTGCCCTTCAGCATTGCAGTGAACTCACGGACTAATGCCACCTCCGCTTCTGTGTTTGGCTTTGTTTGTCCTTCACCTGCCTGGAACAGAGATGGCTAGCTGGTCCATGAAAAACAATCCTGTTCCCTCTTGCACAGTGTAGAATTGTTCCTGGGAGGTTGCTGTAAATCCAGGGACTTCATTTCCCAGCACCCTTTGCATCCAGGCATCGTCGTGTTCTCTGCCATAGAACGTGAGCTAATATGCAATGTGTCACTTCTAGGCTGGGGCCTCTGAGAGCTGGTGGGGTTTTTCCACTCTTCCTTTCCTCTTCTGATGGCCAGAGGACTCTGGGATTCTTTGGCAATGGTAGGAACACAGAATGGAAGCAATTCGGTTTCTTAATTATCATGAAAGAAAGCTGCCTGTGAACCAGGAACATGCATGTTCTACTCTTTAAGTCAGTGAGAATCTTCTAATGTGTTAGGTCACTGAAATGTTGGGGTTTATTTTTATTACATAAGCCACCATCGCCCTAATATACTGTGGACCATTCCATCTCAAGTATTAAGATTGCTAATTAAATTTCATTGGACTCCTCTGATATTTCTGTCAGTTTTGTTTTTCAATATATGTTGTTGCTTTGTACTTTGGGACCTAAAGATAGAGGATATTAGGTTTTGTTGACTTTCTCTTCATCTTCATTTTATTTTTAAAGTAATCTTGACACCCAACATGGGGCTCAAACTCACAGCCCTGAGGTCAGGTGTCGTATGTTGTATCAACTGAGACAAACAAGTGCCTCAGGTTTTATTAACTTTTCATTATGGTTTCCTTGTTCAATCTCCTATTCTTTTGCTGTGGTATCTATATTGTCTTATATGATTAGAAATTACTGTTTTACTGGCATTGGTATCAACTATAACAGACCTTAAGCCGGCTCTTAACTTTGAATCAGTTCATGTATTTCTATTTAAAATACATTTCTTGGGGCACCTGGCTGGTTCAGTCAGTCGAGTGTGAGACTCTTGATCTCAGGGTCCTGAGTTCAAGCCCCACGTTGGGTGTGGAGCCTACTTAAAATAAGAAAATAAAATACATTTCCTTTTTTTAAAAAAAGGGTTTATTTATTTATTTTAGAGAAAGAGAGATTGAGCATGAGCAGAGAGGCAGAGAGAGAGGGAGCAAGAATCTCAAGCAGACTCTATGCTAAGCACAGAGATGATGCTGGGCTTGATCTCACAACTCTGAGATCATGACCTGAGCTAAAACCAAGAGTCAGATGCTTAACTGATTGTGCCACCCAAGGTGACTGTTCCCCCTTCTTTTTTTTTTTTTTAAAGTAAGCTCTACATCCAACATGGGGCTTGAACTCATGACCCCAAAATCGAGAGTCACATGCTCTACTGACTGAGGCAGCCAGATGACCTTGTCACTCTCCTTTTTAGAAGAGAATTCAACCCACATACGTTGTTCCTATAATGGGTACTCTGCCAGCGGGATGCACTAGGTATGTGACCTTGACCAAGTCTTCTACTTCCTCTCCACCTCAATTTTCTTATCTATTAAATAGGAACCACATATTACAGGATAGCTACGAGAATTCAATGAAATCAAAATCCAAAACAGCCTTGTTGGACTGTGTTGACAATTTGCTTTAGTTTTTCTAGAATCTAAACGATATTCCTTTCCAAAAGAAACTTCAATTTGGGTGGATCCTTGTGATAATAGCTTCCCTTCACATAGTTTTACATAGATTTTCCATTGTGATCTTTTTCTTCTCTAGAACATGAGGGACAAGATTTCCAGGCATCCTTTAAATGTTTTTTAAAAGATTTTATTTATTTGAGAAAGAGCACACATGCGCATGAGTGGAAGGAGGAGAAAAGGAAGAGGGAGAGAATTCCCAGCAGACTCCAAGCTGAGCGTGCGTCACTGGGCTCCATCTCATGATGCTGAGATCATGACCTGAGCCAAAATCAAGACTTAGACACCCAAGTGACTGAGCCAATACTTAAAGGCACTCTCTAAATATATATATATACACACATATATATATATGTATATATATATGTATATATATGTGTATATATATATATATTTTTAATTTTCCTTGGGTAACTGAATAATGCTCCTCAACTCAAAGTGGAAATAATTGATATTGTAGGTAGCAGGATTTGAACAAAGATTTTCTGACTTTTAAATCCAGAGCTCTTTCCAGGGCATTAAGATTGCTAGTAGAAGATGAGGCAGTAACTTTCCTCCTCATCTTTCATTACTACCACTATTAAAACAAAACCCAGAAACCAGTGACCCTTTACATAACTCAAAAAAAAAATCATGAAAGGTGTGATAGGCGGTTTAGCACCATTGGAGTTTGATTGAAATCTGGGATTTCCCCCCCCTTCAATTAACGTGGTAATCCATAGATATAATAGCTCTTTGGATGATTAAGAGATTTGGAAACAATGATGCAAGATAAGTTATATGAGGCACAACCTTATAATGCCGCTGATTCGTTATATAATTGTCCTAAGCCTGAATGCTGGTGGCACCAAACAATGCTTGGTTGTTCTCAGAAACTTTGAGAGAGTAACTCTGGCATAACATCTTTCGCTTCCCAGAGAAAATATAGCTTTCAGTGAGCAATCCAATTGTGGGTTAGGAAGAACGTTTTCTGGGGACAGAGAATGAGTATCCAGTGTTGTGGTTTTGCAGTGAGATCCATAATTGTGTGTTCCCAAGGGAAGAGGTTCAAGAAGGGCATCTCAGAAGGAAATTTCTGCCCTTCTCTGTGGTTCAAGCATGACCACGGGGGCTGAAAAGTAGATGTATGAGAGGCTAGAGCCACGCCTGATCATTGAGGAAGGTCGTCTCTTACACGGTATGCTTTGAGGGGCAGTGGAAAAGTTTCCCCCTCCCTCCACACTACTCCCTCCCCACTGATGCTGGAAACTTCTTCTGAGCATCCTTGTGTTCAGCCTTGCCATCTTTGAGGAGAGTGCTTGTTGTGATGAGTCCCGGCTGATATAAGGAATTGTTGAATCACTTTATTGTACACTGGAAACGAATATAACACAACATGTTCATGAGACTGGAATTAAAATTAAAAAATAAAGTAAGGAAAAAAAAGAACCAAATACAAATCGCCCCAACACCACCACCCATTAAGCTCCCAGCTCCTCCATATGAATAAGTTTCTCAGACCTATTTCCTTTTCTTTCCTTTCAGAAGCAAGTTTTGGTTGCTTCTGGAGGCAGGGTGGGTAGGGAAGGCAGAGAAAGATTTTACCTGCCTGATTCACATTTCCCCCAGCCATTTTGGACCCGGTTCCCTTGGCCTTGTTAGAAAGCCCATTCGCACATCATCTGCTCCACAAAACTTGAGTTCCTGGAGACTTGGGTCTTCACAGGACCCCGGGAGACCTCCCCTCAGTGGGCCTTGTGTCTGGGAATGTGTGGGACTGGGGAGCTGGCCGTCGAGCGGCTCCTTCATGGGCCAGGCCTGCCTTTCCAGTCCCTCTCTTGTTTCTCCACAGAGGGAGCCCCCTTGGGAGGAAGAGCTCCCCTCAAAGGAGCTGGCTGATGGGGAGGGGAATGTGCCAGGAAATGGAAGACAAATGTTCAGATTCCAAAAGGGAAGGGTGGAGTGCAGAAGGAAACCACTGACTTGTGTATATGATTTCGTGTGTAGAAGAAAAAAAACATTACCTGACTCACAGCTGGTGGAGGGGAGAAAGGAAATGGGGAAACTGTGAGGGGCAGGGACTCTCTTTGGTCCTAGCTCCTGAGAAACCAAGGCAGCTGGCCTGTGTGGGTTCCCTCCCAGTTCCCAAGGCTCAGGCCTACTTGTGCCATTAGACCTCCAGGGGAGGGCCTGAGGCCACATCATGAAGCACGGAGAGTTGAGTTTCGGGGTTCTTACCTCAGCCTTCAGTTCCCATCCCGGGCCCTCTCCTTTCTCTTCTGTCCCTTCTCCTTTTCGCATCATGAGCCGAATGCTTCTGAAGTGTCTCTAGTACCTTAAGAAAAAGAACCTGAGGCCTCGTTCAAAATTGAGGGGTGACAGGGTGACTGGCTGGCTCAGCCAGTAGAGCCTGAGACTCTTGATCTCAGGGTCTTGAGCTCAAGCCCCACGTTGCATGTGGAGCCTACTTTTAAAAAAAAATTAGGGGTGGGGCGCCTGGGTGGCTCCGTGGGTTAAGCCTCTGCCTTCAGCTCAGGTCATGATCTCAGGGTTCTGGGATGGAGTCCCACATCGGGCTCTCTGCTGGGCAGGGAGCCTGCTTCCTCCTCTCTCTCTGCCTGCCTCTCTGCCTACTTGCGTTCTCTCTCTGTCAAATAAATAAATAAAATCTTTAAAAAAAAATTAGGGGTGACATTTTCAAGTGGCATCTTTCCCAGGGGAATTCGCTCCCCCCCCCCCCAAGAAGACAGTGGAATCGGAAGAGACTACCTTACCAGGAGGCCTGACTCAGGAATTTCAGGACAGGTGGAGGTGGGGCTCAGTGTCCCTGGAAGGGCGGGGCCCGGTCTTGAGAAGCTCAAGGACCGGTTCAAGAATTGTTGTGCCGGGAAGAGGGAATTCTGAGCTACTTTCCAGCCCACGGCTGTGTGTCCCGGGCTCTCTACCACCTCCCAGAATGCACCTCTCCGGCATTTTGACAACAGCATCCAGCCTTTCTTTCCGTCGACTCCCTCCAGTGTACATAAGGATCCTTCAGGCGGAGGCTGTATTTGAATGAAGTCCAAACTGTGGGCCCTGCCTTCGATCAGAATTCAGACAAGCAGGGCAACCCTCCAAGCCTCACCTGTTTGTGGTTAATCTCCACCAATCAGAGCCCGACCCTCTCAGCGCCCTTACGGAGAATGAAGAGGATCCAAACGGAGGGGAGAAGCTCCTAATCCCCTTTCCCAGGCCCAGAATCAGAGAGAGGCGAGCGGGGAAGGTGGCTTTTAATGGACTCCGGGAGGCTCCTAAACAAATGTCAAGTTTAACGTTAATGTGTTTAGAAAAGGCACCCAAGATCATTCTTTTAAAATCTGTTTTGTAAACTGCCAGCCAGCGGGCCTCCCAGGATCATTTTCCATTTGTTGGGTTTCATAGATGACAACGGTCCCTCAGAGGCCCCGGGCAGCTGGAATCACCCTCCTATTGATAAGAAAAAAAAAAAAAAAAAAAAAAAAAAAAAAAAAAAAAAAAAAAAACAGAAGGAGAGAGAGGGGCAGAGAGGGAGAGGAATCGTGAGAAGAGAATCTTAGAGCAAGAGTTAGATGTATTTAAAGACAAATTAAAATTAGGAGTCAGCCTGGAAAAACATATGGCTTGAAAATGACCATTCCAGCTTCCGTTGGGGAGCCTTCCTCTCCCTCCGCCGGCCCCTTCGTGCCTCCCTGTGGAACCAAACAGGGGTTCCCAGGCCCCGTCTTCAGGCGATTATGTGAATCAATTGCCTTCTTGTTTGGTGAAGAGAGTAAGCCATTATTTACAGCTGTCTCTCAGGAGCCTTGGGGAGATGCAAAATAATTGTAGTTCCCAGCAATGCAATTAAAGTGTGTGTGAGAGATGCCCCCGCAGCCAGAACAGAACAGAAAAGTGAGGAAGTACTTGATTCCAATGGGTGTTTAAATTGGAAAAGCTCACATATGACTTTCCAGCCAAACAAAGGAGGCGACTTGAGGGACATCTTTAAAATACATTGTTAAAGCTTGTTGGGGCAAAAGCCTTTCTTGGATGTAAGCAATAGCTTCAGATTCGGGTCCCCAGGGCTGGCCGGAGCCAGGGGAAGCCCGAGCCCTGTGAATTATTGGCCTGGCTTGCATGTGGGAGGAGCCTAGCTTTAAGAGTGGGCCCTTCTGGACTCTTCCAAACAGCGGCTCCAGGAAGGTAGTCTCCACCCAGGCCTTTGCAGCCAAGAGAAAACCTGGGGCCCCTCATGAGTGAGAAATGAGGAGAGGGGAGAAAGGGAGGGGAAAAACAAGAGGATAAACATTCCAAAAGGCCTGAGAAGAGCCTCCAGAGCATTCCCACTTTTCCCTAAATCGACTACTTGAATTTTAAGTGCACGTGCATTTTTTTCCCTTCTACAATTTCTTCATTAAAAACACAGGGGCAAATCCCTTTGCTGTGGACTGAGTTCAGGCTCGTCAGCTAGAGAGCACACCTGCATCGGGGTGGGGGGAAAGCACATTTCCTTCCCTCTCAACATTTGTCTTTTATTTGGGCAAATCAGGAAAGGGAATTCCTCTCAACCCAACTGACTGACTCTGTGGAGGAAAGAAGACCACTTCCCCTCTGGGGGTTTTTTTCCTCATCTTGAAAATGGAGAAGTGAATCATCTTTAAATCTTCCCAGCATTCAGTAGGTTTCCCTGGGGAGTGAGCTCTTCGAGAAGACACCAAGAATGTGAACCGATTTGCATTCTGGGACAGCTAGCGTCTTAAGTCAGTCTAGTTTGATTGTCATCTCAAGGAATCCCCTAACAAGTAGCAGTATACTTAGTCATTTTATGACCACTAATGGTTTTTATTAGACTGCTCTTCTAAATGAATTGTCAGTGCATCTCTCTATGTAATCTAGTGCCAACAGGTTTCAAGTACATAGAATTGGTACAGGTCCAGGGTGCATCTGGAGCATGAGCCTTGGCGGTAGGCAGATCCGAATTTGAATCCAAGCCTCTCTGTGCCTCTTACTAAATGAGTGGCCTTTGACACATTACTGGATCTCCCTAAGTGTAACTCCTCATTTGTGCAAAGTGTTGTGGTGAAGCTCTTCTACAGTTAGAGCAAGCACAAATGAGGCACTAGCACAGTGCCCGGGACATAGTACTTAAGCAATATGGCACCATCGGTATTTGCCTGCTGATATCAAGCAATTACTTCTGTTTGCCATGGTGTGTTGCTAAACGGCTAATGTTCTTTCGGTGTTGAGTTTGCTGTCGGGTTCTATGCCTCTCTTCTGCTCTCCCTCTAGCCCTGTCCATCCCTCTACCTGCCTTGCTTTCCTCTCTCCCCCTCCTCCTCAACCTTTCTATTTTCCTCCCTCCCCTTGTTTTCTCCCCCACCTCCCTACTCCTCTACACCCTCTCTTACAAGCGGCCTTTGTACTGCTCTTGGCTGCTTTCCTGGTTCAGTCTAACTCAGGATGTGACCTTAATGTTACTAACAATAGCAGTTCACTCCCACAGCCCACACTGCAAGCTTTCTCTGAAACAACTCATTTTATCCTCACAGTCCTAAGAGGTACACGAGTATCCCCGTTTTACAGATAATGGCACAGAACACAGAGGGAGATTAAGCGACCTGCTGAAGTTCAGGTAACCACTGAGTGATGGAAATGGGATTCGAGCCCAGAGAGTCTGGCTCCAGGACCTGGGTTCCAGATCTGTGCTCTTTGTCATGACAGGACACTGACTTCATGAAGCAAAGAGAGGTGAGACTCATGTGTTTCCACAGATGACCCAAACCATGAACGATGCACTTACTGATAATTGAATAGACTTTGAAAACTCATGCTTTCCAAGGTTGTCATGCTCTAGCACTCGAACCTTTGCTGCTGTAGGTCATAGAGGCAGGAAGGGAGGGGGCAAGATAGAGTTGTAGAGGACAGTGGGGTGTGGGTAATGGGTCCCAATCAATGTGAGTGAAAGTAGCCCTGTGATCCAAACCTTCCCGAAGTTGCATCCCTAAGCAAAGTCCTAAGAGCTCATTTACAGGCACCAGGAAGCTGAGCTTTCTACTTCCCAGGCACGTGTGTTCTTGCTTGTCACACCTTGAACGGACCTTGCCCTTCCTGTGGCTTCCTGTGGCAAAGTGTTCTTTCCCCACTAGCATTAACAACTGTTAGTAAGTCTTTTGTACCACTCAGTCAGTTGTCTCATCTGTAAAATGGGATAATGCTCACCTCTTTTGTAGGGTAGAGTAATTGTGTGGACTTAGGACAGGGTGTGTAAAGCACACTCAATACTATGCAAACAAAAAAGAAGAAAACAAAATATTATCCAAGGCTCAGAGTCGCAGCTCCTAACAGGCTTCCAAAACGATTGCTTGTATCTCTTAGGACTTTTTTTTTTTTTAATTATTTAATTTTTTATTTGACAGAGAGAGAAATCACAAGCAGGCAGAGAGGCAGGCAGATAGGAAGGGAGAAGCAGGCTCCCCGCTGAGCAGAGAGCCCGACGCGGGGCTTGATCCCAGGACCCTGGGATCACGACCCGAGCCGAAGGCAGAGGCTCAACCCACTGAGCCACCCAGGTGCCCCTCTCTTAGGACTTTTACTGGCCCACTTTATCCTCTAGCTGATCCCACCCCTACTCCCAATCCCTCCTCGAAATTCTGGCGCTTGGGGAGAATTCCTTGCTCATCTGGGGCATACTCTTCTTCACCTTTGCCAGTAACCTTTGACCTTTCTCTATGGAAGCTTAATCCAAGTGTCTGCTCCCCCCTCCCGCGGCAAAGTGTGTGACCTTATGTAAGTCATTTCCCTTGATTGGGCTTTAGTGGCCCTATACTAGATAAGAGGGTTGGACTTGGTTCATGGCACATAACTCAGGGTCCCTGGAGGTCCCTTCTTACTGGGAAGTTATGTCCATCTTTAAACGTTAGTTGCTACAGGCTCAGGGTATCTTCCCATTGGTTAGTTCTCTAAATTGGTTCAGATTTCTTCAGTTCTGTTCAATGAGTTGTTTCTTAGTGTAAGAGTCCCTAATTTATCTGCTGATGAAACTTACCTTATTCATTTTCCAAATTCATTAACCTTCAAAAATAGATTCGGTTATTGGAATTAGAAGCCGAGATTGATATTTCTTTGACAGTAATTTGTTAACCCTTCGGTTATCTGACAAAGTTAGGCAACAGGGAATTCAGGTTATCTAATGAATTGCTGGGTTTCCTCCATTTACAGAGAAATGGCTCCAGAGGAGAACTTTCCTCATGCAAGAGTGGAATCCGGGGTCTCGAGCACTTTACTCTCCATTGTGCCTTGGTCCTTTCTAAGCCCAGATACTCAGTCCTGTAGGTAGACCAGTGGTCAGCCAACTGTAGCGCACAGGTCAAGTCTGGCCTGCCACCTGTGTCTGTACACCTGTTTTGCAAGCTAATAATGATCTTTACCTTTCTTTCTTTTTTTTTTAAAGACTTACTTATTTATTTTAGAGAGAGAGCGCAGGAAGAAGGGCAGAGGGAGAGAGACACTCCCAAGCAGACTCCCCACTGAGCATGGAGCCCACTGCGGGACTCAATCTCATGACCCTGAGATCCTGACCTGAGCCGAAATCAAGAGTCAGACACTCAACTGACTAAAGCACTCAGGCACCCCTTTGCTTTTCTAAAATGGTTGAAAAATCAAAAGAATACTATTTTGTGACAAGTGACAAAGCATTAGGGGAACACAGCACGTGCTCATTCATACACCTGTTGTCTCGGGCTTCCTTTGCACCACAACAGGGGAGGGGATTAGTTGTGAAAGAGCCAGTATGGGCCGCAGACCTCCCAGCTGGCCTATTCCATAAAATGTCTATCAGCCCCATCAGCCCTACTCTCAGAGACTTGGAAAGAAGTTTATGAAGACGCCAAGTTCCGGCTACCTCTGTACGACAGGAACAAGCCCAGAGGGGCACTAACAACCCCTCAAACCCAGCCCATCTAGCCTCAACCTACCCTACCCATACTCCACCACAGAGTCAAACCTCGATAGGTACTGGGCACCAAGCGCTAAACCTCTAACTCCCTCATATCCCTGGGCAGCCCATTGTTTTGAAATTTTCTGGTTTGAGGTCCACAGGCAGACGGGAGGAACCTTTGGCCTATGGAGCTCACCTCTGCCTTTGCTCCCAGAAGTAGAGAACCAAGGGGCCACACTGCTTTCTGCACTGATTTGTAGAAGGCAGCCTCAAAGAACAGAGTTGAGTCGTTCTGAGAGCTTCCTGGTGGCCAACGGGCTTCCACATGGAGATGGTCAATACGAGGACCCTTTCACCTTGCAAAGCACATGACTAAATCCCCAGCCATTCCTCCATCCATGGGCAGGTATAAAACCCTCATCCTTTCATGAACAAAATTCATTTTATTTCAGAAATAAACTTAAGAGGTTTAGCAAAAAGGCAGAAAAGCTGCTTCCAAGAGCCAAAAAAAGCAATGTTATTTTGAAGAGTGGTGACAGCTTCTTCCGATGGTCAGAATTTGGGAGAACAGCAGGAAATGGCGGGTCACTCCCCCAGTACCTGTGCGGCCTGTAGCCTCCTGTTTATCTCACCCATTCCCTCTGGACTGTTTTTATCCTCTCTCTCTACTTGTGTCTCTGCCCCTTTCCCCTTGTCTTCTTTCACTTCCTTACCTCTCCATCTGTCCTCTCTGGTCATCACCTGTTTCCCATCTTCCTCTCTCCTGTTCTCCCACCCCTCTCCTGTCCATAATATAAAATGGAAGAAAGCCCTTTAATCATTTGTAAATAGTATTTGTGGTTCCAACTCCTTATTTATTTTATTTTATTTTATTTTATTTTATTTTATTGCCTATGCCATACTTTTTATTTCCATGACTTATGGACTCTTGATTTTAAAAACAGTTGAATGAAATGTCTTCTGTTTCTCAAACTAAACAAAAGGGCTTTTTGCTCATCCATGTGCCTTGGTAACAAGGCTAAGAGCTACTTCTAATGGAGCACTTACTAAGTGCTGAGCACCCTGTTAGGCACTTGAGATGTTATTTTATTTTATTTTAAGAAAGAGAGAGAGAGAGAGAGAGTGAGCACAGTGGAAAGAGGGAGAGGGAGAGAAAGAATCTCAAGCAGACTCCGTGCTGAGTGTGGAACCTGTCATGGGGCTTGATCTCGTGAGACTGAGATCATGACCCTGAGATCACGACCTGAGCCAAAACCAAGAGTCAGATGCTTAACCCACTGAGCCCCCCAGGCACCCCATGCACTTGAGATGTTATCAAGTCATTTAATACTCACAAGATGAAATAGGTACTGTTGTTATCATTCTCGTTTCAAAGGTGAGGATGTGAGACACAGATACTACATGTCTTGTCTGAGGCCCTCCATCCTGTGTCTGGCAGAGAGGTTGAAATGCAGGCAGTCCGCTTCCCAAGTTCACATCTTTCACCATGAAACTTAACTAACCACCTCTGGGGCTAGATGGCCTCCAGTTCAAAGAAGGCACAAAGGTTCCCCCATCAATTACTCAGGCTCCTTGGTAGGACTTCATGCTTTAGGCATGTACCTCTTCCATGGATATAAAGGCCTACATTTATTTTCCCAGAAAACATTGATAGAGATTAAAGAAAAGGTTGGAACCCTCCCACTGCCTCCTCTAACTAAAAGGTGCCAATGTTTTTCTTCTATTCAGCCTCCCCATGCCCCACACTAACCCCAAGTAGAGCCTCTATTTTATTTATTTATTTTTAAAAATCTTTTCTATTTTTCACAGGAAATGAAAAAAGCAGGGTCATGGCTCTCCTGTGCCATTTCCAGACCATTATTCCATGACCATTGCTCTCCAACCATTGACTTTGAAGCCTGATGATGATGATGATGGTGATGATGATGATGATCATGGTAAAGAGAATACCTGGAGAGGGCAAACATTAGCCCAAAGTAATGGATTTCTTTTTCTTTTATTTGAGGAGGGAGGGGCAGAGAGAGAGAACCCTATGCAGGCTCCATGCCGAATGTGGAGCCCAACACGGAGCTCGATCTCATGACTCTGAGATCATGATCTGAACTGAAACCAAGAGTCAGACTCTTAACTGACTGAGCCACCCAGGCACCCAGGGAATGGATTTTTTTTTTTTTTTTTTTTTTATTTTAATAAACATATAATGTATTTTTATCCCCAGGGGTACAGGTCTGTGAATCGTCTGGTTTACACATTTCACAGCACTCATCATAGCACATACCCTCCCCAATGTCCATTTCCCCACCACCCTCTCCCATCCCCCTTCCCCCCCGCAACCCTCAGTCTGTTTCTTGAGATTGAGTCTTTTATGGTTTGTCTCCCTCCCAATCCCATCTTTTCATTTTTTCTTTTCCTACCTCCCCCAAACCCCCCCACCTTGCATCTCCACTTCCTCATATCAAAGAGATCATATGATAGTTATATTTCTCCGATTGACTTATTTCGCTAAGCATGATACCCTCTAGTTCCATCCACGTCGTCGCAAATGGCAAGATTTCATGTCTTTTGATGGCTGCATAGTATTCCATTGTGTATATATACCACATCTTCTTTATCCATTCATCTGTTGATGGACATCTAGGCGCTTTCCACAGTTTGGCTATTGTGGACATTGCTGCTATAAACATTCGGGTGCACGTGCCCCTTCGGAGCACCACGTTTGTATCTTTAGGATATATACCCAGGAGTGCAATTGCTGGGTCGTAGGGTAGCTCTATTTTCAGTTTTTTGAGGAACCTCCACACTGTTTTCCAGAGTGGTTGCACCAGCTTGCATTCCCACCAACAGTGTAGGAGGGTTCCCCTCTCTCCGCATCCTCGCCAGCATCTGTCATTTCTTGACTTGTTAATTTTAGCCATTCTGACTGGTGTGAGGTGGTATCTCATTGTGGTTTTGATTTGTATTTCCCTGATGCCGAGTGATGTGGAGCATTTTTTCATGTGTCTGTTGGCCATCTGGATGTCTTCCTTGCAGAAATGTCTGTTCATGTCCTCTGCCCATTTCTTGACTGGATTATTTGTTCTTTGGGTATTGAGTTTGATAAGCTCTTTATAGATTCTGGATACGAGCCCTTTATCTGATAGGTCGTTTGCAAATATCTTCTCCCATTCTGTCAGTTGTCTTTTGGTTTTGTTAACTGTTTCCTTTGCTGTGCAAAAGCTTTTGATCTTGATGAAATCCCAATAGTTCATTTTTGCCCTTGCTTCTGTCGCCTTTGGCGATGTTCCTAGGAAGAAGTTGCTGCGGTGGAGGTCAAAGAGGTTGCTGCCTGCATTCTCCTCAAGGATTTTGATAGATTCCTTTCGCACATTGAGGTCCTTCATCCACTTTGAGTCTATTTTCGTGTGTGGTGTAAGGAAATAGTCCAATTTCATTTTTCTGCATGTGGCTGTCCAATTTTCCCAGCACCATTTGTTGAAGAGGCTGTCTTTTTTCCATTGGATATTCTTTCCTGCTTTGTCGAAGATTAGTTGACCATAGAGTTGAGGGTCTATTTCTGGGCTCTCTATTCTGTTCCATTGGTCTATATGTCTGTTTTTGTGCCAGTACCATACTGTCTTGATGATGACAGCTTTGTAATAGAGCTTGAAGTCTGGAATTGTGATGCCACCGACTTTGGCTTTCTTTTTCAATATTCCTTTGGCTATTCGAGGTCTTTTCTGGTTCCATATAAATTTTAGGATTATTTGTTCTATTTCTTTAAAAAAAATAGATGGGATTTTGATAGGGATTGCATTAAATGTGTAGATTGCTTTAGGTAAAATAGACATTTTCACAATATTTGTTCTTCCAATCCATGAGCATGGAATATTTTTCCATTTCTTTGTGTCTTCCTCAATTTCTTTCATGAGTACTTTATAGTTTTCTGAGTATAGATTCTTTGCCTCTTTGGTTAGATTTATTCCTAGGTATCTTATGGTTTTGGGTACGATGGTAAATGGGACTGACTCCTCAATTTCTCTTTCTTCTGTCTTGTTGTTAGTGTAAAGAAATGCGACTGATTTCTGTGCATTGACTTTATATCCTGACACTTTACTGAATTCCTGTATAAGTTCTAGCAGTTTTGGAGTGGAGCCTTTTGGGTTTTCCACATATAGTATCATATCATCTGCAAAGAGTGATAGTTTGACTTCTTCTTTGCCGATTTGGATGCCTTTAATTTCTTTTTGTTGTCTGATTGCTGAGGCTAGGACTTCTAGTACTATATTGAACAGCAGTGGTGATAACGGACATCCCTGCCGTGTTCCTGACCTTAGCGGAAAAGCTTTCAGTTTTTCTCCATTGAGAATGATATTTGCGGTGGGTTTTTCATAGATGGCTTTGATAATGTTGAGGTATGTGCCTTCTATCCCTACACTTTGAAGAGTTTTAATCAGGAAGGGATGCTGCACTTTGTCAAACGCTTTTTCAGCATCTATTGAGAGTATCATATGGTTCTTACTCTTTTTTTTATTAATGTATTGTATCACATTGATGGATTTGCGGATGTTGAACCAACCTTGCAGCCCTGGAATAAATCCCACTTGGTCGTGGTGAATAATCCTTTTAATGTACTGTTGGATCCTATTGGCCAGTATTTTGGTGAGAATTTTCGCATCTGTGTTCATCAAGGATATTGGTCTGTAATTCTCTTTTTTGGTGGGATCCTTGTCTGGTTTTGGGATCAAGGTGATGCTGGCCTCATAGAATGAGTTTGGAAGTTTTCCTTCCATTTCTATTTTTTGGAACAGTTTCAGGAGAATAGGAATTAATTCTTCTTTAAATGTTTGGTAGAATTCCCCTGGGAAGCCGTCTGGTCCTGGACTTTTGTTTGTTTGGAGATTTTTGATGACTGTTTCAATCTCCTTACTGGTTATGGGTCTGTTCAGGTTATCTATTTCTTCCTGGTTCAGTTGTGGTAGTTTATACATCTCTAGAAATGTATCCATTTCTTCCAGGTTGTCAAATTTGTTGCCATAGAGTTGCTCGTAGTATGTTCTTATAATTGTTTGTATTTCTTTGGTGTTGGTTGTGATCTCTCCTCTTTCATTCATGATTTTATTTATTTGCGTCCTTTCTCTTTTCTTTTTGATAAGTCTGGCCAGGGGCTTATCAATCTTATTAATTCTTTCAAAGAACCAGCTCCTAGTTTTGTTGATTTGTTCTATTGTTTTTTTAGTTTCTATTTCATTGATTTCTGCTCTGATCTTTATGATTTCTCTTCTCCTGCTGGGTTTGGGCTTTCTTTGTTGTTCTCTCTCCAGCTCCTTTAGGTGTAGGGTTAGGTTGTGTATTTGAGACCTTTCTTGTTTCTTGAGAAAGGCTTGCACTGCTATATATTTTCCTCTCAGGACTGCCTTTGTTGTGTCCCACAGATTTTGAACTGTTGTGTTTTCATTATCATTTGTTTCCATGAATTTTTTCAATTCTTCTTTAATTTCCTGGTTGACCCATTCATTTTTTAGAAGGATGCTGTTTAGTCTCCATGTATTTGCGTTCTTTCCAAATTTCCTCTTGTGATTGAGTTCGAGCTTCAGAGCATTGTGGTCTGAAAATATGCAGGGAATGATCTCGATCTTTTGGTACTGATTGAGACCTGATTTATGACCCAGGATGTGGTCTATTCTGGAGAATGTTCCATGTGCACTAGAGAAGAATGTATATTCTGTTGCTTTGGGATGGAATGTTCTGAATATATCTGTGATGTCCATTTGGTCCAGTGTGTCATTTAAGGCCTTTATTTCCTTGTTGATCTTTTGCTTAGATGATCTGTCCATTTCAGTGAGGGGAGTGTTAAAGTCCCCTGCTATTATTGTATTACTGTCGATGTATTTCTTTGATTTTGTTATTAATTGGTTTATATAGTTGGCTGCTCCCGTGTTAGGGGCATAGATATTTAAGATTGTTAGATCTTCTTGTTGGACAGACCCTTTGAGTATGATATAGTGTCCTTCCTCATCTCTTATTATAGTCTTTGGCTTAAAATCTAATTGATCTGATATAAGGATTGCCACCCCAGCTTTCTTCTGATGTCCATTAGCATGGTACATTGTTTTCCACCCCCTCACTTTAAATCTGGAGGTGTCTTCGGGTCTAAAATGAGTTTCTTGTAGGCAGCATATGGATGGGTTTTGTTTTTTTATCCATTCTGATACCCTGTGTCTTTTGATTGGGGCATTTAGCCCATTAACATTCAGGGTAACTATTGAGAGATATGAATTGAGTGCCATTGTATTGCCTGTAAGGTGATTGTTACTGTATATTGTTTCTGTTTCTTTCTGATCTACTACTTTTAGGGTCTCTCTTTGCTTAGAGGACCCCTTTCAGTATTTCCTGTAGAGCTGGTTTGGTGTTTGCAAATTCTTTCAGCTTTTGTTTGTCCTGGAAGCTCTTTATCTCTCCTTCTATTTTCAATGATAGCCTAGCCGGATATAGTATTCTTGGCTGCATGTTTTTCTCGTTTAGTGCTCTGAATATATCATGCCAGTTCTTTCTGGCCTGCCAGGTCTCTGTGGATAGGTCCGCTGCCAATCTAATGTTTTTACCCTTGTATGTTACAGACTTCTTTTCCCGGGCTGCTTTCAGGATTTTCTCTTTGTCGCTAAGACTTGTAAATTTTACTATCAGGTGACGAGGTGTGGACCTATTTTTATTGATTTTGAGGGGCGTTCTTAGCATCTCCTGGATTTTGATGTTTGTTCCCTTTGCCATATTAGGGAAATTCTCTCCAATAATTGTCTCCAATATACCTTCTGCTCCCCTCTCTCTTTCTTCTTCTTCTGGAATCCCAATTATTCTAATGTTGTGTCGTCTTATGGTGTCACTTATCTCTCGAATCCTCTCCTCGTGTTCCAGTAGTTGTTTGTCTCTCTTTTGCTCAGCTTCTTTATTCTCTGTCATTTGGTCTTCTATGTCACTAATTCTTTCTTCTGCCTCATTTATCCTGGCAGTGAGAGCTTCCATTTTTGATTGCACCTCATGAATAGCTTTTTTGATTTCAACTTGGTTAGATTTTAGTTCTTTTATTTCTCCAGAAAGGGCTTTTATCTCTCCGGAGAGGGTTTCTCTAATATCTTCTATGCCTTTTTCGAGCCCGGCTAGAACCTTGAGAATTGTCATTCTGAACTCTAGATCTGTCATGCTACCTATGTCTGTATTGATTAGGTCTCCAGCCTTCGGTACGGCCTCTTGTTCTTTTTTTTGAGGTGAGTTTTTCCGCCTTGTCATTTTGTCCAGGTAGGATTTGCTTTCTCCTGCTGTGGAATTCCGCTGTTCTTGGTGACTGAAGTTGGTTTTGGATGGTTTCTTGTTGATCTTCTGGGGGAGGGGCCTGTTGTAGTGATTCTCAAGTGTCTTTGCCGCAGGCGGAATTGCACCGCCCTTGCCAGGGGCCGGGCTAAGTAATCCGCTCGGGTTCGCTTTCGGGAGCTTTTGTTCCCTGAGCGCTTTCCGTAGAGTTCCGGAGGACGGGAATGAAGATGGCGGCCTCCCAATCTCTCGGCCCGGAGGAGCCGAGAGCTTGGGGTTCCGCTCCTCAGTGCGCTCTCAGAGCAAAGCGCCCAATAGCCCCGCCTCCCTGGCTTGCGGTCGCGCCTCGAGGAAAGCAGTCAATTGTTGGAGCTGGAGAAAAGCGCCGGGTCGCTTTTGTCTCCGCGGCCTGCGGCCGCGCTCCGAGCCCACCCAGCCTGCGACCGGCACAAGGTAACCCCGGGCTTAGAGCTCACTCCTCGGCTTTGTCGCTATAGCCGGCTTCCCCGCTCTAATACCTGCGAGCTCTGCGGCACTCAGACACCCCCAGTCCTTCTGTGACCCCGCGGGTCCTGGGGTTATGCTGACCCCGCCTGGGTTTCCCCCCAGTTTAGCCTCTGGAGCGATGTCTCCCAGTGGAGCCGACTTTTAAAAGTCCCGGTTTTGTGCTCCGTCGCTCCGCCGCTTGCCGGGTGCCGGCCCCTCCCCCCGGGGACTATCTTCCCGTCGCTTTGGATTCACTTCTCCGCAGGTCCTACCTTTCAGAAAGTGATCGATTTTCTGTTTCTGGGATTGTTGCTCTTCTTCTCTTCGATTTCCCGTTGGATTTATAGGTGTTCACAATGGTTAGATAAGCTATCTAGCTGATCTCCTGCTACCCGATGTCGTCTCAGCCTGCTACTTCTCCGCCATCTTGACTCCTCCCCCGGGAATGGATTTTTTAGGGTAGAAACATCAATGTTTCCACAGACTATGTAGGAAATATTCTCCTTGGAAATAATAATAACTTACTGTTTACTGAGCATGTACTATGTGCCAGACTCTGTTCTAAAATCTTTACATGTATTAGATTCTTAAACCTTATTAAGATGCTTATGACAACTTTGTGAGGGAGACTGGGTGACAGATGAGGAAAACAAGGCCCAGAGAAGTCAAGGGACTTGGTCAAAGTCACACAGCTGCAGCCAGGGTTGAAATCCAGATCAGTCTGACTTAAAAGCTTGTTCTTAGAAAGCAAACTGCTATATTGATGACCTTCTAGTTATACCATGTAGATGAGCAACTCCTTTTTTGTAAAGATTTATTTATTTGAGAGAGAGGGCAAGAAATGGACTCTCCACTGAGTGCGGAGCCTGACATGGGGTTCACCGCAGGGCTTGATCCCATAACCCTGAGATCACGACTTGAACTGAAACCAAGAGTTGGCTGCTCAACCGACTGCCCCACCCAGGCACCCCTAAATGAGCAACTCTGGCTCACTGCCATCTTTGCCACTGATTCCAACTGCCCCCCACCCAAGGTTCCCGTGGCCACCGCCTACTTAGTGGCCCCTCGAGCAGACATTGGTTCCCGTAGCCACCTGATTTAGATGAGCTTGATCTGCTCTTTCTCAGTGGGGAGCAAGGGACTTAACCTGGAGCCAACATGCTCTTAAATTCTTTTCCTGCCTCCTTTTCTTGGTCCCTGGAGGCTACTAAAGTTACTTTTCCTTGGAGGGTGATTTTGTTGTTTTTGTCGTTTTTCCTTTGGAGAATTGTTAAAAAAGCTTGCTTTCCTGTGTTGAAGGTCTACTGGGCAATCTTTATTTTGGTTTGAATTAATAAAGGAACCTTTCAAATTACAAAAATCTAGCTACAATGAAGAAAAACTGGAAAAGAAGAAAGACACATGGAGTCCCATCACCCCAGCCCAAGCGCTGTCATGGTTTGGCAAAAGGGCACAGGGGAGAAGCCTAGGCTCTAAAGTCAGACTGAATGTGTTTGGCTCCCTAGGCCTGCGTTTATTAGCTCTGTTAATTAGCCTTTCTCACCTTCTTCGTGGCTTCTGATCCCAATTTCCAGTGTATGGAGGCAAGGGTCCCCCCCCCACACTCCCAATTCTCTGACGCCAGCTGGGCTGTCCTCCAACTTACCTCAGTTCTGACACTATTTAACCAGAGATTCCATCAGATTCCACACGTTAAGGGGTCAGTCCTACAAGTCTTCCCCCAACCCCGCACTTCAGAAGGAAATGCAAGCCCAACTTGTCACCTGGGCTTCTGACCGATGAGCTATAGATTGGAGGTTCCAAAGACCCGCTCCTCAGGTTCGATTAATTGGCTAGAGTGGTTCAAAGAACTCAGAAAAACATTTTATTTACTAGATGACTGGTTTATTATGAAAGGGTATGACTCGGGAACAGCCAGAAGGAAGAGATACATAGAGAGGGAATGGGGAAAGCGAGTGGAGCTTCCATATTCTCCCTGAGCGCCGGTCTCCCCAAATCTCCATGTGTCCACCAACTTGGAAGCCCTTTGAAGCCCATCTTTCTGGTTTCTTATTGAAGCTTCATTACGTAGGCGTGGTTGACTAACTCATTGGCCATTGACGATCGATTCAACCTCCAGTTCCTTCTCTCCCTGGAAATCAGGAGGTGAAAATGGGGTTGGCCCCTCTGGCAACCAGCCCCATTCTCGGGTGTGGTCTAAAAGTCACCTCATTAATAGGACAAATGGCACATTTATCCCTTTCCTCAACTAAGAAATTCCAGGGGACTTAGGAGCTCTATACTAGAAACTGGACGGAGGAAGAACAAGTATCAATTTCTTAGTATAAATCACAATGTCACACCTTCATTTTCTCTATCTGTAAAATGGGGATCACATAATAGTGTAAGGATCCAATGAGAAGGTGGAAATGCATATTTCTGCATCTTGAATAGAAGAGGCACTCAATAAGTATTTGTTCAGGCAGTTTATTTCTTTCCAGTCTATTTTTCCTAGGCAAATTCTGAATAATTTCAGTAATCATGTATGTGATCTCTTATACTGTGTTTCTTCACTGCACCTGTTTCCATGGTGCCTATTTTGTCTGCATGACCATCCGTTTTAATGACTACATGAACGTCCATCAGGTGGAAAATCATTATTTAGCTTCCCCCCCTTTTGGGGGCACTCGGGTTGTTTTCAGGTTTTCAATTTTATGATGAACATCAGTATACGTGTGTGCATGTGATTTACTGTTTTCATAAGGTACTGATAGATTCTTTACACTGGGATTTGTTTTTAGTTCAGTTTTTTTTTTTTATTAGACATCTTAAGAACATCTTAAAATAACCAGAATGAAAACCACTCTGGTTCCTGTGGGCTTTCCAGGTAGGGGCAGGGGCTGGAGCCTTCCTGTGTACAATGCATTTGGGGACCCGCAGGAGGTAATCCTGCACTCAGCCCCAGAAGGAGGCCATCAGATAAGGAAGCAGGAAAGAGACCTTCCCCACCCCAGCTCAGTCCTGTGTTTTAAGCTTCCCCACATGGAAATCATTTACCTGAAAGGAAGGCAAGAGATTCTGGATGGAATTTTCTTACTCTCATTCTTGGTCCCTATGTTTGGGAGAAACTTTAATTTTCCGGCTCTTGTGGAACAGGCTTCTGATGGACTTAGAAGATCTCTCACTGAATGCTTCTGAAATGAAAGAAGAGGCTACAATATCACTTGCATTAGACTCTGCTCTTTCTTACCCTTTGATTCTTTCCCTTCCAGTCTCACAGCTACTGCTATGATGTCAGTAGATGGGGGAGGGCGAGGCCATGCAGGCACTAGGCCTTGCTGCAAAGATCAAGGGGATGCCCAAACCCTCACATTTTTAAAAAAAGATTTATTTTTAAGTAATCTCTACACCAGTGTGGGGTTCGAACCTCCAACCCCGAGCTCAAGAGTCTTGTGCTCCACTGACTGAGCCTGTCTGGTGCCCCAAACCGTCATTTTTTAAATATCCAAATTAATGCAAAAAATCTATAATGAACAAAGTATCAGAAATTTAAGTACAGAATCTGATAGTGCCGTTCCAAGCCATGTTGGAGCTGAGGAAAAAGAAAAGAAAATGTGTGTCCCTATAAACATGATCCTATATATTTTTAAAGGTGTTTTTTTCCCCAGAGGTAGATTTTTGAAATTATCATTGATGTGTTTGTTTTAAATCCAAAAACTTGAATTAAATTAAAACCAGGGGCCCCCACCTGGCTCAGTCAGAGGAGCATGCAACTCTTGATCTCAGTGTTGTGAGTTCAAGCCCTACACTGGGCATAGAGATTACTTAAATGAATAAATAAATAAATAAATAAAATCTAAAAGAGTAAAATTATGATTAGTAAATCCTGTTTTGGGTACCAGTAAAATATTGAAGCCGAAAATAATGTTGGGAGTTTGGATATAACTACTTCTAAATTTTTCAGTGTTTTTTTTCTTCCAACTACTTTAGTTTCCATTTGGTGAGATAATTTTTCTGTTTTCCTTGCTTTGCAGAATTCATCCCAGCAAACCAGCAAACATTCAACTTGTTTTAGGAAGAGAGCATGAGAGAGAAAGAGAAAGAAAAACCCAAGCAGATTCCCCTCTGAGCCTGGAAACATGATTCTGGGCTCGATCCCACTACTCTGCAATCATGACCCAACCCCAAATCAAGAGCCACCTCAGGTGCCCCAAACCAGCAAACATTTAATAATTCCTATCTGTCCAGCCCTAGGCTGTCGTGTGAATGACATAAATATGAATAAGGTGGAGCCATTGCCTTGAAGGAGTTCGCGGTCTTCTAGAGAGTTCAGACACCGCACCCTGGGACTCCAGAAGAGGGAGAGGCTGTAGTAGGTTCTGCAGCTAGAGAAGACTTCTTGGAAGAATGGCAGTTTAGCTGAAGGCAGAATGTGCCAGAGCCTGCGGTCTGCAAGAGGGGGCGTGTACAGATGGAACTAGAAGGAGATGAGACGGGAAGCCTAGGGGAGCCCAGATAGAGACCATCTGAAGGAGGAGATGAGAAGGGACTCTCGAGTCAGACAGTTCTGGGTTCAACTCTGGGCACCCCCACTTCCTCCCTGAACAGTGATTTGTCCTCATTTTGTTTCCTTGTCAAGTGGGGGTGTGCTGGATATCCCCTGTGTGCCCCCACCCCCCAGCTTTTCTATCCTGCTGTTTCCAGAGGCAGATCTCAATGGATGGCATCAGTGGGCTCCTCTCCCCTCTGGCTTCCCACTGGATTGGGCCAAGGGACGCACTAGCTGGAGGCGGGGCATCGGGAGAGTGGGGGCAGTGTACTTCCTCACCTGGCTTCCTCCTTGCTTCACAGGTGCAGGGTCGTCTGCCTTTCTCTCCCCACAGCCACCCACAGCTTCTTCGGGGCCCAGCTGACCTGAGCCATCCCCACCCTTTTGCGCCCCCAGCCTGGGGTGGTGAGGGTGCCCGGCCAATGCTTCCACAGCCTTTGTGAGTTTCCCTAGCTCTGCCCACGCTTTGGCAAGCATTCTCTTCATTAAACTCCCCTTATTTAACTGTTTTGAAGGTGCCATCTCTTTTCCACTGGCACTCGGCATGCAATAAGTGCTCATTAAACATTCGCCCTTATTTGGCACCGCCTAGACAAAAGCTTCTCTGGGGAAGGCTCTGTCCTTTGCAGAGGTCTGCCTCAGGGCCCTGTGTTAGCCTAGGTGTCAGCAAAATAGAACAAAGGATCCTCCTTTCAGACTCAGCAGCCGTGCCAGGGTAAACGTCACGATCGGCTTTCCCAACAGCCTGGCTTGGTGACGCCAGCCAGATAATTATTCCAGGCAATTTCTCCTGCCACTGTTCCCCTTGGCCTGGGTCCATCACGTTGTCACCTGGTGCTGAGGCCTCAGTGAGCCGTGGCACAATAGGCGTTACAAGCAGCTGTGTTTCCGTTTCTGTTTCTGTCTTTGGATCAGTGCAGGTCAATGCTTCATTGTGCTCATAGTCTATAAAATAAAGACCTTGGCTGAGGCCCCATCGCCCTCCCCTCACCCTCTCCCCTCCCTCCCGTGTGTGAATGCAGCAATGTGGGGATGTCAGCGGCGGCACCTTCGGGCTCTGCATCGGGGGCCTCCCTGGATGGACTTGGCTGTTGTGTTGATCAGTCAATGGAGAGGAGTTTTATTTCTGAGAACGTTGTTTCGTCAAAGCCATCACTCATGACCTTGGCAGAGTTATTCCACCGGCCTCCCTTTTCCTCCTAAAGTTGCCAGAAATCCCAATTCTGTCCCCCTCCCTTCATTGCTGGTGTCATGCCTGAAGATGCTGTTCCGAGAATGGTCCTTCTGATTTATCCCATAAATTTACAGAAGCTACAAACACTGCTCTAGGACAATCTACATCAGTTCCTCCGGGCAGGGGGAGGGGGCGATGGTTACAAAGCAGGTGTTGAGCTTAACACCTACTGTGCATCGAGAGACTCCTTATTGTCGGCCTGTCTGTCTCAGTGGCTTCCCGTTAAATCAGCCAAGTCCCAGCGGTGTGAGCGGTGACTCCAGGGCTATTGCTCAGGTCGTTTCAGTGGGTGTCCCAGCTCTCTGGAGACAAAGCCCAAGGCCTTGGGACTCAGGCCTCATGCTTCTGTAACAATTGCAATTCCTCCTTAGGTCCATTTGCAAAAATGGCTATCTACACGTGGGACTGGGAGTGCGGTCCTATGAGAAGTAAACAGTCCCCCTTCGTTCTAGGGGCGGGAGTGCGGTTCAAATAGAATGCACACCGCTCGAAAGGGTCCAGCGCATCTCCCCTATCATTAACATTCCCATTGAGCCCAGCGCCATCTCAGTGTTGTGTTTCTAGGCAAGTTCCTTTGTCTGCTGTGTCATATGTCATCCTTCCACCGTTTGCCCCCTTCCTGGAATTGATAGACTTGGATTTCAATATGTGCTTCTCTGCTACTTGGCTTTGGAATCACAGCAGGATTATTTTTACCCCATTCATCCATTCATTCATTCAGTTCCATGCCCAGCGTGGAGCCCAATGTGGGACCTGCACTCACAACTTTAAGATCAAGAGTCCGACTCTTAATTGAAGCAACCACCCAGGCAACCCTCATTTATTTTTATTGTGAGCTTGAACCACTCGACTAAAAAATAAAAATAAAAAGACTCAAAACCGAATACCCATTCACTTCTGTCTGTTTCACTTCACGTTATTGTGTACACACATCTCCGTAGATAAACAAAGTCCACGTACTTGTCATCTTTCACTGGAGAGAATTCCACTGTAAAAGCTCAGCACCTTAGAAGACGCCGGATTTGCATCTTTTTCCATTGGCGGGTGGCACTTCAAACTGCACGAGCTGTAAAGAGAGCTCTGCTTCTCTCTGGCCACAAATCAATAGATTTAGAGACACAATATGAATTAAGTCACATCGGAAACAAAACTCAGCAAGTTGAATTTAATTAGCATACATTGTTAGAGGGCAGCTTAGTCTCTCTTGATGTTGCCTGGTTCCAGGTATTATTTACTTAGCCACTACAGAAGATGTGATCTGAAACAAACCTGAGCTGTTTTGAACTGTGGTTCTAAGTGAGCTTGACTTTCATTGACCTTTGAGACACCCACCTTCCACTGTGTGCCTCCATTTGGATCCTTTTCATTTTTACCACGTGGAACTGGATCACCGTTGTTCCCCCTCCAAGTGTTCATTTCTTTCTAATTTCCTGGCTTCTGTGGTCCAACAAAGCTTCACTGACCTTAAGCGCCTTGAGATGAACGTGTAACAAGCGGGCAAAATACCACCACGTTTTACTTATTCCCGTGGCTGCTGGTTAGTCTAAAGATTGTTAGAAATATTCTGCTACTGGCTTCGTGGTGCTCTTTACTTTAAGGGAGCGCTTTGCGTTGTTGGAATCGATATGTTTTGTAGCCCCTGCCAGTCAGGGTATGTCCTGGGTTCATTCCCCTCCCGGTGAGGGGTAAGTATATAGTCTCTTGCTGAGGAGTGGACGAGTCGCCTAGATATGATCATCGAAGACCATTCAATGCCTTTTAACTTATCTACCTGTTTCGTCCCAATTCGACCTTGGGATAGCACACTTCATATCTGTGGCAGATTCTAGCACAGCAGTAACCTCTCTACCTTCTTGAAATAGCGAGGAGAAAGACTACCATTTGCACGACAAGTCAGGTGGATGGGAGAGGGCATTGACGGGTTTGCTCAGAGGAAACCGCTCAGGGGCTATGGGTTGCGTTGTGTCTACAGTGACTGAGTATCTCGCTTTAGAGCAGAGGCTCCAAAGAATGCCCAGCCGCATGGTCATCCGGACCAATGCTTTTTTTGGGAAGCACTGCGCGCAATGTGAGGCTTAAACTCACAACTCTGAGATCAAGAGTCGCGTGCTCTACTGACTGAGCCAGCTAGGCGCCCCGTGATGGTCTCTTGTAATAACAGGTTCACACTTAACAAGTTCCCTAGCTAGAGATAGAAAATGCATTCTACGGGCAGACTACAGAATTAAGTAGTCTACTGTGAAAACCAAGCCATGACCTTGGCTTCCTTTTAAACTCTAGTCTAAGCAGCTGAACTTACAGTTACGGCTTATAAGCCATCCCTGCTCCTGGAAAAACAATTCGTGCACCCTTCCGGCTGATAGCAGGATGTTAAAAACCCAATACAGTGGGTGGTCCGAGAAATCAATCTTTGCAAGTCCTAAAGAGGCAGTTACTAATGTGGTAGTCCTTTGCATTGTTAGGGAGCTCAGTTTAACATGCATAGGAACCTCATGCTAATAAGGTTTATTTTAAAGGTTTAATAACCTTTATTTGCTTACTGATCTATGAATTCATTTATTCAATGATTCATTCATTTACCAAATATTTATTAAGTACCTTATGTGTGCCGGGCATTGCACTAGGCTTAGACTACAGACATAAATAAGGCAGTTTCTATTCTATTTCTATCCTCACATGTTAATTGCTACTACTACTACTGATTATATTACAATTGTTTTATTACTATTGCTACTATTATTGGATTGTAGTGTGATAAATACTAAACCCTGGCATACACATGTACTATGGGATCACAGATGAAGTAACTACTCTTGGGGCAGGAGATGGTGAGAAAGGATGTCACAGACTTGGTGTTGAAGACTGTGTAGGAGTTCACTAAACAAAGAAAGTCAAGGATTCACTGGGTTATTGAGATCAGATAATTTTTCATTTTAATGCAACCAGAGAAGAAAATTTTTCTCATACAAAGAAAACGGGTTCATATTTTTTCTAATTTCATTTGTACCCATGTTCATGTACTTCTTCATTTATTCAATATATTTAAAAATTTTTCCAGTTTTATTTATATAATAAATTATTTATTATTTATTTATTATTTATTATTTATAATTATTTATTATTTATTATTATTATTATTTATTATTAAATATCGATTATTTATATAATCGATCATAATGTGGTATTAGTTTATTTATTATTATTATTTATTATTTATTATTTATTATTATTTATTATTATTATTTATTATTATTATTAAATATCGATTATTTATATAAGCGATCATAATGTGGTATTAGTTTAAGATATATGACATAATGATTTGATATATGTATATTTTGATAAATTGGATATATTTGGATAAATTGGATATATTCCAAAATGATGACCACAATAAGTTCAGTTACTGTGCATCACCTAATATAGCCACAAGGTTTTTTCCTTTTAAGATATACTCTCTCGGGGCGCCTGGGTGGCTCAGTGGGTTAAAGCCTCTGCCTTCGGCTCAGGTCATGATCTCAGGGTCCCAGGATCGAGCCCCACATCGGGCTCTTTGCTTGGCAGGGAGCCTGCTTCCTCCTCTCTCCCTCTACCTGCCTCTCAGCCTACTTGTGATCTCTGTCTGTCAAATAAATAAATAAAATCTTAAAAAAAAAGATATGCTCTCTCAGCAACTTTCAAAAGTATAATATGATATTGCTAACTATAGTCACCATGCTGTATGTTACATCTCTAGAACTTACTTATTTTACAACTGCTAGTTTGTACCTATTGACATCTCCATCCAATTCCCCCACCCTCCACCCCCTGCTTCTGGCAACCACCAATCTGATCTTTGTTTCTGGAAGTTTGGTTTTTTTTTTCCCCCAGATCCCACATATAAGTGAGATCACACAGTATTTTTCTTTCTCTGTCTGACTTTCTTTTTAGAAAGATTTTATTTATTTATTTGTGAGAGAGAGAATGAGAGAGAGCATGAGAGGCAGAAGCTCAGAAGGAAAAACAGACACCCCCCACCCCCACTGAGCAGGAAGCCTGATGTGGAACTTGATCCTGGGACTCCAGGATCATGACCTGAGCTGAAGGAGTCACTCAACCAACTGAGCCACCCAGGTGCCCTCTCTGCCTGACTTATTTCACTTAGCATAATGCCCTCAAATCTGTGTTGTCACAAATGGCAGGATTTCCTTCATTTTCGTGGTTGAATAATATTCCATTGTGTGTGTGTGTGTGTGTGTGTGTGTGTGCATGCACGTGCAACATTTTCTTTATCCATTCATCCGATGACGGACACTTAAGTTGTTTCCACATGTTGGCTGTTGTGAATGACACTACAATGTGGATGGAGCGGTCACTATTTACTGAGTATGTACCAAGTGCTCTGCTCTATTCTAGCTACTCAAGAAACAGCTTTTAAAAAATCAGACAAAAATTCCTGCCCTCCTAGAGCTTATCTTTTATTAGGTAAGGAGACAGACAACAAAGAGATGAGCAAAGAAATTAGATAGATAGATAGATACATACATACATACATATGAAATACATATATACTTATATATTTCATATATATTTATATATTTTATATGATTTTTGTATTTATATATTTATATATATGAAATACATATATGAAATATATATATATGTATATACGGGAGGTAATGGTAATAAGAAATAAGGTCTCAAGGTAGAGCAGGAAAGGGATATAGGGGGCACTTGAATAAGGTGGTGAGGGAAAGCCTTGCTGAGAAGGTAACATTTGAGGAAAGAGGCAAGTCCCGAGGCTATGGGGGATGAGTGTGCCAGGTTTGACTGGAGCAGACTGGGAGGAGTGGTAGCAGGAAATGACATCAGAGAGGGAGCAGGAGGTCAGGCCGTGTAGAACCTTGTCAAATCTAGCAAGACACCTGGCTTTTACACAGAGACAAGAAACCATTAGAAGCAATAAAATCATGGATGCCGGTTGGAATTTTGGCTCTCAGATTTTTGGGAAACTCCTGCAATGAAACAAGCATTAATATTTTCCAGTGAGAGGCGCCTGGGAGCGCAGTTGGTTGAGTGTCCAACCTTTGGTTTGGGCTCAGGTCATGATCTTGGGGTCCTGAGATCAAGCCCCACACAGGGCTTTGTGCTCAGTGGGGAGCCTACTTCTCCCTCTCCCTCTGCTCCTCCCCCTGCTCTCGCTCTCTCTCAAAAAAATAAATAAAATCTTAAAAAAAAAATTTCCAGTGTGAACAATAAAGTGTGTTTTTAAAAGGCTTTTTTTTTTTTTTTTGGCAATGAGTTAAAAACTTCCTTAAGAAAATTTTTCATGAAGTTGAAAAAAAAGTTTTCATTAAAATTATGATTTTAGAATATTTCGTGCCATAACCCAGTGTTTGCCTTGATTATACCTCCTGATTCTACTGCTCCGTCTGCCCCCTTCACCCCACATTTAGAAAATGTCAACATTACAGATGGGCCAACAGGAATGGGAGTGTGTCCCAAGAACATCGCCCCCAAGGAAGGGGCACAGACAGCACAGGTGGGATGATTTGGCAGGGAGTGGGTGTTTGCGGGGCTCCATAGAGAAAACACTTGCAGAGGGATCCTTGAAGCTCTTTCTGAACCTCTGGGAAATACCCATGATGAGACTTCTAAATACATAGACACCTAGGTTTTTAAGATGGATAATGGCAAGATCAGATCCTATCCTTGAAGACTGTTACTGCTCAACATTGAATAACACTAACCTAGATTCCAGCCTGCTTTTTTTTTTTTTTTTAAAACAAAGAAAATGAAATGTAGTTCAGACATTCACATTTGGCTCTCCCTAAAGACACTAGAGAATTTCCAGAACGGGCAGCTCTCTTCTGGGTATTTCTCCGAGCGGCCACTGAGTGGCAGTCCAGGGAAAATTATTATAAAGCACAACCTCGCTTGAATACGTTATTTATGAAACGGAAACTGACATGATGCGGAGGGTGGAAATCTTTTCTGCCCCTGGGCTCTTCTTCTCTATGAGTCCTGCCATGGACCCACTGGAGACAAAGGCAGGGTCGTTTGTCAGTGGCCCGCCGTTAGTGGAGGCCACACATCTTTCATGGCCCCTCCAGGGATGGGGCGAAGGTATCAGAAGCAGGTGTGTGTTTATGTATATATGTGTAGGTCACGAACATTAATCTGCCGGTGCTATTCAAATGGCACCTGGAGAGCTGCTTGTTTAGCTGCATAATGCGCTCTTTAAACAGAACTAAACCAATTTGGGAATGCAGATGGGAATTTGGTCGGGTGGTAGTGGGAAGAGTTGAGATGCAAATGGAAGCTCTTGAAATGTACTATTTCTTACTTCCAGAAGTCCAAGCTCTTTCTTGTTCCATTAGCTGGCCCTCGGTATCCTATTAAAATCGTTATGTCTTAGCGCTCTACCTCTGAACGCTCCTCAAATGCCAGCATTCCGTGGGGTTCAATCCTTGGCTCTTTGCTTTTCTTCTATAGTTTTTCTCTGGGAGCTCTTGTTCACTATTATAAGGAGGGCTCCCATTTCCAGCCCTAGTCCACCCCTAGAACACCCCTCAACTGATGGCCTCACAAGCAACTCGACTAGTATTAGCTATGTTCTGGGTTCATTTTTGTCCTCTTCAAACACATATCTCAAAGTCCTAACTCCCAGTACCCCATGAGGGGACTGTATGTGGAGATAGGGTCTTTACAGAAGTGATGAGGTAAATTGAGGTCATTAGGATGGGCCTTAATCCCATACGGCTGGTGTCCTACGAGGAAAAGCAGGTTAGGACACTGACATGCACAGAGGAAAGACCATGTGAAGACTGACGGGGAAGATAGCCATTGACCAGCCAAGGAGAGAGGCCTCAGAAGAAACTAACCCTGGTGACACCTCAGGCTCAGACTTTTGGCTTCCAGACCTGTGAGAAAATAAATTTCTGTTGTTTAAGCCACCAGGTCTATGGTACTTTGTTATGGCGGTCCCAGCAAATAGATAGAAGCTGCAAACAGAACTCAGTTTCCCTACTTCTTAGTTAATGACACTTTACTCAACCCAAAGTCATCTTAGCATCCTCCCTCTTTTTTTCCTCTCCCTCCAAATCCCTTGTTATCCCCATATAAAGGAGCCCAAAGCTCTATTTATTCAGTCACTGAAATGTCTCCTGAATCCATCCAGACCTCACTTCCAATTGTCTTAATTTAACCCACATCATCTTCCATCTGAACTGTGCAATGGCCTCTTAAAGTATATTTTGGGTTCTCATCTCTCTCCTCCTCCATAACCCTTCACTTGATCGCTATTTGGCACTTTAGATGGGAGAAACAAGAGCGTGATGGTCTACTGATGGCAACAATGCAGTGGAGAAGGAGAGACAATGAGTCGGGTAGTAGAATTTCTGGTGTAATGACCTGGCACAGGTGAAATGGGAAGTGGTCTAGTATACAAGTATGCTAGGGGCGTCTGGGTGGCTCAGTTGGTTGAGCGTCCGACTCTTGGTTTCAGCTCAGGTCATGATCTCTTGGTCATGGGATCAAGCCCTGCATCCAGCTTCACACTTAGTGTGGAGTCTGCTTCAGATTCTCTCTCCCTCTCCCTCTCACTCATTCTCTCTCTCTCTCTCTCTCACTCTCAAAATTCATAAATAAAAGCTTAAAAAAAAACAGTACACTAGCACGCAGGAACAATCTTCCATAGGAACACAGACAGCTCATCTATAGGAACAGAAAAGAAAGTAGAGAACATGACAGATAATGGGGTAGATTTGGTGGTGGGAGTGTAGAAGTTTTTTTTCTGACAGCTGTTTTTTTCTCAATGGGAGAGAAAGCATGGTTGTCCATCAATCACCCGACAGTGAGAACAGTAAGGATAAGTAGCAGGCTTGAGAAGCATAGAGAAGTTATGAAATCATCAAGGTACATGGGAGAGAACTGGCCTGGGGGAAGAAAGATAGCATGATGCTGGGCAGTGCTGGAGGTCTCTGGTCTTGGAGGTCAAGTGGGAGCTGTGAGCAGAGCTTGGTTCTCTTCTCTAGCTATAGTAGGCTGCACAGAAGCAGGTCCAGTGCTGCTGGGGGTTTGCCAGGTGAGAATAACAGAGGAAGATGGAGGCCAGGGGATTGAAGAAGATGACCAGAATAACGGACTGCAGCTTTAATGCCAGGAAGGAACTGAAGCTTTGAGAGGCCTAGGATCCGTGAAAAGATGGTATGATCAGCAGACTTTAGGATGCCGTGTGGTTAAGGGAGTTTGGGTTTGAAAATAAGGGAGCTGGAGGGTTAGGAGATGGTCCCCAGAGCGGGGAAGCTTGAAAATAAGTTTAGGGTGGGGTTCAGTAGTGGCAGTGAGATTCCGGGGAGAGGGGCCAAGGAAGGGTAGACAAGATCATTGGTGGAGAGGAGTTCAAGGAGTGAAAGTCCAGATTGGGAGGCCAGAGAGGAAGGACCATCTATGTGTATATTAAAACCACTAAGAATGATGACTAGTATAGAGTTTTAGAGAGATTATGACCCCAGAGCTAAAACTGGCATCAGAAATTTGTAGTTTGGATCCTTTGGAAAAGACAAGGCTCAACCAATACCAAGCAAATCCATCTACAATTTCTGACAGTGTTGCTTCCATTATCTTTCACGTCCCTCAACCTCACCACCTCTTGACTAAAACCGAGTTCTGTTGGCTTTACTGCTCTGATACACGAGGCTTTGGCTAATGTGTCTCTAATTCCCAAAGCAACTACTTTCACCTGAATAGGAATTTTTCTTCTAAAATTTCTCAAAGCATCAATTCAGCTTTCTAAAAGCATTTAAATGTTTTCCTTTTATTTTTTAAAAAATGTATTTATTTGAGAGAGAGAGAGAGAATGAACAGGGATGAAGGCAGAGGGTGAGGGAGAAGCAGACTCCCCACTGAGCAGGGAACCCGAAGTAGGGATCGATCCCAGGACCCTGTGATCATGACCTGAGCCGAAGGCAGGTGCTTAACCCACTGAGCCATCCAGGAGCCCTAAATGTTCTCAAATATAACATGCCTCGGGCATTCACAGACTTAACTTTCGTGATCTCTATGTTTAGGGGAAACTTGGGATGTCCACACCATGTAGTGATTTCCTGAGATACAAGTCTGAACTTCATTTCCCACCGGGCTGTGGTGCGAATGAGACACTGGTTGACCAACATGTATTAAGCTCAGCCAATCGCCCAGATTCCACAGCTCAGAACAGGAACGCCAATGAAGTCAATACAGTTTTGCTCCTGTCCACCCATACCCCCCACTATGTAAAATAAAGAATCTGAAAAGAATGCCAACTGCTGGGGCTGGCAATGAAAGTGAGCAGAAATTAAAGGAATCTAAGAAGGCAGTGATTCTTTTGCAGAACACAGAGGTTTTGTGAGGGAAATCACATATCACTGTGATATTTCAGAATTTCAAGGACCTCCAGTACAGGAGAAAGACAAATCTGCATATTCTTTCTCAAACACTTCCACTTTGGAAGAGGCAAAACATGTCCTCATAGCTATATTCCCCTAACACTACCCCCCCAACACTTGTACTCTTGGCAGATCAAGTATAATAACAAACATTTGCTTCGTGTAAGAAAAATTAAAACCACAACCGGTTGGCTCTTCCCTTACCTGTAACAGTCTCCTCTTACGGAGATTAGGATAAAACTAGCAATTCTGGTGTCTCATCAAGCTTGTTAAAGTAGGATTCTCCCTGTACGGGCAACTCTCACAAAGGCCAGAGAAAGATTTAGGTCAAATGGACCAGGACTTTAATTGTCAGCTGTGCACGTTTTCAGCTCCTAGAGCCTTCTGTGAAACCCCAGGCCGCTTGCCCCAGGTAACTACTCTATTATTGAAGTGATTTGGAGAGGACTCCTCAGGGAGAAATTATAATTGGAAGTGTCATTTATCCTAAACTTCTATCCTAAAAGGCTAGATCCTGGGCACAAAGCCAAGAACCCCATATATTTAGAATATTTCCAAAACCCTTGAACAAGGAAGCATGCTTCAGTGCAAGTTTAATGTTCAGGGTTCTCTTGAGACAACATGTTTAAAAGGAGGGCAAATAATAGATACTTAAGTTTATTTTAATGATATCGTCTTGGAAGTCCCTAAGGTCCCTTCCAGCCCTAAGCTCCTGTGATTCTAAGTCTGACGAAACTAATTTAAAGGACTCACTGAAGAGATAACCACAAATGACCTACCCCTAGGGGAATTTCTAATGAGCAATTGATCTGCACTGTAAGAAGTGTGAGACCACATCTTGAGCTACTTGGGTATCTACCGCAGGGTCTATCAGGAACTTAGACCCATAGAACTTTATGCACGAAATCTTGTTGACGGATGACTTAAGAATAATGAAGTTGGTGAGGGCACTGCATTATTTTTGGTGAGAGGCCATAATGATGAATGATAGAGTGATAGATCTTCAGAGTCTGATGAGAACACTGGGATCATGTAATTCAGCATTTTCCATTTGTAAAGCCATGGAAGCTCTTCTTCTAACAGAATACGTTGGTTTGTTTGCAGTAGGGATGGGGATCCTGGAGACCTAGGCCTCTGCAAAACACAATTTAAAAAGATACTGATCAAGTCCAAAGCCCTCATTTAAGACATTAGGGAACCAAGGCTATAGAGGGATAGAGAGTGGACAAGCATAGCACATCAGGGCTGTAGTCCTTGACTCTCCTTTAACTCATGGTTTTTCCTGGGTTATGTTTTAAGTACTTTGGTTCTTCACAATCAAGTCCTATCTCTGTAATCATTTGATCATTAGACCCCAAATGAGCTGAAATATTTCCATTCGACTCAAATTTATTTCCTTTGGCAAACAGAAAAAAAATTGAACTTCATAGGATATTTGGTCTGGAATTCAGAGGGTTTTTTGCTTTGTTTTGTTTTGTTTTTAGTTTAAGTAGGGTCCACTTGCCCATTGTGGTGCTCTGACTCACGAGCCTGGGACCAAGAGTTGCACATTCTACTGACTGAGCCAGCCAGACATCCCCGGAATCTGGATTTTTAAGGGCCTCTCCGAACCATGTGAAGTGTAAATCCAATACTGAAGGATGGTGTCAGGAAGCAATATTAATAGGTTATTGTTGCTTTTTCTGAAGTTTATAATTACTGAAATTAAAGGAAGTGAGAGGGTTTCATTGTGCACATTATTAAGGGAAATTAAGACAAAAAAAGACTAAGTGTTGTGAGGGCAGGGATAGTGCCTATTAGATCACTACCATATTCCCAGCACTTAGTACAACACCTGACAGATAGTGTGATGGTTAATTGTATGTGTCAACTTGACTGGGCTAAGGGGTACCCAGACAGCTGGTAAAACCTTATTTCTGGATATGTCTGTGAGGGTGTGTCTAGAAAGAGATTAGTCCTTCAATCAGTAGACTAAGTAAAGATTACCCTCACTAATGTGGGTGGGCATTATCCAATCCACTGGGAGCCTGAATAGAATAAAAAGGCAGAGGACGGGAGAATTCCCTCTCTTTACTTGAGCAGAAATATCCATCTTCTCCTGCCCTCAGGCATCAACACTCCTGGTTCTCAGACTTTTGGACTCAGGCTAGGACTTAGACCATCGGTCCCCTAATTCTCAAGCCTTTGGACTTGGACTGAATTACACTAATGGCTTTCCTGGTTCTCCAACATGCAGACAATAGATCAGGGGACGTCTTAGCCTCCATAAGCATGAAAGTCAATTCCTACAATAAATCTATCTATCTATCTATCCATCTATCTATTATCTGTATCTTACTGGTTCTATTTTCTGAAGAACCCTGACTTAATACAGATAGCAGGTGTTCAATGAATATTTATTGAATGAGCGATGACAAACGGTCCTTACATTGAATTCTGAAAAAGGTAGAGGACTATTTGTTCCCCAAGCCACTCAGGCACCCCTCGTTCTTTCATCTTTTATTTCCCAGATATAAGGAAAGATTTCTTTAAAAAAAAAAAAAGATTTTAGGGGTGCCGGGGTGGCTCAGTCGGTTAAGCATCTGCCTTCAGCTCAGGACATGATCCCAGGGTCCTGGGATCAGGCCCCACATCGGGCTCCTTGCTCAGCAGGGAGCCTGCTTCTCCCTCTCCTACTCCTTCTGCTTGTGTTCCCTCTCTTGCTGTCTGTCTGTCTGTCTCTCTCTCTCTCTCTCTCTCTCTCTCTGTGTGTCAAATAAATAGATAAAATCTTTAAAAAAATAAAAACCACTAGTAAGCACCCAAGAAACAAGCACACACACTGTGAAGTACAGGATTTAGCCTTGAGCAAGTTCAACAAAATGGTGGGTTAGGAAGTTCAAAGGTCTTGTTCCCCATGGAAACACAAAACCAAGAAATCTGGCTAAATAATCTTACAGTAGCAGTGGAGCACAGACAAAGGTCTACAACAAGGAAGTGAACACCCAATCAAGAAAATGCTCCATTCAAGACAGAAGGAAAATTCGTAGCATTTTTGTTCACCCTTGCCCATCCCCTCCCTGGTGCAGCATTGTTTTGGCGGAGAGAAGGTGGCAGCCCAGTTCCCAATTTCCTCCCTAGAACCAGAAGGAGCAGCACAGGCTTTATTTGTAACATTTTAACCTGGCTGCAGGATGCCTGATGGACTGGTCTCTGTTTTGCTCAACTCAGATATCAGGCGAGGAGAAGCAGTGGGGTTTAGGAAATCTGCAGGGAGACTAAGACTCTTTGGCAAGATATTATGGGTGCAGACATATAATAGGCCCACTAAGGATCCAGAAAGAAGCTGGCGTGAGACTATTTGAGAAATTAACACATTTTAAACAGCAGCTGTATATACAGAAGAATCAAAAAAGCAGACACAAGCCCACATAAAATGCATGCTTAGAAAAGACCGGAGAAGATATTTTTCTTTAAAGATCTTAATTTATTTATTTGACAGAGAAAGAGACAGCAAGAGAGGGAATGTAAGCAGAGGGAGTGGTAGAGAGAGAAGCAGGCTTCCCACTGAGCAGGGAGCCCACTGGACCCTGGGATCATGACCCGAGCTGAAGGCAGACATTATTTATTTGACACAGAGAGAGAGACAGCGAGAGAGGGAGCATAAACAGAGGGAGTGGTAGAGGGAGAAGCAGGCTTCCCACTGAGCAGGGAGCCCAATGCAGGGCTCGATCCCAGGACCCTGGGATCATGACCTGAGCTGCAGGCAGATGCTTAACAACCGAGCCACCCAGGTGCCCCAAGACCTGAGAAGATCTCAAGTTTCTCCATGAGCTGACCGCAAGGTTCAGGGCACATCCAGATAAATAGCAAAAGACTTCAGCACAGAGCCAATGTGCAAAGACTGGGAGGTGGCTTTTTTTTTTTCAAATGCCCAGTCCCCCCCAAAAAAATCATAAAAGATATAAATAAACAAGAAAACACGGTCCATTCAAAGGAAGGAAATAAAGTAGCAGAAACTGTCACTGAAAAAGCAGGCATCAGACTAGTAGAAAGAATTCAAATATGGTCAAAGAGCTAAAAGAAATACAGACAAAAAACTAAAGTAAATCAGGAAAATGATATATGAACAAAATAAGAATTGCAAGGAAGAGATTGACATTATTAAAAGGAAACAAACAAATTCTGGAGCTGAGAATACAAGAACAGTTCAACATAAAGGCCATATGTGGAAAACCCACAGCTAACATCATATGCAATGATGAAAGACCAAAAGCTTTTCCCTTGAGATCAGGAACAAAAGAAAAATCTTTCCTTCTGCCACTTCTATTCAGTGTAGTATTGGAAGTTCTACCTCATACAATTAGGCAAGGAAAATAAATAAAAGACATCCAAATTGTAAAGGAAATAGAATCATCTCTGTTCACAGGTGACATGATCTTAAACGTAGACAACATTAAATATACCACAAAATCTCCCCAAACTAACAAATAAGCTCAGCAAAGCTGCAGGATACAAAAAACAGTTGCATTTCTATACAACGAACAATCTGAAAAGGTAATTAAGAGAACAATTCCATTTACAATAGTGTTAGAAAGAATAACATAAGAATAAACTTAACCAAGAGGTAAAAGACTTCTACACTAAGAACTAAGAAAAAATATTGCTGAAAAGGTTATGGAAGACACAAATAAATGGAAAGACATCCTATATTCATGGATTGGAAGCCTTAATGTTGTTAAAGGTCCATATACCCAAGACAACATGCAGATTCAATACAGTCTCTATCAAATTCCCCATGACATATTTTGCAGAAATAGAAAAAAAAAAAGTCCACCCTAGAATTCATACAGGATCTCAAGGGACCATGAATAGCCAAAACAATCTTGAAAAAGAAGAATAAAATTGGAGGACTCACTTTCTGAATTAAAACTTGTTATAAAGATATTGTAAGAAAAACAATACAGTTCTAGTGTAAGGATAGACATATAGAACAATGGACTAGAGTAGAGATCCTGGGCACATCTGGCTGGCTCAGTTGGTCAAGCATGAGACTGACTCTTGATCTTGGGTCATGAGTTCTAGCCCCACATTGGTGTAGATATTACAAAAGAGAGAGAGAGAAGGAAAGAAACAAAGAAACAAAGAAAGAGAAAGAAAAGAGAGAGAGAGCCCAGACATCAACCCTTGCATATATGATCAAATTATGTTTGACAATGTCAAGACTTTCAGTGGGTACGATAGCCTTTTCTACAAATGGTGCTTAAAAACAAAAACAAAAACAAAAACCAGAACGAAAACAAACAACAAAAAAACCTAAAAATCAACATGCAAAAGAATGGGAACTACCAGGTAGGGGATATGAGCATCAAATAGGGGGTTGGACTATAGTCCAACAACCCAAAGTGTGGTCCGTATAGCAATAGCGTTGGAGTCACCTGGAAGCTTCTAAAGGACACAGACTCTCAGACCTCATCCCCTATCTGCTGAAACAGAATCTGAATTTTAACAAGATTCTCGGATGATTCAATGCCCCTTAAAGTTTGAGAAGTAGTGCTGGATATGATCTTTGATGTCTCTTAACCCTGAGAAATTAAGATCTCTCATTGCTACATCTGAAAACTGTGTTACTTAGGGATAATTAACTAGAAACTGTCTATGTTACTAGGAAAATGTTTTCTAAGGTTATGGTTCAACTTCCAGACATAGGGATGGAATGAAGGAATCTCAGGGAAATGAGAACCCTACTCACTCTAAAGAATGGCAGACTTGCTCTAAATGGCCATTTAAGACTTAGAGTTCCACTCCAGAGATGAGGCCAACCCCAACTGCCTACAACAGAGGTTCTCAAACTTGAGCTTGCATCAAAATCAGCTACAGGGCTTGTACTCTAACAAGCAGGGTTTCCAATTCAATAGGTGTTGGGAACGGCCCCCACATTTGCATTTCTAACACTTCTCCAGTGAATGCTGGTGCTGCTGGTCTGGGGACCACGCTTCTGGAACCACCTGCCCAGGGTAAAAGGCTTCAGTCCGCTGGAGAACATCAGATCAGTAACCTCCTCAGGGTTGAAAAAGGCCTGGCTGCAATTTAAGCCCCTTGCCAAGAAATTTGATGATATTTCAGGCATAGTATTCAGCCTGGCGTCACTTTACTACAATGAGCCAGGCTAACCTGCTTGCTAGTGATTGTAGTCCAGGGATGTGAAAGGCTTGATGTGTGGGATTTTCTGAGGTCTGCTCAACAAATGGGACCTGTTCTGGCTTTCTGTTGTGGTTTTTATGTATGGAGTGTTCCCAAAGGGAGTTATTAAATTGAATCCACTGATAATCAATCACAGGTGAACTTGGCCTTTATTACATATTACCTTGCTGAAAGCCACGTAGTCAAGTGCCCCTCTTTTTTGAGTCAGTAGTTTCAGATCCCCCTGGCCTTCTTTTTCTATAGTTGTCTGAATTCTGAAAAAAACCAACAACAACAACAACAACAAACAAACAACTTATCTTTTGGAGGAAAACTGCCTTTCCGTGACTCTTCTCGCAGAAACAGGCCAATCTCTGGGAGCATCTCACTAGAATGTAAATACAGGATTTTTGAATTTTCTCGAGCACGTCTCCTTCCCGATATTTAACTGGAGTGAGTCTTTCATCTGAGTTCTTTTCTACCTTCCTGTACTAGGAGCCTGTGGTAATGCCACTCTGCTTCAGTTCATTCTGATCAAGCCCTTCGGTGTGAAACTGGGCAAATAACACAGAGTGTTTTGAGATTTAGAGCAGGTTAAGTGAAGGTTTACCCTGGTAAATATTCTGTTTTCATTAAAGGGTCTACTGCTGATCTTTTGCTATGTAACTACTCCCAAATGGGGGACAAAGTATTTTAGCTCAAGATTCCCTGGATTGACAATTCAGGCCGAGCTTAGCTAGTAGTTCACCTGGTCTTGGCTGGGTTCTGTCTTAGAGCTGTGTGCACCTGCTGGACCAGCTATGGGCTAGTGGCTCTAAGATAATTTACCTCAACTGGAAGTCATGTGTGTTCCATGCTCTCTCATCTTCCAGCAAGCTCATCTGGCTTGACCACTTTCTTCCAGAGAAAGAGAAGGTGTGCTGTGTTCCCTGAGGCCTAGGCTCTGAGCTGACACACTTTCATTTCTGTCACATTCTTTTTTTTTTTTTTTTAAAGATTTTATTTGTTTGTTTGAAAGACAGATCACAAGTAGGCAGAGAAGCAGGCAGAGAGAGAGAGGAAGGGAAGCAGGCTCCCTGCTGAGCAGAGAGCTTGATACGGGGCTCAATCCCAGGACCCTGGGATTATGACCTGAGCTGAAGGCAGAGGCTTTAACCCACTGAGCCACCCAGGCGCCCCTCTGTCACATTCTATTGACCAAAGTAAGGCACAAGTCCAGCCTGGGTTCAAGGGATAGAAAAACAGATTCCACCTCTTAGTGGGATGAGCTAAAGTCACATTGCAAAGGGCTTTGTCAGAGGGAGAAAGGAAGGATTGTGGCCGTGTTTGCAACCAACTGCAAAGAGTTACGTCAGAGCCCAGAGCATGCTGGTCTCTTCTTCTGAAATGCCTTTGTCTTCACCCTTCTCATGGTTGGTCCTTCTCACCCTTCAGATCGCAGCTTAAGTATTACCTCTTCTGAGAGGTTGTCCTAGCAGCCTGTCCTCTAATTCATTGATATAATGCTCTATTTCAAATCCTTGCTTTTCTCCTTTTAAGTACTTATCCCATTCTGTAATTGTATTATTTGGGCTTATCTATTTCTCTCAATTGCACCAATAGAATGAAAGTTCTATAAGGTCAGGGAAGAACTTTGTCTTTTTTTGTATCAATAGTATTTAGTCTAGCACCTGACCCAAAACAGACCCTCAGTGAATATATGTCTAATGAATGAATGAATGGAATGGAAGAAGGAAGGGATATAATCTGTCTAAATGAGGAACAGATCAAGCATTTCAGAAGAGGGAAGAAGGGTTGGTTGGGTGTTGTAATAAGCAGAGCATAGAAAGGAATCAAAGAAGATCAATAAAAAGATCCAGTGGTTGGCGGGGACGGGAAGCCTGGGTGGCTCAGTGGGTTAAGTGTCTGCCTTCGGCCCAGGTCGTAATCTTGGGGTCCTGAGTTCGAGCCCCACATCGGGTTCTCTGCTCAGTGGGGAGTCTGCTTCTCCCTCTACCTCTGCCACTCCCCCCTGCTTGCGTTCTCTCTCTCTCAAATAAATAAGTAAAATCTCTTTAAAAAATGTCCAGTGGGCTCTCACCACCTGTGTGATGTCCTTAAAGGGGTCCTGGTAAGGGTTTTCTCCCCAAGATGGTCCTTCATACCTGAGGTTAAAGCATCTAGGGACTTGGAAAATACCTTAAAACCTAATATGACTTATTTCAAACCAAGAATCGGGGCCTGTGGTTTGCCAAGGGTCATTTTTCTGATTCATGATTTTGTTAAAATAAGAGAGCTAGACATGTAATAGAAATAGAAATTTTTTAATATTTTTAACAAATCATTGTCACCAGATGAATAAAATGATGAGAAATGATAACTTATTTGGGGAAAGGGGGCATGGATGATTGGCATGTTTCAAGGAATCTGGAATTTCAGCTCAGAGTATCAATCCTTTAAGCCTTGAGGCTCTTGGCCTTCAAGCCACTGCAAATCTATAATTTTTCTAAGAACCAGTCCTGTTCTCAGCCTTACTCTGGTAGACTCTAGGGGAATGGTTCTTACCGAGGCTGATTTTCCACTTCAGGGATGTTGACAATATTTTCACTGACTTTTGGTTGTCACAATTGGGGAAATACTACTAGCATACAGCAGGGTGGAGGCCGGAGGGACTGCCAGACATCCTACAATGCACAGGACAGCACCCACAACAAGAATCAGCCAGCCTCTTCACAGCACCAGTATTTACAATAGCCAGGATGTGGAAACAACCTCAGTGACCACCGACAGATGGACAAAGACAACGTGGCATATAGACACAATGGAATATTATTCAGCCATAAGAAAGAAGAAATCTTGCCATTTGCAGCAACATGGATCAACTTTGACAGCATTATGTTAAGTGAAATAAGTCAAACAGAGAAAGACAAATGCCATGTGATCTCATTTGTATGTGGAATCTAAAAAAACCCTCATAGAACAAGAGATCATATCTGTGGTTGCCAGAGGTGGGCATGAGGACTCAGTGGGGGGTGAGGGAAATTGAGTGAAGGGGGTCATAAGTTTTAAGATTAGTAAGTTAGGGGAGGGGGACAAGATGGCGGGGAAGTAGGAGGAGGCGCCGTTTCAACCTGTACCCTAAAGTGAGCTGATTACCTACCGAAGAATTCCGATCACCCATGAAATCAGTCTGAGATCAGAATTATACACGTCTGGATCTCTACAGGGGCAGAAGATGCCAGTGGGCAGGTAAAGTGGAGTGGGAACGTGGGACTGATATCAGAAGAGAAACAACAGGGGGAGGGAGCCACCAGAGGCGACCGATTGGAAAGTAACACCCCAGTACGAGAGTGCCCTGCGTCTGGGGACCAGCATTAACTTGGAGTCTGGTTGAAAGCACTCAAAAAGAGCAAAGGATCTCGGGGAGAAATTGCGGGAATCGGGGCTGTAGGGACAGGGGCTTAAGTCCCCGGACCCAGGACAGCATCCCCTGGCGCTGAACTAGACAGAGTGCGGCGGAGAAACCAGGTCTTGGTCCCTGAGCCGCCAGTGCGCCCGAGAGCGCATGGAGTCCGGCTCCCCGTGAGGGGCTGGGAGCCTCGCCAGATGCCAGACGGCAGAACGCGCACGAACTACCAGCCTCAGATGCGCGCGAGCCTCACCCTCCCCTGAGAGAGGTGCACGAAGGCCCAGCCTGGTGCTCCGGGACCTGCACCACGCTAGAGCTGGAGACACGCGCGAGCCTGAGACACGCGCGCCCCACACACTCCCCCGGGAGAGGTGTGCGCAAGTCCGGTGCTCTTAGACCTGGAAAGACCAGGCACCCCCAGCCCTGGCCAGCGGGAAAAACTGTGTGCGATCCCTGCTTGGAACCTCTCTGGCGGTCCGGAGCTGCCCAGACAGCCGCCGCTGCCGTGGTTTTGCGTACAAGCAGGAGATCCTGCGTCCCCAGGGACCGCGACTCGGAACCTGCTCTGCCAGCAGCCGAGGGGGAGCTTATGTGCTCTGCAGCACCCACAGGGGAGCAGACTGAGGCTTCTCTCTGAGAGGGAGATCGGGGTGCAGTTTGCTTTCCTCTAAACCTCCAAAAACCATCAAAAGCTGTCAAGGCGAGAGAAAAGAGGTGAACAAAAACAAAAACCTCCAGAGAACAAAAGCCTGAAAAAACCGGTTTCCTCAGAGCCCACCCCCTTGAGGGGGGCGGGAGGACTTAACTCAGGGAACATCATTGACTGAAAACCCACGTGGCAGCCCCCTCCCCCAGAAAACAAACCAGGAAAGAAAAAGAAAAAAAAGACGACAAGAGAACAACCACCACTACTTCATAGATACAACTTTTATTTTTAACTCATTCCCACTATTCTGGTTCATTTTTTTTCTTTTTTTTAAATAGATAATATTTTAACCTATTTACCATCACAGTGAGATGTCCAGTACATCAAATTCCATGATAAACTTCTAACCTGAACTTTTTGATACATACACCTGTGTTTTTCTTTTGCTTTTCTACTTTTTAAATTTTTTTTTAAATTTTAGTCTAGTTTAGTCCAGTTTATTCCTTTTTTATTTTTATCTTCTAATATTCATATAGAGTTAAACTTCAAGGTAACCCCCCTTCTCCAATCAATGCTACCCCTATAGGTAAACCAATTTTTAATCCCCCTTTATCTTAGGAAAGTTGAGTCCTTTAACAAAGATATCAAGATACATCCAGGAAGAATCAAAATAACCTTCCTCGCCCACACTGAGAATCTATAACCATGCTCCCATCTTTTTCTTCTGCCAGTGTCTCTGTGTATTTATGTTTGTCCTGATAGTATATAAATCTTATACTTGCGGTTCTTTTTGACGAGGTTCTTACTTTTTTTGCTTATATATATATATTTTTTCCCTTATCATATACTTTTATCAGTCTTTTTGTTTGTCTGTTTTTGTTTGTATACGTCATAAATCTTACCCTGGGGCCCATTTGGGCTGAACCTTCTCTTTTATCTTCCCTTTTTTCCCTCTCTCTCTCTCTCTTTTTTCTTTTTCTTTTCTTTTTTCTCTCGTTTGGGTGGGGAATCCTGAGTGCTCAGAAGCGTTCCAGGGTGCACCTTGACTGCACCACGGTCGATACATCCAGCTACATCTGTCCAGTCATCTCTCACCAAAATGACTAGGAGGAGGAATCCCCAACAGAAGAAAAATACAGAGGATGGGCCTTCTGCAACAGAGCTAACGGCTATCAACATAGACAATATGTCAGAAAGAGAATTCAGGCTAACAATTATCCAGGCAATAGCTAGGTTGGAGAAAGCCATGGATGACCAAACGGAATTGATTAAGGCAGAATTGAAAGCCACCAGGGATGATGTTCATAATGTTAGGGCAGAGCTGAAAGCCACCAGGGATGAGGTTCACAATGCTCTCAATGAGTTCCAATCTAATCTAAATTCTCTAAAAGCTAGGGTAACTGAGACAGAAGATAGAATTAGTGATCTGGAGGACAAACAGATAGAGAGAAAGGATCAGGAGGAAGCCTGGAACAAACAGCTTAGAAGCCACGAAAACAGAATCAGGGAAATAAATGATGCCATGAAATGTTCCAACGTCAGAATTATTGGAATCCCTGAAGGGGAGGAGAAAGAAAGAAGTCTAGAAGATATAGTGGAACAAGTTTTCCATGAAAATTTTCCCAATCTCACGAATGGAACAAGCGTTCGTGTACTAGAGGCAGATCGGTCTCCCCCCAAGATTATAAATTCCAAAAAAACATCCAGGCACCTCATAGTAAAATTGAGGAATCATAATTGTAGATACAATCTCTTGAAAGCCGCTAGGACAAAGAAGCTCCTTACGCACAGAGGAAAGCCCATCAGAATAATGTCAGACCTGTCCACAGAGACCTGGCAAGCCAGAAAGGGCTGGCAAGATATATTCAGGGCATAAATGAGAAGAACATGCAGCCAAGAATACTTTATCCAGCAAGACTGACATTCAAAATGGATGGAGAGATAAAGAGTTTCCAAGACCGGCAAGGCTTAAAAGACTATGCAACCACCAAGCCGACACTGCAGGAAATATTAAGGGGGGTTCTATAAAAGAGGAAAAATCCTAAGAATAGCATTGAACAGAAATATAGAGACAATCGACAGAAAGAAAGACTTCAAAGATAACACAACGTCAATAAAAACGTATCTCTCAATAATCACTCTCAATGTGAATGGCCTAAATGCACCCATAAAACGACACAGGGTTGCAGATTGGATAAAACGACAGGACCCATCCATATGTTGTCTACAAGAGACCCATTTTGAACCTAAAGATACACCCAGACTGACAGTGAAGGGATGGAGAAGCATCTTTCATGCCAATGGGCCTCAAAAGAAGGCCGGGGTAGCGATTCTTATATCAGATAAATTAGATTTTAAACTAAAGACGGTAGTCAGAGATACAGAAGGACACTACATCATTCTTAAAGGGACTATCCACCAAGATGATCTAACAATTGTAAATATCTACGCCCCCAATATGGGAGCAGCCAATTACATAAGAAAACTATTAAGATTAGTAAGTTAAGGGCACCTGGCTGGCTCAGTTGGTGGAACATGTGATTCTCAACCGTGGGGTTGTGGGTTCGAGCTTGAAGTTGGATGTAAAGATTAGTTATAAATAAAATCTTTTAAAAATTACTTAATAAGTTCTTGGGGATGTAATGTATAGCATGGTGACTGTAGTTAATAATACTATATTTAAAAGCGGCTATGAGTATAGCTCTTAAAAGTTCTCATCACAAGGAAAACATTGTAACTGTGAGATGACGGATGTTAAATAAATTTAATGTGGTGATCACTTCATAATATGTATATACATCAAGTCATTGTGTCATACACCTTAAACTTACACAATATTGTGTGTCAACTGTATGTCAATAAAACTGGAAAAAGTTTCTGCACAGTGAAGGAAACAATTAACAGAACTAAAAGGCAACCCACTAAATGGAAGAAGATATTTGCAGATGACATATACAATAAAGGGTTAGTATGGAAAATATTTAAATAACTGATACAACTCAACACCCAGAAAACAAATAACCCAATTAAAAAATGGGCAGAAGACATGAACACACATTTCTCCAAAGATGATATTCAGATGGCCAACAGACACGTGAAGACGCTCAGTATTACTCAATCAGGGAAATGCAAATCAAAACTACAAAACCATATGGAGGTTACTCAACAAATTAAAAATAGAACTACCCTATGATCCATCAATTACACTACTGGGTATTTACCCCAATATATAAAAACACTAACTCAAAGGAATATGTGAGTCTCTATGTTTATTGCAGCATTATCTACAGTAGCCAAATTATGGAAGCAGCCAAGTGTCTATCGATCGATAAATAGATAAAGAAGAGGTGGTGTGGGGGTGACTGGTTGGCTCAGTCAAGCATGCAACTCTTGATCATGGGGTTGTGAGCTGAAGTCCTATGTTGGGTATATATGAACAAGATACATAGAGCATATACATATAGATATATATAGATATAGATTATATATAAATAAATTATATGTAATATATTTACATATAATATAATAATTATATAAGAAATTATACACACACACACACACATATATAATGGAATGCCATTCAGCCATAAAAAGAACGAAATACGGCCATTTGCAATGACATGGGTAGAGCTAGAGAGTATTATGTATAACATGAAGTAAGTCAGAGAAAGACAAATATTGCAAAATTTCACTTGCATATGGAATTTAAGAAACAAAACAAATGAGCAAAGGAAAAAAAGTGGAGAGAGAGAGAAGTCAAGAAATAGACTCTTAACTCTAGAGAACAAACTGCTGGTTACCAGAGGGGAGGGAGGTGGGGGGATGGGGGAAATAGCGGATGGGGATGAAGAGTGCTCTTATCAGGATGAGCACTGAGTCGTGTATAGAATTGTTGAATCTCTATATTGTACACCTGAAAGTAATATAACACTGTATGTTAACTATGCTGGAATTAAAATAAAAAATTTAATAAAAAATTGTGAAACTAAGTAAATATAAATTTACAAATGTGTAAAAATATAAATGTAAAAAAATGTTTATGTATAACCCCCAAAACCCTAGAAAACAAAAGAAAACAAACAACTACAAAAGAATCAACCAACCCTAAATGTCAATGGTGCCCAACTTGAGAAACCCTGCTGCCAGGGACAAAACCTGGAATGAAGCACATTAGTGGGTGTGAGGAAGGGAATCTGACACAGCTGCCACATGGATGAATCCGGAAGACATCGTGCTAAATGAAATAAGCCAGTCTTGAAATGTCGAATACTGTATGACCCCACTTACATGAGGCACCCAGGGTAGTCAGATTCATGGAGACAGAAGTTATATGGAATTAAAGTTGCCAAAGCCTGGGGGAGCGGGGTATGAGTTGTTGTTTATTAAGTACAGAGTTTCAGTTTGGGAAGATAAAAAAAATGTTCTATAGAAAGATGGTGGTGGGGGCGCCTGGGTGGCTCAGGGGGTTAAAGCCTCTGCCTTCAGCTCAGGTCACGATCTCTGGGTCCTGGGATCGGGCCCCGCATCGGGCTCTCTGCTCAGCTGGGAGCCTGCTTCCCCCCCTCTCTCTGCCTGCCTCTCTGCCTACTTGGGATCTCTCCCTCTGTCAAATAAAGAAATAAAATCTTTAAAAAAAAAAAAGAAAGAAAGATGGTGGTGATAATCACACAGCAACGGACATAGGCTTAATGCTACTGAATTGTATACATAAAAATGTTTTTAAAAATAGCATTTCAATAGACATTCATCCAAGGAAGACATACAAATGACCAACCGACTACATGAAAACACACTCAACAGGATCAGTCGTTATGGAAATGTACATCTAAGCCACGGCAAGATACCACTTCACACCCCGCAGGATGAATAAAATCAGACACAGACAGAAACAAATACTGACAAGGATGTGGAGAAAGCAGAACACTTATACTTTGGTGTTGGGATTGTACAATTGTGCAGCCCCTTTGGAAAATAATCTGGCTGCTCCTCAAAATGTGAAATCTATTGCTACCGTCTGACGTCGCAGCTCTGCCCCTCTGTATACACACAAGAGAACTGAAGACCTGGCCATATGACTTGTACACAAAGGCTTCACAGCAGCGTTCTCCCTAATAACCAAAAGAGAAAAATAGAAGCAGCCTAAAAGCCCATCGGCTAATAAATGGGCCTTCAACATGCGGTATAGGTACACAGTGGAATATTATTTGGTCATAAAAAGGAACAAAGTGCTGATCCATGCTATCATGTGCCTGAATATGGAAAACACGATGCTAAATAAAAGAAGCCAGTCAGAAAAGACCACATATTATATGATTTCTTTACTTTTTATTTATGTATTTTTTTTGGTGATTTGATTTTGCGAGACAGAGAGAAAGCATGCACAGGCAAACGAGCAGGAGGGGAGGGGTGGAGGGAGGGAGAGGGAGAATCTTAAGCAGGCTCCATGCTCAGCGGAGCTTGATCTTACCACCCCGAGATCATGACCTGAGCTGAATATATGATTCCATGTATATGAAATTTCCAGCATAGGCAAATATTAGAGTCACAGAGTAAACTAGTGCTTGCTACAGCCTGGATGGAAAGGGGAATGGGGAATGACAGCTTATAGATGAAAGGTTTGTTTTGAGGGAGATGGAAATGTCCTATGATTAAATAGTGGTGATTGTTTCACGATTTGGTAATATGCTAAAAGACAGTGAAATGTAGACTTTAAATGGGGGGAATTCTGTGGCATGCCCACTAGATCTCGACAACGCTGTTAAAAATCAGTGATAGACAATATTGTTTTAAAAAACCTAAAAAAAGTACAATTCAAAAAAAAGGGTACAATTCAATATCCAGAGTTAATATTGTTACATTCCCACTTTCTGTGGGAAGCCATTTAACAAACTGCAACATTGTTACAGAAAATTAGCCATTGATAGTTTGGCTCCAAACTAGCACAGATTACGGAATGGAAAAAACAAGAGTGGGAAGATTTACCTCAAATTTTTACAAAAGTTTTGGTAATGGCAACAAAAAGGTCAATGTGAGAAGTGCAAGTGGACAATGGACTTGCGCCTTCATATTTCAAAAAGCCTGTGAGTGTGCGTGTGTGCATGTGTGCATATGATAGGTGTATGTGAGAGATATATCTACACTTTGGATCAGCACAGATGAAAGGAAAACATCTTTTTTTTTTTTTTTAAAGATTTTATTTAGGAAATCATCTTTTGCCCAAATACTCCTAGGAATCCTGTCTCCCAAATACAAGGGTCATCACGTTTCTCAGTTTCTCCCAGCGTGGGCTGAACCAGTTTTTAAGATTTTGACATTTTGTTCACTATGTTCTTTTGCGTGAATATTGATATTTCAGCAACGTTGATTTCAGAGTGTACTCATCTTGATTGCTGTGGCTTTGGTGTCACCTCCAATTCTGTGCGTGACTCACTTGCCCCTGCCTACTCCCCCCGCTCTTCCAGTCTTTTCTGTCGTCCAGCTTGAGCCATCTCCGGCTCGACGCTACCGTATTTTAGCTTTCATTCTGCTCACTTTACATCCTAGAGCAGTTACCCCAAAGGGGGATAGTGCTGGCAAGAGCAAAGCTCTGTTGTTCTGCAGCCCTGGGCCATGTGAGGCGGGCAGGAGTCCGTGGTTAGAAGGTGTCTGTTTCCAGTGCTCCTGGATGAGGTAGGTTCTGCTATAATCGTGAATCGTGGAAATGAGTCTAAGATGATTTGAGCTGTTTCTGTTCTCCCACCTTTAAAGTAATTGTGAATTGTTTGCCTCAGAGAGCCGGAGATCTTCCCAGAGGCTGTCTCCAGCTCACCTGTTTTGTTGAATAGCTTTCTAAAACCTATTATGCACTTTTTTTTTTTTTACTGTGTTTTGTTCTGGACGAGAGAATGGTGGTCTTTTCTGTTTCTGCTTTTCAGTTATTTGCCTGAAAGTGGTCTAGGTCAACATCTAGGGGGAAATGTGGTAAATCGTGTCAAACGCAAGTCAAGTCTTTGTGTTTTTTCTCACCACGATGTTGGTTCTTTAAAATGATCTGCAATATCACTCCTTCACTGCAATGGATCCTGAACCCCAACCTAGGAATCCAGACATGGCTTCTCTGTCTCCTTTTCTTCAATATCTCACCCTTTCTCCTTTTGAAATTTGTTTTTCTCTTCCCACATAATTGTTTCCTCTATTTTTCTTGTTTCTTTTGGTTTATCTCCTTTCACTCTCTCTTTTTCATTTTTTGTCTCTATTTGCTTTCCTTTTCTCTCCCTTCTCTCTCTTCCCATTGTTTCCATGGCCCTCCGGTCCACTCTCCTCCCATTCCCTTCTCCCCTCACCCCTTCCCACTCTGTTCCTGCCTCCTCCTCTCTCTGTTTACTTCCAGGAAGTTTACTAGAACCTTGGAGAGATTTGAAAGGACCACTGAACTAGCACCCACTAGACTTGCTGGAGGGAGCTAGGCTGCCTGGGTTCTGGGCTTCCTTCTCAGTGGCAGGAGATACCAAAAAATTGTCCTTTACTTTGGAGGGAATATCTCTGCAAGCCACAAACCACGGGACATCTAAAACCTTAAATGCAGTGGCATGATCTCTTGTTTCTCCCTGTGTTTTTCTCTTGCCCTCTGGATACCCCTGTGTCTTACCCGGGCTTCTTTTTTTTTTTTTTTTAAGGATTTTATTTATTTGGCAGAGAGAGGTCACAAGTAGGCGGAGAGGCAGGCAGAGAGAGAGGGGGAAGCAGGCTCCCTGCCGAGCAGAGAGCCTGATGCGTGGCTCGATCCCAGGACCCTGAGATCATGACCTGAGCCGAAGGCAGAGGCTTAACCCACTGAGCCACCCAGGTGCCCCCTTACCTGGGCTTCTAATGCACTTGCTGCTTCATACTTTTCTGGTCCAATTACCATGATATCATCACTAGAGCAGACCAGTGTGATGTTCTGAGGAATGTTCAGGTCCCTTTGGACTATAATAAGGCAGAGGGCTGGAACGTTAATAGACCCTGGGGCCAAGATCATAAACACATTTTACTGTTTTGTCAGTTCCATGTTAATGTGAACTGTCTCCTGTCATCTTTCATGATAGGACAGAAAAGAGCTTGCTTTCCAGATCTCAAAGCCCACATACCACACCCCTGAGGCTGTGGTGAGTTTCTCTAGAGAAGGTACTCCTTCTGGCCCCGCAGCCACGACTAAGGCTTCGTGGAGTTGGCAGACCACTGTCACTCTTTAGGATCTGTCTGACTTGCAGTGTCGAGACTGGTGAATTAATTGGGGACAGGTTAGAGAGAAGTAGCCCTACGTCATTTAGTTATCTGAGGCTGGCACTGATCTCTGCCATTCATCCGGAGAATTGTAACTTACCATACTTCCGGGGGCTAGAGGCAGGTCAGTAATGCACATTGTCTTATAAAACAGAAGTCTTTTCATTGTCTGTAAGCTGGGGGGAAAATGGGGGGCACACAAACTTTTCACAGGGAGGAGTGGAGTACTTCTGCAGGCCTGGAGGGGCATCTGGGAAGTCAAGATTTTTGAGTGCGTCGACCCACATTCACCAACCGAAGTCCTAGGGTTCCTTCCTAATAGGGTCCCAACATCTCGGTGCCAGGGGCACCTTGGTTGCAGATGCCTTCGGCTCAGGTTATGATCTCAGGGTCCTGGGATCAAGCCCCACACTGGGCTGCCTGCTCAGTGAGGAGCCTGCTTCTCCCTCTACCTCTGCCTCTCTCCCTCGCTTGTTCTCTCTCTCAAATAAATAAAATCTTTAAAAAAAAAAAAAGAACAAACCAGAAACATCTCCAGGCCAGACCTGCTGGGGACAAGGATCAACCTTCCCTGGAGATCTGCTACTCTCTACCCTGTGCTTTAGCTCTTTGTTCACACTGTCATTTTAGTTGTCTTAAGTTTAAAGTTATCTTTTTAAGGTTTTAAGTGTCTTCCCCCTTGACTGAAATTCTTGCCAGCAGAAACCATTGTTTACCTTTAAATCTCTACTAGTTCTCTATTGCCACATAATGACGCTACCACAAACACAGCAGCTCGAAGGAACACACACGTGTCATTTCACATTTTCTGTAGACCAGGGCTCTGGCCACAGCTTACCTGGGTCCTCTGCTCAAGGTCTCACAAGACTGGGGATGCCTGGGTGGCTCAGTCAGTAAAGCATCTGCCTTCAGCTCAGGATCCTAGGATTGAGTCCCCCATTGGGCTCCTTGCTCAGGGGGGAGCCTGCTTCTCTCTCTGCCTCCCACTCCCCCTGCTTGTGCTCTCTCTCTCTCTGAGACAACTAAATGAATAAAATATTTTTTTAAAAAGGTCTCACAAGACTGTAATCAAGGTATTAGCTGGGACTTCTGTTTTACCTGAGGTTTTACTGGGAAAAGGATGTACTTCTAAGCTCATGTGGTTGCTGACACGATTCCGTTCCTTGTAGGCTGCCAGACTGAGGGCCTCATCTAGAGATGAGATGTCACAGAGGCCTGCTCTGTGACACAATGTGTATCTTTTCATGCAACGATTTTGGATGCTGTCTTTGATTTTCCTTACTGGTGCATCGAAACGTTATTTCCTGCTCTGTTTAGATATTGCCTTCAGATGCCCGACAGTTTCTTCTTCTCTGAGGGCTCAATGACACTTGTAGTGTGGAAACCCTGAACTTGAACGTACTGTAGTAAGAAAAGATCTTTCTTTCTCGCTCCGCCATCATGGGAGGGCGCAGCCCATGGTTTCATGGTCTTGAACACATGATTATACAAACGCAAACCAGTATCTTGCACAATTAAGGTAATATGTGCCACAGTATGTGCAATCAGAAATCATCATTTGGCCCTGAACACCGTGATGACCAAGGGGAGGGGCTCCTCCTTGGTTATAGCATCTGCCAGCCCATAGCTCTAATTCTGCATCCAGCAGCTGAGATGCACAACAGGAAGTGGAAACGGTATTTTGTAGAACTGCCCTCAGTGGAAACCTTTACTTGGAAAACACAATCTTAATCACCACGTATTGTTCACTTCATTATGTTTGGATGGTGGAAGGTGTCTGTCTAATCAGAAGTAGCCAGAATTTTCAATTGCTGTTAAAAAATTCTGAGTAAGAGTAAATATGTTTTCCTGGCAAAGGAGTAAATGTTCACTTGATTCAATGTTGCAAATAAGTAATTAGAACATCGTGTCAAAAAAGAAAGAATTCACAGCGAAAAGATATTTAAATACTGACCCTACTCAGTACAAGCCCTGGGCCCCAGTGTTTCTTCACTTGGCCTGTCTCTCTGACTTACTTCTTTTTCTCTAAAGGACATTTTCCCCAAATGACAGTGCTCAAAGAGTAGATAAAGCAAGTCTGTGATGCTCGCCGTTGCATCCCAATTTCATTTAAACTACAATCCATTATTTTCCCCCTACACTTATTCAAGAACTCATTGTTCATAATTTTTTCATCATTCTGTGATTAGAACAATTTGTATATGTCCCTTGTACGTTGGCCAGATAAGGAAATAATCATTTGTGCATCTACACAGTATTTTATACTTATTGTTCACAGTCTAATTCACTCTCTAAAGCCATTTTATCATTCTCTAACAAGGACAGGAGTCTTGGAGGCATCTGGTCAATGGGGACAGTTCATTTATTCATTCAACAAATATTTATTGGATATCTATTGTGTGCGAGGCAATCTTCTGCACACTGGAAAACCAGACAAGAATCCTGTCTTTGCTGAACTTACATGCTCAGGAGGAGAGACAGGCAATAAACAAATAAAGAAGTAAAATACATGATGCGTAGGAGAGTAGAAAGTCTGATATAAAGATAAATGAAGAAACAGGCAAGGAGTATTCCGCAGGAGACGTGTAATTTTCAACAGAGCTGTTGAGGAATGCCCACTAATAACAAACTATAGAAATGATCCCTGAAAGTATAGTCTTGAATGCCCACTAATAAGATGGCATTTGGACAAAGCCCTGAAGGACGTGAGGGAGCCAATAAGCTTCGTGGATACCTGGAAAGGAGCTTTCCCGGCAAGGAGAATAACAATGCAAAGGCCCTGGGGCCTGAGACTGGGCGTGCCTGAGGAACAATCAAGTCCTCTGTCTGTGATGCAGTGAGAGAGCCGAGGAAGAGACAGGTCATAAGGATAATGAGCCAGGGTATTGCTTAGGTTCCTATGGGCTGCTGTAAGGGCTTTGTTTTTTGTTTTTTGTTCTTTTTAATTTAAATTTTAGTCAGTGAACATACAGTGCACTATTGGTTTCTGGAGTAGAATTCAGTGAGTCATCCTTACGTACAACTCCCAGTGCCCATAACAAGTGCCCTCCTTAATCCCCATCCCCCATCTAACCTGTCCTCCATGCACCGAGGGCTTTGCTTTTTAGATGAATGGAATGGGAAGCCTAAAGATGATATAATCTGACATTTTAGCTGTTTGTCATGGAGAACTGACTCCAGGGTGATAAAATCCATAGCAGGGAGACTAATAAAGAAGAGATTGCTATCTAGGGACACGTTGGTGGTATTTGGGGCCAAGGTGGCAGCAGTTGGTGAGGCCAGAAGTGATGACATTCTGGCTGTATTTTACAGGTAGGAACTGCAAGATTTGCCAGTGGATTGGCTGGAGGACATGAGAGAAAGAGCAGGCAAGGGTGACCCCAAGGTTTTGGTCTGAGCAACTCTTAAGTATTGGCTTAACTAAGACTGGGCTGGGGAAGGAGCTAGCTTTGGTGAAAAGGGGAGGAGGTTCTTTTTGGATGTGGTAAGTACGCAGCGCCTGTTAGACATTCAAGAAGAGATGTCTAGTAGGCAGTTGGGTACCTATGGCCTGGAGAGATCTGGCCCGGGAAGATACATTATAGAGTCGTCCTTGCCTTGAGGGCATTTCTGCCCATGAAAACAGATGACATCACTACAGGGGTAAGGGTGGAAAGAAAGATTCATGGAGCCCTGTGTACTCCAAGGGAGAGAATCAGGAACTAGCAAGGAGTCCTTAAAAAGCACAGCTAGTTGCAGCTGTTTGGACGCTGCCCCTGTGAATGGACAAAAGTACTTATGACCAGAATCTCTTGGTCCATCTGATGTTCCAGCAAAGATGCTCTAAAGGAAGGGAAATGAAAGAAAGGGAGCAAATGATTCTTTGTAGTGCAAAGGCGACCTTTATAGAATGCCTGAACTCAAAGGAACCTTAGAGATGTCGGAGGTCAACTCCTTTAGTGTGCAGAGAGGGAACCTGAGGTCAGAGTCGCAGGGCTGACAGGAACTCAAGCTGGATGTTATGATGTTAAGTGGTTTCTAGGTCACAAGATTAGATGTCAATGCCTGCCAAGAAATTGCCCATGAGGGTGCCTGGGTGCCTCAGTCAGTTGGGTGACTGACTCTTGGTTTCGGCTCAGGTCGTGATCTCAGGGTCATGATATGGAGATCTGGGTCAGGCTCTGTGCTTAGTGGGAGTCTGCTTGGGTTTCTCTATCCCTCTCCATCTGCCCCTCTGCCCTGCTTGCTCTCTCTCTCTCTCTCAAATAAATAAATAACTCTTAAAAAATAAAAAAGAAATTGCCCATGAATGACAGTGTCAAATTCATGCTTGTTCTTTTTTTAATTTAATTTTTATTTTCTTTTTCCTTCTTTCCTTCTGTTTGGTGTGAAAAATAAAATAGAGATTTCACTCCTCTGCTCACACCAAATGGCTAGCCTGTTGTCCAAGCAAATCTGTTCAATAAGCCCATTTTCTTCCTCACATTTGAAACTGTATAACAATACATTTGTTCAATGTACATCCGGGCCTACTCAGAGAATTTTTTATCATGTTCCATTAATTTGTTAGTTTATTCTTGCTAAGTAACACATAGTTTTTATTATTATATTCTCATAATGCATTTTAATATATGCTAAGCCCCTATTTCTCTTTCAGTTCAAAATTGTTCTGGCAATTTCCTCATGCTTATTTTCTGGATGAATTTTGCAGTATTAGACTCAAGTTCCAAAGTGAAATATTATGTTAATGTTTGTTGAGATTACATCGAATATTTTGAGTAATGTAATTGATTTTTCAAAATCATTTATGCCTTATCAAAAAGAATAAGGTATGTCTTCTCATTTACTAGAGTCTTCTTTCATGGTTATCAGTAGAGTTTCACAATTTTGTTTTGTTCATATGGGCTTTGTCCATATCTTGTCAAGTTTATTTCTAAGAAATTAATCTTCGCTATTACTTTTACAAATGAGACATGCTCTTGCATTAAATTTATATTCATGTTGTATAAGTGTTATTGAACTTTTATTAACAATTCATTCCTTGCCTTGTTCATGACTTCAATGGAAATCTTCCGTTATTTCAAAATTAGTAACTGTTTGACATGGAATTAAGAAAGTATCCACCTCTTTCATATATTATTCAGCATCAAAAAATCAGGTATAGATAAACTTATTCACTGATCTGTGTCTGTATTCTTTGAAATAACCACATGGTGAGGCTTTCTTCCTTTGATTTATTAAGATATCAAATAATATTAATTTAATACTTAATCTTGAATAACGCTTTCCTTCTTAGGGAAAATTCCACTCAGTTATAATTTGTCAGTGTATTAATTCATGTGAAGATGGATTTTATTTGCTAAAGGTTTAGGGTTTTTATATCAATATTCAGAGATAGGCTCTATCTTCGGTTTTCTATTTGATCCTTATCGTCTGGTTTGGGGATCAATATCACCTTTTGCCAGTTGCCTCCCCCACAACTTCACTCAACACACACGAACAACACACTCAACACACACAACATACACTTTTTCCAGCTAGTTAATGGATAGTCTAATTTTTCCCCCCAAACGACTACCTATCTCTTCTTTTCCCTCTAAAAATATTTGCTGAATGAATAAAAAAATAGAAAAACAGTTTAAGTTTGCTCACTTGAGAAACTGTGGAACGGATCGCTGGGGGTCTGAAGGTATGAGAAGGTGATATTCTTTTTTTTTTTTTCTTTTCACATGTTGACCCCTGTCACCCATTTCTCCCACACGCACCCCAATTTTACACCTGTTCTTTAGACAGTGGTTGAGGGATATGGTTCATGCTAATCTGCCTTCAAGAAATGGAATTTCCCTTGGCAAGCCCAAGCTGGCATCTTCTGTACTACACAGTGGAGTAACTAGGATAGAGCTCCCACTGCCACCACCTCCTGTAGAGGAGCATGTGGGTCTGAAATAGGAAGAGAGCTTTGATGTTCAGAGAGAGTTTTGGCTTAGGCAGGTCTCAGCATCTAGAGGTCTAGACATGAACTGAGTTCAGAAAGGCAGTCATATAAGGCCTGAGGTTTCCATAGGATTTTTGCTTTCTTTTCACATAATGCTGACGTAGCCATCAGTAGTCCTGAACAGTTCTGAAACAGACCATTGGGACGTCCCCGAATGTTCTCTTTTGGAGGTATCAGATTGAGTTGGCCATTGCCTCTTCATCCCTATCTTCCAGAGGAACAGATGCATTTGCCCAGATCCCCTAGGGAATTATTTTCTGTGCACTCCTTGTCTGAACCAGGCCAGAGCTGACTGAGCCTCTGCTGGCCAGTGGTCATCTGTCAGCTGTAACAGATGCTGGAGTAGGCCATGTGAGGGCAGCAAAGGGCTGATCATGGACCTTGATTTGTGTCCAGTGTCAAATAATTAGTCCAGAAGGCAGATGCAGAGAGGTGCGTGTTTGATCAAGGGCCTTTATTAGGAAGGCCAAGGTTGCAAGCATTAGATGAGAGGAGGGAGGGGGCAGGGGATGTTTTCGAGAGAAACAAAGGCAATTCAGGAGCAGCAGCAGAGAAGGAAACTTGAAGTGCATGGGAGCCACACTAAGACCAGGAAAGGAGGGAAGGAACTTTCTGGCACCTATTTTGAGCCAGATGTTTTATCTATAATAATAACTATCATTTAAGTAAGAATGAGTACAATTTTCAATTAGTTACTATGTGTTAGGTATTATGCTAGGTGGCTAAATGTTTTTATGCACGCATATAAATATATATACACATATACATAGACTCCTATTTTATATATATATATAAAAATATATTTTTATATATAGTGTTGACACTATGAAATCAATACATGGATAAGGGTAGATAGAGAAGAATCTCCAGGCTGGAGCCCTGGGCACTACATTGTCTAGAAATGAGAGAGAGAATGAGCAAGAAGCTTGAAAAGGGAAGAGTTAGTTCCTGAAGTGGATGTGTATGTGTATGTATGTGTGTGTGTGTGTGTGTGTGTGTGTATACATATATAATGATATAAAATACAATGATTTCTTGTATATGATATAGTTTATAATTTAGTATTATATGTAACACTTAATTTAACAGCCACGGAAACTGAAATTCAGGGAAGTCATTTTCCTACGTTCACAGTATATGGCTCAGTTGATACACAAATTCATAACTTTCCGATACAAAATCAATGCTTTTTCCACAATATCCTTCTCTCTCTTACAATGGATATAATTAAAAGACGCAACAAAACCCAGTGAGGTGAGTGTTAATAAGTTCACATTTTACCAGTGAAGAAATTAAGACCTCACCTGTAATATAGAAGTAATGACACCCAAATCATCGGGCTTTTGTGTGGATTAAATTATTTTATTTATTTTATTTTTGTTAAAGATTTTATTTATTTGTGAGAGAGAGAGAGAGAGAGAGAGAGAGAGCACACAAGCAGGGAGAGTGACAGGCAGAGGGAGAAGCAGGTTTACCGCTGAGCAGGGAGCCCGATGCAAGACTTGATCCCAGGACCCTGAGATCATGACCTGAGCCCAAGGCAGAAGTGCTTAACTGACTGACCCACCCAGGCATCCCTACATGGCTTTATCTAATAGACACTATTAGATACTACTACTGTAGTCTTTTTGTGTGTGCGTGCCAGGGACTGTACATACCTGAGGTATGAACACAGTTAAAAAGAACATTTCTATAAACCACTGAAGGCATGGACTGCCCAGAATGTGTTTTTTCCCTTTTGCCTTTCAAGGAGGTAATCAACCCAAAGACACTAAGCTCCTTAGCATCAGGGTATGGATTGAACCTTTGTCTAGATAGTTCCAAAGGCCATAGGCCAAGCTCACTAGGTTGACAACAAAACTTAGCGAATGTTCAGAAAGCAGAGAATTGGTGAAGCATGGCCATTGAGTTGTCTGCCTCTGGGTTGAGCCAGAACTTTGATATGAACTCTTGCCTGCCTTCTAATAAAAGACAAGAACAAATAGGGAATCTCTCATCCTAAGATCACTAAGCTTGTTCTCAGGAAAATGATGGAAAGTGTGTGTGTGTGTGTGTGTGTGTGTGTACGCACATGTATTTTTTATATATATATAAAATACATATATATGTATATATATGTATTACATATATATATATATATGTAAAGAGAGAGAGAGAGAGGCAAACAAAGAAACAGACTTTTTTTTTTTAAGATTTTATTTATTTATTTGACAGAGATCACAAGTAGGCAGAGAGGCAGGCAGAGAGAGAAGGGGAAAGCAGGCTCCACGCCGCCAAGGAGAGAGCCTGATGTGGGGCTCGATCCCAGGACCCTGAGCGCATGACCTGAGCTGAAGACAGAGGCTTAACCCACTGAGCCACCCAGGTGCCCCACACTTGTATTATATTTATTTATTTATCAGGACAAAGTTCACATCTCATAAAAATCACCACATCAGCTGCACCATTTTACATTCCCACCAACAATGTATGAGGTTCCTAATTTCTTCACATCCTCACCAACACTTCTTCCCATGTCTTTTTGACTCTAGCCATCCTAGTGGGTATGAGTGGTACCTCACTGTGTTTTGTTTTGTTTTTTTAGGTTTTTTATTTTTATTTATTTGAGAGAGAGAGAAAGACAGACAGACAGACAGAGATAGCGACAGAGATAGAGAGAGAGCAAGAGCCAAGTGGAGAGGGAGAAGCAGACTCCTCGCTGAGCAGGGAGCCCAACTGGGGGCTGGATCATGACCTGAGCTGAAGGCAGATGTGCAACTGACTGAGCCACCCAGGTGCCCCCCTCATTGTGGTTTTGATTTACATTTCCGTAATGACTAATGGCGCTGAGCATTCCTTCATGTGCTTACTGGCGTTCGTATATCTCCTTTGAGGAAGTGTCTATTCAACTGCCTTGCGCATTTTTACTTGGTTCTTTCTCTTTCTGTTGTTGAGTTGCAAGAATTCTTTATAGATTCTGAATCAATTTGTTTACCAGGGATATGATTTGCGAATGTTTTCTCCCATTTTCTGGGCTATCTTTTCGTTTTATTGATAGTGTCCTTTGAAACACAAATGTTTTTCATTTTGATAAAGTCCAATTTACGTAGTTTGTAGTCTTGTGCTTCAGGTTTCATATCTAAGAAGCCATTGCTGATCTGAGGTCACAAAGATTTATACCTACGTTTTCTTCTAAGAATTTTATCATTTTAGCTCTTTTTATCCTCATTTTATCATTTTAGCTCTTTTTATCTTCATTTTATAATTTTAGTTCTTACTCTTACAAGTCATTGATCTATAGTGATTTAATTTTTTGTATATCATGTGAAATAAGAGTACAATTTAATTATTTTCTATGTGGGTATGCAGTTGTTCCAGTATCATTTGTGGAAGAGACTATTCTTTCTTCCTTGAATGGTCTTGGCTCCCTTAACAAAAATCAATTGACTATGGCTATATGGACTGATTTCTGTACTCTCAATTTCATTCCATTACTCTCTACGTCTATCCTTATGTCAGTACCACATAATCTTGTTTACTGTAGATTTTCGTTAAGTTTTGAAATCAGGAAGTGTCAATCCTGTAACTTTGCTGTTTTGAAGAATAATTTGACTGTTTTGGGTACCGTAGTATTTCCATATACATGTTGGAATCAGCTCGTCAATTTGTGAGGGAAAAAATAGCTTGCTGGGAATTTGATAGCTATTACATTGAGTCTGTAGGTCAACTTGGGTATTGTTGATCTGAAAAATACTACGTTTTTCAGTCCATGAACAGGGAATGTATTTTCATTTACTTAGAGCTTCTTTAATTTCTCTCAACAATGTGTTACAGGAGTACCTGGCTGCCTGTTCTGTCGGCAGAACATGTGACTCTTGACCTCAGGGTCGTGAGTTCAAGCCCCACATTGAGTATAGAGATTACTAAAAAAAAAATGTATTACAGTTTTCAGGGTCCAGGGATCACACTCTTGTTAAATTTATTCCTAGGTATTTTATTCTTTTTTAGTGCCACTTTAAATGGGATTTTCTTCTTTCATTTTTAGATTATTTTTTGCCAACTACAGAAGTACAGTTGATTTTTGTATCCTACAGACTTTCAAATTCATTTGTTAAAATAGCTTTTTTCTCTTTTCTTTTTATACTTGGGGGAATTCCTTATTTTCTATATACAAAATTATTTCACATGCAAATGCATTATTGGGGAAAATGTTTGATTATGAAGTGTAATCTTGTTTATATATTGCTGTATTAGATTTGGTAGTATTTTTTAAAGATTTTTCATTTATGCTTATGAGATACTGGTCTGTGGTTTTGTTCTCTTGTGATGCTTTTATCTGGTTTTGATATGGGGTGATAGTGGTTTCATAGAACGAGTTAGGAAGTGTTCCCTCCTCCTTTGTTTTTTGGAGCAGTTTGTAAAAGATTTGCTTGAAACATTTTTGAAAAGGTACCAGTGAAGCCATTTGATTCTGAGCTTTTCTCTGTAAAAATATCAATCTCATTAATTGGTCTATTCAGATTGTTTTTTCTTGAGTCGTTTTTGGTAGTTCATGTACTTCCATGAGTTTATCCATTTCATGTAGGTTACCTAATTTGGTGGCATACAATTATTCATAGTATTCCCTTTTAATCCCATTTATTTCTCTAATGTCAGTAATAACATAATCTTATTGTTGACTTTAGTGAATTTAGTATCTTTTTTTTCTTGTCAATATAACAACAGGTTTGCCAATTTTGATAATTTTTTAAATAACCAACTTTCTATTTTGTTGATATTCTCTATTACTTTTCTATTCTCTTTCATTGATTTCTGCTGTAATCTTTATTACATCTTTCCTTTTCCTTTCTTTCAGTTTAGTTAGTTTTTTTGTTTTTTTTTTTTTTTTACTTTCCTGAGGTGGAAAGTTAGGTTATTGATTTTAAATATTTCTTCTTTTTAAATGTAGGCTCTTACATCTGTAAAGATCTCTCTGAGCACTGCTTTTCTTGCATTCCGTAAACTTTGATATGTTGTGTTTTAGTTTCCATTCATCTCAAGGTATTTTCTAATTTTTCTTGTAATCTTTTTTCTATTGGCCCATAGTTATTAAGGTGTGTATTGTTTGATCCTCACACATTTGTGAATTTACCGAAATTCTTTATTGTATGAATTTTTTATTTCACTGCATTGTTGTTTTGTGAAGGCACTTTGTCTATTTTCAGTCCCCTTAAATTTATTGAGACTTGATTTATCCTGTCATTTGTTTCATGTGGGCTTCAGAATACTAGGCTTTTGGAATGCCTGGGTGGCTCAGTCGGTTAAGCCACTGCTTTTGGCTCAGGTCATGATCTCAGGGTCCTGGGATCGGGTCCCACATCAGGCACCTTGCTCAGTGGGGAGCCTGCTTCTCTCTCTGCCTCTGCCTGCCATTCTGCCTGCTTATGCTCTCTCTCTCTCTCTCTCTCTGATAAATAAATAAATAAAATCTTAAAAAAAAGAATACTGGGTTTTCTCCTGTTTTGGGGCACAGGGTTCTCTAGATTGTTATGTCTAGTTGGTTTATAATGTTGTTTAAGTCTTCTGTTTCCCTGCTGATCTTCTGTCTAGTTATTCAACCCATTATTGAAAGTGAAATATTTAAGTCTCCACCTATTAATTTTGAATTGCTCATTTCTCCAATTAGTTACATCAGTCTTTGCTTCTTGTGTTTTGGGACTCTATTGTCAGGTGTATATATGATTATAAATGTTATAATTTCTGGAGTGATTTTACTTTTTCTCATTATGAAGTGTTCTCTGTCTCTAGTAAGTGTTTTTGTCTTAAAGTCTATTTTGTGTGATATTAATACAGCCACTCTAGGTCTCTTTGGTTACTGTTTGCATGGTATATCTTTTTCCTTTTATTTTCAACTTATTTCTGTCTGAATCTAAAGCGTATTTGGCACAGATAATATATAGTCAGGTTATTTCAAAATCCATTCTGCAGGGGTGCCTGGGTGGTTCAGTCAGTTAAGTGCCCTACTCTTGATTTTGGTTCAGGTCATGATCTCAGGGTTGTGAGATCGAGCCCTCTGTCAGGCTTTGTGCTCAGCAGGGAGTCTGTTTGAGATACTCTCCCTCACCCTTTGCCCCTCCCTCTGCTCACGCTCTTTCTCTCTCTCTCTCTCTCTCTCTCTCTCTCAAATAAATAAGTAAATGAAATCTTTAAAAAAAATAAAGTCCCTCTTGCTGATATTTGCCTTTTTATTGCAGTGTTTGATCCATTTACAAATAATTTAATTATTTATAAGTTAGGATATATGTTTGTCATTTTGTATTTACTTTCTATATGTCTTTTAGACTTCTTGTTATTCTATTCCCACATTACTGATTTCTTTTGTATAAAACAGACATTTTCTAGGATACATCATTTAAATCTTTTTCATTTCTTTTACTACATATTTTTTAGTTATTTTCTTAGTGGTTGCCCTGGAGATTACAATTAACCTCTTAACTTATAACAATGTGGTTCTGATTAATACCAACTAAATTTAGGTAGTACACAATGGGGAGTGATTGCTTAATAGTATAGAGTTTTTGTTTGGGATGATTAAAAACAGTTTGGAACTCGATAGTGGTGATGGTTGCACAACATTATGAATGTACTTAATGTCCCTGAATTGTATGCTTTTAAATGGCTAAAGTGATAAGTTTAAGTTATACTTATTTTACTACAACAAAAAAGAAGAAAAAAAAGAGAAATTAAGACATTCCCAGATAAACAAAAACAAAGGATTTGTTGCTAGCATATAGGAAATACTAAACGTAGTTCTTTATACTAAACTTAAAATATACTAGGCAGTAACTTGAATCCACATGAGAAGTAAAAGCATTGGTAAATACACAGATATAAAAGAAAGTATGAATGTACTCTTTTTGTTTGTAATTTTGTTTTTTCCTGATTTAGAAGTATAAAACAAGAGTTAAGAATATGTACTGGTGTCTACAGCGTGAACGAACTCCAAAAACAATAGGCTAAGTCAAAGTAGCCAGATGCAAAAGGCCACATATGGTGTGATTCCATTTATACAAAATGTCTAGAATGGGCAAATCCATAGAGATAGGGTGTAGATCGGTGGTTGCCAGGGGCTGGAGAGGAGGGGAAATGGGGAGCAACTGCTTAATAGGTACTGTATTTCCTTCCAGACTGATGAAGATGTTCTGGAACTACATAGAAATGGTGGTTGTACAATACTGTAAGTACACTAAATGTCACTGAATTGTTCACTTTAAAGTGTTAATTTTATGTTATGTGAATCTCACTTCAATAACAAAAAAAGCAGCTCCCCTACTGATATGGATTTTGGCAATTTAGGAACCACACTTTGGTCAACCACTCTTAATCACATAATTTGGGCCTCCAAGGAATGAGGATTGTACTTCTTCTATGTTCTCTTCACTTGAAGGCCTCTGAAGACTTAAGTAGAAAGAACCAGAATTGCAGACCATACCATTTCCCCATACCCCCTAACTGCAGGTGTGAACTTATCTAGTTTCCTTGGTTTATCTCACTTCCCCCACCTTTCCATTTCCTGTCTTGGTAGTATCTTCCTGTTCAGCCTGAAATATGGTTGTCATGTATGTTGATTTCCTAATTCTGACCAATCCCAGTGGTTGTTGCACATTAGTTTCTTTATTGAGTTTACTTTCTTTTTTTAAAAAAAGATTTTATTTATTTATCTGAGAGAGAGAGAGTGAGAGAGAGAGCATGAAAGGGAGAAGGTCAGAGGGAGAAGCAGATTCCCCACTGAGCAGGGAGTCCAATGCAGGACTCAATCCCGGGACTCCAGGATTATGAACCCAGCTGAAGGTAGTTGCCTAACCAACTGAGCCACCCAGGCACCCTATCAAATTTACTTTCAACTTGTAGTTTTCATTTAAACTTCTCTGACCAATCAGGAGACAGGTATGGGTTACTTTGTTGTTTACCCTGAAATTTCCAGAATTTCTGCAACCTCAACAGAAGTTCAAATTTCCAAGTATAAGCCTTGGGACCTTCCCAAGTACAAGTCTTGAGACTTCAACCCGAGTGCAGACTTCCAAGTACAAGTCTTGGGGCTTTTCCATCATGTCCAGCCCAGTGCTAACTGATCCCAGAGCCCCCAGCGCTCCCCTGCACCCTGACTCTCATGTTTTCCCATATTCCCCACCCCATAGCAGCAGGAGAGAGCCTATTGCCTGTGGGCATGGGAAAAGAAGATCAGGGAGGCTTCATGCAGGAGGCTTCACTTGAGCTGGGCCCTGAAGGGTGGGCACTGGAGGAAAAGGACATTCCAGGAAGAGGCAACCACACAAAAGGTGTGATTCGTCTACTAAAGAGGCCTAAAGTATGGACATTGGCGCTAGAGGGCCATGGGTTCAATGTCTTTCTGGCCATTTCCTAGTTCTTATTATCCTATCCCTCAGGCCTCTCTCACCCCACACGTACTCTCCCTGTTCTACAGATACGCTCCTAACTGCCCATGCCCAGTCACATAGTTGCCCATTCTGAGTATCTGGTCTTCAATGACTGGACAATGTCCTTCTCCCATTCCAGTTACACTGCATGGTAAGAACAGTCAAACCATGACTTCCTAGCAATGAGGTCTTGGGTAAATTGCTTAACCTCTACAAGTCTCACTTTCCTTATTTGTAAAATGGGATATGAAAAGTACTCCCTTACAGGGTTGTTTTAGGATTCAATAAAATGCCATGTATAAAATCCTTAGTATCACACCTGGAACATAATAAAGTCTTAAGACATTAACTCACTATAGTATAGTTTTTGCTGTTGAATTTGTACAATATGGGATGAATGTGTGAATAAAAGTTGACATTACTCTGTGAATGAGAATTAGAGAAAGAATTTCCAATCCTGTACATGCAGTTAGGGAGTATTTCTGAGGACTCCAAGGGTCCAAGCTTATTATAGCGAAGTTCTCACTGTCTTCATTCATTCTACAAAGATTTATTGAGCACCTACAGCATGCCAGGGATCATGGTGATTGTTGGGAGCATGGTGAGAAAGATGAAGTACCACCCTCCACCCACCTGGATCTTACATTCTAAAAGAGAGAGAGAGAGAGAGAGAGAGTGAGTCCATAAACAAATGGAGAAATACACATTAAATCAAGTGACCGCAAGCACTAAGGCAGAAGCCAAGCAGGAAGTATCATCTGAGCTGAGACCCAAAAGCATGAGACAATAAGAATGAGTCATGGGGATATTTGATGAAAGAGCCTTCTGGACAGAGGGGAGAAGGAGTGCAAGGGCCCTGAGGTTGGAACACCCTCAAAGTGTTTAGGGAACAGCAAGAAGGCCTTACGAGTTGTATAAACTCAGTGTTTGCTTAAAGCGACACATGGCCATCGATATCTATATATTTATTTCAAAGTCCTGGATACTGGGAAGTCCTAGAGAAGGCTCAGTGTGAAGTCTGATGATTCTTTGTGGATTCTCCAGTTCCTGGCAGGCTGCTCCTTTCCTGTGCCATGGACCTTGGGGTTATGCCTGCCTTTGCTGCATGCAGTGCGCCCAGGGTACCCAGGAAAGTGGGGGAGGACTTACTTTGGTTCTCACTGTGAGGCTAAGGACCCAAACGAATATACTGGATTTTTATGGGCCAAGGACTCATCCTTCATTCATTCCTCCACTCAACAAACATTTATAATCCCTAGTTTCATCCCTATTACTCTTTCCTAATTTTTATATATGTGGTTTCGATGTGAGCACTCCCAAACACAGTTGCTATGGGGACTGAATTTCGAGCTAAAACCAATCAAGTATCTGGTTTGAGATTGATCCGAAGACCAAAAATTGTGGAGAGAACTTTATAGAAGGAGACACGGTATGAGAATCTGAAAAAATTGGTTGAGGGATTGTTTGAATTCAAGCTGAGACCGATTCGGGAGTCTGATTTGAGCTACTGAGTTGTTGGTTTAGCCTATAGTTCCTAGAGTTCTGCAATCCCAACTCAAGCACAAACATTCTAAGTGCAAATCTTTCCCACCAATAGGGAGCAGACAATTAGAATATGGATAGGTTTTCCACAGAAAGAGAAGAGTGAGTAAATCGCATCTCTGTCAATCATTCTCACCCCAACCAACTGGGATTTTTGAAGGCGGAGCCACAGACGGGATAGAAAAGGAGCGCGACGTATTGTGACGGTGCCCATTTCATCTTGGGTTGTGTGGTGAGTGTGTGGTAGAGCTTTTTCCTCACTGATGAGGGAACATGGCGGCAGCTCCCACAAACAATCATAAGAACGTAAGGTTAATTTAATTCTTAATTGTTATCGACAGTGGGCTATTTGTAATGCACTTTTTATAGGCTGGTATGTGAAGTGTAATAACGTATTCTAATAATATTATAATTAATAATATACTCTAATAGTCTAGAGGGCTTTAGATTTTGTGACAGTGTGGGTCCCTTAGCTGAATATGGACTGTGTTGTGCCCTATGTTACAACAGGATAACTTTGATATTTTACTTGTTTAAATATTGGTCTTGGTTGCCTCTCATGTGGGGTATTACGGTGCTGTGCTGTTTTCAACTTAAAAATGAGGAAATAGAAGGTGCTGTTGTCTGAGCAGGACAGCTCCGTGGTTGCCAGGGAGCGATTTCGTCTTTTAAATTATTGGATGATTATTGCCTCTGTGCATTTGTTTAATTCTTGGCCCTAGCCCCCTTGTTTCTGTTATTTGCAACCTGAAAAGGAGAAATGTCACCTGCTGAGGGATCGTGTATGGGATTAGGACAGCTAGCGGTTGTTGGCTTCCTTCAAGCGTAGTTTTATAGGGCTTTTCCCCCTTAAATGCGGTCAAATTTTAAAATCAGTCTTCTCATACTCTGACTTAATTTAAAAAAGAAATAAAAAGTCCCCTGATATTTTCAACTTTAAAAATGAGGAAATTGACGATCTGATCAGCTTAGAACTTGTTTATTGACGACCTTAAAGAGCTTTCGGGAACCTTAACACCGGCTTTCATTTTTCTCTCACTGGATTTAGCCAAAGTGGTCCTTCTCATACGTTTTCCTTTAAAATTTCCTTTAAAATTTGGTCTTGTATGCACTTGATGTTTTACAAACACCACGGATGCTTCTAAGCTTCCCTTCAGCCAATATTGAATGCAGTTTGATGTTTAATTTTAGAAAACAATTGTTTGTTCCTTCGCATTGCATTCAGTTAAATTTTGGTATTGAAGCTTTCATAGGTTTCTTATGGAAAGTTTTGTGTAAATTTCGATTTACATTGAGGAAATTAATGGTCAGATTGAGTGCCTTTTATTTATTAATATAATCATGTATTTGGTATAAATTCACTTGGTTTAAACTCTGGTGGTGTTTTCACTTCATGGATTTCCTTAAAATTGTTGCTATGAGGTACTCCCGATTTACAAATGCAAAACTTAATTATCTGGCTCAGTCCGTAATGTTTTACGACAGTGAATGTAGTGGAGTGTCTGTCACGGGCTGCCATTTACCGCGGTTTGGCACTTTGTTTTACAGAGAAATTGTATGTTTATTATCGTTTTATTACATTAAAAGTTGCTCTTGGTCCTTTTCATTAGCTTTGTGTTAAAAAAAAAAAGTTATGTGTTATCTTTAATTCACAAATAAGGTAAAAAGTTTTCTAACTGAAAGAAGCTGTTGTAGTATTTCCAGTGTAAAAATGCACACACATTCACAGTCTGAGTGGCCGAGAGGTTGTTTTAGGGCAGTGAATGCCCCAAAGTGCCCGTCACTGGCCACCACTGAATGCTGTTTGGGATTTTATTTCCTGCAAAAATCGGAAATTTAATAGCATGTTATTCAGTTCATTTCTGCCCCCAGTCTTTTGCATATATTTCGTTTGACAAGCGTGAGCTATAAATTAGTAAAGGAACAGTGAAATTATTGTTTTCTGACAGTGAACAGCCATTGGAAGTCATGTCGCCTCGTTCTGAATTTTATTTTACAGTATGGTTGTGTATTTAACATAATAGTAATTTAAAACTTTTCCCCTAGGCTCTCTTTCCCGGGTGTTATTCCACAAGGGGGAAAAAAAAAGGTTTATATAGTTTACCAATAAGAAACAACATTGTGCTGTAGCAGGTCAGTCAGTACAGAAAATGGCGGGAATAGGATGCTCCTCCCCCTGCTGACGCGTACTGGCCCCACCCCTTAGGCCTCACGCGCCGAACTGGGCATTAAGCTGCGCCAAACAGGGCGTTAAGCTGGGCCAAACCGTTTAACTTCAAGCGCAAGCTCTTGAAACTGACAGAGATCACTTATTTAAACCCAAGCTTCTGTTATGTGACAGTTACTGTGTATTCAAGAGAATCAAACGAAAGGAAAACTCTTTTCTCTCTCAAAAACCTGAGAACCCTGATCACTGAAAAGAACCTGATTCTTGCCTTAAGGTAAAAAGGGTGCTGGTTGAATCTGTCTGGTTTATTCTTGATTTTTGACTTGAATTATATATGTTGTTTATTATGTAAATGACTTGCTGACACCTTTATGGGTAGAACATTGATATTCTCTAAATACTATCTTCCCGGACTATACTGAGAAATCAGAGACATCCATTATTAGTAGGATTGAAAGCTGCTGCTGCTTTTGTTGCTATGAGGAACCACGGAACCATTTAGGAATGGGGATCTTAACTAGCTTCACAAATACTACTGTTTCAACCAGAGCCCTAAACCTTGAACAATTTCTGATTGTGGGATTTAGGTCCTGGGGTTGAGCTTGAAGGCATCTTCATTGCATCCACTTTGCTCAGAGAGTTCTAGAAGGGATATCTCCCAAAGCCCACATCCCCAAAAGCCAATATTAGTAACTGTCAGATTTGTTATTTCTTGTGCTCAGGGTCCATGCTCAGTGTCAAGACAGTAACAATATTGTTTAAAGGTTGAAATTATTGCTGAAATTACTCTAAATGATATTAGCTTTTTTCTGATGTCCATGATTTTCTGAGGTACTGTGTTACCAATTACTGACACTAATACACCATGAAATGCTATTGTATTACCCGGTGAACAACCCAATCACCCATCTCAAAGGTTTATTACCCATAACCCTGCCTGAATCTTTAGCAAGGGTTTTGAATAGTATAGACTTGAGACTCCCTCTTAAAGAAATTAAGGGACTCTGTCAGCCTAATATTTCATAAGCCATTGTGATGTTTGAAGCGGGATAACTGGTTCCTTTTGAAAGGGTAATTGAACCTCAGAAGCAGCAGTCTTATCTGATCTTGTAACCACAAGACTAGTGCGGTTGCTGTTTTACATTAATATTATTTTTTATTATTATTATTTTTCACTCTGCATGATTGGGTCCCCTAACCCCACCAACTATTTTCTGAAGTTCCTCTGGATAAGGGAAAAAGGACAGTTGTCCCAGCTTGTGTCTCCAAGTTAAGTAATTGTCCTGCAGTGGTACTAAAGCTCTCCATCCACAGGCGGATCTCCTTGCCGGTTCATACAGTCTCTGCCTGCTTCAGGATCTAGGACGGAAAAGTCCAGTGTTGATCAGTCTGTGGGCCTGCAATGGGAAGAAAATGAAACGAGAACCAATAGTCAGAGCCAGCCTGATGAATGAGTGTGTCTCTGAGTAGTGTGAGGTGAGGGGTGTCGGGCAGAGGGCAGCCCCCCTCTTCTGTCCCCCTGTCATCCTTAAAGATGCTGTTGAAGCTTTTTCCCTTTTTTCCTATAAGAGATAGGAACGGTGGCAGGGTCACTCCTGGGCACTGCTGACTAACGCCACGGTAGAGACCACAACCTTTATTTACGTGGGACCATCTTTTTCCCACACTTATGAGTGTTCTTGACACTGTGGAGTGTTACTGTCAAAGGGAGTTTGGCTTAATTTGACTGTTGTGATTTCAAAGAAACTTCACTTTGACTTTTTTTTAAAAGATTTTATTTGTTTATTTGACAGACAGAGATCCCAAGTAGGCAGAGAGGCAGGCAGAGAGAGAGGGGGAAGCAGGCTCCCTGCTGAGCAGGGAGTCCTATGCGGGGCTCGATCCCAGGACCCTGGGATCATGACCTGAGCTGGAGGCAGAGGCTTTAACCCACTGAGCCACCCAGGTGCCCCCACTTTGACTTTAAAAAAAAGAGATTTTATTCATTATTTGACAGAGAGAGACACAGCGAGATAGGGAACACAAACGGTGGGGGGGGGGAGGGGGGGAGTGGGAGAGGGAGAAGCAGGCTTCCTGCTGAACAGAAAGCCCGATGTGGGGCTTAATCCCAGGACCCTGGATCATGACCTGAGCTGAAAGCATACGTTTAACAATGAAGCCACCCAGGCGCCCCTCACTTTGACTGTTTAACACCAAGGTTTTAATCTCTCTTTTTATTCTTTTTGCAAATCCAGTAACAGACATCAGAAGGATGGAATGAACTAGATTGCAGAAAACAAACTTCGGAAGACAAAGAAAAGTGGGGCGCTACCTTTATTTCAACAGGTATGAGAATAGGGGTGTGAATAAAATTTTAAAGCTGAGCTCCATCTATGCAGAAGGGGGAAAGATGAGAGCCGTGGACCAAGTGGGGGACAGGGAATGGTATTGGCCAGTCCACCCTCTTTAGGACATTTATTTGGTAGGGGTCCTGAAGGCATAAGCCAGCAGTTAAAGTAATATGGAGGTCGATTCTTCTCTAGAGCTTTACTCTTTTATACATCATCAGCCATTTCATTGCTTTGCAGACATTGCTGGGACCTCATGCCATGTTTAATACACTGTAAGCCTCTTGTCTCTGAGTCTGAGAGACACTCTGCTCGTTTTCACTCTCAGGCAATAGTTTGGCAGCTCAGCTGACTTCCAACGTATTATTTCAATGCTTTGTGCCACTGTTAAAAATTTGCAGTGCCACCTGGTACTGGAGGCTAGGGTCAAGTTTTGAGGTTTGCCTGCTAATGCTCCCCAACCCCTGTGTGTCCTGTCCCATTACACAGACTGTGCAGTGGGATGAATGGATTTGGGGGAGATTGATCATGACAAAAAGGGCTAATGTCGATTGGGTTACACTTAATGCTCCTGTATAAGTGCTCTGTCTTGTCCCTGTCCAGGTCAGAGTTTCTATCAATACAACAGCCAAACCGCAAGGCTTGATTGATAAGTGTCTCCCTTCTCTGGTGCTCTTTTGCCCAGATTGCTATCTCTGCTTTTGTCTTCTTTCCTCTTGCAGCTACAGCAAATTCCTCATAAGTTACACTGGCTTCTCTTTGGAAAGCACACCTCTGTGATCTTGCTTTGAAGCAAGAGGTGGCCCATGGACCTGAGATTTTCCTTGTTCTGAGCCGGGTTCTGCTCTGGCCAAGCTGGATACCTCACACCAAAGCTCAGTGCCCAGAGTGACACCCTGGGATTTGTCAGGCTATATGGGCTGGAGGGTACCTATTCACTGGCACTCCCAGAAAGTTCTCCTCTCAAAAAAAGGGAAAAGAAAAGTTCTTCTCTCTCTCTTCCCCTATAACAAGTCTCTTCTGGGTTTTGATTAGTCCACTCAAGATTAGATGGGAACATTGACAGTATGAAAGATGGGACAAAATGCTAAATATAAATATGCCCTATCCTAAGATGATCTCAAAGAGACTGTTAACTTTTAGTCTCAAAAGATATCTTGGGTTCTTCTACTTTTATATTAGCCGAGGTTGTATTTTGGTAGGATCACGGAATCTCAAGTTCACCCACCCAAGGTCAAAAAATCCAAATTTCTTTTTGATTAGAAACTGAAGTGTCTAGCTGTTACATAGCACATTGACATTTCAAAGCCTTTTGATTTATCCCTGTAATTGATGAAATTACTTTAAAGCCCTGGACCCTGGGGTCATTGTTATTTCCTATTAAGTGAGAAACTCAGGCCTGAGGTATTTAGAAAAAGCTTTAGCCAAAACCACTTAGTGGCACTGTGCCAACCAAGTTCCTGCGCTGGGTAACATGATGGTGACTTTAACTTCTGTGCGAGTCCGAGAAAGGTAGGAAACTCAGCTGGAACTCTGCCACCTCCTCCTCATTCCACACACATTTGTACCCACCATGGATGTCAGCCATCTTGGGTCTCTTTGTTGGGGGAGGTGTGGGGAAGGAAATTAGCGGGTCATTTCACTAAGCATTGGCATTAAAAAGGGGTCACAAGGCAGAGGAATCCAAAAGGGTTAATATCTATTCAGATGGCCCTCCCCAGAATTCAGGAACCTACTAGACATGAAAGTGACTCTATTCAAAATTTAAGGTGGAGCCTGGCTTTTTGAATCCTAATGAGTTCAGTCTTTTGCCCTTCTACTCATCTGGGGCCTACTTGTGAATGGTTCCTAACTATTTCGAATTTTAATGGGCTATAAATTCTTGGTTTGATTTTTCTGCCTCAAACTCATGCTTAGATTAAATGTGTTTTCATACCTACTTATATGGATATTGGAGAGAGATTGGATTTTAGCAGAAACTTAAGGGCAAGCCTGTGTGGATTATGGGTCTTTTATGTAGGAAAAATCAATTTTCTTAGTACTTGATGAAAAAGCACCATGTACACAAAGGTTAATATACTCACATTTTATTTTCTTTAAAAATAACTTCAAATTGTAATTATAGCATGTGCTCACAGAGAAGGTCTAGAGACTACAAAAGTCGTGTGCTAATAAACATTTAACAGCTGGCTCTCTAAGAGAAGAGAAAGCACTCTGATATATAGCATCAGCCAATTTCTGAGGTGAAAATAGTCCCATCATGGCCAATTTGGAGCCACAGATGTGTCATCATTGACTGCAGATAGGAAGACTGTGCACTCTCCCCTCCTATGATCCAGCTCTTAGACAGATCTGAAAGACTTTAAAAATTAGTGGCAATACAGTTATGTAGAGTTACCACCACTGCCAACATCTTGGTGTTTTGCCAACTAGTCTAGCTATGAAAACATCTGTATAGGTTCTGATCAAGAGTCTTATCGTGGGGTTTTGGTAAGTAAATCTATGTTTTCTCATTCAAATAGTTCACTCCCATTTTGTTTCCAAACTCAAATGTCACGCACACACTTGGGAAGGGCATAAAAATTCAGGGAATTTATTTTAAATACTCTAATTTTTGTTAAACCTAATACTCCAAAAAGCACGGTACAGTGTGGCATTGGAAAAGTTGGTATGATGGATGCCGAGGTCTTGCTTCTCCACTTCAGTAACAGCATAGGTAGGAATGGTGAGGAGACCACCATGGTCCCAAGAAGAGTTGCATTCATTCGCATGGCTCGAGGCAGACTGAAGATAGGTCTGGCCCATGGAACTACAAACATGAGTGAGAGAGAAAGAGAGAGAGACTTTCTCTGGCTTGTTCATATTTGCATTCCCAGTGTCTGGAATTGGTTCTAGGAAAAAAAAAAAAAAAAACCTCCTCATGAAGGACCTCAGGTCTTAGGTGAAGTGTCAAGAGGGACAGGAGGCATGGCTTTGTGTCTATGTGTAGATACACAATTTACGAAGTTCTGCCCAAGGTCCATAAGGAGGTGATGAGGTGGCCACACTGTGGCTGGGTCAGGCAGAATCTCAAGGTCACTCTAGGAGAAAATGGCCAAAGGACTCTAGATAATCCAGAGTGCCTCTGGAGAGCCTCGTGACTGCCTGATCTTCAAAGAGCAGCCCTGTGAGCTTCTGCTGGGGCTCTTCTGCCGGGGTCCAGAGGAGATGCTCTGCTCTCCTTGCTTGTGTCTCTGTCTAGCAGATGATTCAGTGATTAGAGTCTAGGGGGAGACTTCACTAGAGACAGGAGATGGCAAGAAATGCCAGCTGGGAGTGTGGTGGGAAGAGAGCAAAGAAGAAAGTGGGATTGTTCATAGTGAACAAAGGGACATGTGTAGCCTGCTGCTCAGAGAGTAATTTCTCTCAATTTTATCTCTTCTCAACAGCTCTGGTTTCACTATTTCCACCTGGGCTGAGAAGTGCCTGCCTGTCTTCGGATCCTTGTGGAGGTGAGGATATATGAGAGTCACAGAAGAGAAGAATTTTTAATAATCTATTGTTTTGAGTCACAAAACAAATAAAATGGCTGCAGGTGAAGATTTTCGCAGCTGGCATAAGTGTTAATTAGAACCAGTTAGAAGTCTTGGCTGTGAGAGGCCTTGTTTAATTGAAATATCTAGCCAGAGAAACGGATCCTTATCAGTTAGAGGGAGGGCTGGCCCCCAGCCCTCAGGAGACCCCCAAACCTATCTGTTCCCTTGGACTTTTGACCAAAACAATGTCACCCCCACACACCTAGTTAGTATAAGCATAGATCATTTGGGTACTTCAACCCAGTGAAAATTTTCCTTCCTTTTTTAAGCAAAAGCACTCTCCAGCTGCCTGTTGTCAGTCTTTCTAATTTCTGGCTATTCTATAAACATGCCCTCCATTTGCACATGTAGTTAGGTTGAAATGTCAAGGGACCACAGGGGGATGTTTATGAAATTCCATAAAAAATATGTTTTCACAAAACAGGTTTATTGGTATTCCAGAGGAGCTGGTAATGACTTCTTTTCCATCTGAGTCTGCTCCTCGCCTTCTCCCCTTCACCTTGAACTTTTGCTTGAGTCTAGGAATCAATTTTGTCTAATTTCCAAATGTTGCTTGTCGGTGGTTTGCCTGGATTCATTATATATACACCCAGGATGGAAGGTAACTTGGTGCATCTTAATGACATAAAGACTACACTTGTCCTGAAAAGCTTTGCCTCCCTTCCTGCTATTTGGTCATTTCTTGGCAGGATTGAGAGATGTAGTGATATTTTATTAAAATGAGGGGTTCTCTTAATAATACAGTGACTATCCTGTCTCATTTCATGATAAAATCTAGGCATCACGTGCAGGCCTTTGCAGGAACTCGTATTTTTCACGATGTTCTAATGAGTCCGAAAAGACTGTTGCTTGATCATGACTGTCCAGCTGTGGGGCTGACACGCATGCCCTACAGTCCTGTGTGGGGCTTCTCCCAGTAGAATTTAGCTAGCTCCTCACTGGGTGTGCAAACCAGTCAGGATATAGAAGCATTCTTAGTTCTATCAAGCTTACACAAGTATGACAACTAAAGAATACAACGACTCCATAAGGTTTACTCATAAAACCTACCACCATTCCACTTCCCGTTCACCGTGTTTATCCCAGGGTAGTACCATGTGATCTTGCGATTATAGAAGTAACAGGTGCTGAATGAAACCCACTCAGAAAAACAGGAGAACTCCGAAACATTTTTTTTAAGGTTTTATTTATTTGAGAGAGAGAGGATGAGCAGTGGGGACAGGTGGTGGGGGGAGGGGCGAGAGAGAGAGAGAGAAACAGACTCCTCCCTGAGCAAGAAGCCCAATGGGGGACTCCATCCCAGGACGCAGAGATCATGACCTGAGCTGAAGGCAAATGCCTAACCGACTCAGCCATCCAGGTGCCCAGCTCCAAAACATTTTAGGATGGGGTTTTTTGGTTGTCTTTCTAAGTGGAGAAGAATTACAGAGGATAAATCCTCAGAAAGGGGATCAGGAGAAAGGGAATGACAAATAGGGAAAGGTCTCTTACCTTCCAAGGGCCTACAGCATGAGGGCGGGGGTAGGGCTAGAACAGTAGCGCCCTATAGAGCTGCTGTGAAGGATGAGGACAAAGCAGACAGTTCGAAGGAGAAGAGATTTTGGTGTGACAGGTGTCATGGGCATTGTGTGCTCAGGTGAGTTTCTCCTGCTCCCTTCCCCCTTCCCCTCCTCCCTGTGCTTCAACACCTCCCCGGTTGGACAAGCAACCTAGGGGATATCACGGATCTGGGAGTTACATTACTATGGCCCAAGATGTAGGCAGCAAGTATGGAAGGAGATAGACCCTTATCTTCGGAGAGAACCATGATGGTCCGCAAACACCACTTCTTGCTACAGGCTTAAGCTTCAGAACTCGGGCCTTCAAAAGAAATGTGTAGTCCTGATGTCGTTAGAGTTTTTTAAACTTTCATGTGTCTTCCCACCTTCTGCTTTGTGGCTTGCTTCAACTGATAATGAATAATATCTAAAGAGGATTTTTATTGTGTAAAGAGATCAGTATAGGAGAGACTGTACATTTTAGTATCCTTGAAGATGCAATGTGAGTTTGAGAGGAATCGGTTGCTTTAAATGCTTCATTTACGTACATGTTACCTCTGTGGTCTCTTTTGTAAACACTTGGGTGAGGAGCTGATGGCTCCATGCTCTTAATTCTGTCCTCTTTCTTGGTGTGTTATTAAAGTGAGAGACTGATTGCTCTCGGTACAGGAGGAAAAGCTGGTAAGTAGCGTTCATCATCTCTTTATCATCTAGAGCCTGAGAATGATCTGTTCCTTCTGGTCTTCAAGATCTCATATTCCCCTGTCTGCACAAGCTGACTTCTAAGATCTCACACTTAGAGATGCTTATTTTTAACTTAATCTTGTGTTTTAATTCTTCTGCTGCTCATTTTCTTTGATTTGGCAGATTTAGTTAACTTCTCTGAACTTTAGTTTCCCTAAGTATAAAATGAGGATGATAAGATTTGCCCCATCTTGTTAAAGGGGTTGTTGTGAGGGCAGAAATTAAAAAATGGTTGAATGTTGGGTCCCCAGAAATACCACCACAATAACTTGTTGCTAAAGCAAAGTTGAGTTTATCCTTACTGTGGTAAGGAAGAGCACTACCTTGGTAGAGCCTTAGTAGCATGGCAGGGAGGGGGAAAGGCAAAATGGGGATAATTGTGAAGTTTGGGAATCTCATCGAAGGTGACTGTTTGAGTATGGAAGCTTGGTTAGGATTGGGTAAGAATCATGATATAATAGTTTAGGACTGGTGGACCCAACAAGGGGAGGCTTTTGAGACAAGGGCTTTAGTTTTCATCCTATTTGCTTGAAAGCCTGTTTGCTGTTCACTTGACTTTTTTTTTCTGGAACTTTCTAGACCAAACAACAGAGTTATTGACAATGTTTTTCTTTATGAGGAGTTACCTGGAATAGTAAAGTCATGTTGATGAATACAGAATAGTGAAATAATGTTTGGTAAGACAGTAAAAGAGTAAAATCACGTTAATGTAGGCAGTGCATTGTGAGGGGGTAGATGCTTTTAGTTCTCAGTATACAAAAGCACTTTGTAAATGGTAAGTACTATATAAATGATGGTGGTGCTATTAATAAAGTAAGTGTTTAACTTGCTTTTGATTCTTATGCCTTTTTACCTAAATCCAATATTTTTTTTTTCTGCTTAAACTCAGTGGGATGGGGAATCTTTATTCAAAATGACTAAGCTTCTGAAATGTCATTTAGCTCTACTTTGAAGCCTGGGCCCAGCCTGGTTTGAAAAAGTCAAGTGTGTGAGCATGTATGATTTTCAGCTACACTTCTAGAAAGTGATCAGTCACAAAAGATAATGACGGGCAAATTTAGGAGGTTTTAATTCAGGTTAATCTTTCAAAACTGGATAAAATATTTGGGGGCACATATATTCCAACATTCTGGGTGAAACAAAAAACTCACCTTGCCAACCCAAGGCAGCCTTTGCTTCTTTATCTGAAAATGAAATCTTGGTAGGTCTTTTCTTTCTAGCTTCCATTCTGACCTTCCCTTCTGGCTCACTAGTTAACTCTAGGTACATGGTATACAGAGATTGTTTTTAAAAACTCATTGGCCATAAACTACAGCAGAGGTTGTTTAACCCATATACTGATATAGGTACAATATCATAGGAAGATTAAATTAACATTGGGCCAAAAGTTAAAATTTGGTTTTCCTGAGATAGTTACTGCATTGTCCATTATCTCTAGACTATATAAACATTGCATCAGTATTACTGGGCTCATCTTCTTTTAATTGTGTGATTTCCTCCTAATAGTTCTGACATAGTAGAAAATAAATGGATTCAGAGGAAAGAGTATTATTCTTTGGCATATGTTATAGCTTCTTAGTAACCTAGATCTTGTGTATTAGTTTATTAACTTTGATGAGTTCTTGAGTGTTTGGTGTGGAGAGTGAAATGGCTACAGGAAGTTTTTCCCAGTGTTTAGTATTGGTTACTATTCCAAACAAACACCTGTAGTAGCCATAGAGAGATAGCAGATAGGATAGAGAGATATGGTTGGATGGATGGATGGATGGATGGATGGATGGATGGATGAGAAATTACTTCAAAACTTAGCAGCTTAAAACAAAACTTTACTTTAAAGTTTCTATGGGGGCCACCTGGGTGGCTCAGTCGATCGAACATCTGCCTTCAGCTCTGGTCAAGGTTTCAGGGTCTTGGGATTGGGCCCCACATCAGTCTTCTCGCTCAGCAGAGAGCCTGCTTCTCCATCCCCTCTGCTTGCTGCTCCCCCTGGTTGTGTGTGTTGTTTCTCTCTCTCTCTCTCATCAAATAAATAAAGAAAATCTTTTAAAAATGTTAAATGTTATCACATACTAAAAGTAATAATAATTAAAGAGGATGGGAGGACACTTTTGGAGGTGAAAGATGTGTCTGGCGTATACCGTGTTGGTTTCCTGAGTGTATATTTATCTCTGACTTATCAAGTGGTATACATTAAATAAACAAAATTAAAATTAAATGAAAAAAATGAAGTTTCTGTGGGTAAGGAATATACGTATGGCTTACTGGATGGTTCTGGATCAGGGTCTTTCAGCAAGGTTATCAAGTTGTTGGCTAGAGCTGTTTGTTCTCCAATGCTTAACTAGAGGAAGATCTGTTTCAAGCTTACTCATGTGGTTGTTGGCTGACCCTGAGGTCCTCAATAACTGTTGGCTGGAGATGCCAGTTTCTTGCCACTTGGGTCTATCCAGAGGCAGCTCACAGAATGGCAGTTGGTTTCTCTTAGAATGAGCAACAGCAAAGAAGATGCCCAAGATGAAAGCCACAAGTTTTTGGTAACCCAGTATCAGAAGTGGCATCCCATTACTTCTGTTATATTCTCCTTGTTAAAAACTAGGCATTAGGTCCAGCCCACTCTCAAGGGGAGGGGATTACACAAGATTGTGAATACCAGGCAGTGGGAATCCTTGAGGGCCATCTCTGAAGCTGCTTACTACGAAGCCTGACTTAGTCCTGCAGTTACTTCAAAGGCCCAGCAGTCATCAATACCTGTTTTCATTCTGAAATCTTGTGAACTTGAGGAGGTAGCCTGCGTAGGAGACTGTCACCATTGTATAAGAAGGAAATTAGTAGAATTATAAATTCATTCTATTTTCATGTTAGAAGGACTAAAGGTACCATCTGCATCTAGAGCATCAAGAAACTGACTGTTCTTCCCATGGATTGCATGTTTGAAAAGGTGGTATGAACCAGATAGACTACATTTAATAATAGTAGTAACACTAATAGTGTTAATTTGGTTCCTTATCACATAGACATTTTTGGCACTGGAAATTTTTAGAACTAATTTACTACCATGTTAGAAAAGGATATGACTCAGGAATGACCAGATGAAAGAGATGCATAGGGCAAGGTATGTGGGAAAGTTTGAGGAGCTTCTATGTTCTCTGACTGCCCCACTCTCCTTGAATCTCCACCTGGAGATTATTAGGGCTTCTGATAGCATATATTTATCCACTGAGTTGATAAATTTCTGCCTTTCTACCTTTCTGTGTGGCTGTATTTATGTTATTGCACATGTTTATGTGAAACTCTCAGACTTGGACAATGTAAATAACCCTTGACCTAGTCTATCTGGTTTCTGATTTCACAGATAATTCAATAGCTTAACACAACTCAAAAGAAAGGGATGATATAAGTAAAGGTACTCAAATAGTCTTGATTGCCTAATATTATTAGTTTTTTTAATAAAGATTTTTATTTACTTATTCGACAGGCAGAGATCACATGTAGGCAGAGAGGCAGGCAGAGAGAGAGGGGGAAGCAGTCTCCCCACTGTGCAGAGAGCCTGATGTGGGGCTCCATCCCAGGACCCTGAGATCATGACCTGAGCCAAAGGCAGAGGCTTAACCCACTGAGCCACCCAGGTGCCCCTATTATTAGTTTTTACATTCCCTTCCACTATAGGATCTTCTCATCATTTCTCTCTAGCCTGTAGGTATGGGGCTGTAACACCTGTTCATTGTAGTGCTGTTTAGTGCCGGTGAACTGACAACCTGTCTGACATAATTTTTTCTGATTCTTACCCTTTCCCAGAACTCAGGGCCCCTTTGTGGTTTCATACACTTGATAAATGCTTTATCACTTCAGGACTTTTGCTCTTGCTCTTTCCTGTGCCTGGAATGCTGGTCTTAGCCATCCTTGGTTTGCTGATCCCTGGTTCTCTATAGTCTCATTGCAGGGTCCTTTGTGACCACTGAGTACCAGTATGGACCATCATGAAATAGGAGAACTGGAAGGATCCTCAGAGGCTTTGTAGTAATTTTTCTATCTCATTTGGGAGGTAAAAACAATGAAGAAGATAGATTTTCTCAGGATTCAAAGAATGTATCACATACTTGATAGAAACTCAGGACAAGGCCAGACATTGAAGGGAATATGAAAGCCCATGGCAAAGAAATCATCCTTTGCCTAGTTAGACAGGCAACACTAACTTAAGTTCACTTAATCCCTGTCATAGTTTTGGGGAAGGAAACATTGCAGTTTATACAGAGAAGTCTTGAAAATCTTAACGGTGGGTGGAACTTGTTTTAGCTTTTTGAGATAGAGCAAAAGTAAGAATCCACAGAGGAGAGGGAGAGAGTACTCGAAAGAAGAGAAAGGTGTGAAGTAAAGGGACAAAAGAAAGAAGGCACAGATAGACCTCTTTTCTTTAAAGCTGAATTGTCAATTGAAATCACCTCCTGCCACCAGACTTACATCTTTCCCAGCATTTGTGTTACTTGGCCCTGAGTACATAGAGGCTTTACTGGATTATTACATCTGTGACACTACAGCTATTAGTCACACTCAGCTATAGGACCTGACAATATAATGATGTTCTATTTTTACTTCTGTCCTGATAGTGTCCCAGAAGTACTGAAATTATGACCAGAAAATTAATTTCTTTGCATTTGGACAAGTAAAAGAACAGGAAATAGTTCTATATTCAGGCTGTAAATCTCCAAAGTTGTTTAGAAGCACTTTGTGTTTAGAGTTTGGGCTGAATTTTGCATTAAACTTTGCACTTCTCCCCAGAGGAATTGGTGAGAAAAATATCTGATCAGAGCATTTGAATGTTGCTCAAGGCTATCAAACAGATGCTTGTGCATATATGCACACACAGTTGTAACATTGATTATTTTGCAAGGTCAGAAATGGAAAGGCTATGGAGTGCCTGGCTGACTCAGTCAATGGAGTGTGAGACTCTTGATCTTGGGATTGTGAGTTTGAGCCCCACGCTGGGTGTAGAGGTTACATAAAAAAATAAAATCTTAAAAAAAAGAAATGGAAAGGCTGTTTTATGCCACATACTTGTTGCTTTCTTGAATATGGAAATGAAACCAGTTCCTTTATTTTTTTAAAAATATTTTATTTTATTTATTTGAGAGAGAGAGAGAGAAAGAGTGAGAGAGAGCGCACATGAACTTGAGCTGGGGGAAGGGGGGAGGGAGAGAATCTGAAGCAGACTTCCCACTGAGCACAGAGCCTAACATGGGGCTCAATCTCATGACCCTGAGATAATGACTTGATCTGAAACCAAGAATCAGACACTCAACCAACTGAGCCACCCAGGTACCCCAAAACCAGTTACTAATTTAAACAAGCTCTTTTCTTAAAGGAGATTTTCTTAGAAGGTGTGTGTGTGTGTGTGTGTGTGTGTGTGTGTGTGTGTGTGTGATATCAATCCCTTAACAAAGTATTCAATGAACTATTCCAGTGCACCCTAGAAATGAAAAAGGCATAGTGTGCCTAAAACTTAAGGAGGTGTATTCATGTAAAGAAGAGGCATTGCATTCAATACTGGGAAATGAACACACAGAAACATTTGTGTCATCATTCACATGGAACATGTGAATCATAAGATCAGTTCAGGCCACGTTCAGGAGCTTCTCAATACTCTTCCCTAATATTTAGTCCTTAGGGATTGTCAGAGACAGATGGGCCCTTGGAGCTCTCTCCACTGTATAAGTAAAGAAATGGCAACTTAGCAACGACCACACGGTTTGTGATTGAACTGACACTGCAATCCTGTCCCTTGTTTTGCTCCACAGTGCACCTCTTCTCTCTGGAGAACTCAAAATTACCATCTCTAGGTAGCTGACAGTTAAACAAAGGCATTAAATCAGCCCCTTTTCCACATGGAGGAACGGAACCACTGTGACCTTAAATGATTTATCCACAGTCACAAGGCCAAAGAACGGACTAGGTCAAGAATCTGTGTCACTGTGCTGTGGCTACACCCCTGTTTGATAACTGCATCAATATTTAGGAAGAAATGTCACGTAATCAGGTGGTTAATTTTTATTGCTTAGACTAACTGGTATGCACTGCATGTGATGTTCAACCATTGGGAAGACTTTGCCATCTTTCCAGAATCCAGAGTTTTAAGATTTTATTTATTTATTTGAGAGAGAATGAGTGAGAGAGAGCATGACAGAGGAGAAGGTCAGAGGGAGAAGCAGACTCCCCAAGGAGCCGGGAGCCTGATGCGGGACTCGATCCTGGAAGTCCGGGATCATGACCTGAGCCGAAGGCAGTCGCTCAACCAACTGAGCCACCCAGGCACCCCAGAATCCAGAGTTTTATAGCAATTTCTTATATGTGTGTCCACAGAGCAGGCTTAGGTTTAAGGTATGAAAGGTGGAAAGGGGATAGTGATGGAGTGTACATAGAATCCCATAGGAGTTTAGCCTTCCAGGAGCTTCTTAGCATGTAATAAGCATGCTTTATAATTTACATGTTTCTAAGTCTTTTATAAGCATGTAATTGGAAGGTAGAAATTAGTAAGTGCTATGATTGAGGTCTGGATATGGATCTAATGCTTTAAATCTGAACTCACATTTGTTACTAGAAGGCATAGACACAAGAGTATCTTTCTCAGGCACATGTTTTCTGTGAAGTTGGCGAAATCATTGGACTATAAGATAGGAAATAAATAGAACCTTCAGATGCCCTTGGAGAAGAGCATATTATTTATTTTTCGGAATATACAAAATAATTTGGAACAACCATCATTCCTTCCTTCATTAACTCAGCAAACAAGTATTGAATTCTATTATATTAATAGAATAGATTGGGGGCATTTAATAATTCACTACTTAGAGTATGTATTCAAATGAGCAATGAGAGTGAAGTACAAAGCCAGTGTTAACTCTGTGCCTGGACTACCAGTTTGCTATTTAGAAACCGTTTTCCAATCTCAGCTTTCCCACTAAAACCTACAATTAGTTTGAATGCTGTTGTACACTGATTACCATACTACTTGCAGTAAAATATCACCCTCTCCTAATTGTACTTTTTTTGACAGTCTTTCCATTTGAATTATTCATCCTGGTTTTGAAGGAATTCTATGCAAATCAACAATATAATAAGTGTTTGTAGTTTTTTTTTTTTCAGAAAACTATATTCCAAATCATTTCATAAGGTGGTGTGAAAACAATCATGACCAAGTTGGCTGTCTGTTATTTGCACTGATTTTCTAATTCAGACCAATCTGTGTTCACAGGCTGTCAAGAATTCTGTGAAAGGGTTTTCTGAGGAGGATGGGAGGTTAGCTCAGATGACCTATAAGGTCTCTTCCACCTCGTGAGTATATGATTTGGTGGTAGATTGGATGGAAACCATCTGCAAATGACATTTAAAGAGCTTTGGGTTTTTTTTCTTAGAGCCAGTAAGGATCAAAATTCTTCTTGCCAAAGGGCACAGCTTACCTTCTTGTTATGGTAGACATTATTCATTTGTCACAGGATCTGAAATAGAGTATTATGTTCAACTTCATGATGCTATTGCTTTAAATTTTAGTGTTTTTCTTTATGTGCCATTTACAGACTGCTCCGTCATGCCTAACCCTTGTGATACTGAAGGATAAAAGTAGACAAGGACTTCAAAGAGGTTCTATATATGTGAATGCATGTATTTGGAATGGCTGTGTATGGGAGCAAAGTTTGCCACCCCAAAATGTGTCTCTTTGGCATGTGGACTATTTTAGGCTGATTATTTTCAAGAAACAGAAGGCTTAGGAAAAAACTTTGACCTACGCCCTGATTGCCTAAAAGACTTTAGATAAAGGACCTGCTCTAGGAAGGGGGCTATCACCACAGATAACTACATTATAATATGAACTACATTGGTAGACAGGGAGGAACCTAGCAAAGTCTGTTTGCTAAAATTCCTCTCTGTGTCCCATTGCTTCTGGAAGGCCCAGCAAACATTTGTTTACAAAACACTTACTCTTTTCCATCTTCCTGTGAATTGTCTTCCTTCTCTTCCAAGTCCCAGACCCCTGTGCTCTTTTCCTTAGCCCTGGATGGCATATAAGCCTCAGTTGCCTGACTGCCTACTTGCGGACCTCATATTCCTATGGAGACCTGTAGGTATGAAATTGAATTGATTTTTTCCTGTTAATCTGTCTCATGTCAATTAATTCTTAGAGCAGCCAAAAGAATCTTAAAGGGTAGTGAAAAAATGTTTCCTACTCCATAGCTGGATGGCAAGCTAAAGGAACTTGATGGTGCACTTGTTTGTGGAGAATGCTAATCCCTATCTAGAGTCTGTACCTGCACACATGCATATACAGAGCAGGATAACCATATGATAGCCCCTACCATCTGTAAGCCAAGACTTCTATTTGTAGGGATGCATTTTATTTGTTCAAAAGCAGTGGTTCTTAACGGTTTTCTCTGGTCACAGATCAATTTGATAACCTGTTGATATCTTATACCATCTCTTCAAAAAAAATAGGCTTTTGCACATATCCATAGACTTTTATAATTTTTTAGGGGCTCAAGGACTACCTCAGGAGTCCAACATATTACCCAGGCTAACAATTCCTGTTAGTTATCTAAGCAATTATTTCCTTATTTGATCATAAAACATTTGGTTGCCTACCATGTACTCTGGGCCCAGTGCTGGATGCAAGACACCTATCTAGTATCAGCTTCCTCCTAACCGGCCATGTGAACTTTGGATCATACCTTTACCTTCCTAAGTCCAAGTTTTTAAGAAAGTAATACTATCATGTTCCAATGGGAGGATTTCTAAAGTCCCTTGTAGCGCTTTATATACTCAGCCTTGTTCTAGGCACAGAAGGCAATATACCGTGCAAGCACCCAGTAAGATAGGCCAGTGATCAAACCCAGGCAAAAACAAGGAACAGATGGAACAAAGGCTCCTATTAGGCCATCTGAAGCCCACACAGTTAGGTAAAGAAACTGTCTCACTTGCATGAGGGAATGGCAGCACCACGTCTGCCTCTATATGTGGCATTTGATATTACAATAATAATTCTCATGTAACTAATCCTTTTTGGCTATTGCACAGTTGTTTTGCTTTATTGCTGGGTTGCTTTTAACCTTTTTTTAAAAATTGAATCCCCTTCAACTAAGTATTTAATGGATCACATTTCTGCTTTGTACTTGAGGGATGTTGGGGAGATGATACCTCGTGTGAGGAAGCCATGAATGGTTTCACACAAACCTTTTCAAGTAAATTATACTTAAAATGTTTATGTTATTACAGACTCTACTGAAAAACATTTCAAAAACTCTTAGTAAACTTGTCCTTAGGCTGCTTCTGTCTGTATTTATTCAGCCTTCAGGTATTCATTTGCTCATGTCGGGATGTGTGTTTGTTTTAGTTTTTATCCAATATGATTTAATTTTACATTCAAAGTTTGTATAACTGAGACTTCAAGCTTGTATTGGGATGTCCAAACAGCTTCATTAATCCCGGGAGATTTTTTCCTAACCAGTAGAAATTCATCAACATCAAAAAATGACATATTCAACTTATTAAATTGAAAATATCTTTATACTCAGCCTGGAGCTTCAATTTGTCAGCCAATAATCATCAAATGCCACCCAAACACTCATAATTTTCTGAGAAGAGAAAATTAACTGGTTTTAATATGTCTGGAAGATAAATCAGTATCCACATTCTATCATTCATAAGAGAAATTTATATAACTCACATTAAACACATCAGATCAACTGGAAAATTAGAGTAATTAAACGTTATATGGGAAAGAATTTTATTAGAAGAGCAACAAAGACACTCTTGACACACCAAGAGTGCTGCCAACACCATCTCCTAAAGACCTGTGAGAAAGTGCAGACACAGTAGGCTGGCGGGTGTGATTAATACATAAGCTCCCCTAGGGTTCTTGTGGAAAGAGGGACAGCTCATAGTGTCCAGATTCATAACAGTGGGTGGCTAGACCTAGAATATGCCAGTACACTGGAGAAGAGGATAGATACCATAAAAGTTGACCTTACTCCTTTTTATTTAAATTAAAAACGGTTTGGAATAAAAAATAGAAATGCTTTCAAACATATGGATGAGTCTGTGATGAAGACCAAGAACCTTCTCTCCCATGTTTCTCTACCAGCCCTCCCTACTACCTGTTTTTAGTTGTTCTGACCATTTCCCTGTCTACTACATACACTATCTTAATAGCTATTATTTAAAATTTTATCCTAGGAAACTGTCTCTTGTCTTCTGCTCTAATAGCCCAGTTACACTACCCTCATCTTCTCCCTCCTCTCTTTCCCTGAAATTGACAAGACAACTAATTTCTCTACTAGCTACCTCTGCAACTTTGGCCACTGTACTTCAACATCTATCTCTTGTTGCATCAAGAGTCCATACATGACAAGGACATTTATTTTATGCTTCTGCCCTTCCTTTCATTTCTTTCCCTTTTTACATTCTGCACTCTGTCAGATATACCTTTGTTTTTCCATTGTCAGGGTTGTTAAAAGCACTCATCTCTTTTTTTTATGATCACGTTATTTTGCTGAGTAAATCATTCAGTAAGCTCCTAGGAAATGTGTGCAGATGGCAGAGAGTTTCTGAACTGCTAATTACTTGAAAATCTTTATTCAGACCTCACACTTGATTGATAACTTGGTATACAATTCCAGGCTCAAAACCATGGGCCCAGAGTTGGTTGTTTCCCATTTCTTCTACCTCTTTGGATCTTTCATTAGGTTGATACTGGATCTCTTGGACAAATCTTCTGTGACATTTATATTTCTTTTTATATCTGTCTCCTTGACTTTTTGCTGTATGTTCTAGGAACACATTCTCAATATTGTGAAACTCATGATTCATTGGACACCCTTTTCTGGGCCACAGTGGGCACCACACCCCTCATTCCCTTGGTCTTTCTTGGGTCCTATTCTTGATGGACCCTTTTAAGCTTCTCACTCACAATGGTGACTCCAACTATGATGATAATAGACACAGATGTCATTATTTCTAATCTTTAAATGTACTCTCTAATAAATAAAAAATAATAATCTTCCTTTCCTCCCTGTCACCCCCGCTTAATTTCTCATGAAAATGTACATTCTCCTTCCCTTGGAATGTCATTATGCAGCATAAGTCATCAATTATAGACTTCTCTATTTGACAAAACATCATGAAGGTTGCCTTTCACAATGCCATGCCTAAGCTTTGAATAGAATTTATTTTGTGACTTGTTCCACAGCTGTTTTCTACACCTTTTACTTTTGAATCTGGGTAAATAAAAATAGTAAAAGGTCATCCATTAAATGAGCCATTTAAAAACATCTTAAGCAACAAATGAAGGAAAGAGGGAGTTTACTTGTGTAGGAGTCTCCCTATCCAGAAAATTATAAATTTAAATGTCTATAGTAAGCACTGCATTCATATGAGTTGCTAATCAGCTCATTCTTAATTGGCAGAACACCCCCAAAATACTGTCTTGATAATCCAAATAGTTTTTGCTTTAATACATATCAACAAGTCACTTATTTAAGCTCTGCACTTAACTTTACTCTTCAAAATATATAGCATCCCTTCTGTCACAGAAATTCTTGAGAATTCTCCTGCAATAATGTTATGTTATGTGCTAAGTGGAAACCTTCCAGATGATGGGCTCATCCAGCCTCCCACTTGCTGCAAGATTTCTGGCCCACTTAGCTCTACCAGTTCCTACTGTCTGGTAATTAACCAAATTCTTCTGCTTTCAAGCAGAGGGTCCATATTGTCAGTGGGTACAGGCAATGAGTAAATGAAGAAAGTTTTTTTTTTTTTTCAACCCTAAACTATCTCAAGATGCCCAAGCAAGTCTGTGAGATTAAAGGTGAGGCTTTTGATCTTAGAATTTGGAGCTAGAGGGCACTGTTTCTTTGAAGAAGTGTTTTCTATATCTTCTTTTCCATTCATTGTTCACTTAAGCTGCTTTTATTAGCGCAGAAGTTTCACATGCCATTCCTCACTTCACCACCTGTGAAATCATACACAGATTGTAATTTTGGAAGTGACAGATGGGGTCATGTCTTTCATACTTAGAAGTGAGTGAGGGAAATAAGACCCTCAACACACACTGCTGTTCATTCTGCCTCACTGAAGCACTCACGAAAGACCCAAAGAACGTGCCTCTCTGTATCTGGATTTAAGAAGCAGAGAGGGCAGGGGCACCTGGGTGGCTCAGTGGGTTAAAGCCTCTGCCTTCGGCTCAGGTCATGATCTCAGGGTCCTGGGATCGAGCCCCGCATCGGGCTCTCTGCTCAGCGGGGAGCCTGCTTCCCTTCCTCTCTCTCTCTGCCTGCCTCTCTGCCTACTTGTGATCTCTGTCAAATAAATAAAATCTTAAAAAAAAAAAAAAAAAGAAGCAGAGAGGGCATTCTAGAACAATATCTGAAGACTTGAAAAACCAACAACTCCAATCAGCTCACAGATTCCTTCTTTAGTCTCCTTTTTTTTTAATTTTATTTTAATAAACATATAATGTATTTTTATCCCCAGGGGTACAGGTCTGTGAATCGCCAGGTTTACACATTTCACAGCACTCATCATAGCACATACCCTCCCCAATGTCCATTTTCCCACCACCCTCTCCCGTCCCCCCTCCCCCCAGCAACCCTCAGTCTGTTTTTTGAGATTGAGTCTTTTATGGTTTGTCTCCCTCCCAATCCCATCTTTTCATTTTTTCTTTTCCTACCTCCCTCAACCCGCATTGCATCTCCGCATTGCATCTCCACTTCCTCATATCAAAGAGATCATATGATAGTTGTCTTTCTCCGATTGACTTATTTCGCTAAGCATGATACCCTCTAGTTCCATCCACGTCGTCGCAAATGGCGAGATTTCATGTCTTTTGATGGCTGCATAGTATTCCATTGTGTATATATACCACATCTTCTTTATCCATTCATCTGTTGATGGACATCTAGGCTCTTTCCACAGTTTGGCTATTGTGGACATTGCTGCTATAAACATTCAGGTGCACGTGCCCCTTCGGAGCACCACGTTTGTATCTTTAGGATATATACCCAGTAGTGCAATTTCTTTAGTCTCCTTTTTTAATGTGTGTCAAGGTTATTAGTAGAGCAAACATCTTATTGTACTTCATATTTAAAAACCACCATAACTGTGTATTTTTACCGTGTTCTGAAGCTGAATACTAAACCATCCTAGAAAGGTTAAGATAAACTTAGCTTGTACAGGATTGGACATGGTATGCCTTTATGATTACCCCAGTACATTTATTAGTGAATTTTCCATGAATTGATGCAAATTTTTAAAAAATCACCCAATTTTTACTGTAACCACAAGTGCAGTGTGATAAGCACTACACAACTACAAGAAGAAAGATTTTTACACTCCAGGAAGAAAAAAATAAATTTGTAGATAGTTAGCATTAGGAAAATATCATTTAAGTAAAATGTTCCTATGGTAGTGAATAATGTTTTTTAAATTTTTGTCTGCTTTCAGAGCAAGACCAATATCTGGACTGTTGTCATATTTTTGTGCTTTTACACTAATCTGTTGAGCAGATTGCATTTCAATGCAGAGCAGAATAATAGAGTATTAGGAATTATTAGGACTTCTTCTGTGGGTCATACTGTCTCTTCCCACAGCAGAAGAGTGCTTTAAGTTCTTAGAGAAATGCTTGCATAAAGCCCCAGACCTCTCATGCACTAAATCTACATTTCACTGCAAGATTGAATTCCATTTTGATTAATACCACTCTCTGTCATATAGCATTCAACATCTTGGAACTTGGAAATGCTGGGACACAGGGAAAGAATTGGCCATAGCCTGTCTTTCTCTTGTGCTCTTACACTAATCTGCTCAACAGGGTGAATTTCTTTCTTTCTTTTTTTTTTTTAACAGGGTGAATTTCAACAGAGCAGAATCATAAGAGTTTTAGGAATTATTAGGACTCATGTACTTCTACAGGTCTCTTTCTTGTATCTTATATCTTGGATCATTCTTTGCTTTTTCATAATCTCTTGGAGACTGTTGTCAGTGCTTTTAAGGAAGAGGAGGAGTGAGGATCAAACAAGCAAATGTGTCATATGCTTCTGTTGAGAGAAGTCTTTAGCTAGCTCGACTATTGGTGGAGCAGTCTTGGCTCTTGTGGGTTGATGGCACTCAAAGAGTGGCAGTCCCAGATCTTCGCTTTAGGGGGAGAGAAGTTATAAGAACTAACTTGGTGGACTGTTTTTCTACTGCAGTGGTCCTGGTGATCATAGGGAGACTCCAAATCTACAGTACCTGGAATGTTATCTTTCCCATTGTCAACTTTGTTCCCAGATTTCGGTTTTGTGAATGCTGTCACCCAAAACAATAACAATTGGCATTTGTTGAGTGCTTAGTATGCTTCAGCCAAAGTGTAAATAGCATTAAATTTTGACAGCTACCTGGGAGAGGAGCGCTAAGCCTCACCACATAAATATGAGATGAAGACACTGAACCTTAAAGCAGTTCAGTTTTTGCTTACCCCATGGAGCCTGGGTTCAAACCAAAGCAATTGGATTCTGGAGCAGATGCTCCTATTTTTTAAGTTTTTATTTAAATTCTGGTTAGTTAACATACAGTGTAATATTAATTTCAGGTATACAGTTTAGTGATTCAACACCTACTAGAGCAGATGCTCTTAACACCTAGGTGTGTCATGGTGTCTCCTGCCACAGTGCAATGCTTGAGAGAGACTCAACTTGTGTAAGTCTGAGGAGTTTCTGAAGTTTTTAGTCTCCTATTGCTAGCTGGCCTGCCCTGCAAAGAATATTAAAAGAAGGTCTTCAGGGAGAATGAAAATGATTTCAGTAGAAAACCAAATATACAAAGGCTCCTGGGGGGCTCAGTTGGTTAAGCATCTGCCTTCAGCTCAGGTCATGATCCCAGGGTCCTGGGATGGAGCCCCACACCAGGCTCCCTGCTCAGCGGGGAGTGTGCTTCTCCCTCTGCCGCTCCCCCTGCTTGTGTTCTCTCTCTTTCCATCAAATAAATAAGTAAAATCTTAAAAAAAAAAAAGAAAAGCAGATAAAAAAGAGAAGAGTATTGGAGTGGGAATAAATGAAGGTAAAATAAAATATTTTAATTTAAATATTATTAATTTAATTAAAAAGTAACTGTTCTGATAATAGTAATGGAATAATGGGTGGTTACAGCATTTGGTTAAATGAGCTATTGACAGTAATACTGTAAAGGATGGGAGTTTGGAATTAGGAATGCCAACATTACCTGTGGAGCAGTATAGTGTTATTAGAGGATGAAACCATATTAGTAGTTAAAATAGATTGTAAACTCTATGGGAATCACTGAATTTTCTTTTCAAGTATTGTTGATATGCTAAGAGAGGAGATTAGATGGAATTGTATAAAATGCTCAATTAAAATCAGAGAAGGCAGAAATGAAGGGGAAGACAAAAATAAGAGCAGGGGATAAAATGGTTACTAACATAGTAAGTATTAATTAACCTATATCAGTAACTTCTTTAAATGTAAATGGCCTAAATACATCAATTAAAAAGCAGATTTTCAGAATGGATGGAAAAGTAAGACCCAACTATGTGCTGTCTATGAAAAACATGCTTTATTGTTTTTTAAAACAATTTTTAAAATTTATTAGAGAGACCATGAGAGGAGGAGGGCAGAGGGAGAGGGAAAGAATCTCAAGCAGATTTCCCGAGGAGGGTGGAGCCCAATGTGAGGCTCGATCTCATAGCCTTGAGATCATGACCTGAGACAAAATCAAAGAGTTGGATGCTTATCCATCTTAGCTACCCAGGTGCCCCGAAATCCACTTTAAATATAAATATTCAAGTAGTTCCTATAGAAAGGGATGGAGAAAGATCTATTACTAAATAAAAGAAAGCCAGAGTAGCTGTGTTATTTTCAGACAAAGCCGACTTCAGAGCAAGGAAAATTACCAGGGATAAAAGGGAGCCTTGCATAATGATAAAAAGAAGTCAGTTCTCCAAGAACACATAACAATCCTTAACATGCTTGCACCTAAAAAGAGTTTGTCAAAATATGTAAGGCAAAGCTGATAGAACTTCAGAGAGAAATAGACAAATCCACTCTTACAGTTGGTGGCTTCAATGCCCGTCTTTCATTAATTGATAGATCAAGCAGGCAGAAAATCAGTAAGGGTAGAGTTGACCTGAAAAACACCATCAGTCAATTTGATCTAATTGACATTTATAGATTAAACAACAGCAGAATACATATTCTCAAACTCACATAGAACATTCGCCAGCGGGGTACGTGGGTGGCTCAGTCATTAAGCGTCTGCCTTCGGCTCAGGTCATGGTGCCAGTCCTGGGATTGAGCCCCACATGGAGCCCCACATCAAGCCCCGCATCGAGCCTTGCATTGGGCTCCCTGCTTGACGGGAAGCCTGCTTCTCCCTCTCCCACTCCCGCTGCTTATGTTTCCTCTCTCACTGTGTCTCTCTCTGTCAAATAAATAAAATCTTAAAAAAAAAAAAAAAAAAAAGAACATTCGCCAACAGAGATCATGTTCCAGACCATGAAAACACCTAAGCAAATTTAAAAGAATAGAAGTCATGGAAAGTATGTGCTTGGACCACAGTAAGATTAAACTAAAAATCAATAACAGAAAAATAGCTAGAAAGGTCCCAAATATTTCAAGACGAATCAACATGCTTCTAAATAGCCATAGATCAAAGAAGTCTCAAGAGAAATTAAAAAATATCTTGAGCTAAACAAAAAGGGAAATATAGTTTATCAAAATTTATGGGGATGCAGCAAAAGCAGTGCTTGAAGGAAAATTTAGAGCGTTCAATGCATATATTAGAAAAAGAGAAAGATTTAAAGGCAATTAATCTAAGCTTATACTTTAGGAAACTAGAGAAAGAAGAACAATTTGAGCCCCAAGCAAACATAAGAAAAGAAATAGACAGTAAAAATTAGAGGAGAAATAAATGAAATTAAAAACAGGAAAATAATAGAGACGATCAAGGAAACTCCTTGAAAAGAGCAATAAAATTGATAAATCTCTAGCCAGGGTAATGAAGGTAAAAAGACAAAAAAAAGTAAAGACATAAGGGGGACTGGCTCAGTTGGTGGAGCGTGCGACTCTTGATCTCGGGCTTGTGAGTTGGAGCCCCACGTTGGGTGTAGAGGCTACTTCAAAAAAGAAGGAGAAAACACAAATCACTAATGTCTGAATGAAAGAAGACTATCACTACAGATCTGATGGATTTCATTGGAAACTTTCTAAAATAACAAAGTCTATTCAAAATACAATTGAAAAATGAAGAATGGTTGGGGGTTTGCTGACGGCTGGGGGTTTCTGTGCAGATGATCCATTCACAGAAGGCCTGGTTGAGTTTGGCGGTCAGTTTCCCATCTGCTGTGGCTACAGTGGAGAGTGGGAGAAAGACGCCAGAGTGTGGCTTAAGCCAGGCCTGTGACTGTATTTGGGGGCCACGTGGAATTGTCACTCATTCATCTCAGGAATACTGTTGATTTAATATGGGTGTTCACCTCAACCGAGGCAAAATTTCTGAAGGTTGAGACGTTGCCTTTCATTTTCCCTTAAGGGAAATGGGCCTTCTGTGGTCAGTAAAAGGCAGAAAGATTGAATATAATGATAACAATCATTTTAGCTGGTTATACAGTGCATATCTATTGTTTCTAAACTGCCTGTGCTGGGTCCTGTCCCACATCCCAAGGGCAAAAAAGAAAATCATTTGTGAATGGCTTTTAAAATTTACATTACCTAATGGTTCACCTGAGGCAAACCTTATGATTATGTGCAGTTTCAAATACTGCGTTCCTGTCCCAAATCCCCGCCTCTGAGTCACTGGGCTGCTAGTCTAGCCCTTAACAAAGAGAAATCCCTTAACTGACTCTTCCTAGGACTCGAGCTCTGTTTTCAGAAAATAAATTCATTTGGGTCAGAAAGGAGCAAGGGGGAGGGATGTAAAGAGGTTCAGGTGGGAGTGGGCGGTGGGCAGAGGTGGCGGGAAGGCGAAGGCACCCCAAACCAACTGCCACTGCAGCAGCAAGGAATTGTGGGAGAGAAGAGGTAGAAAACAGGAGTGCTCGGGTACTTGGAAAGGAGAACTCAAGTGGCCACAGTTTGATGGCATCTGAACGCTACTGCCAAGATTCGTTCTAGTCCTAATCTTTTCCAATTCTGCTACCACATGCTGTTGAGTACTTACTTACTTATTATGTTATGTAGGGACGGTGTCTCTGATAGACATCTGCAGGACCCTGCTTACCCCATCCTTTGCTTATTAGATCCTGTGGGTTATTCCCATGTAGAAATAACAGGTGTCTTTGGAACAGAACAGTCATGTTTATAGACCCAAAGTGCATTAACTCTGCTGTGGACAGAACTGTGTCTCCCCACAATTCGTATGTTGAAGCCCTAACTCCTAATGTGACTATTTGAGGATAGAGGTTTTGGGGAAGTAATTAAGTTTAAATAAAGTCATAAGGATAGTCATCAGATAGAACTGGTGGCCTTTTAAGGAGAGAGAGAGAGAGAGAGAGATCTTTCCTCTCTATGCGCACATACCAAGGGAAGGCCATATGAGAACAGAGCAGGAAAGCAGCCATCTGCAAGACAGGAAGATTGTTCTCACCAGAAGCCAAACTCTGCTTCTGGAACTGTGACAAAAGAAATTTCATGTTGTTTTCTTTTTTTCAACCATCCAGTCTATGGTATTTTTTATGGTGGCTCCAGCTGACTAGGACACCCTCTCTCCTCTCTCTAGCCATGGAGGAACAGTGGGGACAATAGCTGGAGTGTTGCCTGCATGTAAAGCGTGGGTAAAGAAATCCCCTGTGTGGGAAGTTGGCTGTTTACAGTTGTTTAAAGGGCAATTTGGCTTGTCTCTTTGTGTTTTAATAGCAGAAAGTCATTTCATGTAATAATTCAACTCTGCACCCAACTCTAATCTAGGTCTGTTGGGGTGGGGGGGTTTGCATTCTTTGCTTGTGATTTACATTGCCTGACACCTAGTGTAATGACTTCCACGATGAGAGCCACTGCCGTGTCTGTGTAGCTCCAATCTGTCACTGGCAACGTTCTGAGAGCTGGGCATCCCCCCCCCCCAACCACATTCAATCAAGAAACTAGCGCTGTGTGTAATTAATTACATCCTTTTACCCCAACGTCACCGACTGCTTCACATCGCTTCTCTTAGAAACTCAGTGAAAGCAATATTTTTCCTATCTCACCCCCCTCTTCCAGTACATGCAAACTTGGCTGTGCAATCAATCATTGAAACTTTAGGCATTTTCTTTTAAGTGTTCATGAGCATGTCTCTGTTGAAATTTTCAAATACGTCCTTTAAAGGATGTCATTAGTACCTGAGCTCCCTAACGAGCTACCGTACTTGGGGATGATCTTTGAAACTGGGAGTCTCAGCCATCTGCATGTAAGCAGCAGCCATCCCTTTGATTGTCTTCTAGGACTGTAACAGATGTTTTAGCTGATAAATAACACCTGTAATTTTATTGTCAAGATTGCAGTTCAGTGACAGTACTTAAGACCCAGTTATTCTGTGGGCTAGGCTGAATGGGGTAATAGAATGTCGGACTAGGGTTTCGATGGTGAGGTTATTTAGGTTGTATCATTAAGCATTATACACCAAATAATTTATCCAAGTGGATGGTCTTCAATTTTCAAGTCACTCAGATTTTGAATGACTGATAAATTAAGAGAATGAGGTTCATTATGGGCAGTGAAGAGAAAAAAGTGCATCAGAAGCTTGGAAAGGAACGGAATCTTAAAACCAGCTAAGCCCATAATGCATTCCTGTGAATTGTTAAGATGCTATTATTATGTTAAGAAGTTCTCTGCTTTCCTATAAAGGCCTCTGAGAGTATTTTCTGTTGGCCATTAAGACAGAGCAAGGACAACCAGACAGCAATTGTGACTTGAATGCCTAGTGCTGTAAAACTATTACGTGAATCCATTTCAGTTTAGGTATTGAAGATGATGGCGCCTCGGTGCTGTTTGCATCATTGACACTCAGGAGGGCAAATGTAAAGTGAGTGGAAGGGAGGAAGGTGGGGAAAATTAATTGGAGCTGTGAGACCAATGACACTCCCACCCGGTTGCCGCATCCACGGTTGAAGAATTAAATGCTGTCTAGAGGACTCTGAATGAGTCACTTCTTTTGAATCTCTAGAAGGCTGTTAACCTCTTGTCTGCATGTAGGAAGTGTAACGCCTGGAACAGACTCTAACTCTGCGGACTAGAAGAGAGAAATCAGGATGGCAGAAGTTCTTGGGGTTTATCCAGGAGAGTTTAGTTACTGAGATAATGAATATCCTCATTACCCCAACTCTTTCCTCCAATCTGACATGACTCCCTGTGCTTTGGACTTTTGTGCTGCTTGTCATCCCTAGACTGTGGCGCCCCCCCCCTTTTGATTGAATGAACAGACTGGAAGGGAGGGGACGGTACCTAGCGAGGTACTTAGGCAGGAGCTTTGGGTTCTAGACTAGACTTAGACACTTTAAAATGTCTCTGACCTGAATGTCCTTCTTTGATGAATTTGGCTATGAGGCTAATGACCTTTTATGTCTCATCAGCACCCAAAGTCCTTAAGTCTGTGCATTTACCAACCTCAGAGAGATTCCTGCTCTGTGACCCATTGGCATGAGGAGCCCATCTAGAAAAGAGCACTGACCAGCTCCTGAATGTTCACACTAAACATAAAGCCTACTTACTTTTGGCCTGTCTCAAGTATGAATCTGTTTTCTATCAGGAGTAGAAAATACTAGCTTTCTATAGCTTTCCTAGGCATATTTGAAAGAAGACATGAGCTCATACTATATCCGTGGTTAATATCCTTTTTTTTAACATCCTTGTCGTGGGCTTTGGATAATGACAATGGACTCTGAACCAAGTACTGTATACATAGTATATTAGTGGAGTCACTTGCAGTGGAAGATGTCCTAAGGAAAAGAAATTCAAAGCAGCTTTTAAGCAAGAAAGGAAATTTATGGTACATTACTGAGAAATCCTGCGGTAGCTCTTAGTTCCACATCTAGTATTCGTTTTCATTCAACTTTTCAACATTGCTTTCTCTTGTTCACCGAGTCTTGGCTCTTTCCTGACATAGAAAGGCCCTTTTCATGTGACAAGAGGAGACAATTACCAGTGCTCATGCTTGTCTGCATTCCAAGAAGAGAGACTCTGACTCGGGGGGTCCGATTGTCCCCACAGAGCTTACGTGCATCAGCTGCCCAGATCTTGGCGGGCAGGGAACATGAGTTACCATGACTGACAGTCAACAGCAGTCCATGGCATTCCCTTTTCGGTCTGCCCTGCACTCACACTGCCACCGAAAAGGACAAGACAGTCTCCCTCCTTTTCCTGGGAATCTTTGTACAAACAACCCCCTGGCTGGAGTCACACACACACTCACTCTCTTTCCAATTGGGAATATATCCAAGAGACAATCAAGCTGATGTTTCCAGTGACATCTGTGGAGGAGCTTCATTCCCCAGTTGTGGAATTCATTTTGTGAAGTCTCTAACAAGAATAAAAATCAAATTTTACACTTTTTTTCACCTTTTGGTAGTCACAGACACATTCACTCCCTTGTCTGCATTTTTCAGTCAGCTCTTCAAGTGGTTCTGAGACCCTATAAATATTTGAACCCCCTGTGTTCAGTGGTCACAAAGATGGCATCTGAATGTCATCTTCATTCTCACCCAGGTGTGCTGTCTGAGCTGCCTGAATGTATAACCAATTATCTACTTCAGTCTCGCTTGACCTCACACTCTACTGTCCTAAAACAGTTTTTCATCTTCCATCTCTGGGACCATACTTTGGACTCACTAAATTCCACATCCTATTGACTTGTAGCACCAAGCTTGCCAACCAAAGGGGATATTAACTGCTCTTGCAACACACTTCATGCTTTGCCACTGCCCTACCCTTATTGATGCTGCTCATTTATTTCTACAGTTTCATCTCTCTGTTTTTTTATCACTCCACCACTGGCTGTTAAAATCCCGTGCATTTCATACTAGAAGCAGACACGAATGTGAAATACTTGGACAGATTATCAGGAAACCATTCATTGGAAGTGCCCTAGTGACTTAAATAAGTAGGTATTTAGTTATTTTAATTATTTTTCACATGACAACTATATCTTGGGCTTCCAAAATTTCTTTTTCAGTCCTCTTCCCAACATGAGTGTGGAGTTCATGATTAAAATTAAGTATCATTCAGGCATGTTTGACTGCATGTAACAAAAAGTTTTATTGCATGTAACCACAACTACAAGTTCAAAGCATAGAAAGTGTGTTGGTGGTAAATTTCCTCCTTGTGTAGGAGCTCCAGATCATTAAAGATCGACACTCTTAGGATCTTCCATTTTATTCCGCCATCCTGAACTGGTTAGGTTTCCAATTCAGCTAATCTAAAATGACTTCTCTTGGGGGCTCCTGGCTGGCTCAATCAGTAGAGCATGTGACTCTTGATCTTGGAGCCATGAGTTCCAGCCCCACATAGGGCAGAGAACTTATTTTAAAAAAATTTTTTTAAATAAAAAAAGCAAAATTACTTTTCCTCTCCCAACCTTTGGACTTAAGCCTCATGGTTTCCATATCCAGTAGTCATGGGCTTTTAACTTCAAGTAACAAAACAGAACTACAGTTGCTTATATAAATACCATAGTTATTGCAGTGGCTCAATGACATCTTCAAGGAACCATGTTTTTAAGGGATCTTTTCACTCTTCAATTCTGGTCATATTTCATCTTCATATTTGTTGTCTCCTGGAACTAATAAGGGCTTCTTTATTGTAGCATTCATCTTCATATTATTGTCTTATGAGATAGGAAGGCCTCCCTATTTTAGCTCTCAGATTCGTATTCAGCTGGTGAGAAGGGAAGAAGTGAATGCTGAATGGCAAAACTGGTCTTCCCAGCCATCTCTCTCTCTCTCTTTTTAAATCAGGTACACAAACTCAGTAAACTCCTGCTGCTCTCTATTGGCAGCTATGTCCAATGTCCTCAACACTCTGGAAGAGAGGTCAGAAAGGGAGATGTCGTGGATGGAGCTGGGGTCAGCCAACCCATGTGCCACTTGGTAGTAAATATTACAGTAGAATTCCCGTAACTGGCAAGGTATTAAGCTATGCTTACAATCACCTTATTTCATAGATCTGTGTCCAATATGGTAGTTAATTGTAGCTATAACCACTGTAGCTATCAAGATTAAAATTATATACAATGAAAAATTCAGGACCTCGGTTCCATTAGCCACATTCAGGTGTTCAATAGCCACATGTGGCTGATAGCTACCATAGTAGAATGCACTGATACAGTACATTGCCGTCTCCACAGAAAGTTCTATTGCACAATGCTGTCTAGGTGAAATACGGTCAGTGAAGGGACAATGTTAGCTCCCAGTTTTCAGAGTTAGCCAGTGGTGAAGCAGAGACCAAATACCTGGGTTTCTAATGTTCAGATTATTATTCTTTTAAGTAGATAGCATGGTTTTTTGTATATTTCTTTCTTCTTAATATTGCTTCTTATTTTCAAAAAATTATACCTATATTTTGTTGTTCTTTTATGCTCTAGTATAAATGGGTACCTAAAAATCCCGATCTGGGTATCCTGCAGTGTTTTCATTCCTCATACGTTGAGCCACTTAACATTACAATATAGCAAGGACCTAAACAACCATAAAGAAGTCAGTTGAGAGTAGATAAGAATTGTGAAAGATTTCATTCTGTTTTTTACTGTGATAGCTAAAAGACAGTGCCCCTTTAAGAAACCAGATACTAAAGTCACCTGCTTAAATTGAGTGAATGAGGAATAGCTAGAGGCATAAAATGTTGCATACCCTTTAAAAATCTTCCTAGATCCTCATCCCGAAGGGCTAGAGTGGAGGAGAGAAGTGCAGAGATAAGACTGTTGTAAGACTAATAAAGAGGAGATAGGTTGGTATCACCTAGATTCTAGGTAACAGCTAGATAGACATGGTAACACCTGGTTTCAAGCATGTGTAAATAGTCTTGGGTGGTAGAGGGGGACAAAAGAAAAGGTGTTAGTTAGAAAAATAGAGAATATCAGAAGTAATTAAAAGTAGCCATGCATTTGATTTTGAAGGAGGGGGGTCCATCACCTACTTAACTGGGCTATTCCAGAAATAGTAGATGTGGAAAATATGAAACTTATAATAAACCTACATGAGCACATTATCTGCTTTATTGCTGTCAACCTTGATTTCTTAATGTAAATTAATTTGGTTTGCCTGTACTGCCTCAATTAGCCATCCATCATTAATCGCGTTGTGGCTACAACCAGAGTTGAAAGTTGGCATCTCAGAAGAATATACATCTCCCTCTCGTAGCTGGCCTTCAATTCTAACTCAGAAAACGACACTACTGAAAGCCAAATACTTGGCAGCAACCCACCCTAGTGCATTAGTGAGGCCATATCCAGTATTCTTGAGTATTAGACTTGTTTTTTTCATACCAAAGAAATCCAACTTTTGCCATAGCTCATTCCCCTGGTCCCTGCAGTCTCTGTGCATGTTTTTCAAGCCCTTGGCCAGGAAGTTATTAACCAGCTTAAGCATCCATAGGTTGAGAAGGTATTGGTTCCTTCTAGGTCTGTGCTTTGTTTGTTTTCACATATCCAGGAGACATAAATGGAAATCCTCCTTGTGTCTTGGAAAAATACCACCCAGGTGATCGATGGAGGATCTGTGTTTAGGTCTTAGTAATGAGGTTTGTATGTTTTGACAGCATATATTCTGATACTTAAAAAACGTTAGGGGATTTGTGTTCTTGAGCAAGTTATTTATCTATGGGCTTAGTTTCTGCCTTTGAAAATGAGGAGCTTGGACAAGTTTTTTGTGAGACAAATTTTCTGATTCTGCGTGGGAAATATCCTTGCCCCGCAGTGTTTGGAAATCATTAAAAATGCCACCCCTCGGCACAGAAATGTACTGGAAATTGCTAAAAACAGCTGTAGTAGAAAATGCCCAATACAAATCATGGGCTCTTTCAATGAGGAAATTACAAGTTCCTGAAGAAATTCTCATGAATTCCAAACTTTGTTGGAAGGCACTGAGTAAATCAATGTGTTATTGATTGATCTGCTGTCATGAATCTGTTTTTCTTTCCTTTTTGCAGTCTCCGTACCTGTATGGTGAACATCTAGAAGAAGCCTGCAAAGTTGTCCAGCAGCTCATTGGAGAAGTAAGCATAGGTGGTTCCCCAAATTCCAAAGGTATTTTGCATTATGGAGAGAAAATAAGTAGACTCTAAAGAAAAGAAAGCAACTGTTCACTGAGGTGTTAGCCAATGCCCTAGGCTATGTGGGCTTGGTCACATGTGCTCTCATGTGTCTAGTCAAAGCCATGGAGAAGTAAAACCTTTCATGTTCCTATGAAAATAGGGACATCAAGACCAATCAAATTCAAATCCCTTTTGGTGACTTCAAAGTCAATCCCAGTGTAAGAACTTTTTTTAGAGTTGTCCTACGCCTGCCTAATCCAACCTATCATTTCACCCCACAAATAAATGACTTGATTTCACATTTGTCAAGTGGACATGTTAAATACTGGCTCCCCAAAATATCACTGGAACAGCCTGTTGTCAAGAAAAAAAAAACAGTAGAGGTTATTGCTCACCACTGTAAGGGAGAACTCCATATTGACAGAATCTAATCGTGTTTTAGGGGAGGAAGGGAAAGACTGGGGGACTGAGACTTTGAAGTCTGTCCTAACAAGAGTGGGGGACTTGGTTAGGGTTGGGTGTAGGTGGGCATGGCAAAACAGGGATCTGGATGCAGAAGGTTCAAAAAGTCTCAGGGTAGAAACTGTCAGTTGATGCTTTCTATTGAATGGTTGCTGGAATGAACACTGAAGCTATTTGCAACTTGTATCTTCCTGTGTAAGAGTCTTTTCAAATAGTACAGTCACAATGAGGAAACTAGTGGAGTGGCAAACTCATGTTTAGTCAGTAGGCTGTGTGAGGTACATGATTTTGGTTCTCAGTGCCTACATACTGTTGGAAATACATGTGTCCCCCAACTCTCCAGGTGCTTATGTATTTTAAAGTTCACAGACATAAGAAACAAGAATTGAGGGAGGAGGGCTATGACTAAGTTGGGTGAATGATGGACAAATTCACAAAGGGAAGTAACATTTGAGTGAGGCCCTTATCATTGGTTATACCTTTAGAGAGGCAGAGGGATAACCTGGTCTTTCATGCTAAAGGCTATTGCTGCTTGGCTACTCATGACTACCTTTCTTCTTTAAGAGTCCGTTCAGGGCATGTACAAAAGGTGTTGGCAAGGATGTGGAGAAAAAGGAACTCTCTCACACCTTTGGTAAGAATGCAAACTGGTGCAGCCACTCTGGAAAACATCATGGAGGTTCCTCCAAAAGTTAAAAATAGAGCTATCTTATGACCCAGCAATCACCCTACTGGATATTTACCCAAAGAATACAAAATACTAATTTATTTTTTTCAAAATACGAATTTAAAGGGCTACATGCACCTCTGTGTTTATAACAAGCATTATTTATAATAGCCAAGATATGGAAGCAGCCCAAGAGTCCACTGACTGATGAATGGATAAAGAAGTGGTGTATATATGCAATGGACTATTACGCAGTGATAAAAAGAATGAACACTTGCCATTTGCAATGACATGGATGGAGCTGGAGTGTTTAATACCAAGTGAAATAAGTCAGTCAGAGAAAGACAAATACCGTATGATTTCACTCATGTGCGGAATTATAGAAACAAAACAAACAAGCAAAGGGAAGAAAAGAGAGAAAAATCAAGGAACAGACTCAACTCTGGGAGAACAAACTGCTGGTTACCAGTGGGGGGGGGGTGGGAGGTGAGGAAACAGGTGACGGGGATTAAGGAGAGCACTTGTGAGGAGCACTGTGTGGTGTGTGGAAGCGTTGAATCCCGTATCATCCACCTAAAACTGATATAACAGTGGATGTTAACCAACTGGAATTTGATTATAAACTTAGAAAAAGAGTTCATTCAGGGCAGGTGAAGACTTCACTTTCCCCTTCTGCCATAGTCTTGTGGAGGGAAAATGGAAGCAGTCATCATGTGAGGTTTGGTACCCTATTTTTGAAGGGCCAGGGCTCTCTTTCAGAAGCATGGTGGCAGGGGTCCTTGCCTGTGTGCGTGTGTTTGTTGTTGTTGTTGTTGTTTTGCAAATGTACCTCAGAACTTGGAGAAGAGCTTCTTAGTTCTCTGCTTTCTCTACCCTCAGGATGGCCTCCATCAGCACCACATAAACATGACTAAAAGATCAGTAGGGAGATGAGGGAGGGCTGAGGTGGTTTGTTGACTTGTCTGAGGATCTGAGTTCAGAGCAGCTGATCATTTTCTTATTTGTGCTTTGTGTGCTCCTTTCCTTCCAAGATGAGTGAGCCTAAAGCAGAGCCCTGTTTTTGTTGGTGGCGTAGAGACCCCAGAAGGCAGAGCTGTAGAGCTCTAGATAACTGGAAACACTGACTTTTTTTTTTTAATTTTGGACTGCTCTCTATCAGTCTCTCTCTCTCTCTCTCTCTCTATCTATCTCTCCCCCTCCCCTACCTCACTCTCTCTCTCTCTCTCACACACACACACACACACATACACACACACCCTTTTTTTAGGAGGAAAAAGATCTGGTATGCAGGGTGAGGAAGCACTTAAGTAAGGAGATGAATGAGAATCACTTTTTTAAGGGTTAGAGGTATGATTTCGGTTTTGGGAATCCACTCTTAAGGATATTTCAGAACAAGTTAAAAAAAATAATAATGAACAAATTCAAGCAACTTTGCATTTCTCCTATTGAGGGAACTGATCTCTCAGAGAGAACAGATTGGTGTTTGGAAGCCATTATGAGGGATTTTCATTCCAGCGCTTGTGGCATTTAGTACACTTTCAAGTTCATTTTCCCCGCAAAAGCGGCTGTGCCACGTTCCCGCAGAGCTCTCACTAGGCCTCGCTGTGTCACGTGTCGCCTTAAGTAAGGAAAGACGCTTTGAATCCCTGCCCTTCTTACCTTGGAAGGAAAATGCTGTAGCTCCCCCTTGTGTCGTGTGAGGCCAAAACCATGGATGGGATGGAGCCACGGCGGCCGAATCCGCTCCTTTTAGGATCTTTGAAGTGTCTCCTTCAGGCTTTCTGGGGGACAGGAAGGATGGGGCTAATCTTTTGTGATTCCGCCTTACTTTCTACTCCTTCTTCAGGGCATCCAGGAGCCTCTTTCTTGGAGGGTCACCTTTTTCTGGCCAACACTTCCTTTGGGATGATTTTCTTCCTGGTGTTGTGGTGCAGTTATCATCCACTTACTACATCAGACCTTGTACCATTTCGTCTCCGCATCTCAGGGGTGGAATTTGATTCTGCTATTGCCTCCTCCTGCCCTGTCATGGGGGCCCCCTCATCCTGTGTCATGACCTTTCAGTTGGACTCAGGCACCTCTTTCTTTGCCACCCCTGACCCTTGGTGAACCTGCCAAGTTTTCCCAAGTGTCTCATGCTCTCCCTGGTACACGAGCTTGGTCTTTAACATTTTGGCTACTTGCTAAGCATGCAGCCAGGGTACGACAAGAAATGACATGCCATGTCTCTCTTGTCAACTCCCCAGTCTTAGTCCCCTCCCTGCACCTGACTTAGGCGCAGGAACTAGGGAGATGCCACAGGGCTCCCTATGAATGAATTTCCTTACTTCCAATCATCTTTGATAGTGATCAAATTTCTTCACACACATGGCAATTCTTGGGTAATGTGATTCTTGTTACCGATTTTGCACCTTTGCCAATATTGCAAGAAGAAAAAAGTCTCATTTTATAGATTGTTTTTAAAATTAGGTAAGTTAAAAGATCCTGATTGTTAAAAAGATTACCACCGTTTTGTTGTTATACCTATAGGACATAACCTTAATAGAATTGCTTCACTGAGGTGTGTACGCATTTTATTTTTGTGTGTGTGTGTTTTGTGTGTATGCACTTTTTATTTTTTTAAGTTTTTGTTTAAATTCCAGTTAGTTAACGTAGAGCACAATACTGGTTTCAGGTGTACAATATAGTGATTCAACACGTCCATACAACACCTGGTGCTCATCACGACAACCACCCTCCTTAATGTGTGTATGGATTTTATTTTTGTTGTTGTTCCTTTTTCTTTCTTTCTTTTTTAAGTGACTTTCACAACCCCTGAGCTCAACAGTTGTATGCTCCACCAACTGAGTCGGCCAGGTGCCCCTGTGTGTATGCATTTTAGCTGGGACTGATAGATAGATAGTAGTCTTTATCAGTACAGTCTCCTGTCTCCCCTGACCTGGTCTTCATGTCCTGGTCAGCTTGCTGTTCCGATAAGAGTATCAATCCATTTCATTTCCCCCCTTCCTGCCCAGCCAGCCCTTATTTAAAGACTCCGGGGGCACCTGGGTGGCTCAATGGGTTAAAGCCTCTGCCTTCGCCTCAGGTCATGATCCCAGGGTCCTGGGATCGAGCCCCATATCGGGCTCTCTGCTCCGCAGAGAGCCTGCTTCCTCCTCACTCTCTCTGCCTGTTTCTCTGCCTACTTGTGATCTCTGTCTGTCGAATAAATAAATAAAATATTTTTAAAAAATAAAAAAATAAAAAAATAAAGACTCCGGACACTGTTGTCTTGAAGAAAGTGAGACTCTTTGGGACTTAAACCTTAAAGGACTCCTGCTTGTCCAGCTTTATGATTTCCTTTCGCAGAGGAAAGTTTCACTCCACACAGATCGAAGACAAACTCTGCTCCCCGCTCCATATTCGCTTGGTGGCCGGGTCATGGGAGCAGCCATACAAGGTAGTGTAGGCTAAGTGACAAGTCTTGCAAAAGGTGAATGCTTTGTGAATTCTCAGGTAGGAAAAATCAGGCCTGGCAACCTTCTGAACAAAGCAAGATCCGGGCAGGGTCTTCAAAGGCAGAGAGAACCGAGCCAAAAGGAAGGGCAATTAGGAAGGAATCCAGGCAGAGAGGAAATGCTACGAGCACCTGTGGTGGCAGAAAACACGGGGACTCTTAGGTACCACTAACTGGATTCTCCTTATCTTACTTCATACATTTTCCCTTGGGCTGCCCTGTTTTGGACATTTGTCTTCCACCTGATCTGCGGTCAGGAATATTTTATTGCTTCGTCTTTGGATCTTGTCCACAGTTGACTAGGTATCAACAAATATTTTGGTTAGAAGTGAATAAACAAGCGAACCCAATAGTTCCCAGAAAAGGCTGCCAATACTAGGAGAGCTGCAGTAGGGGAAAAGGAATGAATTTCCAGAAAGCCTCGTTTATCATAATTTCAATGTAACAAGCATGCGCTTTCTCATGAGAGACCACTCTTTTTTAATGAAATCATATTTAACTTCAGGAAAATAGTGATCTGTTTTCCTAATCAACTATGTCTTATTAATAATGTTAACATAATCATTCTAAAAGAATGAAAATCCAAAAAACGCCCTGCCAAATCTGTCTCTCAGAAAAGGTTCAAAGCCTGAAATAGTTCATGGGAACAATTTGCTAGTCTGGAGAATTCTTCCCATTTTGGTCAGGGCCTCCTACGGAGAGATTTATGTGCAGTGTATGTCAAGAGGCAAAATAATGGCATTTCTCTGCTATACAATGACTCGGACGTTTGCTGAGTGCAGAAATGCACCTTTAAACCAGAGAAAGCAGCAGAGTCTGCCCTGATCCAATCACTCTGAAAAGCCATGGGCACTGAAGCTGGGAGCAAACATAATGACAGGATTTAATTGCTACAGCTCCAGAGGCAACGTGCCTCTTGATGTGCTGACCTTTAACCTGGACTTGGGAGGGTGAAAAAGGGAGGGGACAGTTTCCTTGCCCTTTCCCCCCCTCCCCAATCTGATTGTGGCTGTTTCGAACCCTTATCTGCATACCCCTAACATGCAGCCCCCCACCCCCACCCCATGCCCATTAGTTACTTCCAGCTTCAGGGCCAGGATGGGAATGAATAGAAGAACAGAAGGGAGGGCGGGAGGAGAATAGCAGGAGGAAGTCTACAAGCAGTTGACAGCTGCTTAGAAGCAGGGGGCAGAATTACAGCGTCTGAAATGAGAGCTGAACTCCGGTCCCCTGATGCTTCTGCCTCCCCCACCCACCCCCCACACCCAGTAGCTCATGGGATTAGGCCTTTCCATTTTTCCGTTCTCTGTCCCTATTTGGACCTCTCTGGTCCATATTTGTAATTACTCCCCCCCCACCCCAACACCTTCGGCTCCCTTACTCCTTTTATGTGGTTCCTCACGAATGGCAGCATCCCGAGTAAAGTGAAATGCAAGGTTCTGCCTGTTACATGTCCGGCCCGCGGCAGCCGGGCAGCCGAGGGTAGCTGGAGAAAAACACAAATCTTCGGATCGGTCCCGCTGTGGGTTTGTGACCACGAGCCTTACGTTGGCCCTTCGCGCTGCTCTGCAAGCGTTCTGGTCCGTTCATGCTCCCGCTCTTCCCCCCAGTGTGCACACCTCCTTTCTCTTCAGATCTCTTCCCTGTTCCCCGGCCGCTTGGGTCGGCTCTGTGTTGCTAACCCCCCGGGCACACTCCCACGTGCGGGCCTTTCCACGGACTCTTCCCCCTGCCTGGAGCATCCGGCATCTGTTGCTTTGCTCCCTCACTTGCTTCAAGAGCCCGTCCGCAGTAGCGCGGTGGTCTGCAGTCGGGCCTGCCCCAGCCACTCTGCAGAAGGCAGCAAGCATGCGCCCCCACCCCGGCACACCCTGAGCCCCTGACTTTATGTTTTCTTTAGCAGTTACTACCATCTGGTGTTCTGTGGAGTTTTTGTGTGTACATTTTCTGTCTTCCCGCTAGAAAGGGCGTGTTATGGGACCACGGGTTTTTTTTTTTTTCCTTCCACACCACAGTGCTTGCTTGTGTGCCACATGTATTTGTTTAAGGATGGAGTGGCTAGATGGCCTGTTGAGTTTTGAGGGTCCCCTCTTCCCCTCTGCCAAACCCAGCAGATTCACCTACTCACCCTCCAGTATTTTTCCTATGGTGACCATAGTTTCCAAGCCTAGATTCACTGCATATCATCTAATTGGTGGAGAAACTGTCTTTTACTTGCACTTTCTTGGGAAATTCAATGTGATGATTAGGTATATCCTATTTAGCGTCACAGTCTCCAAAGAATGTTAGAAGATCATTTTCCAGTTAGCTTAATGGACCCCGAGAGTGGAATTGGCTTATCCAAGGTCACTAAGCTATGTTTAGTTTAAAATAAACGTGACTTGAAGTTGTTTGGCTTTTTCGGGCTCTTGTTCAGGATTATTAGAGATACCCAGAAATTATCAGAAAGCGTTGCAGTGACTGCCTGGCCCTGTCTTTCTCACTGCGTACAGAGGCTAGCACACTAGCTCATGGGTCCTTCACTTCTATCCAGTGAGGCTTGCTTGGGTGACTGAGCAGGATTTCTCACCATATGCTAGATGTGTCTTTGCTCACTCACTCCACAAGTTTTCTTTTTTTTTAAAAAAAAGACGTATTTACTTATTTTAGAAAAGGGGGAGGGGAGGAAAGGAGGAAGGGAGAGAGCATCTTAGACAGACTCCACTCCGAGCGTGGAGCCTGACAAGGGCTCTGTCTCAGGACCCTGGGATCATGACTCGAGCTGAAACCAAGAGTCAGACCCTTAACTGACCGTGCCACCCAGGCATCCCTCACTCCACATGCTTTTAAACTTGAGAAGTTGTGAAATAGGGGTGCCTGGGTGGCTCAGTTGGTTAAGTGTCTGCCTTCACCTCAGGTTATGTTCCCTGGGTCCTGGGATCGAGCCCCACGTTAGGCTTGGGGAGTCTGCTTCTCCCTCTGCCGCTCCCCCTGCTTGTGCTCTCTCTCACAAATAAAATCTTTTTTTAAAAAAAAGAAGTTGTGAAATACAATGACAACTCAAAGTCACCTCCTGTACCAAACTACCTTCTCCACCTTGACCACAACCCATTCAGTGAAATAAACATGTACATGCATTTATATAGGTGATCCAAAGTATAATAAGATGTCAGTGGAAAAGATCGGACACTAGAGATGTTTCTTTCTCATAGCCATGAGCCAAAAGGGCCATCTGGGGTTTTATTCTTCTGCCTCCAGGTGCTAAATACCTCCACATTTTCTCCTTTTATAATGAATGCTTTGGAAATGAGAAATGCATATTCAGATTTGAAGGCTGTATTCTCATTGGTTTTCAGGGATTTTTTGCTCTTGAAATAATGAAAGCATGAATGGTGGGAAATAGAAGTATAGGACACAGAGGGTAAATACTCCAAAAGCCTCGCAAATCTTTCTAAAGTTATCTTAATACATAATTATTAACTGGGCTTCTGGCTTCTTGGACTTGCAGGCATTTTTCCCAGGGGCCAATTTCTTTGCGGGAGGGCTTGGGAAATCTCAGTCTAGAATATCCTCTCCTTTACAAAACACTGCTCCCACCCTGACTTCGTGTCAAGCGCTAGAAAATGACAGGGAAAAGATATTTTCCCAGATCCTTTGTCCCCACCGGAAGCCAGGTCCTTTTCATTTGTGATGTGTGTAGGATGACGTTTACAGTCTACATTGCTTAGGTACAGTGAATACTCACATCCTTTGTGTCCTTGAGAGCCCTGGTCACGATACACGGCATAGGGCCAACACGCAGGAAATTGCAATCCGCAGCACAGAGCAGACGCTCAGCAAATATTCAATGACCAAGAAGATCGATGTAAAGAGAGTTAGTAAAGGAACCTCAAAGGAGATTTCTACCAGGAGGTTTTTTTTTTTTTAAAGAGTTTTTTTTTAAATTTTATTTATTTGACAGACAGAGATCACAAGCAGGCAGAGAGGCAGGCAGAGAGAGGGAGAGAGGAGGAAGCAGGCTCCCCGCTGGGCAGAGAGCCCGACGTGGGGCCCGATCCCAGGACCCTGGGATCATGACCCGAGCCGAAGGCAGAGGCTTTAACCCACTGAGCCACCCAGGAGCCCCACTACCAGGAGTTTTTAACTACATAGCCACCTCCTTGACACCAGAGGTGATGCCTCCCAATCTGACAAGAATAGTGCAGCTCTCTGAATTTTTGCCTGTGCCCTGAGATCAGAAGCTAGCCTAGTGTGCTGCGCTAGGAGGTGACCAGTCAGATTGAGTGGGCTGGGTTTGTGGGTAAAACGAGAGAATAACACTTTGGCTTTCACAGCTTTGGAATGGAGTTGGAATACCACTACTGCTGGAGCCTAGTTTAGTCTGCACAGAATAGTCACATAGCGCTCTTGAGTGGAGTCTTAGAAAACAGATACATTTGAGTTTAAAATCTTCTAAGAACAAGCAATCAAGGAGGCCCTAAAAGCCTTTGAGTGACGGGGCAGAATCAAAAAGAGGATTTCAGCTTAAGATGGGCTAACTAGGAAAGTGAGCAGTGGTTAGACCCCTTGGCTGTCCGCCAGCAAGATGGCACCTATTCTGCACTTCCCCCGCTCAGTGGGCGCAAAGACGTCACCTTTGTCCTGGGATCAAATATATGCGTGTGAGGAAAGTGCGATGAAAGGAGACATCATTTTTGGAAACATAGGTCTCTTAACCGCCCTCTTGAAGGCAGATAGTGGAAAAGCCATGAGGGTCTTAGATTGTTTCAGCTATCATTAGAACACACAGTTCTATCAAAAAACAGTTTATCAGTTTATCAAAAAACAGACAGTTTTTTGATAAATACAGATCAGAGCTGGGACTGCAAAATTTTTGAATGTAGCTTGGAAATCCTTCTGGGGTTGTAGGTTCTTTCAAGTAGGTGACTTAAGAACAATGAAGACTTTGTCATGTGTGTGCATGTGTGTGTGTGTGTGTGTGTGTGTGGAGAGGAAATAGTTTAAACTCTTATGTAGCATCTACAGTAGGACAGTGAACTATAAATAATCCAGACAACTTGAATCTGCTGTTGTGCTTGAAGGTTTTTATGGCCCCATTTCCACCATGATAAATATAATCATTCTCTCACTTGGATGCATATGCACTTCTGTGTATGGATGGGTGCAATCCCTACTTCACTGAACAGAACTTGGTAGATTAATACTTGATAAAACAAAAATCTCCCTAACTTATGCTCCACCAATTTTGAGTCTTTGATAATCTGGGCAGGGACCAGACCAAGCAGAAGTTTCCTTTAGCATTATCCATAAAGACAGGGTTTGCTGAGCAAGTTAATAACATAGACAAGATTCAGGAAGAGTATTTAACCATGTGGGAGAAAATACAGCTTCCCATGAATTTTGGCACATGCCTTCTTGATAACAGATATTTGTAGTGCTAAGTGCTTACCTATTCATTAATTCAGATTGGTCCCCTAAAGAGTTAATCAGAAAAGTTTAATTTTGAGTGACTAAGTACATCTGATCCTTCTTCTCTGGTTTTGAGTTACAGGAAGCTAGCTCAGATTATGTGGACCCTGTCACCAAAGCTGGTTATAGGAGCCTCTCTAGCCTACATATGATGGGGCAAGAAATTCTTAGACTTACTTTTGTCAGTGAGCCCAATACTCTAGAGTTGACCATGGTGGCAGTGGGATGCTAATCACTAATACAACTTCTTCTCCTTTTTTTTTTTAACTAATATAACTACTTTGGAGTCACTAGTGTGTTCTGTGGAGAGCTAAGCATGGAAGAAGCAGGTCAGGTTGGGGAGAAACAGCACATTGATCTCTGATACCTCAGAGCCTAAGGTCTAGGCTTGGCCTAATGGTAAATATTTGTCAGGAGGACCACTAAACTTTGTCTTTTTAAAAAAACATATGTGTACAGTGCTCAATACCAATGGGCATATGCTTGGTTGTTAGCGGCACTATAACTAAAGTCCATTTTAATGTCATCTTAGAACTTTTAGGGTTTGGGGAATGGTTTATTTACTTAGCACTCAAGAGTTTCTCCTTGCCTTGAACACAATCTTATAAGCTTAGTAAGTGTTCACATAGGATGTTCAAGACATTTTTGGAAAGCTGGGACATTTGGCTGTATTTTTTGACCATTTGTAATTTGTAGTTGATACAGGATGACAAGCAGAATTACCCATGGTGGGGCTTTTTTAAATTGATCTTTTCCTGTCCTATTTGATGGCATTTAGTGGTAAGTTTTCAGTTCTACTTTGACTTCTCACACGTAGGTTGTGGTGATCTTAGCGCACTGTCCCAGTGCTGTTCCTTGTAACCTGATGGGAACTTCTTTCCCTACATCAGTGATTTGCTGTGTGTTTCCTTTTGTATACCTGCTGCTGGGATGATGTTAGAGACCCTACAGATTCAAGCCTGGAGTACCTGGCTTGTTCCAAAGCAGGCAGTATGTACTTGGAAGTGTTAATATGTAAAGAATTAACGTTACAGATTTATCACTTTGTGAAACGAATTAAAAGGTGCTAAGGTACCTTCGTGAGTGAAGTGTTTGCAAACCCTCAGAACTTGCTTGGGGAGTTCTTGGACTGAAGTTCGGAATGGATGGCTCTGAAGTTCTCAAACCAAAAAAATGACCCGAGTCGGGTAGATTTGGTAGACCTAACTTGTTGAAAAATATGTTATCGCTCATGGTTTAGTAATAAGGCACCTGGGGAGTAGAGAGATGAGATTATTTCAAGAAATTGACCTAATTTAGCTTGTGGGAAGTGCATGTCAGGCATTGCATGTCAGCTGCAAGGGTAATCAATTGGAGGAGAATGTGGAAGCAACTCTAGCCAATCAGAAGGACAATATTAGACTGATTTTTAAAATGGTTACTTTACAGTATTAGTTACATGTAGTCTGGAAGACAAACGGATCTCACACTAACTGTCCAATCCCATAATTAACCCTGGATGAAAATGCCTTGTACTTGTCCATGGATGGTTCAATATGTCCTAAAGGTGTTCAGATAGTATTTTCTGGAAAAACCTAAGGTCTACTAGAAGTTGTTGCATATGATTTTCCCATTGCCTGGCTTGGTGGTCCAGTTATACTGCAAGGCCTTATGACAGTTCTCCACAGCCCAGCTGACCCAGAGAATCTATTGGTGATTCTATTTTAGACAGGTGAATGTGAGAATAGTTGTAGGTCTGAGGAAAGCAAGACTAAAGATCCAGGAGATGGTGTTGTCTAGTACATAATTCATCCATGTTGAGCATAACCAGTTTTTCTCTAGGCCATATGATGATGCAGTAAGAAATGGAAAGTAGAAAAAGATGTTAATTGGTACTTAGTAAGAAATTTATGTGTGTTAATAAGACACCCTTAATGCTGACTTGGTTCTACCCCTGGTATAATGGCCAAAAGAGCACCAGATAACTGATTTGTTAACTTTTTCAACCCGGGGCATTCTTCACTCTGCATGGATGATACCAACCTTGAAACTTGGGGCATGTCTCCATAGGAACAGTGAAGCAACGCTGGAGCCCATGGGAAAGTTTCCACTCATCATATGCTATTTCTTGTAAATTGTTTCTACTATGTGCACTTGCTTGTTCAATAGTAAAACACAGTAAACACAATCTTGAGCTTAGTCTCAGTCATAATCTTAATCAACTTTCAAAATTGCTTTTTATGGTCTTGTTCCACAAGGCTTTAAATTTTCAGTTACTTCACACTTATCACAAGCATCGGGATTGCTTAGAGCCTACCAGGTCATCTTGGCTTGTTGGAGTTGGAGATAGCCAATTCTTTGATACCTAGTGGTAGGTTAAGGGGCCCACATTGGGTAGAATGTGTGGACTTCACACTGTGCCACATGAGAGGAAGGAACATAACTGGATTTGGAAAGAGATAGATTGATTTACATTTAGTGGCCTGTGTATGAAGTCCTGTAGATTTCTGGACATTAAGAGCTATTCACCTGTTACTGGTTTGAGGGCTGCCTCTCTCTTATTCACTCTCTTATTCACTTACTCTGATTGCTCTGCAGGGTCATTCTATGACAGGAGGATTAGCACAGTATATGCTTACGCTTGAGACACTGTTCATTATGCTCTCCAGCTATGTATTGAAAGTCTTCCAAGTGTTTAATGATTTCAGTTGAAGTGGGAAAATTAATCAGAATGGAATCTAGTATCGTAGTGGAAAGGAGATTTAGTGCATAGGAGTAAAATTTGAGTTCTATTCAAGCATTTTTCTAATAGCTTAAATGATTTTTCTTGATTTTTTTTTCCAGTAGCTGCCTTGCCTTAGAAATCAAGATTCTTCCCTCGTGTCATCATGTACAGCTCTTGAAGGGTATTGGTTTTACTAAATAGTTAGACATCCAGAACCTGAAGAAACTAGCATAAAACCAATACTAGAAGTAGAACCATTCTTATAGAGAACTGAAGAATCATTTCTTGGTGCTGTCTCCGAAAGTGAGCTTGCAAAACAAATCAGAACTTTGAGATTGTCAATAATTCAGGATACGTGTAACTTACTTGTGAAGAAAATATGGCCCCTCTAATGGTACATGGTTTTGTCCAAATATGGAACAGGAAGATGGAGATGTCTAGGTCCAAAGAAGCATACATTGAAACAGTAGAAGGAAAGAAGATGATCAAATTGGCGGTGTGTTTCACCACCGGAGAATGTGTAACTTTTCAACTAAATAATAATATTAAAAATGTGGTCTTTAGATCATATGGAGAAAAGCAAAATCACCTGCATTTAATTTTCCAAAACAATTGCTTCTTGTTTATTGAAAGATTATCTTTCAGAGATGCTGAAGAGTTGAAGATGTTCCTGGATAGAGTCCATCAAAATAATACTCAGTCATCCGTGAGACCTGTGAAGGATGGAGGTATCTCTGCCAGCAAGACAACACCGAAGGAAATCAACGAAAACTCATTCCACAAAGCAGGCAAGAAGCCAAGTAGCGGATCTTTTCAGATAGGAGAAGAAACTCAAACACCTGACCGTCAGAAGAGGCTTCCGTCTGCATCAAAGTCATCAAAACTTCGTTGCAAAGATTTATTAGAGAATGGATACGGGAAGAGGAAAAGGATGGTATTATCTGGTTCAGAGATGACTGGAAAAATCCCAAAAAAGAGTAATTCTGTAGGAAAGATGAAATCCCAGACAAATCCCTTGATGTATGTGAGCCATGAAGAGAAGAAAAAATTGAGATTAAGAGTGTTAAAAAAGAATAAGAAATTAGAGTTCGAGGCCTTAATAAACACCACTTCTCCTGGAAAGCCTCACTTGGATGGCACAGGTCTTCTTCAGATGCTGACTGAGAAACTATATTTGACATTTCTGTTGACACCAAAGTATAACGCAGATGACCCAGACTGGGACAAACTCAAGACGACTTTTGAATTCTACCCAGATAAATTATGGCAAGGCCTCCCCAACTTGGGAAACACCTGTTACATGAATGCAGTTTTACAGTCCTTATTTTCGATTCCATCATTTGCTGATGATTTACTCAGTCAGGATTTCCCATGGGGTGAAATTCCCCTTGATGCTCTTAGCATGTGCTTGGCACAGCTGTTTGTTTTGAAAAACATTTATAACATAAAAATCAAGGAGAGGTTACTTTTGAATATTAAAAAAGCCATTTCAACAGTTTCAGATATCTTCTCTGGCAACAAACAAAATGATGCCCATGAGTTTTTAGGCCACTGTTTGGATCAGATGAAAGAGAACATGGGGAAATTAAACACAATTTGGAAGATGAAAATTGAATCCAAGGAGGACAATGCTGCTCAACAGGTCTTTGCTGGCAGTGCTGCCACCAGAGTGCTCATTTGTCCTGTCATCACTAATTTTGAGTTTGAGTTGCTGCGCTCTATTATTTGTCAAGCCTGTGGTCAGGTTGTTCTCAAGACAGAAGTGAGTAATTATCTCTCCATTAACCTTCCCCAGGGAATGAAAGCGCTCCCTTTGTCTATTCAGTCTGCTTTTGATCTCTTCTTCACAGCAGAAGAACTTGAGTATAAATGTGAGAAATGTCAGCACAGGATTTCCGTCGCAGTGCACAAGTTCAGTAGGCTCCCCAGGGTTCTCATTGTTCATCTGAAACGTTATACCTTTAACAAGTTTTGGTCGCTGAGGAAGGATGACCAGGAAGTTGTTATTCCTATGTATTTAAAGTTATCATCTCACTGCAATGAAAGTACCAAACCACCTGTTCCTGTGAGCAAGAATGTGCATAATAGGGACATCCAAGTCCTAAAAGTCTTTCAAAGGATGAGTGCTGAAAGACTCCAACCATCAGCACTTTCCCAAAAGTTGACCTCAGAATCCAGGGTTCACCCGGTTCCACACACTGGGCCAGACAAAGAGTCTAAACCACAAAAATCCCAGATTCTCTATGAAGGGTCACGCGGAGAACAGCAGAAAAAACACCTGGGAAAATGTTCCAGACTGAATGTGACAGATTCCAAATTGGTGAGCTTAGGAGATGGAATAGTCATTGAAAGAGAGGTATTAGCCGCTGGCTTAATGATGGATCTGGAACAAGTGTCCACTTCTCTGATCTGTGACGATAAGGGTAAACCCTGCAGTGGTCCAGAAACACACCTTGCAGGCGTTTATCCTCAAGAAGCGTCTGAAAATCAAAGGCAAAAGAAATACAAGAAAACTAATACATTGGTAGATTTTAAGAGTGTTGCTGAAACTGTTGAAGATTTTTATGATGGTAAAAAACCCAGAATTTCAAAGAAATTCAAAAAAGTGGCTGAACAGACCAAGCAGCAAGAAAGGGTGAGGCTCTACGAACAAGCCCTTCAGCAGGCACTGCTTCAAGCCCTTTTGAAGCCACGTGTCCAGTGGTACACACAGAACCTCAGGCGACACACAGACTTAAGTCTCCAGGGGGCCAATGTGAATTCCCGAGGTGAATCGAGTTCTAATAAAAGCCCTGGAAAGAAACAAGCTTTGGATACGAAGACAGAAACGGAAGCCAAGACACCAAAAGGAAGTGCCGAGATGAGAGATCTCTATGCCTATCGGCTCGTTGGTATTGTCAGCCATCTTGGGACAGCCCCAGATTCAGGCCATTATATCAGCGATGCCTATGACTTTGAGAGGCAAGTGTGGTTCACTTACAATGATCTCCAGGTATCAAGTGTCCAAGAAACTCTGATGCTGGAGGCGAGGCTTTGCACCGGGTACATCTTCTTTTACATGCACAATGAGATCTTTGAAGAGCTCTTGAAAAGAGAAGGGAACTCCCAGTCTCGTAGCACAGAGACAAGGGAGACCCCTCAGAAGAAATAAGTGGAGTGCACTCCTGGTTGTTCACATCTGCTTGACTGCCTCATTGGCCACCACTTTCTCCACAGAAGAAAAACTCTGAACTCTAGCCTAAGATGAAGAGGCAGTTGGCATCCAGGACCAGAGTTTAAGCAGAAACACTTAGGGAGAAACCTCCATTCCTAACCCTAACACGGACACTTCAGTCCCACCGTTCCACCTGAAAAACGTTCTTTTCTACTAGGCTCGAATTGCGCCTTCCATATTTTAGTGCAGTGGATTTTAAGTCAGTCTTTGAACGAGCAGCAGCAGGAGCATGGAGAAATCTCTTAGGAATGTAGATTCTTGGGTCCTACCACGTCCCTACCTAGTAATTCAGAAACTCTGGTTAGGGCAGGTTGGCGGTAGGAAGCAGAGATTTGATGGAGGTTTTGTCTGATGCTTGAGAAATTTAGAGAACTACTGGCATGTTAGAACATCTTGGTGGATTTTCCTGTTGTATATTTGAAATTTTGTCTCTTACATTCATGTATGCCTTTCCTTCAGAAACTTACAAAAACAGCACCCACACGCAGAAATCACTCTTCTGATCGTACTCAGTGATTTGATGAAAAAAATTTAGTTTCTGGAGGCCTGGCCAAAAAAAATCTCCAAACTGTTTGCTAAACTGCTCCTTTTACTCAGTGCCAAAGGGGCTATACACTCTCAAGCTATAAACCTTAAGGATGGAGAACTTATTTGCTCTTAAGAACTTGACCCATTATTCCTGTTTGCTAGCAATCTGTTTTTGGTGTTGTTTTGGTCTCAGAGAGGCACTTGCTTTTTGCCTCAAAGGAATATTGATTTATCAGAACTTTATCTGAGGCCTTGAACAATCCTCTGCATTCAACATTACAAGACTAATTCTAGATTTCTTTTATTTCTCTGTATCTTTTAGCAATGTTGGCCTTATTCCTTCAAGGAATAAACAAACAATGTATATACTTTAAAGTGGACCTGTAGGCTTTGGAAGTCTTGTTACTGATTTTGTACAATATCATAAAACTTGCACCCATGTGATAACATCATACAACTTGTGCCTATTTAATACAATGTCATAAAATTTGTGCCTGGAGATGATCTGCTTCTTGGTAGAACCTCATGGATCCCAAGAAGGTGGTCATCTTCTCTTTGAACTTCATGTGATTTAGGAATTTGGAATTCTGATAGTACATAGGTGTTATCTCTGTTCCCTACCCTTTTTCCACCTCTGAGGCATGGAAGCTGTAATACCTTATCCCTCTGATCAGAACAAATTACTTGTACATTACTTATACTCATACTAAGAGGCTTTCTCACATCCCATGGAGGGACTGAATTTTTGGTTCCATCGTTACCAGTGTGTGTATCCCCCTTTACATGGTATTGTCTTGGTCTGGCTGTAATTAATCCAACAGCTTGTTGATGCTTTTAATGCCAGAGACCCTTAAAGAGGTGAACTAGAACTTAGTGGCATGGCAAAGTTAGAAAACGCCCTGGAAGGGGGAAACCAGATTCAGAAGTCAGGGAATTCTATTGTTCCCAACACAGTGTATTGAGAAGGAGGTCTGAATGAGACCTGGGGATTATTGAGGTAGATGTGGGAAGGGGCGCTTTCTACATTGAATTAATGAGTCTTGTGGAAGAAAGTGCTGCAGACACAATGATGAGAAACTTGTTCGGCTTGTGTAGTTCTTCAGCAGCTGCAGTGGCTGAAGGCTGAGCCTGGAGTTACAATTTATGAGGAGAGGAGTGGTAGTTCAGGTTCGCAGTTTCACACTTTTGACTTCTCTAGAAGAGCTCAGTCTGAGCTCAGTCACATAGGCATCAAAGCAGGAGTTTCGGGAAAAGGAAGTGAAAAGTTATTTTGCTTTGAAAGGAGAACGAAGATGCCAGTAGTTCTGAGATTTAGAATGTTTGGTGTGGGCACAGAGCATGACCCACCCTGCCTCAGCATGTAGTACCTCCAAAGTGCAGGGTAAGTCCAAAGGTCAGGAAGATGGTTGGGGTACCTGTGACAGGGAAGCTCTGTCTTCCTGGACAGATGGTTTGGGTGGAACCCATCATTGCCCTCTGAGAAGAAATTTGGGGTGCATGATGAGCAGCTGTATACTATTATTTGTCTTGCTACACTGTTATTTAAATAAAAGATTAAAATAATTCTAAGTGACTCGGTGGCTGTTACTTATCAGTGCATTTTTATTCTCTAATTTACAGATCAGGTTTATTTTTTAAGATTTGATTCGTCTGTTTGTTTACTTGGGGGAGGGAGGGGCGGAGGGAGAGGGAGACAGAAAATCTTAAGCGGGCTCCACACTGGGTGTGGGGCTTGATCCCGTGACCCTGAGATCATGACAGGAGCAGAAATCAAGAGTTGGGTGCACAACTGACTGAGCCACCCAAGCACCCCCAGATCAGGTTTCTTTTTTTATTATTTTTTAGCAGATTTTATTTATTTATTTGAGAGAGAGAGAGCGAGCGAGCGAGCACTAGCATGGGGAGCAGCAGAGGGAGAGGGAGAAGCAGATTGTCCACTGAGCAGGGAGCCTGACATGGGGCTCAATCCCAGGACCCTGGGATCATGACCTGAGCCAAAGGCAGACAATTAACTGACGGAGCCACCCAGGTGCCCCCAGGTCAGATTTCTAAATAATCCATGGATGTAAAAACTTTGACAATGTACTATTTTTCCATTGCTTCTGAAACAAATTACCAAAAATCTAATGGCTTAAAACAACACAACCTCAATATCTTACATTTCTGGAAGTCAGGACTCCAAGATGGGTATCCTAGGGCTAAAATCAAGATGTTGGCAGGGCTACAGTCCTTGTGGATGCTCTGGAGGGACCATCTGTTTCCTCACCTTTCCCAGCTTCTAGGGGCTTCCCCACATTCTTTGGCTCATGGCTTCCTTTCTTCACCTCCTCAGCCAGCTGTGTCAGGTTGAGTCCTCACACTGCCATCTCTGGTTCTCCCGTTCTCCCTCTTTTGCTTTCCTCTTCCACTTCTAAGAATCATGGGGGGACTGGCCCAATCAGATAATCCAGGACAGTCTCCCTACTTTCAGATCAGCTGATTAGCAACCTTAATTCCCATTTGTTTTGTAATAATAGATTTACAGGTTCCAGGAGTTAGGATATGAACATCTCTGTGGGGCCTTACTTTGCCTACTAATAGTAAAGTCAATGGAAAACTATTTTGTCCCAACAACAAAAAAAGCAGACTGATTAGGACTAAGTTAGGACCACGCCCTAACTTAGACGTCTGGAAATGGTTCTGGTCACTCTACCAGGTAAAGAACCCAAAGCACGTAAGGTTTTGGTCAAGGATGAGGGAAACTGTAATTGGTCATTGAAGAACAAACAGCTTGAGACCAATCACAGAAACAAGGGCTATAGCAGCTTTGCAGATTTTCTGTATTTTATGTATACATCTGTTAGTCTATATTCACCATTCTCTTTTTCTCTTTCCTGCTTCCTTTATTTTATTTTATTTTATTTTATTTTATGCACAAGTTATTGGAGGTTAACTTTACAATTTAGTCTTGAGGCAACAGAATATTCAATGGGTGCCTGCCTAAAGTCAAGGAGTAATTAATAAAGCCCATGATGGATACCAATGACTTGGGACTCTGAATCATTTAATTTGGGTGAACAGTGAAAACATATACAAGGATAGGTATATCTATCTAGTAGATGGAAAGAGGAGGTATTTTGCTGCTCTAACAGTTCAAATGTATGTGGATGGGTGCATAGGAAAGCTGGTAACCAAAGGGATGGGCTGTGCCAGTTACCAACATATTGCCTCTCAGCTCCAAACTTACCCTCCAGCACATGTTCTGCAGTAAGGGACAGAACTCCTTCAGGCATTCTTTCCTTACAGGGAGCCACTGTTGAGCTTTTCAGTAGACGGTGTGGGAGGCACACTGCAAAGGGAAGGGGCTCTCTGGCTGTTGCCAGTTGTGGGGGTGGGTTAGTAACGTGAGCTGTGATCATGTCTGCCTAGGGCTGTGCTAACCCAGCTACAGAACCAGAATATGTGGTCCCTAATGACCTCACAGCTCCAACCTGGTCTGGTGACAATGTTCCTGATGCCATCTCAACCTGGACACCATGATTTCCAGCGCTCCGGTCTGCACCTGGGCCCTGATTTGTATTCCATTGCCCTTCTGATGCCCAGCCCTCTTGACAGGAATCTACACACTGCAGGCCTCCTGCAATGGCCCCCTTAGTGTCTCTGCATGACTATGTACCTGGCCATTGGCTGTAGCTCTACTGGTGCCCTGGAGGGTCCCTGCTGAGGACCTCGCTCTCTCTGCATGCCCTTGCATCCACACACTGGCTGAAGCTCATCTGCATCCTGACTGTTCCACTGTACCCTGGATGGTTACTTCCTGCTTGCCCAGGGACCAGGGACCATGTCGGACTTAGGCCAGCCAGCAAACTTCTCTGCCATTCAGTAGGCCACAACTATGTCATCAACAAGATCTGAACCCTGGCCCTGGAGATCGGGGCCCCTTTCCAAATTAGTCCTTTCTTGGACACTCTCCCTCAGCCTTAGGGTAAAATATGGAGTTTTCTTATATCCTATAGTTACTCTTATCATAGGTTAATAATTCTTTATATTAAACTCCTCCTGTTTAAATAACTAGTTTCTACCTCCTGACTGGACACAGATGGATACAGAGGCTGAGCATGTCAGATAATCTAGCTCTACTATTCCAATTAATTCCAAAGATTTTAATGCAAGATTCTTTGGTTTGATTTTATTTTGCGTTGCTTTTTGGTGCAAAGAAGGCTGAATGGAGAACCATAATCCTTCATTTGCTCGGAAGAGATGGCTAAGATACCAGGAAAGCACCTCTTATTTTACTGTTCCGTCTGCTTTGTGGGTAACAATTAGAACTGCTACATGGTTTTATGGGGTGACTGCAGTTCAGACAGGTTCACACGTGTCAATGACAGGGACCTTGGGCCACAACATCACTCTAGTGTCTACATTCATCCTTTATCAACCTGGTTATACTCCTGCTCTCTATGTTGACCCCAGTCAGTAAAAGTATTTCACAAGAGAATTCTTTTTTTTTTTTTTTTTAAGATTTCACTCACTTATTTGAGAGAGTGAGAGACAGCATGCTAACAGGGGTGGGGGCGGGCAGAAGGAGAGGGAGTGGGAGAAGCAGGCTCCCCATCGAGCAGGGATCCCAATGCCGGGCTCCAACCCAGGACCCTGGGACCACAATCTGCGCTGAAGACAGATGCCTAATCAACTGAGCCACCCAGGCGCCCCTGCCACAAGAGAATTCTTAGCAAAGTATGTTTCTGTAACCTAGCAGAGTGGATTACATCCCCCACTGAAAGTTTCTGTGGCTGGCAAGCATCAGTGAGACAGTGACCTCCAGGGGAAGCCGGTTGCCACTTTGACTCGGTGGCGATGCATGAGTGGTACAAGGAGGCTCACATCCGGCACCGGGCACTGGGTATCATGGTGCTGGGCTGCAACAGCACTGTGTCCATGCAGGACGAGGCCTTCCCTGTCTGCAAGGTACAGTTCCAGCCCCGGCCCCGGTCTGACGCCCACCCCCCGCATCCCGGAATCTGCTCCTGTCCTGAGATTCATCTGCATCAGAAATTAACCAGGTACGCTACTTAAAAAAAAAAAAATCTGCAAGTTTCACACTTGAGATTACCATTAGTCAGGCTACTCTTTTAAACCAAATCCGTTATTAATTCTGAATTCTGTATGGCAGGCTGGCCCCTGGAAACGCAGGCAGGAGCCAGTGCTGCAGTCAGGAGTGTGTCATCCACAGGGCCAGCTGGCAGGCTGGAGACTGCTGCAGTCTTGAGGCAGAATTTCTTCTTTGGCAAACAGATTTGCTCTTAAGACCTTCAACTGATTGGATGAGGCCCACCCATATTATCAAGTTTACTTAAAGTAAACTTGTACTTAAAGTAAACTGATTGTAGATGTTAGTCATGTCTCCAACATACTTTCCCAGCAATACCTGGATTGCTGTTTGATTAAGTAACTGGGAACTATGGCCCACACAAGTTGATAATATAAAACTAAAAGGTCACATGTGTTATGTAAATCCACAAACTTCATGTACCTAAGAAAAGCATGAGCAAAAACATCAGTTTTGTTAAAGGGCACTCTATTTTGTGTTACTATCCTAAACCATTATAAACAAGAGTCTTAGGAATAAAAATGTAATTGGACAGTATTAAAAACAAAACAAAACAAAAACACCAGGGGCATCTGGCTGGCTCAGTCAGTAGAGCACACGACTCTTGATCTCGGGATTGTGAGTTGGGGCCTCATGTTGGGGATAGAGTTTACTTAAAAAAAAACCCACTACCTAAGGAAATTGTTTCTTGGGCTACTTAATAAAACTCTCAGGCAGTTATCTGTTCGGTTTTGTTAGTTGCAAAAAGTATCACTGTTCTAAACCACTTTTGCAGCATAAAACTTCCTGCATAAAATTAAGCAGGTTTCCAAGAATAGAGTCTTTGCATCTGACAGACACTCCAAATTTCCTGTCTCTAATTCTACACGTATGAGTCATCAACTCTGGGGTCTCTGGAAGGTGCCTCGGCAGATCTTTCTGCCACAATAGCACCTGTAACACTCACAACCAGGGTTCTCAATGGCAACGCATACTCCCTTGCCTCTTCTGCATATCCCAAAAATTTCCTGCCCCAGAAATATGCAAGGTAGGGAGGTAGAGAGGTCAGTAGGTGGATGGATAAAGGAAAATGGCCACTGCTTTTGTGCTATGATTTGAGGAACATTGGGAATGCCAAAAAAATAAGCCTGTGGCCCAGAATTCAGCCATGTGTGGTCTACGGGCTAAATATGGTTTCCTCTGTTTCTGTAAATATTACTGGAACACAGCCAAGCCGGTTCATTTACATATTCTCTAACTACAGCAGCCTGGTCTAGTAGTTGTAAGAAGTCCTGGAAAGCCTAAAATATTTACTGTCTTGCCCTTTATTTTTTAGAGAGGTTTTAAAAAGATTTTATTTATTTGAGAGAGAGAGGGGAGGGAGAGAAAGCACAAGCAGGCAGAGTGGCAGGCAGAAACAGGCTTCCTGACGAGCACAGAGCCCGACTTGGGGCTCCATCCCAGGACCCAGGATCATGACCTGAGCCAAAGGCAGATACTTAACTAACTGAGGCCCCCAGGTGCCCCTGTCTTGCCCTTTAAAAAGAAAGTTTACTCTTCTGTAGACTATCGTTCTTCTAGTACTTGAAATTCCCTATTAGGAAGACATCATTCAGGAACGTTCCTATAGCTAAAGGAAAAAGCCCTGGATAGATACAATAGCCCAGGGTTCATAGGGTCAGATGTTTTTCTCTCCCAAATTTTAGGCTGGGGCAGAAGTGAACACAGTGATAGGAGGAGGGTGATAGGAAGCTGCGGCACTGAGAGGTGCTGGAGGGCAGAGGACACGAGTGAGAGAGGGAGTGGCTGTGGACAGTTTACCTACATAGAATCAGGCAGATTAGGGAGCATGGCATAACTGATTTGCATGGATACCATTCCTTGCAACAGCTGAGAAGGACAAGCCCAAACCTGGCAGAATGACACAGACAGCACTTTGGATTAAATACCAAAAAGATAGAGAAAAGGTTCTGGTTGAAATGAATTCAACTAGCTTCAACAAGGAGTAACGGAGGGCTTCATCTATCCTAGCAGATGGGGGCAGGGGGGAGGGGCTGCCAACCTTGAAATAACAGCATCGACTCCAGCTCCACCCTCTTCCTCAATCCCCAGTCTATCCAATCAATCCTCTGTCTCTTTCTTTTCATTCATTCCTAGTGTCATCAATCAACGCAGTCAACTAAAAATCCTTTGAGTCTATGCTGTATATAAGACAACATAACAGATGAAACCATATGGTGCTAAAGGGGCAACTAGACATGGAAAGGGATAAAAGTCCTGAGAAGGGGTTTGCTGTGGTCCTGGTTGATGAGACAAAGCTTCAAGACAGACAGACATGGCAACTGAGCTGAGCCTTGCGTGTGGCATGGAAATCAGACGTGTGGAAAAGGGGGCATCTCCATTGAGGGGATGGGCTTAGCAATGGCGTAACATATGGAATGCCTCATTCTTTTCCTTTTTAAAGATTTGATTTATTTGTTAGAGAGAGCGAGAGAGCACAAGCAGGGAGAGGGGCAGAGGGAGAGGGAGAAGCAAATCCCCTGCTGAGTGGGGAGCCTGATGCAGGACTCGATCCCAGGACCCCGGGACCATGATCCAAGCCAAAGGCAGATGCTTAACCGACTGAGTCCCCCTAGGCGTCCCGGGAATGCCTCATTCTTATATGACAACACATCGCGGGACTAAAGCGGTATCTAAGACTCTATGAAGTGGGCCATCAAGAGCGGTGACCAGACCTGCACCCAAGCTCTGTGATCACTAGAGAGCGGGCGGAGCCCCTTTAGACTGCTCACTTACCCTTAGTTAATGTGGAAGGATATACTGATTAATGGTCTCTTGTATCCAGGGAGACTGTTACTTAGGCTAAAGAGAACAGAATCCAGAATGTCTGGGAGGGGAGCAAGTGACAGCCCATACACATGCCTTGCAAAATGGCATCCTAGGGAAAACAAATGCACTGTGAGGAAAGAAAGGTACCTTCCGAGTCCATACTGAGAACACACTATGAGATTTTACAGTTCACTCATGCTTTTGCGACATTCTTTAAAAATTAATATAATGTGACTCATCTCTGGTTTGTTTACAAAAACCTGTACCAACTTATCTCCCACAAACCACAAAATATTCTGCAGGACAAATATGCAAGCTAAGTCCTGGAAAAATCTCTCCTTTGCTGTATCTTTTAGAAACTAACCCCCACCTAAAAGGCCACTGTTGAATATACATGTAACTCTGCACTTTCTTACCCAGACAGGACATCCTCCTCTCTCACAGTCATCTTCGTGGCAGGTAATGGAGGTGAAGGAAATGAGAACTGATCAGCTCTTCCTCACCGGGAATTTGAGCGCTTTTTTTTTTTTTTTTAAGATTTTGTTTACTTATTTGACACAGAGAGAGCGAGATCACAAGTAGGCAGAGAGGCAGGCAGAGAGAGAGGGGGAAGCAGGCTCCCTGCTGAGCAGAAAGCCCGATGCAGGACTCCATCCCAGGACCCTGGGATCATGACCTGAGCCGAAGGCAGACGCTTAACCCACTGAGCCACCCAGGCGCCCTGGGAATTCACTCTTTGTATTACTGCCTTCCTTATTACATGTCCAGTGACCTCTACAAATAGTATAATAATCTCGTGAAGTACGCCAACACGTTCTTAGATGCATTGAGGTCCCATGAAATTTTGAAACAACACGACACATTGTGCTCATCTACGCTGATTACTTTTCACAGCAATGCTGGATTCCACTCACGATCCATCCCCACAAGAGCCAGCACCATGTCCCTGAGAAGCTGGCTAGAGTATAAATGATACCTTTCTAGCTGAACAACATTTAGCAGGAGAACAGCTGGCAACTAGGCGGTGTCGCCCAGGATACAGGTGACTACAGACATAACAAGACATTTGAGAACTCGCCCCTACTGCCACATAGGCACCCGTCATCCAAACAGTGAAATAAACAACTTCTTGCATTCCAAAAATGACAACACTGTGTCCCCACCAAAAGACACATTTTTTTCTTTGAATGAATTTCATCCCAATTCCCAACAATCATGATGCCCCCAGAGTAGATAGAGGAATACGTGGCCGTCTCAGACAGGTCCCCATGTTAACTCCCAGAACCTGTGAGTATGTTCTGGTACATGGCAAGGTTGCTAACCAGCTGACCTGGAGGGGTGTCTGGGTGGCTCATTCGGTTAAGCCTCTGCCTTCGGCTCAGGTCATGATCCCAGGGTCCTGGGATCGAGTCCCCGCATCAGGCTTCCTGCTCGGCAGGGAGCCTGCTTCCCTTCCTCTCTCTCCGCCTGTCTCTCCGCCCGCTTTTCCTTCTCCCTTGCCTCTGCTTGTGTTCTCTCTCTCTCTCTGAAATAAATAAAATCTTTAAAAAACTCAGCTGACCTTGAAATGGGAGATTACCCTCGATTATGTAAAGTAGGCCCAACCTAATCACGATGATCCTTAATATTGGTCAAAGTGTATAAGCTTCCAATTATAAGATTAGCAAATTCTGGGGATCTAATGCACAGCACCGTGATTATAGCTAACAATACCGTATTATGTACTAGAAAGTTGCTGAGAGGGAAAATCTAAAATGTTCTCACCACAAAAAAAGAAATGGTAATTATGTGACAGGGTAGAGGTTAATTATTGCTATGGTGGTAATCATCTTGCAATATATATGTGTATTAAATCAATGCATTGCACACCTTAACTTATTCAATATTACAGGTCAATTGTATCTCAGTAAAGCTGGGGGGGGGGAAAGGAAAGAAATGCCCCCCACACTCTTTTGCGTTCTAGGAAATGGTTTATTGCAAAAAATGTCTCCTTCCTGCATGACTTAGGTAAGACTTGTACATGACTCCCTTATTTACCCATGATGAGGCCAGACACAGACCTTTCCAAAGTCCCGTTCTTTGTCTCATGAGTTGAATGGAACTGTTTGCTCCCTTTGACCAATCTGAGCACAATACCAGTTAATTTTAGCCTTGGCCAAATTTTAATCCCACTTCTGTCCTCCCCACGGGTCCCTGAGCTGTGACTCACTCTCAGCCTGAGCAAGCATCACAACGCTTGCTTAGCAACCCCTTGCGAAATCGGCTGACGGCAAACAAAGACATTCCTTGATCATTTGTCCAATTACGTACCACATGCTCATCCCACTCTCCCCCATTCAGTTCTTTCTAGCCTTATTTATTCCTTCCTATAGAAGAAAACTCCTCTCCACCTGATGTTTGAGACACTGCAGATCCTATGGTTGAAAGATTCTCTCTATGGCAATAATCCCATCCTCCTATTACAATAGACCCTTGGAATACAATCTCTCCTTACGTAGGTCCAGATTTTTTTTTTTTTAATTTTAGCAGTAAACGGATTTCTCCTTGGTAATGGCGATCAATCACTCCAGTTAATAGACTAACATTTCTTTATGCCCATTTGTGCAGCGGCACAGGGAGACCGAACTGTCGAGGTGGCACTTTCAACGTCCAGTTTGGGGGAGACACGTGCGTGGCCTCAGTTGAAAGCATTTCTCCCTTGGGGACTAACATTTCCAAATCAGGAGAGCTCAAAATTCCTGGAATGGAAAGCAAGAATTCGGGAAGTGTGTTATTAAGTGTGATCCTGCAAGAAAGGTCCCCCCAACTCCGCCCTTCCCCACTCTCCAGACGCCTGGACCCGTGCATTCGGGGCACGGGGGACATGGTACCACATGACCGCCTGCGGTTTGAAGCATAAACTGCATTTTGTGAGCCTGAATTCCCTCCTGGCAAGGGATTTTCTTTCTCCCAATGGGCCCTGCGACGGAGTCTTCAGTAAGCCATTCCATCAGGCCAGCTGCTGGTGGGTAATGGAGAATGTCATAAGCCCAGTTATTTCCAAGGGTAGGACGCCACTGGTGCACTTGCTCGCTGTGAGATGAGCTCCCTGATCAGGTGCAAGGCTATGTGGGCCGCCATGATGCTAGATGAGGCTTTCTGCGAGTCTATGGACGGTGGGCCAGCAGAGGCACTCCTGGCAGGAAAGCCAAACACAGACCCGCAATACACACCCCTTTCAGCAGGAACACTCAGCTATCCATCCTATGGCGGAAGGGGTCCAACGTAACCAATCCGCCGGCAGGTGGATGGCTGGGCCTACCACGGAATGGCACCACATCTGGAGCTCAGGGTGGATCTCAGTGGTCAGCAGGTTACATAGTCAGCAGGGGCTGTCTCCCAGGTCAGCCCCTGAGAGGGAACCTGGTTGACTTTGTCTTCCCCACGCGGCGACTCCATGCCTGCCACCACAGCCACTCTGCTCTTAAATTCCTTGAGCAAGCAGTCGGGTGGCTGGAGGAAGAAGCCGACGGACATCTTCACTTTCCGCGTTTCTGGAGTCCTGTATCCAGACCCAGACCCACTGCGCAGCTGCCAGAACGGCCAAGAGCCCCTTTTCTCCGGCAATGTCTCTCCAGCGCCCTCTACTGGCAAAGGCCAACATGGTGCTCACTGTGCAGGAGAAATGTCTGTGAATTCCGGCCGTTACCTCCGAGCATGGATTGCCAGGTGAATTCGGAGCCAAGAGACCATACGTTGGTAACTGGCACGGACTCCTCACTTCAGTGTCATCAGGCCTCTGCTTCTTTGGGTTAAAATCCTCTGTGGCCACGGAGCTAATACATTTTTGAGCCTCAGTTTCCTGATCCTTGGAACATAGCTCCAGGGATATATTCCCCACGGCTGGATCCCCTGTAACGTTGAGGACTTAAGACTTGTATGTTTTCAGCAACATATTTAACAAATACTTGAAAGTAAATAGGTCGCTTCAGATTCCTGCCTAAAATTCTCAAGCCTTCCTTTTTCTACCCCCATAGAAGACTTTCTTTGCTTAAAACTTTTAAAACAAGTTATACTTGCGTTCTACAGTCTTGGCTGCTCCAGAAAGGCAAATTGGGCAGCTCGTCTGTAGACCTAAGGCTTTAAGGTTCTACCAAAGAAATGCATTGGGAGTTTTTATACTAATCTGTCACTCACCTTTGCTTCTAGTCTTTCTGGTGCAGAGAAGGTTGACTGATCTGCATTAAGAAAGAGCAGCTGGGGGATGCCTGGGTGGCTCAGTTGGTTGAACGGCTGCCTTCGGCTCAGGTCATGATCCCAGCGTCCAGGGATCGAGTCCCACATCCGGCTCCTTACTCAGCGGGGAGCCTGCTTCTCCCTCAGCCTCTGCCTGCCACTCTGTCTGCCTGTGCTCCGCTCTCTCTCTCTCTCTCTGACAAATAAATAAAATCTTAAAAAAACATTTAAAAAATAAAAAAAAAGAAAGAGCAGCTGGCAGTGATGAGAGTAGGAGACACAGCAGCCAGGCTTTCTAAAGCTTACTTTTTACTGCTGCTACCGGGCCTATGCCCGGGCCCCAAGGCATGTCAGAAACAACAGCTTCCAAGATGGCTCCTACCATGCGCAGGGTCTCTAGTACCTAGCAGGTATTCTTGCGCATGACTGGTATCCCTTGAGCAGGGTCTACAAAGAAAGCCGAGGGAAGCAGCAAAATGTCCCTAGTACTGTTCTCAATTCCCATAAGCCTCTTCATGGTTTGGAGGCAGGTAGCTTTCTACTCTGCTCAAATATGCAAGCCCATTGTTCTGTTGCCCCTCCGAATGGAAGAGCCTGGTGCATGGGCACCATTACATAACAGACCACTTTTGATTTGGTTAGTTCCTCCCATCTTTCATAGTTCACCTTTCTTTATGTCTACCTCCACCTTAGGCACTTATTGGCATCCTCCATTTGGTATTACCCCCCCCCAAGACTGCCTCTTCCTCTCTCTCACCTCTCTTTCCCTCCTTCAAACGTTTCCTTAGGGCACCTCAAAACTTTCCTTTTCTCAGGAGGCTGGGTACCACCTCAAGTGTTGAGGTAATAGCAATTGCACCGTCCAGGTGAATTCTTACCCATCAAAGCTCCTCTCCCCTCTCAATGGGGACATTTGGGGTCTTGTGGTGAAGAGGCGGGGTTGGAGTCTGAAATCACTTTGCTGTCTGGTAAGTGTAAGGCATTTTTCACTTGTTCGTATGGGCCATTTGGAATTTGCTCTAGTGGCCATAATTATATATATTTTTCCCATTTGGGATTACATTAATAATTCTGAGGGAGAGGCTGGAGTTAAGTGGAGAGAAAATACAAGTAGGAAATGAAAAGTTTGCTAAGCAGAGAATCTCCTTTAGTGATAATTATGACCATTACTGAAAATGATTGCCTTTTCTGTAGGATTTTCAGTTTCCTCTTTTAGAAGCTTTTGATTTTCTTTTGCCCTTTTCATTTTGTAAGTGGTTACCTATAAGTACAACTGAAGTGTCAGGAAACTGAGTTGTTATTTTGAAAACTGAAAACTACAAAGTCTGAAGAATAAATGTAAGAACTGATAATACTTTTCACATGCCATACCCGTGGGTGTTGTTCTTATTTGTGTTAGGAACATGATTTACATATGTGAAAAAAATACACGTGTTACTGTGTTTGTATTAATTATAAACTGCCATCCTTTTCAGAAGTTGGGGTCCAATGGTCTCTAAGAGAAGCCTTTTCCGTGTCTGTGACTCTGCCCCAAACTGGTTGGGGATTGTCATGAGAAGAGTCATCACAGATTTTTTATTCTGTGTAAATTCTGGGTAAATTCTCAAGCTGCTGTACCTTAAACACACTATTTAATGTCCGTGCCTCAGTTTCCCAATCTGTAAAACACATGCACAAAATCATTTCTTTTTCCCTGGGTGATTGTGGGGATTCAATGAGATAACCTATGTGAAAATAGCATGTAGACTCTTAAGTGTTAAACAGGGGTGTCTGCACTTTATTTAGGGTTCCACGATGGCTACAAATTTCCCAAGTCAAGTGGAATAACCAAGTAACACAAAATATTTCCTTACCAGGTTATTGACTTCCAAAGTTCTTGTTCTCTGAGGAGAGCCAGGAGTCAAAATGAACGCTTTCCACTTGGCTTTTCCCATTTCCCTCCTCCTTCCCATCCCCCTTCCCTGAGGCACCCTGCTCCGTCTGGTACCATTTCTCTATGGGTTTATAGGTGGTTTCTAAACAATCTGCTTGAGCCTGGCTTCTGGGGAAGTCCAGACAGGACCTCTGCAGTGGTGGGCTGGAGCAGGTTTGTACTAGTAGGAGATGTGGTTGTGCATTCTGTCCCAACTCCACAGTTAATGACCCCACTGGTAGCTTCAACTTGGCCCTGGTGGGTGTGTTTACTCCACAGATATTGGCAAATACTATGAATCAGGTCTTTTCTCTTTGTCTTTGGAAGAGCTGATTGTTACAACACTTACCAGCACACATATCCCTTTGGGGTTCTCCTCTGCTCAAAGAGACAATGATTCTCTTCCTGACCCAGGCAAGAGTGTATTTGGCCGCATGTAACCAAGAACCCAACTGAACAATGAGGTAAACATATCTGTCTCATAGCAGGTATTGCAGACGGTTGTTCTGCTTTGTCTTCCTTAGCATAGTAGTCTGATGGTTCCTCCTTTCAATCCAGGTGCTGCACCCCCAGACAATACATTTCACACATGGCTGCGAATAGGTGCAAGGTGTCCTGGCAGAGGTGTGTTTAGCGTTTCAACATCTGCACTAGAAAGAAAAGCAAGAGAAAAAGCTGGATGGGATTTGGACTTACAGAGGGAACAATCAGCCCCAAATCTGTTCATGGTTATTTGACTCCTGATATTAGCAAGATCCAGAGTCTGTACAAAGAATGAGTTGAAGCATGAAATGGGCACGTGCTTGTTTTCCTTTGTTTCTTCTAGAAATGGTTGTGGTCTCAGATGGGTTCTTTGGAACATATCCTTATTTTCTCTAAGGCCAGCTTCTACCGTATGGTCTTAGTTGCACGGGATGGTTCTGTTTTATGTTTGTGACTGGGGATGGAAGTCTCTGGAGAGGCTGTCAGAGCTGCTAGAGTTGCCTGGGTTACTCACATCCAGATGCTTTCGTAATCATCTGTGGGAATCCTTGGTCTGAGGTCTCCTGTCAGGAATCAAGTGTCCTTAGCTCCTGACATCTGCCTCCCTGACCAGGTGGTGATGGGTCTGGTGAGCCACAATTCCTGTCTGAGTCCACCTTCCATGCTCAGTGGTCAGGTTGGTTTGAGTATTGTTCATGATGACCCGCATTTAAGGTTGCTCTCCAAGGCAGATTGCAATTCATAAACTTATCCTGGAAATGTTCAAACGCATGCCGGTTGACAAGCAGTACAAGAAAACTTTGAGGTCCCATAATCTGTATACAATAAGCATCAACCCATGTCAATCACGTTTGATCTCTGCCCCTTCCCCCTATCCTAACACCATGGGATTATTCTGAAGCAAATTCCGGACATTGTAACGTTTCATTGGAGCATCTGTGAATTCGAATGGGAGCTTGCTTTTTAAAAGAAGGGACAAGAACCTTCCTGAATGACTTTCATTGATTATGCAATTTCCAGTGAGTAGCTGGTTAAGGCAGGGATGTTTTCTTTCTTTGTGGGGGTGGGGTGGGAGACGAATGGTGACAGTTTCTTCCTATAAGATTTTACAGAAGGCTTTGTCCTTTATATCATACTTATTTGTCATCTCTTCTTGATTATAAATTCCCTAAGGACAGAGAAGGTTTATCTTGTTCACATTGTGTCTTTAGTTTTTCAAGAAGCTTTGGTTGTTTTTCAGAAACTCCAGGCCTGTATTATTTCCCGTTTATTTGTTGTTGTGTTTTGTTTTTTTCCTGTGGTATCAGCCTCATATTCATTGTTTCGTCCCTGTTATCTGTTGTATACCAGTGTTTCAAAATGGCCTTAGTTTCTAGCCTTCAAGATTGGAAAATGAATTGCAACTCTGTCCTGCCTCTTTATTAGACTATCCTGGGCTCGAGTATCTGATAATAAGTTGCCTTCTTTATGAAGAAAAAAGAAATCAATACATTGTTAGTGGTGTTTTTCCAGAAGAAATGGATGGATTGAATCAGCTTTTACCTTATTACAAAGTTTATTTTTGAACAGTAAATGGGGGTCACGAGACCCCAAGAACCGGGTATCTTCTGGAAAAATTTAATGACCTGGTTTCATGTGGGATGAGACCGCTCTGACTGAAGTGACTTTGTTTTCTACGACCTAACCCATAACGGGCTGTGCTGATGACGTCTAGCATTTGCCTTCCTTCCAGGCAGCTTGTGATAAAGTAGGCTAATGGTCAAGTAAAGTGTCCTCTACTGTTGAGCGTCAGTATCATACTTCATACTTTGCAAAGTGCTTTTTCATTAGTTGTTCCTCAAAACCTACCTATGACATCTCCTGGCTGTCTTATCTCCCATCTTGTGGCTGAAATATGACTCATGCACACTCATAAATGCTTCAGGACGCTGAAATGAATATATGTACTTGCTGACAAACACCCCGCTTTCAAAATGGTCAGCCTACCCTGCCTTGGGGATGGGGGACGCAGGTCCCCCAGAGGCTGGACAATAATTCCATTTCCCTGTGGGTACAGTGGTCTCTGGGACTGCGGGCATGGGACTTCTGAGGGCAGTGAGGGCAGGTGATGATACGCTTCTTGCTGCTGGACAGGGGATTCCTATCCCTGCCAACACACCGTTTACCCGGTGCTTCTTCACTCAGGCCAGGTCACGTGATGCCGTTTTGCTTGTACTTTGGTTAGATTCTCTCGTGGCTTTTGCGGTTTAGAGCAGACCACACTGCTTAGACAACTGGAACCCTGAGTTCGCTTCTGCAGCGTGCATGCTGGGGGCAGTTATCCCCTTTGGAATAGCTTTCTTTGTCTTTGTCCTAAGCTCCTTAGGTGGATACTTGATTCCATTCTCTTCCCAAGGAGTTTCTAGAGCAGAACTGTCTTTAGGTGAGGTTTGATTCGGGGACATGTTAAGAGATGGGGGGGCCTCCGTCTGCTATGGCTGCTAAGGGAATCATGGAAGGGAAATCGAATTTTATTTAGAGCCTCTTTGTGCTTGGTGTGGAGTGAGGGAGGTGCCCCTTCCACAGACCCAGGCTGCTGTGGCTCCAGATTGTGGTGGTATGTTCCCTGGTTGTAGGTGGTATGTTCCTCCCATCGGCCCGGCATTTCCTGCTAGTTGGTGCTTACAGAGAAATACAGCCAAATCCAAGCGTCAAGTTAAGGCAAAGACAGGAAGATAAAAATCCATTTACATCATATACACATTATGCATATGCAAATATGAATTCTTTGGTGATTCGGTCTGAGTTAAATGTAAGTCAGTGCGATTCAGTTTCAGAAAATAAAAGATTTGCTTCCAGAAGAGTCACATCAAAAAAGAAAAATCTTTGGAGGCACCTGGGTGGCTCAGTCGGCAAAGTATCCGACTCTTGATCTCAGCTCAGGTCTTGATCTCAATGTCATGAGTTGAAGCTCTGCATTGGGTTCCATGGAAGGTGTGAAGCCTACTTTAAAAAAAGAAAAAAAAAACCTTTAAATTGATATTGCCCTCTAATGATGCCATAGGTTACAATGAGCCATGTGATTTTTTTTTTTGTTTTTTGAGATCCCAGGGTGTAATGATCTGAGTTCTCAGTTCTGAGTTTGCTAGAGAAAGGGCTCTAGCTTAGATGGATGTGTTTTTCCACGTGTCAAATAAGGCTGTTGGACTAGACTGACTCTAGTGTTTCTTCGAAGCATGAGGACTTTTTTCTCTATTCCAGAAGGAAATAGGTCTTAACAGGCCAGCCAATGACATATATGGTTTATGGCCAGAAAGCAGGTGGAGGATCTTATCTCAGAAGACCTGGCTGTTTTCCCAACAACTCATTCCCGTTCGTGGACCTGTTCTGTTTGCCGCTCCAGACACATACAAGCCAATCTTGGACCAAGTGCCCTAACAGGGGTTGTGTACCAGGCTTTGTCGTGTTTTGCAGTGATTCCCTATTTTCCATCTGATAGCCCAGCTCTTGTCCAGGTACAGCTGAAAGTCTTACTCACACTTTCCATGGGAAGGCTAATTAGTTGGCTACCTGGGTTCAAGAGCAGGCCATTCATGACTTTGCAACCAGGTCACACCCATAGTGATGTTATTACCAGCACTGCTTTATTGAAGCAAGTAAAGAAAAGGGTGTCCGGTCCCTGGAAAGGAAACCACCTGCAGGTCCTTCGTAGTGAGAACTTTTCTAGAAGCATGAAGCATAGTAACGACCTTTCTCAAAAATAATTGATAAAACTAGAAAAGCCCCATCAAAAGAGGGACTTACCAGTGTCTTTTGACTATTATTTATGAGGGAGATGAGGACTATACAGACATATCTAAGGGAATAGAGAAAATACTAAACAGATAGTTTCTTATCTGTATTAGAATTAGAGCTGTAGGGACATGTTCTAGTTTGATTTCACTCAACTGTGAACTCCTCAAAGTAGAGACAGGTGGATTATCAGATGGCACTAAACCAGTAGTTTATACACAATGAATGGCTTCCTAGTTATCCTTCAAAGAAAGCGAGCCCTCCAGGAGCAGTCTGTCCCAGGCCGGGGGACTTGGTGTCGTTAACTGTTCTGTGGTCCATCTGCTCTATTTGTAGAGTCGAAAATAAGCCCATGACCAAGGCCTAGGCCAGAAACCCAAACCGGAAGCCAGACAGATAGCATACCCATGAGAAAAATATGAAGGAGCATGTTCAAGGTGCAGAACTCAGATCATTACACCCTGGGATTACTAGCCAGATCAGAGCCACGGGACTCGGTGTGAGTTGTGGGCAGGGTACCTGGCCGATTCAGGTTCCTGTGAAATGTTTATCGGATTGCTTCAAATGAATAAGGCGAATGGCATATTTTCTAGGCATGTTAAAATCGTGCAGTTGGTGGTAGTTCAGCAACACTAAGTACCTGTTAATACTCACCAGCCTCCTCTCTTTGTAGAGAGATGCGAGGCACTGGGGTTGGGAAGAAGTCTCCTCCCTCCTCACTGTGGAGAAGAAGAGAGGAAAAAAAAAAATCCTGATGCTTTTCTTTAAAATAAATTGGCTATGTCTCTTTCAATTCAGGGTATTTGGTCTGTACAGTAAAGCACTTCAGGGTAAGAGGATAATTGAGATTTATGGGAGAAGGAGAACAGAGGAGTGGAAGATACGAGCACAATAATTTAAGTTTCAAAAATATCTGAAGGGTTGGGGCGCCTGGGTGGTTCAGTTGGTTAAAGCATCCGACTCCTAGGTTTGGCTTGGCTCATGATCTTAGTTTTAGCATCGTGGGATGGAGCCCCGCATCAGGGTCTGTGCTGGGGCATGGAGCCTGCTTGAGATTCTCTCTCCCTCTCCCACTGTCCCTCTCCCCCCCACACACACACAAAAAAAAAAAAAGAAAGAAAAATTTGAAGGATGGGAAAGAGAAGGTGACAGCTAGGGACGGGGGTGTGGTTGAAAATGTTTCCAAAGACCGGTAGAATACTTTGATCGCCTTCCACACTTGAAATTTTTTAGCTATTAAAATACCAAACTTGAGAGTGATGGTGAACAGAGAATGACATTTCCCAGGCCCTAGCTGGGGCAGCCATGCTTTGACAGGTCCCGTGCAATAAATTTCAGGGCAGCCAGGCAATGGAAAACCACGTTGCCTTTAAGACTGAGGCACATCTGTATCTCAAGTTACAGAAAAATGTTTAAGGAATAGCAAATGAAGACAGGAAGTTGTAGAACAGCAAGTATGGTATGATCCCAGTTTTAATAAAAAGCTCGTATATGTATAGAACACAGTCTGGAAGAGAATACATAAGAATAGTAGCAATAGTCATTTTTAGGAGACTTTCACTTTCCACTTTTTTCATTTTGTGGTAATGTGACTTTGTATTACCCTCGTGGAAATATATTAGTGCTATTTGGAGATCAATGTGGCTATCTTGACGATCCTTAATGTTTATTTAAGATTTTATTTATTTCTTTGAGAGGGAGAGAACCAGCACAAACAGGGGGAGCAGCAGAGGGAAAGGGAGAAGCACACTCCCCGCTGAGCAGGGAGCCTGGATGCGGGGTTGGATCCCAGGACCCTGAGATCATGACCTGAACTGAAGGTAGATGCTTAACTGACTGAGCCACCCAGGCGCCCTGAAGATCCTTAATATTTAAAAGTGTTGAAAAATTCTACACTTTGAAAACATTTTAAAATATTCAAGATGAGTTACAAAACAGTTTGTGTTCTTCCTTTCTTTTGAACTCAACTGAAGTTTTTGCCGTCTAGTCCAAGTAAAGAATCATTCTGGGACTCCTGGCTGTCTCAGTGGGTGGAGAATGAGACTCTGGATCTCGGAGTTGTAAGTTCGAGTCCCACATTGTGTGTACAGATGACTTAAAAATAAAATCTTAAGATCAGGGAGGAGTCAAGATGGCGGAGAAGTAGCAGGCTGAGACGACATCGGGTAGCAGGAGATCAGCTAGATAGCTTATCTAACCATTGTGAACACCTACAAATCCAACGGGAAATCAAAGAGAAGGAGAGCAACAATTCCAGAATCAGAAAATCGATCAAATTCTGAAAGGTAGGACCTGCGGAGAAGTGAATCCAAAGCGACGGGAAGATAGACCCCGGGGGGAGGGGCCGGCACCCGGCAAGCGGCGGAGCGACGGAGCACAAAATCGGGACTTTTAAAAGTCGGCTCCACTGGGAGACATCGCTCCAGAGGCTAAACTGGGGGGAAACCCAGGCGGGGTCAGCATAACCCCAGGACCCGCAGGGTCACAGAAGGACTGGGGGTGTCTGAGTGCCACAGAGCTCGCAGGTATTAGAGCGGGGAAGCCGGCTATAGCGACAAAGCCGAGGAGTGAGCTCTAAGCCCGGGGTTACCTTGTGCCGGTCGCAGGCTGGGTGGGCTCGGAGCGCGGCCGGAGGCCACAGAGACAAAAGCGACCCGGCGCTTTTCTCCAGCTCCAACAATTGACTGCTTTCCTCGAGGCGCGACCGCAAGCCAGGGAGGCGGGACTGTTGGGCGCTTTGCTCTGAGAGCGCACTGAGGAGCGGAACCCCAAGCTCTCGGCTCCTCCGGGCCGAGAGATTGGGAGGCCGCCATCTTCATTCCCGTCCTCCGGACTCTACGGAAAGTGCTCAGGGAACAAAAGCTCCCGAAAGCAAACCTGAGCGGATTCCTTAGCCCGGCCCCTGGCAAGGGCGGTGCAATTCCGCCTGCGGCAAGGACACTTGAAAATCACTACAACAGGCCCCTCCCCCAGAAGATCAACAAGAAACCCATCCAAAACCAACTTCAGTCACCAAGAACAGCAGAATTCCACAGCAGGAGAAAGCAAATCCTACCTGGACAAAATGACAAGGCGGAAAAACTCACCTCAAAAAAAAGAACAAGAGGCCGTACCGAAGGCTGGAGACCTAATCAATACAGACATAGGTAGCATGACAGATCTAGAGTTCAGAATGACAATTCTCAAGGTTCTAGCCGGGCTCGAAAAAGGCATAGAAGATATTAGAGAAACCCTCTCCGGAGAGATAAAAGCCCTTTCTGGAGAAATAAAAGAACTAAAATCTAACCAAGTTGAAATCAAAAAAGCTATTCATGAGGTGCAATCAAAAATGGAAGCTCTCACTGCCAGGATAAATGAGGCAGAAGAAAGAATTAGTGACATAGAAGACCAAATGACAGAGAATAAAGAAGCTGAGCAAAAGAGAGACAAACAACTACTGGAACACGAGGAGAGGATTCGAGAGATAAGTGACACCATAAGACGACACAACATTAGAATAATTGGGATTCCAGAAGAAGAAGAAAGAGAGAGGGGAGCAGAAGGTATATTGGAGACAATTATTGGAGAGAATTTCCCTAATATGGCAAAGGGAACAAACATCAAAATCCAGGAGATGCTAAGAACGCCCCTCAAAATCAATAAAAATAGGTCCACACCTCGTCACCTGATAGTAAAATTTACAAGTCTTAGCGACAAAGAGAAAATCCTGAAAGCAGCCCGGGAAAAGAAGTCTGTAACATACAAGGGTAAAAACATTAGATTGGCAGCGGACCTATCCACAGAGACCTGGCAGGCCAGAAAGAACTGGCATGACATATTCAGAGCACTAAACGAGAAAAACATGCAGCCAAGAATACTATATCCGGCTAGGCTATCATTGAAAATAGAAGGAGAGATAAAGAGCTTCCAGGACAAACAAAAGCTGAAAGAATTTGCAAACACCAAACCAGCTCTACAGGAAATATTGAAAGGGGTCCTCTAAGCAAAGAGAGACCCTAAAAGTAGTAGATCAGAAAGAAGCAGAAACAATATACAGTAACAATCACCTTACAGGCAATACAATGGCACTAAATTCATATCTCTCAATAGTTACCCTGAATGTTAATGGGCTAAATGCCCCAATCAAAAGACACAGGGTATCAGAATGGATAAAAAAACAAAACCCATCAATATGCTGCCTACAAGAAACTCATTTTAGATCCGAAGACACCTCCAGATTTAAAGTGAGGGGGTGGAAAACAATCTACCATGCTAATGGACATCAGAAGAAAGCTGGGGTGGCAATCCTTATATCAGATCAATTAGATTTTAAGCCAAAGACTATAATAAGAGATGAGGAAGGACACTATATCATACTCAAAGGGTCTGTCCAACAAGAAGATCTAACAATCTTAAATATCTATGCCCCTAACATGGGAGCAGCCAACTATATAAACCAATTAATAACAAAATCAAAGAAATACATCGACAGTAATACAATAATAGCAGGGGACTTTAACACTCCCCTCACTGAAATGGACAGATCATCTAAGCAAAAGATCAACAAGGAAATAAAGGCCTTAAATGACACACTGGACCAGATGGACATCACAGATATATTCAGAACATTCCATCCCAAAGCAACAGAATATACATTCTTCTCTAGTGCACATGGAACATTCTCCAGAATAGACCACATCCTGGGTCATAAATCAGGTCTCAATCGGTACCAAAAGATCGAGATCATTCCCTGCATATTTTCAGACCACAATGCTCTGAAGCTCGAACTCAATCACAAGAGGAAATTTGGAAAGAACGCAAATACATGGAGACTAAACAGCATCCTTCTAAAAAATGAATGGGTCAACCAGGAAATTAAAGAAGAATTGAAAAAATTCATGGAAACAAATGATAATGAAAACACAACAGTTCAAAATCTGTGGGATACAACAAAGGCAGTCCTGAGAGGAAAATATATAGCAGTGCAAGCCTTTCTCAAGAAACAAGAAAGGTCTCAAATACACAACCTAACCCTACACCTAAAGGAGCTGGAGAGAGAACAACAAAGAAAGCCTAAACCCAGCAGGAGAAGAGAAATCATAAAGATCAGAGCAGAAATCAATGAAATAGAAACTAAAAAAACAATAGAACAAATCAACAAAACTAGGAGCTGGTTCTTTGAAAGAATTAATAAGATTGATAAGCCCCTGGCCAGACTTATCAAAAAGAAAAGAGAAAGGACGCAAATAAATAAAATCATGAATGAAAGAGGAGAGATCACAACCAACACCAAAGAAATACAAACAATTATAAGAACATACTACGAGCAACTCTATGGCAACAAATTTGACAACCTGGAAGAAATGGATACATTTCTAGAGACGTATAAACTACCACAACTGAACCAGGAAGAAATAGATAACCTGAACAGACCCATAACCAGTAAGGAGATTGAAACAGTCATCAAAAATCTCCAAACAAACAAAAGTCCAGGACCAGACGGCTTCCCAGGGGAATTCTACCAAACATTTAAAGAAGAATTAATTCCTATTCTCCTGAAACTGTTCCAAAAAATAGAAATGGAAGGAAAACTTCCAAACTCATTCTATGAGGCCAGCATCACCTTGATCCCAAAACCAGACAAGGATCCCACCAAAAAAGAGAATTACAGACCAATATCCTTGATGAACACAGATGCGAAAATTCTCACCAAAATACTGGCCAATAGGATCCAACAGTACATTAAAAGGATTATTCACCACGACCAAGTGGGATTTATTCCAGGGCTGCAAGGTTGGTTCAACATCCGCAAATCCATCAATGTGATACAATACATTAATAAAAGAAAGAGTAAGAACCATATGATACTCTCAATAGATGCTGAAAAAGCGTTTGACAAAGTGCAGCATCCCTTCCTGATTAAAACTCTTCAAAGTGTAGGGATAGAAGGCACATACCTCAATATTATCAAAGCCATCTATGAAAAACCCACCGCAAATATCATTCTCAATGGAGAAAAACTGAAAGCTTTTCCGCTAAGGTCAGGAACACGGCAGGGATGTCCGTTATCACCACTGCTGTTCAATATAGTACTAGAAGTCCTAGCCTCAGCAATCAGACAACAAAAAGAAATTAAAGGCATCCAAATCGGCAAAGAAGAAGTCAAACTATCACTCTTTGCAGATGATATGATACTATATGTGGAAAACCCAAAAGGTTCCACTCCAAAACTGCTAGAACTTATACAGGAATTCAGTAAAGTGTCAGGATATAAAGTCAATGCACAGAAATCAGTCGCATTTCTTTACACTAACAACAAGACAGAAGAAAGAGAAATTGAGGAGTCAGTCCCATTTACAATCGTACCCAAAACCATAAGATACCTAGGAATAAATCTAACCAAAGAGGCAAAGAATCTATACTCAGAAAACTATAAAGTACTCATGAAAGAAATTGAGGAAGACACAAAGAAATGGAAAAATATTCCATGCTCATGGATTGGAAGAACAAATATTGTGAAAATGTCTATTCTACCTAAAGCAATCTACACATTTAATGCAATCCCTATCAAAATCCCATCCATTTTTTTTAAAGAAATAGAACAAATAATCCTAAAATTTATATGGAACCAGAAAAGACCTCGAATAGCCAAAGGAATATTGACAAAGAAAGCCAAAGTCGGTGGCATCACAATTCCAGACTCAATACCCAAAGAACAAATAATCCAGTCAAGAAATGGGCAGAGGACATGAACAGACATTTCTGCAAGGAAGACATCCAGATGGCCAACAGACACATGAAAAAATGCTCCACATCACTCGGCATCAGGGAAATACAAATCAAAACCACAATGAGATACCACCTCACACCAGTCAGAATGGCTAAAATTAACAAGTCAAGAAATGACAGATGCTGGCGAGGATGCGGAGAGAGGGGAACCCTCCTACACTGTTGGTGGGAATGCAAGCTGGTGCAACCACTCTGGAAAACAGTGTGGAGGTTCCTCAAAAAACTGAAAATAGAGCTACCCTACGACCCAGCAATTGCACTACTGGGTATATATCCTAAAGATACAAACGTGGTGCTCCGAAGGGGCACGTGCACCCGAATGTTTATAGCAGCAATGTCCACAATAGCCAAACTGTGGAAAGCGCCTAGATGTCCATCAACAGATGAATGGATAAAGAAGATGTGGTATATATACACAATGGAATACTATGCAGCCATCAAAAGACATGAAATCTTGCCATTTGCGACGACGTGGATGGAACTAGAGGGTATCATGCTTAGCGAAATAAGTCAATCGGAGAAATATAACTATCATATGATCTCTTTGATATGAGGAAGGGGAGATGCAAGGTGGGGGGGTTTGGGGGGAGGTAGGAAAAGAAAAAATGAAAAGATGGGATTGGGAGGGAGACAAACCATAAAAGACTCAATCTCAAGAAACAGACTGAGGGTTGCGGGGGGGAAGGGGAACGGGAGAGGGTGGTGGGGAAATGGACATTGGGGAGGGTATGGGCTATGATGAGTGCTGTGAAATGTGTAAACCAGATGATTCACAGACCTGTACCCCTGGGGATAAAAATACATTATATGTTTATTAAAATAAAAAATTAAAAAAAAAAATAAAATCTTAAAAAAAAAGAATCATTTTGTGGGAGAGAATATGAAATTCAAAATATCAATTGTTCAAATTTGATATGTTTGTTAACCTGCAAATATATGTCTTTGATAGTTTCAATTTATATGTGGAGAAATCTGTACTGGTCATTTTGCTTTAAATTGAGGGCTTCCATTTTTTGCGTTCTTCATATTCTCTGCATTGAGAATTTGTAGAGCATGAAATGTAAAATTTGGGAAATTGGCATACGGTATTTAATCCATACACAGAATTTGGACACATGCACACGAGCTGCAATGAGGTTTATTTAAAGAGGATAAAAAATTGCCACTTTTATCTTTTGTGTACTTTTTAAATTTTGTTTTTCCTTCTTTCTTTTTTTCCTTTTTTTTCAAGGAAGAAGATATTACACACTCTTCTTAGAATCTGTGGTATTGAGGGATATAGAAATTGAGTATACTGTCTCCAAATCTTGGGTACTTATTCTGGAATTCTGTATAATACATACAATTGTAAGTACCTATAGGTTTTTCTGCAGTTCTTTTCACACCTTTCTGTCAAGGAATATAAGATCTTCAGCACATTTAGAATCACTTACCTGGAGGAAGTTTGCAGTTCCTCCAGCTATTTTCTGTATTTATTATAATCCATAGTTCATTGATATAATCTAAGGCATAATAAAAACAAAAAAGTGAGTGTATATTAAGCATTTGTCAAAATTCACCCTGGCTTCCAAAGCCATGCAACAAAGGCCATCATGATGGGGGAGGTCAACTAGAAGCCACAGGGGGTTCTCTTTGCCTCTTCAATACAAGCACAGGTCGTGCATCTAAAGTGGACCATGTGACTGTTAGAGTGTTGTGTGTTGGTCCTCTGTTTACTTTTATTTTATTTACTTTTATTTTATTATTTTATTTATACTTTTATTTTTATTCCATCTTGAAGGAGGCCAATTTTCTTGTTTGTCAAACTGCCCATGCTGTAGGGCTGCCAGTTGGGGGGCACCTGGATATCTCGACATTCTTGGGCCAGTTTCAGGGTGCTTGTGTCAATGGTTAAAAGGAAAGACCTTCAGGCAGGATTCCCCATGATTCTGATGTGTAATTTGGTTTTTTTCCCTGCAATCTTTTTTTTATCTCTCTCTTTTTTAAGATTTTATTTATTTATTTGACAGAGAGATAGAGAGCACAAGTAGACAGAGAGGCGGGCAGAGGCAGAGGGAGAGGGAGAAGCAGGCTCTCCCCTGAGCACGGAGCCCAACGTAGGGCTCGATCCCAGGACCCTGGAGTATTGATCTGAGCTGAAGGCAGATGATTAACTGACTGAGCCACCCAGGCGCCCTCCCTGCACTGTTATCTACTCATGAATTACTTCAAATTTACCTCAAGCCCTGACTCAGCTGATGGGGATCACTTGAGAGTAGTTTGATGGGTACCTGCGGGACAGGATTTGTTGTACTCATGCATTTATTGGCTAATGACTAATTCAGACATCATTGCAGCCCTTAGTGGCCTGTAGGGTGGCTGACGTGAGGGTCATTTAATGACTTTTCCTGAATATAATGTGTAGACATGTATATGACATATAATGGCAATTGGAATGTTCTTCTCTAGATGCCTCTGAAGGTGGGTTTGCCCCCTGTGTCCATTGTGCTTACTCCAATATCACAGTGTGGCCAGCCAGGCCAGCTAATACTTTGTATTTGGGTTGGATTTCTGAACTTCTCTTGCCTCGTCCTTCACATTCATATTTACTTCTTATCAACTTGCAATGTTGATAAGACCTGTACTGCTTCTTAACAACTTGACCAAAGAACTGCAGTGGCCTCATGCCCACAAGATTCACTGATTTTCTCAATCCACACCACTGGTTAGATACAACAGTCCTTAGAGAATGCCGAAAGGCCTGCTGTAGACACCACTCTGGTATCAGATGGGCTTGGGAACCTGGGGTGAGAGGTGAGAACTGATCCTCCAGTGATTCCAGTTGAGTCCTTTCCTCAAATCTCTTCGGATTGTAGAACCCAAGGGGAAGAATGTTTCTAGTAGAGGAAATGGGAAATGTCACTTCTAACTTCTACATCATTGTTTTCCCTTGACCCTTCAGGTGGTATGTAATATTTTGCATTTGTCGTGTTTAAGGTTAACCTTTAGTCTGTAGGCTTTTTTGTAAAGATTTTATTTATTTATTTATTTGAGAGAGGGACAGAGAGAGTGAGCCAGCATGAGCAAGGGGAGGGGCAGAATGAGAGGGAAATCAAGCTCACCGCTGGGTAGGGTACCCAGTGCGAAGCTCGATCCCAGGACCCCAGGACCCCAGGATCATGACCTGAGCCGAAGGCAAATGCTTAACCATCTGAGCCACCCAGGTGTCCTCATAGTTTGTTTTTTTTTTTTAATCATCTCTATGCCCAACTTGGGACTTGAACTCACAACCCCAAGATCAAGAGTCATACACTCTACCGAATGAGCTAGGCAGGCGTCCCCAGTCCATAGGTTTTTGAATTTCAAAGAATCACAGCAATTGTGCAGAAGCCATGAACTTCACCTAGAAGACCTCAACTCAAGGAGGCCTTGTGATAACAGTCTTTTGGGAGCTGAGCCTTTGGATTTGGCCTTGGCTTGTACATGGGATTGTTTTCATTGCTTTTAATATGTGCGCTTATACTTATGCAAAGAATGTTACATATGGGGACACGTTAAAGTGTGTCTGTACTCTATTTGGCTCCTACAGGGTGGCAGGCAGTCTCAGGCTGATCGGTGTCTCCAGCAGACACCTCTTCTCTGAGCCCTTCTCTTCAGTTTTCTGTATCACTGACTTCCTGGCCACAGCTACTTGGTTTTCTATTTGTCACTTACCTCGGTTGAACCATTCTCAGCCTTTGTCATATTAATTTTGGAATTTGGAACTAGACCACAGGCCCAAGTGGTATAGCCTGCTAAATCTCATTAATACTCTTTTATTACTGAGAACATGATTGAGAAGGCCCACCACCACACGCTGCTGAGCCCGCCTTGTTTCTGTGCTTGTGAAGGGTATTTGTTGCTTTTTTTTTTTTGTATTTTATAAAATGCTCATATCTTTTCAGTGATTTCTGTTATTGTCATGAAGCTCCTTCTTGTACAAAAATCTACAATAAATACAAGCAGGATCAAGGAGACCTGTGGCTCAGCCAAGTACATCACCCAATGTTCCAGGACAGAGCTCACAGTTATATAAACAGACGCATCGGGGACAGAGATTCTGTGGCAAGCTGTGGGGTCTCCTGGACAGAGATGAAGTTTTCTCTTCTGTTAGAGTAAAAAAGTTAGTAGGTAATCTAATGCCTCCCTGTGAGAAGTGGCTACTTTGTGAAGGCGTACTGGGAGATTGTGGTGGTGGTAGGGGCGTCTTCTGCACCTGCTGGAGGAATGGCAGACCCACATGGTGCAGCAGATCAGTCTGGAAGTCATGGGAACAGGGACCGGAAGCAACCAGTGGCACACAGACAACACGGTGTCAAGCTTATAGTGGAATGTTGGCCGCTTGAGTTGGGACTATTTCTTGTTATGCCACTCTATCTGGTCTTACAAAGTCTTAGGGCAGAATCCGGAGAGGCAGGTCAGTGACAATTATCTGTGGCATTGTCCCTCAAAACGATCAGTACATTCCCCACTTCTTGTATAACATTTCTGATGAACTAAAATTGCATGTCCTCTCTGCAGCTTACCGTGATTCAAACATTCATCAAATAGCCTTATCACTGTCGTCATTAAAATCCCACCCCCCCAAGGGGACGGGAGAGCAAGACTGTGGCCATCTGTTCTGCCTGAAGTTGCCCCCCTGGGGTGGAGGTGGGCAGTGGGGCACGAGTCTCTCCCTGGAATTTCATAAGGATCTTGGGCGGTGGACATGAGCAGCTGTTTTCTTGCGTCCAGTCAAGAGGGGCCTCAGCTGCAGTGTCTCCTGTCCTGCGGGAGGGGTTCCTCAGCGTGCAGAGAGCAACGAACCTCACCTCCCAGTCTCCCATGGCAACTGGAACCGGATTGATAAATATCCCCATTGTTACCCTCTCTGTGCCGAGGAATGGGTTGTCCATGGGGCTGGGAGCCACTCCTCCCCAGCTATGCTCGCCCTCACCACGGACAGTACCCTGTCCCCATAGTGTGCACGTCCCTCTCCCCAGAGAGTCTCAGGAAGCCTCTTCTGGGTGGTGAGCATCCTTGAGACCCTTGCCTCCCCACCTTTGACTGTACACTCAGGCTACCCTCAGTTAAGTGTCCCTGATTTTGACATTATCTTTTATCTTCAAAATCTACTTTACCGTAGATCTTGTTCCTAGGTATCTGATTAGAGGAAGTCCCTAACAAATTAATGGCATCGACATGGGCTTGAATATGGGGAAATACTCCATTTTACGAGAGTTTGAATCTGACCCAAAGGACTGAATTTAATTATGGATCATCAGATAACAGGGAAGGCCAACGGGGAGGTACTGCAGTGCATTCCTGTGCCTGTCTCTGTGTGTCCCTCTCCGTGACCTGTGGGAGCACGCATCATTATTCTTTAAAGGTGTGCTTATACAAACGAGGGACAGACATTGATAAAACAGATAGCCAACAGTTATTTTTTATTTTTTAAGATTTTATTTTTTTATTTGAGAGAGAGAGAGAGAGAGAGCATGCAAGCAGGGGGAGTAGCAGGCAGAAGGAGAGGGAGAAGCAGGCTCCCCACTGAGCAGGGAACAAAATGCAGGACTCCATCTCAGGACCCGGGATCATGACCTGAGCCGAAGGCAGATGCTTAGCTGACTGAACCACCTAGGTCCCCCAAACAAACACAAGTTTGAGTCTAATAACCAGAGGTTGAGCACACTGACCAACGTGGAAATTTCCCTGGCAGGAAATCTACCACCTATAGTGACATCCAGTGTGGGTTAGATCATTAGCAGGACTGGAAGAATATATTTTCCCCCAAGTTCGCCTCTCCACACTGTTGGGCATTTTCCTCACGCTACACACAGGGTCCAGAAGTCCTGCCAACTTTACCCTCCCTTTTCTGAGGCCTGGTGAAGCGAGACCAAGAGTGCAGCTGCTGGTAATGTAGTGAAAGCTCCAAACACATCATGTTCCCTACCCTAATGGCCAGAAAACACTTTTAGTCCCTTCAACAGGTTACACGACAGGCAATGAACATCTGTCATCTCCCTCCCTGCTCAGGGTAATCTATAGAGCTAGGTGTTATGTTATTTCTCAGAGAAGTTACGCTGATTACCTAAGGACACAAAGCTAGTAAATTTCAGAGCCAAGACTGGAGTGAACACGTGTTTAATTATAGAACTTGCATGCTCTTACCCACACAGCGCCCTGGGTTGGCACAGTATTTATTGGGGTGGGGCAGGAGATAGAGGAGTTTTTGAACACAATTTTTAATATCCTGTTAATGGGATTTTTAAAAATAAAAAATGGTAGACAAATTCCACTTTATTTTTGCCATCTAAACCCAAGTACTTTAAATATTTTGCTGTATTTTCATTCTAGCTCTTCCTTTGCAGAGTTATAATTATTTATGTATGTATTTTCATGAAGTCTACTGTGTAGGCAATTTTTCTGTGTTTTCACTCAACATATCATAGCATTCTCTGTGTTATGTATTTATTTTTGTAATCTGACTTTTTCATTTCCTTTAAAAAATAGCACTGTATTCTTTCTGATTATAAAAGTGGTTCATTTCCCTCTGAAGTGAATTCGAAATTCAGAAAGGCACAAAGAAGATAATAAAGAATGAACTCTAATTTCACCATGCAGAGAGAACCATTTGAATGCTTTTTTTTTTCATTTTTAAGACACTTTAAAATATTTTGATGTATTTCCTTTCAGTCTTAACGTTTCTTTACATAGGCACATATTTTTCTTCAAACAAAATTGGAATCATAATGCACACACAATATTTTGATCAGGCTTTTTTTTTCACTTACAATATTATAAATAGTTTCCCGTGTCATTAAAACACAATTTTTAATGCTTGCGTGACACGATTTCATATTGAGAACCATCATTTATTTAACTCATTATCTAATTTTGAATGTTTAGTTTCCAAAAATTTTTAAGTACTATTGCCATAAATACTTTTTCAAATAAACCTCTTTCCAAGTTTCTCTCTTTTTAGAAAGATTTTATTTAATTTAGAGAGAGAGAGTTCGAGGGCATGTGAGTATAGAAAGGGGCAGAGGGAGAGGGAGAGAATCTCAGACTCTGCTGAGTTTGGGAGCCCAAATCTGTGCTCATTCCCACCACCTGGAGATCAGGACCTGGGCTCAAATTAAGAGTTGGACGCTTAACCAAGTGAGCTACCCAGGCATTCCCTTTTTCCAAATTTCTGATTATTACCTTACTTATTTATTTTTAAGTATTTTATCTATTTATATGACACAGAGGGAGAGAGTGAGCCCAAGCTGGGGGGGCGGGGAGAGGCCGAGGTAGAGGGAGCTTGCAGACTCCCTGCTGAGCAGAGAGCCCGACACAGGGCTCAATCCCAGGACCCTGAGACCATGACCTGAGCCGAGGGCAGATGCTTAACGACTGAGCCACCCAGGCGTCCCTATAATCTGTTTTGATTATATGATCTCTAAGCTTATTTCAGCTCTGAGGCCCTATGAATTAAATGGAGAGAGTTGCTACAGTCACAGACAAAATCAACTTACTAATCTTTTCTTATTATGTTTTGGGTGTTGGCGTATGTTTAAGAGGGTTTTTTTGGGGTAATTATTTTATTTATTTATTTGATAGAGAGAGAGCGAGAGAGAGAGAGAGAGAGAAAGAGAATAAGCAGGGCGAGCAACAGGCAGACAGAGAGGAAGAAGCAGACTCCCCATCAAGCAGGGAGCCCGATGCAGTATTCATCCTAAGACCACAAGATCAAGCAAGACCTGAGCCAAAGGTAGATGCTTCACTGGCTGAGCCACCGGGGCACCCCTGAGAGGATTTCTTTCTTTTTTTTTTTTAAGATTTTATTTATTTATTTGATAGACAGAGGTCACAAGTAGGCAGAGTGGCAGGCAGAGAGAGAGGGAGAAACAGGCTCCCTGCTGAGCAGAGAGCCCGATGTGGGGCTAGATCCCAGGACCCTGAGATCATGACCTGAGCTGAGGCAAAGACTTAACCCACTGAGCCCCCCTGAGAGGATTTCTTAAAAGGCAGAATGCAGGTAAAGTAAGTAGATTAAGTTACTGTATCTTGTGAAATAATTTCATTTTCATTTTTCTGTACTGCCAGGTAGGGGATGAAAAGTAGTCAATACAGAAATTTCAAAAATAACCGAGATAAGTTGTCATTTACCAAAATTCCAATGTCTTTGCAAAACTTTCATCTATATTACTTATTTTCTTTAGCTACTTTCCCCTAAATTGCTTTAAAGAGAATGCACAGGGAGCTGGTGGTTGGACTACAGAGGGTTACCTGTCCATCTTCCCACTGCATGCCTGGGCAGAATGCAACAGAAGCTAGGATGTGGGGTGTTGTCTTTTTTTTTTCCAGCGTAACAGTATTCATTGTTTTTGCACCACACCCAGTGCTCCGTGCAATATGTGCCCTCCCTAATACCCACCACCTGGTTCCCCCAACCTCCCACCCCCCGCCCCTTCAAAACCCTCAGGTTGTTTTTCAGAGTCCATAGTCTCTCATGGTTCATCTCCCCTTCCAATTTCCCTCAACTCCCTTCTCCTCTCCATCTCCCCATGTCCTCCATGTTATTTGTTATGCTCCACAAATAAGTGAAACCATATGATAATTGACTCTCTCTGCTTGACTTATTTCACTCAGCATAATCTCTTCCAGTCCCGTCCATGTTGATACAAAAGTTGGGTATTCATCCTTTCTGATGGAGGCATCATACTCCATAGTGTATATGGACCACATCTTCCTTATCCATTCGTCCGTTGAAGGGCATCTTGGTTCTTTCCACAGTTTGGCGACCGTGGCCATTGCTGCTATGAACATTGGGGCACAGATGGCCCTTCTTTTCCCCACCTCTGTATCTTTGGGGTAAATACCCAGTAGTGCAATTGCAGGGTCATAGGGAAGCTCTATTTTTAATTTCTTGAGGAATCTCCACACTGTTCTCCAAAGTGGCTGCACCAACTTGCATTCCCACCAACAGTGTAAGAGGGTTCCCCTTTCTCCACATCCTCTCCAACACACGTTGTTTCCTGTCTTGCTAATTTTGGCCATTCTAACTGGTGTAAGGTGGTATCTCAATGTGGTTTTAATTTGAATCTCCCTAATGGTTAGTGATGATGAACATTTTTTCATGTGTCTGATAGCGATTTGTATGTCTTCATTGGAGAAGTGTCTGTTCATATCTTCTGCCCATTTTTTGATATGATTATCTGTTTTGTGTGTGTTGAGTTTGAGGAGTTCTTTATAGATCCTGGATATCAACCTTTTGTCTGTACTGTCATTTGCAAATATCTTCTCCCATTCTGTGGGTTGCCTCTTTGTTTTGTTGACTGTTTCCTTTGCTGTGCAGAAGCTTTTGATCTTGATGAAGTCCCAAAAGTTCATTTTCGCTTTTGTTTCCTTTGCCTTTGGAGACACATCTTGAAAGAAGTTGCTGTGGGTGATATCGAAGAGGTTACTGCCTATGTTCTCCTCTAGGATTCTGATGGATTCCTGTCTCACGTTGAGGTCTTTTATCCATTTCGAGTTTATCTTTGTGTATGGTGTAAGAGAATGGTCGAGTTTCATTCTTCTACATATAGCTGTCCAGTTTTCCCAGCACCATTTATTGAAGAGACTGTCTTTTTTTCCACTGGATATTTGTTCCTGTTTTGTCGAAGATTATTTGACCGTAGAGTTGAGGGTCCATATCTGGGCTCTCTACTCTATTCCACTGGTCTATGTGTCCGTTTTTATGCCAGTACCTTGCTGTCTTGGTGATCACAGCTTTGTAGTAAAGCTTGAAATCAGATAACGTGATGCCGCCAGTTTTATTTTTGTTTTTCAACATTTCCTTAGCAATTCGGGGTCTCTTCTGATTCCATACAAATTTTAGGATTATTTGCTCCAGCTCTTTGAAAAATACCGGTGGAATTTTGATCGGAATAGCATTAAAAGTATAGATCGCTCTAGGCAGTATAGACATTTTGACAATGTTTATTCTTCCGGTCTAAGAGCATGGAATGGTCTTCCATCTTTTTGTGTCTTCTTCAATTTCTTTCATGAGTGTTCTGTAGTTCCTCAAGTACAGATCTTTTACCTCTTTGGTTAGGTTTATTCCCAGGTATCTTATGGTTCTTGGTGATATGGTAATCAGAATCAATTCTCTAATTTCCCTTTCTGTGTTTTCATTGTTAGTGTATAAGAAAGCAACTGATTTATGTACTTTGACTTTGTATCCTGCCACGTTACTGAATTGCTGTATGAGTTCTAGTAGTTTGGGGGTGGAGTCTTTTGGGTTTTCCATGTAAAGAATCATGTCATCTGCGAAGAGAGAGAGTTTGACTTCTTCATTGCCAATTTGGATACCTTTTATTTCTCTTTGTTGTCTGATTGCTGTTGCTAGGACTTCTAATGCTATGTTGAACAAGAGTGGTGAGAGTGGGCATCCTTGTCGTGTTCCTGATCTCAATGGGAAGGTTGCAAGCTTTTTCCCATCGAGGATGATATTTGCTGTGGGTCTTTCATAGATAGATTTTATGAAGTTGAGGAATGTTCCCTCTATCCCTATATTTTGAAGCATTTTAATCAGGAACGGATGCTGGATTTTGTTAAATGCTTTTTCTGCATCAATTGAGAGGACCATGTGGTTCTTCTCTCTTCTCTTATTGATTTGTTCTATCACATTGATTGATTTGCGAATGTTGAACCATCCTTGTCACCCAGGGATGAATCCCACCTGGTCATGGTGGATAATCTTTTTAATGTGCTGTTGGATCCTGTTTGCTAGGATCTTGTTGAGAATCTTAGCATCCATATTCATCAGTGATATTGGTCTGAAATTCTTTTTGGTAGGGTCTTTGCCTGGTTTGGGGATCAGGGTAATGCTGGCTTCATAAAAAGAGTCTGGAAGTTTTCCTTCTGCTTCAATTTTTTGAAACAGCTTCAGGAGAATGGGTGTTATTTCTTCTTTGAAAGTTTGGTAGAATTCCCCAGGGAATCCATCAGGTCCTGGGCTCTTGTTTTTTGGGAGGTTTTTGATCACTGCTTCAATCTCGTTACTAGATATCTGTCTACTCAGGTTGTCAATTTCTTCCTGGTTCAATTTTGGGAGTTTATAGTTTCCCAGGAATGCATCCATTTCATCTAGGTTGCTTAGCTTATTGGCATATAACTGTTGATAATAACTTCTGATAATTGTTTCTACTTCCTTGGTGTTAGTTGTGATCTCTCCCTTTTCATTCACAATTTTATTAATTTGGGCTTTCTCTCTTTTCTTTTGGATTAGTGTGGCCAATGGTGTATCAGTCTTATTGATTCTTTCAAAAAACCAGCTTCTAGTTTCATTGATACGTTCTACTGTATCTCTGGTTTCTACCTCATTGATCTCTGCTCTAATCTTGATTATTTCCCTTCTTGTGTGTGGAGTTGGTTTGATTTGTCGTTGATTCTCCAGTTCTTTAAGGTGTAGAGACAGCTGGTGTATTCTGGATTTTTCAATTTTTTTGAGGGAGGCTTGGATGGCTATGTATTTCCCCCTTAGGACTGTCTTTGCTGTATCCCATAGGTTTTGGACCAAAGTGTCTTCATTTTCATTGGTTTCCATGAATTGTTTAAGTTCTTCTTTGATCTCCTGGTTGATCCAAGCATTCATAAGCAAGGTGGTCTTTAGCTTCCAGGTGTTTGAGTTCCTTCCAAACTTTTCCTTGTGATTGAGCTCCAGTTTCAAAGCATTGTGATCTGAGAATATGCAGGGAATAATCTCAGTCTTTTGGTATCAGTTGAGTCCTGATTTGTGACCCAGTATGTGGTCTATTCTGGAGAAGGTTCCATGTGCTTGAGAAGAATGAGTATTCTGTTGTTTTAGGGTGGAATGTTCTGTATATATCTATGAGGTCTATCTGGTCCAATGTGTCATTCAATGCTCTTGTTTCTTTATTGATTTTCTGTTTCGATGATCTGTCTATTACTGAGAGAGGCGTGTTAAGATCTCCTACTATTAATGTATTCGTATCAATATGACTCTTTATCTTGATTAATAGTTTTCTTATGTAATTGGCTGCTCCCATATTGGGGGCATAGATATTTACAATTGTTAGATCATCTTGGTGGATAGTTCCTTTAAGAATGATGTAGTGTCCTTCTGTATCTCTGACTACAGTTTAAAAGCTGTCTTTAGTTTAAAAGCTAATTTATCTGATATGAGAATCGCTACCCTGGCCTTCTTTTGAGGCCCATTGGCATGAAAGATGCTTCATCCCTTCACTGTCAATCTGGGTGTATCTTTAGGTTCAGAATGGGTCTCTTGTAGACAACATATGGATGGGTCCTGTCGTTTTATCCAATCTGCAACCCTGTGTCGTTTTATGGGCGCATTTAGGCCATTCACATTGAGAGTGATTATTGATAGTTATGTTTTTATTGACATCGTGTTACCTTTGAAGTCTTTCTTTCTGTAGATTGTCTCTATATTTCTGTTCAATGATATTTTTAGGATTTTTTCTCTTTTATAAAACCCCCCTTAATATTTCCTGCAGTGTCAGCTTGGTGGTCGCATACTCTTTTAAGCCTTGCCGGTCTTGGAATGTCATCCATTTTGAATGTCATTCTTGCTGGATAAAGTATTCTTGGCTGCATGTTCTTCTCATTTAGTGCCCTGAATATATCTTGCCAGCCCTTTCTGGCTTGCCAGGTCTCTGTGGACAGGTCTGACGTTATTCTGATGGGCTTTCCTCTGTACATAAGGAGCTTCTTTGTCCTAGCTGCTTTCAAGAGGGTCTGCCTACGATTATAATTCTTCATTCTTCCTATTGGGTGTTTCAAGGACTTTCGAGAATCTATAATCTTGGGGGGAAACCGTTCTGCCCCTAGTACATGAACGCTGGTTCCATTCGTGAGATTGGGAAAATTTTCATGGAAAACTTGTTCCACTATATCTTCTAGACTTCTTTCTTTCTCCTCCCCTTCAGGGATTCCAATAATTCTGACATTGGAACGTTTCATGGCATCATTTATTTCCCTGATTCTGTTTTCGTGGCTTTTAAGCTGTTTGTTCCAGGCTTCCTCCTGATCCTTTCTCTCTATCTGTTTGTCCTCCAGATCACTAATTCTATCTTCTGTCTCAGTTACCCTAGCTTTTAGATAATTTAGATTAGATTGGAACTCATTGAGAGCATTGGGAACATCATCCCTGGTGGCTTTCAGTTCTGCCCTAATCAATTCCGTTTGGTCATCCATGGCATTCTCCAACCTAGCTATTGCCTGGATAATTGTTAGCCTGAATTCTCTTTCTGACATATTGTCTATGTTGATAGCCGTTAGCTCTGTTGCAGAAGGCCCATCCTCTGTATTTTTCTTCTGTTGGGCATTCCTCCTGCTAGTCATTTTGGTGAGAGATGGCTGAACGGATGTAGCTGGATGTATCGACTGTGGTGCAGTTAAGGTGCACCCTGGAATGCTTCTGAGCAATCAGGATTCCTCTCCCAAACGAGAGAAAAAAGAAAAGAAAAAGAAAAAAGGAGGGAGAGAGAGAGAGAGACAGGAAAAGAAGGGAAGATAAAAGAGAAGGCTCAGCCCAAATGGGCCCCAAGGTAAGATTGATGAAGTATACAAACAAAAACAGACAAACAAAAAGACTGATAAAAGTATATGCCGAGAAAAAAAAATATATATATATATATAAGCAAAAAAAGGAAGAACCTCGTCAAAAAGAACCCCAAGTATAGGATTTATATACTATCAGGACAAACACAAATACACAGAAACACTGGCAGAAGAAAAAGATGGGAGAGTGGTTATAAATTCTCAGTGTGGGCAAGGAAGGTTATTTTGATTCTCCCTGGATGTATCTTGATATCTTTGTTAAAGGACTCAACTTTCCTAAGATAAAGGGGGATTAAAAATTGGTTTACCTATAGGGGTAGCATTGATTGGGGAAAGGGGATTACCTTGAAGTTTAACTCTATATGAATATTAGAAAATAAAAATTAAGAAAGAATAAACTAGACTAAACTAAACTAAAATTTAAAAAAAATTAAAAAAATAGGAAAGCAAAAGGAAAACACAGGTATATGTATCAAAAAGTTCAGGTTAAAAGGTTATTATGGAATTTGATGTACTGGACATCTCACTGTGATGGTCAGTAGGTTAAAAAATTATCTATATATAAAAAAAAAAAATGAACCAGAAGAGTGGGAACGAGTTAAAAATAAAAGTTGTATCTATGAAGTAGTGGTGGTTGTTCTCTTGTCATCTTTTTTTTTTTTTCCTTTTTTTTCCTCCCTGGTTGGTTTTCTGGGGGAGGGGCCTGCCACTTGGGTTTTCAGTCAATGGTGTTCCCTGAGTTAAGTCCTCCTGCCCCCCTCAAAGGGGTGGGCTCTGAGGAACCCGGTTTTTCAGGCTTTTGTTCTCTGGAAGTTTTTATGTTTGTTCATTTGTTTTCTCTCGCCTTGACAGCTTTTGATGGTTTTTGGAGGTTTAGAGGAAAGCAAACTGCACCCCAATCTCCCTCTCAGAGAGAAGCCTCAGTCTGCTCCCCTGTGGGTGCTGCAGAATACATAAGCTCCCCCTCGGCTGCTGGCAGAGCAGGTTCCGAGTCGCGGTCCCTGGGGATGCAGGATCTCCTGCTTGTACGCAAAACCACGGCAGCGGCGGCTGTCTGGGCAGCTCCGGACCGCCAGAGAGGTTCCAAGCAGCGATCGCACACTGAGATTTTCCCGCTGGCCCGTCTGGGCAGCTCCGGACCACCAGAGAGGTTCCAAGCAGCGATCGCACACTGAGATTTTCCCGCTGGCCCGTCTGGGCAGCTCCGGACCACCAGAGAGGTTCCAAGCAGCGATCGCACACTGAGATTTTCCCGCTGGCCCGTCTGGGCAGCTCCGGACCACCAGAGAGGTTCCAAGCAGCGATCACACACTGAGATTTTCCCGCTGGCCCGAGCTGGGAGTGCCTGTTCTTTCCGGGTCTGAGAGCACCAGGCTGGCACCTTCTCGCGCCTCTCCCAGGGGAGGGTGTGGGGCGCGCGTGTCTCAGGCTCTAGTGCGGCGCGGGTCCGAGAGCGCCAGGCTGGGTCCTTCACGCACCTCTCTCAGGGGAGGGTGTGGGGCACCCAAGTCTCTGGCTGATAGCATGGTGTGGTGTTCTGCCATCTGGCGAGGCTCCCAGCCCCTCACGGGAGCTGGACCCCATGCGTTCTCGGACGTGCTGGTGGCTCAGGGACCAAGACCTGGTTTCTCCGCCGCACTCTCTCTAGTTCAGCACCAGGGGTGGCTGTCCTGGGTCCGGGGGCTTAAGCCCCTGTCCCTACCGCCCTAATTCCCGCAATTTCCCCCCACGAGCCTTTGCTCTTTTTGAGTGCTTTCAACCAGACTCCAAGTTAATGCTGGTCCCCAGACGCAGGGCACTCTCGTATTGGGGTATTACTCTCCAATCGGTCGCCTCTGGTGGCTCCCTCCACCTGTCGTTTCTCTTCCGATATCAGTCCAACGTTCCCGCTCCGCTTTACCTGCCCACTGGCGTCTTCTGCCCCTGTAGAGATCCAGACATGTATAATTCTGATCTCAGGCTGATTTCATGGGTGATCGGAGTTCTTTGGTAGGTAATCAGCTCACTTTAGGGTACAGGTTGAAACAGCGCCTCCTCCTACTTCCCAGCCAGCTTGTCTCCCCTGACTGCCTCTTTACACACAGTTCCCTCTTTGGGATGACCTCACCATCCTCTTCACCTAACTTCTAATTAATTCTCAAAACTCAGTTCAGGTGTTGTGGTCTTCTCTCTACCAGCTCCTCACAGCTCCCTGGCATCTCCTCTAACTCAGCCTAAAGAACGATTTCTGGGGTGTTGTCTCTTAATAAGATGGTCTTGGAGGGCCCAGGAAACACCAGATCTACTTTGACAACTAGGCTAATCCCTTTTCTTGGTCTCCTGGTAGAGGGCACCTACCAGGGCACTTTTGCCTCTGAACCCAAGGCATTATGTGGCTAGTTTAACCCAGGGTGTCCCAGACCCTGTTGTCTTCACTGGGGGGTGAACGTGTGTGCATGTGAGTGTGCAAAAATACAGAACCCCAAGCCCAGCTGCCCAGATATTCGTCAAGTGGGGTAGGACAGGCAAATCAGCATAACAACCAGCTTCCTAGGTGGTTCTTTTTTTTTTTTTTAAGATTTTATTTATTTATTTGACAGAGAGAGAGAGAGATCACAAGTAGGCAGAGAGGCCGGCAGAGGGGGGGGGGGGAAGCAGGCTCCCTGCTAAGCAGAGAGCCTGATGCGGGGCTCAATCCCAGGATCCCGAGATCATGACCTGAGCCGAAGGCAGAGGCTTAACCCACTGAGCCACCCAGGTGCCCCTTCCTAGGTGATTCTGATGCAGCGGGGCAGCTGGCTAGCACTTGGCAGCCATAGACAAGTCCAAATTGTGTAGATGGAGAAAATGAGTCCAAGAAAGGTTCAATGGACTCTCTCAAGGTCGCACGGTTGTTTTCAGTGAAGATGAATACGACTCTTTGTGCCTTCCGATTGGATGAAAAACGGGGTAGCTGCCAAATTCAACCCACGAAAGTAGAGGGGCCACCAGAAGTGTAGGCTCGTAGGAGAGACAAAACGAGAGAACATTCTGTGGGGGGGGAGGAACAAAGTGTTTTAGCATTTTGCTTTGATACCACGTGGAACAAACTTTTGTAACTAATTTTGCTTATTTGGATGACTGGCCTAACGTCTATTTGGGCCAGCTTTCCCCACCTCACTTTGAACTTCACAGGTTTTATATAGTGCAGTGGGGCAGAGAATCTTCTGACAGTAATTATTTGGCATTATTCAATATCAGTGGAATATTTATTAAAATGACATGATGACTAAATGCAATGTGATGTCCTGGCTTGGATTCTGGAGTGGGAAAAAAGACATTAGCAGAAAAACTAGGGAAATCTGAATAAAGTCCATGGTTTAATGAATCATAATTTACCAATGTTAACATCCTAGTTTTGACAAATTACCTTTGTTATGTAAGATGCTGATATTAGGGGCAACCGGATGATAGGTATATGGGAACTCTCTAACTTCCCTGTAGGTGTAAATTCACCACCAAATAAAAAAAGTTGTTTAAGAAAGAGGCTCTGGTAAGAACGGACTGGAGCAGTCAATGAAGCAAAGAGATATTGTTCATTAAAGTACTGATTCCTCCCACACTGAGGGTAAAATCCTTTAGGGAGATGACTGCTAGGGTGGGGAGGAAAGGATGCTTTGATTTTGGGGAAATCAAATGATGCTTTTTTTTTCTTTGATAGCACATTCTGTTTGCGCAATTTTCACCGACGGTAACTGTATTCCATTTAAGTAATCAGCAAAAACTGGAACAACCGCACAAGGGGTTTGTATACACTAAGCTATGGTGGATAAACAGCTTGAGCTGAAACACAACTGTTCCTTGTATGCTTTCTGTAACAGAAAATATTTTTTTAAAGCAATATGTTGCAAAGGTTAGTCATCTCCATCGGGTCGCATTGGCTTGCCTGGAAGAGCAGCCCACACTCCTTATCATAGGATGCAAGGGGGCTCGAAGGTTTCCAACCTCATGTCCACTTCCCACCTTCCTTCTGTGGTGCCTGAAGCATCCCCATAGTTTATTCCTCCATTCAATAAACATGCACCAAATATGTTCATAACAGCTGAAACTGAAGGAAGATTTATTATGGGCCAGGTGATTTTCACGAATTCTTGTAATTCTCCCAATGACCTCATGAGGCAAGGGTGAGTTAAAATCTTTCCTTCTGCAGATGGGGAAAGTAGGCCTCAGACTGCTTAAGCAAGCTGTCAGCAGTCAGACGGGAGCTGGGGGCAAGGGGCCGCACGGTGGGCTGGAGTCCCAGATGTGAGGGTCAGCCCCAGAGGGGCGGTCACCTCAGTCACGGAGAAAGCAGACATCTCTGAGGGGGAGGGGAGGAGAGGTGAGGACAGTCTTGAAGATGCCACATGCAGGCAGTGTGAGATGGAGAAGGGGTTGGTTGGAGGGTAAGCAGAGACCAGCGGTCGTCAATCCTACAGATACTAAGCGGGGAGAGAATTTCACCAAGTCAGCAGGTGCTTCTCCAGCTGTGTGGGAGAACCGAGAAGAGGCAGCGGCATTTAGGACCAAGATGGCCACTTAGGTCATTTGAGCACGCGCCAGGAGCTGGCCAGTGAGAGGATTTGAGCTCAGGCCATGGTAGGAATCAGACCTAGGCTCAGAAGTAAGGGGTCAGGGGACAGTGAGAGGGAGCCAAGAGAGGGCACCTTGCCCATTGGTTTGGTGGGGAATGGAAGGACAGAGCAAGGACAGGGCTGGTTAGAAGGACGCGCATCCCTGAGGTGGCTGGCCCCTGAGCAGGTGGGATGGGGTGATCAGGGGTGAGCGAGCAGGGGACCCCAGCTGGGGCTGCCCCTCCGTGAGAGAACATTCCTTCTCCTTCTTGTTGTGCGCTCCCTTCTTTCTCCTGCGTTCTACAGAAGACAGGAGGGCTCAGGTGTCACCGAGGTCTGAGACAGTGTGGTCTCTCAGTGGCTAGGGTGGCCCCAAGGATGCTGTCCCCCCACCCCAGGGGGTGGAGGTGGGGGCTACATCGGTGGGCTGAGTCAAAGACGAACGTCCTCTTGGTCATGATTAGGGCCCATTTTGGATCAGCAGGTGCGATTTCACCAAGGGTTTTTGCTGTTAGCCTTTTAGCAGCACCGCAAATGACGTTATTCCACTGATCATTAGATTACTTCTCCTAACATCATAATCACGAGCGCATCCTACATGCGCATCCCTCTTCGCTTACGGTAATCAGTTTTAATGACACTCGCTTTGGTTTCTTTCATAAATCACGCATGTTTATGAGATAATGGAGGAGAAACATCTAATTTTGATCTAAGACAAATGAAAATTGAATGCACATGTCTTTTAATGTATTTTTGTCGGCTTGCCATGCCCGTTACTTAAAGAGAAAAAAAAAATATCTCCTGACTTCTCTTTCAGAAGTAAATTAGTCAAAAGTTCAGTGGATTTTGAATACCAAAGCACTCTCTGTAATGTACTGTAAACAAATAGCAAATGTAACTCCCCCTGAGTGGGGTTTGCACAAATCACAATTGAATGGAAATCAGTGGTTGTGAGTAGTGCGTGTAATACCCTTCCAGTGTGTTAAGGAGGAAAATCTTAACACCACACCCTCTTTACAGGAGCAGAATCAAACTCCAAGCCTGCAGAACTGTCTGCAGAAAAAAGAATGGCAATTTCTTCCATTCAAAAAAAAAAAACCTATATGGAATCCTAAGTGCCACTCGATGTATAGAGATGAATAAAACACACTGAGCAGATGGCATGTTCTAGTTGAGGAAGCAGACATGTATACAAATTTATTCACTAGATCGTGTCAGGTGTCAGGATGATGAAAATTACAAGGTGAAATGAAGTAGTAGCTGGAGCAGTCTACTGGTGGTAATGGTGGTGCACATGCAGGCGTGCTCACCTGCGTGTGTGTGTGTGTGTGGAATGGTGGGATTGGGCAGAGAGTTTCATAGAGATTGTGTGGTGGTGGTGGTGCTTGAGCTAAGTCCATACTGATGAATTGGAATCCCCAGGGAAGGAAGAAGAAGAAAGACACCTTGCCAATCTTTCCTCATTTAAGACTATTCTCACTGCTCTGGGATTTATCTTTCTCCAAAATTAGGTCCAAACTCAGTGTGTCATGGGAAGCTCTTTAAGATATGGTCCCAGATGGGGATGCCTGGGTGGCTAAATCAGCTAAGCATCCAACTCTTGATTTTGACTGAGGTCAGGATCTTAGGGTTGTGAAGTCAAGCCCTGAGTCTGGCTCCATCCGCCCCCCAGCCAGGAATCTGCTTGAGATTCTCTCCCTCTCCCTCTGCCCCTCCCCTTGGTCTCTCTCTCTTTCTTTCTTTCTCCAAATAAATAAATAAATAAATAAAATCTTTAAAAAGTAATAAAATAAAATATGGTCCACGACTACCTAAGAGACCCTCTGGGTCCCATACTCTGTCTCACTGAACGTTTCTTAGTATTTCCAGAACACACTCTTCCACAGTTCCTCTCTTTTGCATGGATGATTCCCATCACCTGCAATGTTCATTGTCCTGTTTTCAACTTGGCAAGGGGACCCAGGGTGAAAGAATATCTTAGAAACCCCCCCCCCCCACAGAGTTCTCAGAGCTGGTGTAGGCACAGGCTGTTAAGCTCGGTGAGTACAGACCACTCTCCACTCTATCTTCTGACCAACCTAATGGGGATGTGGTTCTGCTACCCAGGTCTTTTCCATAGAGAGATGGCTTCTCAACATGCACTCGCTCCCATCCATCCATAGACATTTTTGAAGCCCTTTGTCTCCAGGCTTCTGAAGCCAACCACCATGGGGAAACAGAGGTAGAATAACATTTTCCTCTGTCCTCATCACAGCAAGGCAGATTATAATTTTCTGTTAAGATTGCCCCAAACATAAACCTTACATTTTGTTTCTCTCTTTATCAAAAAATTGCCCTTGGATAATTAAGGCAAGGTTTGGACCTTATTACAAAACTAAAACAAAAATAAAAGCAAAACCAAACCAAACCCCTGAAACCTTTCAATTTTTAATCTTGCCCTTTTATGCCTTTCCTGAATGAATGCAAACCTTTGGACTGAGATGTCTTTTGTCCTGTCCATTTCAGCTTGAGTTCTAGGTGCCCCATTACTTCTTCCTCAAGGTTTCTTGCAATAGAACTAGAGTGAAATAAGGTAATGGTTACAGAGTTGGTATGATGGGCCTAGAAGAAGAAATCTGGAATAAAAGTTTTTGAAAGTGTATTATTCCCCATTATAATAGATTTTACTGCTATTAAGAATTAGTACACGATGGCTCCCACAACTGGATGAATTACATAAATGCTAGTGTCAACATTAGACACCATTTAGAAGAGGTATGGAGAAGCATTTTCTGTTTTTAAATGTCAAAATCATTTCTCATCTACCAGGTAATAATTTTTCAATTTTCTTTTCACCAACACAGCACATTGTCAGTGCTACTGAAGTCATAATTGATTTCACAGCTCTGAAAGCATGGAAGCCAAGGAGCCTCCATTACAACCTAGCACTTGAAAATATGAATAGGATGCCACTTCTCAAAGAATCACAGGATCAATAGATGGCTACAGCAAACAGAACTGAACCATGCAGTCACTACATAATCTTGGCTTTGGATGAGTGCCGGATGGCAATGAAGTGGGTCTTAAGTGACCACTAAAGCTCAAATGAGTTGCTTAGTAAAAAAAAACATGGTTCTTTCAATTAAATGTCAAGGACGATTACATGGGAAAACAGAAGAGAGCTCCAGAAGTAGGGCAGAAAGATTACATTTCACTAACCTAACACTCCGTTACCAAACTTCCTGTCCTCTGGAGTTTTGACAGCAACTTAGCTCTTCCAGGAAAGCAGGACATTCCACATACATGAAAAGTCACAATAAAATGGCTTTGGAGTAAATGTCACTTTCCAGATAATCTGTGGGTAAGTTAAGGTCAGAGAAACATAAAATGGCAGGATTCTTCTGTTTTTGATCTCTCAGCCAACGTCGAGAACCCTGTTGAAATTCTTGAACCTTAGCATCATTCTTTTGGTAAAAAATAAATAAATAAATAAAAATGGCAACAACCATGACTCTTTTTAAAAAAGATTTAATTTATTTGAGAAAGAGAGAGAGAGAGCATGTGCACAGAGTGAGAAGCAGACTCCCCAATGAGCAAAGAACCCGATGCAGGGCTCGATCCCAGGACCCTGAGATCATGACCTGAGCCGAAGGCAGATGCTTAACCGACTGAGCCACCCAGGTGCCCCAGCAATCATGACTCTTAACTGCAGAACGGACAAATCCTTTGCCATTTTCACTGGCTCTGTTTCTCTCCCCTGCCCCCATCCTTTTGGTCACTGCTTCTTGGTCCAATGCCTAGCAACTATGACAAATTCAGGCTGCAGTCTTTGGACTTGATGTACATGGCTGGGGTCCCCTTGTGGTTTGGAAGACCCCAGCTGTTTGCCCCCTGAATTTGGTCAAGAAGTTGGACTAGACCAGCATAGTCCCTGTTGATAGCTAGACCTATAGAGAAAGCTTGGAAAGAAGCTGTACTTAGGCAGAGCCCAGAGTTTTGTCCACTACCCTCAGAGAAACCAACAAGTAGTTCTTATCATGCCCACGACCAGCCCAGGGCTAGACGAGGCAAACTTAAGAAGGAGGGCAAGTTTGTCTTTGTGATTCCTCTGCCTAACCTCTAGGGACCCCTCATCTTTTCTCTTCTGTATCCTTGGCCCAGGTACCATGGAAAGCACCTAAAATTATTGAGACATACTTCCCAAACTCTTTTAGGGAACACTAGATCAATGAGAGATTAAAAGACATTGCAACGCCTGGCTGGCTCAGTTGGAAGAGCATGCGACTTTTGATCTCAGGGTCATGGGTTCGAGCCCTATATTGGGTGTAGAGATCACTTTAAAAAAAATAAGGAAGTGAGCTCCTCGATAGACTTTTTGTGAATAACACACTCCCTGACATGTTTGGGAAACGCTTTATAATGTGCTGTATCCTCCTATGGGATATGTATAATGCCAATCAGCACTAAAGATTTTAAGAAGCCTTAAAAAAATTTTTTTAAGAAATCCTGCAGTTGCAAGTACCTATTTCTTTTATTTAACTCAGCTTTTCCTACCTCTATTTGACCATGGCACCCTTCCTTTTATGTTATAGCCAATAATGTATTGTGAAACCACTATTCCGTGGAGTCAGCTGTAGATGAAGAGAAATTTCCCAAAGGACCTGCAAGCATTTTGATATCACTTGGAAATTTTGTGAGGATTGGCACCTTCTAACAGAACTGTGATTTCATTTAATTCATCTGTGCAGACACGTAACTTTCTTTCTTTCTCTGTGGCTGATCTCAACCTGCTCGAGAGCCCTCACTTCCACAGATGGAGGCAATCAGGAAACACTGCCCCTTTAAGGTGACTCAGTATCTCCTGGCTGAAAACTAAATCACTAGGATAATTAATTACTCATTGCTTCCGCATTTCAACTCAGTTCATGCAAAGTTCAGTCTCAGGGCTGCTCTCAAGAATTTTTTCCTGCACCCTTCCTCCTCCTCCTACTTCATTTCCTCCCTTCTTCTGTCTTCCTCCTCCACTTCTTCCTTCTCTCCTCTTCCCCCTCTCCTCATCCCCTTCCCAGTTCCCTTCCTCCTCTCCCGCCTCTTCTTCAGGACTGTGCTGTTTTGCAGGAAGCAACTCCCCGGAAGGGTGAGTAGGGCTGTCCTTATCGTATGGCAGAACAGAGAGTGTCATTGGAAGACCGCCATATTCTTTGGAGGCATACAGGGTAATTGAGTCAATTAGAGTCTCTCTCTCTCTCTCTCTCTCTCTTTTTTTGCTAGGGAAAGTATATGCACTCAAACGCTCTACCACTGAACTATACCCTCTCTGGGGAAAATATATGTTAGAGATAAAATATCAGTGGGTGACTGGGCCCTCACATTATTCGGGGTAGCTGTAAGAAATAAATAAAAGTCTTTTACAAATGTGCTTTAATCTGGGAAGTAGACCAGACCTCAACACACTGAATATTTCATGGGTATCAGCCATAATGCCGTGCCATTGCAGAGAAGTTGAGAAACACATCATGTTTAATTATTTTCCATTTTATTGTAGGATGCTTTGATCTAACTTATTTACAAAGCTGGTGAAAAGCCCATATATCTCAGATGACAGCAGACTGAACAATAGGGAAGGTAGCGGAATTTTTTGTGTAAATACAAATTAAATTAACCCACGGAACCTGTTATTTATATGATGCAGGGTCTGACTTCATGATCCTGTAAGATGCCTGCTATTTGTGATCCTATCTGTTTGTGTTCTGCGGGGTTGTTCAAAAAGTAAGCTAACAAACATGATCTTTTTAAATGATTATTTAAGGAAATTTATTTATTTTAAACAGGCCAACTACTACAGCAGGTATATTTGACCCATATTTCATTGTTACATTTTCATGTCATCTACTAGATCCAAATGTCTGTTGTTAAGTGGGGAAGAAGTTGCCCACACTACAGGAAGGGGGGGGGTTCGACTTTTTATCTCTAAAACACATTCCCTCTTTTAACAGATATATTTTATCAACTGAAAATCTAGGAGAACATCATACAAGGGAAGAAAGCAGCTTGTCTCTACAAAATTCAACAAGTTATATGGATTTCTGGTGCAGACATTTTTTGCGTTCACAGACCTGGACAGTTAGCTAGGGCTCATGCATTTAAAGAAGCAACACATGAACTAAGGGTATTGAGAAAGCGAGCCCCACAGGTCTCTCTCATCCCCGGTGGGCGTGTTACCTGTCTAACCAAATACTGGGTAAGGATCCTAGTGACTGGGAGCTTCACTACCCATTAGAAAAGCAAAGTCTTCGGGTGCCTGGGTTGCTAGTCAGTTAGACATCCAACTCTTGATCTCAGCTCAGGTCTTGATCTCAGGATCATCAGTTCAGAACCCATGTTGGGCTCCATGCTTGGAATGGAACCTACTTAAAAAAAAAAAGGGAAGAAAAGCAAAGACTTTAATCTGACTTTCTAAACAATGTTCCTACGTAGAACAATATTTCAGTGTTGTCCTCAAAGCTCTGAAGCCTGGGCTGGATTTGATCATTCGCATAGACAGTGTTGACTACGCAGACTTGAGGCTCACAGCGTGCTGGTTGCCCATCCCAGCTCTGTAACAGACTGGCTCTGTGAACCTGGCAAGTGGTTTAACCCCAGGTTTCTTTAAAAAAGACTTTTATTTATTTGAGAGACAGAGAGAGAGAGACAGAGAGAGAGAGAGCACACACAAGTGGGGGGAGGGGCGAAGGGAGAGGGAGAAGCAGACCTCCCACTGAGCAGAGAGCCTGCTACAGGGCTCCATCCCAGGACCCCCGGATCATGACTTGTGCAGATGCTTTACTGACTGAGCCACAGAGGTGCCCCTATCCCCAATTTTGTTGTTTATGAAATAGGCATAATAAGAGTAACTGTTTATTGTTGTGAGACTCTATTTAGGTAAGGAATGCAAAGTCCTTAGCCATTATGAATCTCTCCATATGTTAGCCAGTGGATGGAGGTGGAGAGTAGCAGGGGAGCCTCCAAATCTTATAAGCGGCTCCTTAATAAACTCCAGAGCCCAAGGCTACTTTGGGATCGTCTAGAACCAATACAAACGTGAGTCACTCTGAAGACAGGCCTGGATGCTTCCTGAGTGAGAAGACAGTCCCAGGTCTACACATCCAACAGAAACATGACTGACCGAGTGACCCCATTTTTACTGTCTCTGAGAACCTAGATTAATTTTGGACCCGGAGCCCATGTATGGGCTTGGTGTGTGTTTACTTTTCTCCAGAGAAGTCCTTGGGGTTTCATCGGCTTTTCAAACCTGGGCTCTTTCATAACCCACACAGGGTGGGGGAGGGCTGCCCTTGTCTCTTGAAGAATCCTTTGCTTCCTGCCTAGAGACTTTATTTGGAGATCCAGACCTCTTCATCGTTCTTTGGCCCCCAGGGCCAAAAGTGTCTGTTCAAGCCTAGACCTATTCCCCCAGTTCTGTTCTCTTGGCATTAGCCTTGCTCCCATTTCCAACCTGCCTTTTCAAAAACCTCCCTTCCGACGGCCACATTTTATCCCAACACGCGGCTGATGCTGCTCTGGGTTCCAGCAGACTGCTCTCTGCTGCCCCCACTTGTTCAGAACGACAGAGACCGAGGAGGATTGCTTTCCTGTGGGTAATACTTGGGCAATCTCCATTGGGAATACAGTTGGCTGCGCTAGGCTTCAAGAATGCATTGTGGGATTGGCTCTCCCCCGTGGGCATGCGATTACATGCTTTATTTCCAGAGCTCCAGAAAAGAGTTCCTTTGAACATTCCTTTGAAATGGAGGATATTCTCCCACTGCTCGATGTCCAAGATTTTAGACTCAGAACACTGTTTTAACTGAAGGTTCTGACCCATGTGCAAGTGTACATGGAGCAAGGGGGATTACCACTCACCCACACTGCAGTGTGAATGAAGGAGGTTTTAGGAGGGCACTGAGCCCATGAGGTAGGAAGTGTAGATCCACAGGGGATGGGGAGTGGTATGAGGTAACTGAACGTCAACTTCTGATTTTCCACTTTTCACAGGGTCTGTTTGGACCTGGGTAATCGTTGTAAACATGTTGGAATCATGAGTGATTCCTGCTATCCTTTCGCTTTGTCCCCGGCAGCGAAGGGCAGGGGGAGAAACAGGGAGTCAAACAGCAGTTTGACTTCCAGCTCTAGCTGCTTTGCTGAGAACAGAGGGGAGGTATGTGCTCATGTTTATTGAGCACCTGCTGGCTGCCAGTTACGAGGTGTCTCCATGTCATCTCAGCATTTGCTCTTGGAGAGGGCTGAAATAACTCACCGAGAAAAACCAGGGCATGCTGAGAGAGAAGGGAAACTAAGGCAGAAGAAGATAGTGAGAACCAGCCAAAAGATAAAAAGCAAGCTCACTTAGCCCTCCTGTCCTCTTCATTAGTATCTCCCTTTCAACAGGGAGGGAATCTCCCTGTGAAGCTGAGAATCAGCGTCAATGACTTCCCCAAGATCCGACCTGGTTTATGGTAGAGCCGAGCTTGGGTTCTCTTCTGCCTGAGAGAAGCCATACACTCTCCTTTTTTTTTTTTTAAGACACATTTTATGATTTAAAAAAAATGTTTATTTTTTTTCTAGTAATCTCTACACCCCTTGTGGACCTCGAACTCATGACCCTGAAATCAAGAGAGTTGCATGCTCTACCAACTGACCCAGCCAGGCGCCCCCCACCTTCTTGTACCAACATGGCATGTGAAAGTGAGAATGGGGGGATGTCTGACTTGGCTTGGGTATATCTGCAGGTGGACATCAGGTGTTACATGACAGGTACATATATTTCCAGAGGAACTGAAACAGGAAGGGAAACACCATGGGATAGAGTGTCTCATTCCTCCTTGACAGCTGCCAAGATACAAAAAAAAAAAAAATGAAGGAAAGAAAGAAATCAAGGCAGCTGGGATGCATACATTGTAGAGAGCTCAAAAGATAAAAATGATAGTCTGGCTTGGAATTTATCTTAATGAGCAAGACTCAATCAATGGAAAGTGACAAATGGGATAATTTAAAGTTCAGGTTATCTTCTTCTGTTTCTTTGTATAAAAGAGAACGAACTTTTTGATCATTTTTTGCTCAGCTGTAATATTCTGCTGCATAAAGAAGATTGAACACCGAATACCACATTAATATGTTATTGGCATCTTTCTTTTTTCATATCCTACATGTTGATTGTAAAACCGTCCAGAGAGACTGATAGCTGTAATATATTACCGTTTCTCAACTTCAAATTAATTTCATAACAGCACAGTAGAGCTCTACTGTGCTGAGCCAAATATTCTCTGCTCCAAGAAGTAACTCGAAGTAGGTAATATTCTTTTTCTTTGCTCCTTTGAAACCCTGGGTCTGGTTATTTTCTTTATTGGATAACCTATCTAGACTTTACTTCCTTGTGATCCATTACCTGCTTCAGTCATTACCACCTCCTCTGAAATGTCCAATCCTCCAGCAGGTTGATTGAGGGCTTCTCTGCACGTGCCCCCGGGGTGGGCACCGCAAAGCACAGTGGGAGCTGGGAACCTGAGTGTGAGATGCGCAGTCCACGTCTCCACAGTTCCCATTCACATTCAGAGTTCCAGCTTGAGTCAGTGGGCCCGTGGAGACATGGCCTAAGCCAAAGACCACATGAAAGAACAAGTGAAGGTGATGTCCGATGACTGTAAGAGCGTGAGTCCTTCTGTCCCCTAGTCCAAGCTCCTCTACCTGAAGAGAAAGGGTAAGAATGCACTGTTCCTTCTTCATCACTTGGGGGCAGGGGTCTGAAGAGACCAGACCTGGCACCTTCTTCTACCACCTATGAGTCGCAGGATCCCTCCGGCTGTCATAATCAAAGGATCAAAAATCAGTTCCATTCCTCCACCTCTTTCCTCTCAAGCTTTGCTGTCCAACATGGTAGCCACCAGCCACCTGGGGCCATTTAAATTTGAGTTAAAATTAAATTGAATAACAAAGACTTGTAATTAAGTTGGATTAAGAGATGATTCCTCAGTCCCACTAGCCACACCTCAAGCGCTCAGTAGCCCCAGGTAGCTAGTGTCTGTGGTATCAGAGAACACAGATAAAGAATATTTCTGCTGTGGCAGAAAGTTCTCTGACTCCTCTGCTTGTGACCCCGACTGACTCCAGTCTTGAAGGCCAAGCAGCATATTCATTAGTTGTGGTGAGAAGGGAAGATATTTTAGAACAGAATTTGCAGGAACAAATGCTTATTGTTTTGATATGGATTTACCAGTGTTCTAGGAAAAGAGCATTTTTTTCTCATTTCTCTCAATTTTTGGAGAATTTTCTCAATTCTCAATTTTATAGGCATACTCAGAAAAGAACTTAGGGTGTTCTATAAAAAAGTGTGATACAACCATGTAAAGTAAAATAAAAAATGAGGAAGGGGAGTTTGAACAGGTTTAAATGCATAATTAAATCTTTTCTCATAATTAACTTCAGAAAACACTTTTTTTGCGGTGTCTTATTGTTTGATTTAGAAAATATCACTATAACTGTAAAAATGATGTATTATAATTAATAATAATAACTCTAAAGTTTATATCTTGGGTTAGCATTTATTTGTCCGTTTGGTAAATATTTTGAAACACCTGCTATGTGGCAGACACTCTTCTAGGACTTTGGGAATATATCAATGCACAAAAAATGATCCCTGCCATGCAGAAGCTTATATCATAGTGGGTGCACATAGAAAGCAAACAATAACCATCATAAATGCATAAATACATGGAATATTTGGGAGTGATAAGTTCAATGAGAAAATAGAGCTCAGTAAGAGATAGCCACAATGCTTGGTGGTAATGTTAGCAGTTCAAGCAGGCAGGGAGGTTAGGCATGTTCTCCTAGATCCTTAGGCAGGGGTAAAATCCATATTTTGTAGCTGTACAAAATAAGTCCCAGGTTGGCCAAAATTATATATATATATATATACAAAATTATAATATGTCTTGGTAAGGCTGTGCCCCGCAAGGTACGCTCCTACAGTTTTCATGAGATTGCCCAAGTAGAGGACAATATGGCAGCTAATTCGTTGCCCTTGATCATAGCAACTCCACTTCCAAATTTCTGTGTCAGTCAGGACAGGCTGGGTTATTTTGTGATGAAAGAACTCCAAAAGCTTAGCTCCTTATAGCAACGAAATGTTTATTTCTTATACGTACATATATTCACCCAAAGACCTGTCCCTCACTATGTGGTTGAATCTCACGAACATAATGTTGAGTGAAAGAAGCCAGACATAAAAGTATAAATACTGGGGCGCCTGGGTGGCTCCGTCAGTTGAGCATCTGCCTTCAGCTCAGGTCATGATCCCAGGGTCCTGGGATCGAGTCCTGCTTTGGGCTTATTGCTCAGTGAGGAGCCTGCTCCCCCTGCTTGTGTTCTCTCTCTCTCTTTCTCTCTCTCTGACAAATAAATACAATCTTAAAAAAAAAAAAAAGAGTAGATACTGTGTGTGGTAAACCAACTTCCAAAATCACCCTCCAAGTTTCCAGGTGCCTGGTATACATACCTTTCCTAGTCATTCGGTCAAATAGAAATCTAGGTAATATGGTCAAGAAATTTTGCAGATTTCAATAAACTCCCACATCAGTGACCCTTAAGATAGATCATGTAGGTGGGCTGGACCTCATTTGCTGGGTTCTTTGAAAGCAGAGCACGTTCTTTGGCTGCCTGCGGAAGAGGAAGTCAGAGAGTAGAAGCACGAGGGAGACTGACAGAAGAGAAGTTCTCTGTTGCTGGCTTTCAGGCAGAGGAGGACTCGTGGCAAGGAATGCCAGGGGCCTCTGTTCGCTGAGAATGACTCCTGGTCAACCAGCCAGCAAGAGAGCAGGGGCCTCCATCCCACAGCTATAAGGCAGTGAATTCTGTCAACAATCGCTGAGCTTGGAAGAGGAGCTTGAGTCCCGATGAGATCCCAAGCCTAGCTGATACCCAGATTTGAGACCTGAAAGGCTCTGAGGAGAGAGTTCAGCCATGCACACTGTGCCTGGACTTTAGATCTAAAGAAACTGTGAGAGGATAGATTTGTGTTGTTTAAATCCATGGGGAGTTCGTGGTAATTTGTTACATGGCAATATGAAACAAATACACTGTGATTCGATTTACATGAAGTACAAAAGCAGACACAACTAATCTGTGCTGATGTAAGTCAGAATAGTGGCCACCGTTGGAAGTGATGGGGAAGGGGCAGAAGAGGGGTTTTGGGGGGTAATGGTAATATTTCTTGACACGAGTGCTGGTTACATGTGTGTTCGGTATGTGAAAATTCATTGTACTGTACACTTATCCTGTGTTCACTTTTCCATATGCTTATTTCCATATGCACTCCAATAAAATATTAAAATGTGCATTTTGTTTTTTTTCAAACCCACACAAAGAATATTGTGTGTTTTTTTTAAAGATTTTATTTATTTGTTTGAGAGAGAGAGGGAGCACACATGAGCAGAGGGAGCATAGTGAGAGGGAGAAGCAGACTCCCTGCTGAGCGGAGAGCCGGACTTGGGGCTCTGGGGGTTCAATCCCAGGACCCAGGGGTCATGACACGAGCTGAGGGAAGACGTCTAACCAACTGAGCCACCCAGGTGCCCCAACACTGTGTATTTTTATATGCATACTCATATGTGAACTTGCTTACAAAAAAACCCCCCAACCTGCAAAACAAGCTAAAAACAATAATCACCCCCAGGGGAAGAGAATGGGATTGTATGGAGGTCAAGAGATTTTCTGTGTTGTCTATGATGTTCAAACAACTTTTACAGAATTTTCAGTCATCAATTATTTGGGTAATTAAAAACATGAAGATAGAAGAAATAGTAAAGCATATGTATAGATCTAATGACTTGTTCGAGCAGAGTAATTCTTGTCTGGAGTGCACGGAGACATTCCCCCCAGGATTTGAAGGACACATGTTCTCTGAGATAGTTAATCAGTATCGCCCTCTTCATAGAGAGGACGAAACAGGCTCTGGATGGCTAAGTACTTGCCTAAGGTCACAAAGCTAGGAAATGGCAGAACAGAGATCCAAATCTTGGTCTGACCCCAGGGAACACGCTCTTTTCCAGTCCGTTACCTGCTCCTCCAATGGTCTTATTGATTATTAGGCTGGTAGAAGTCACTGTATTATGATTCATTCATTCATCTGAGGCTGAGCTTTGGGGAGGGGAGTCCTCTGAGCCCCTCACACCTTGGTGGAAACAAGTACTCGTTGGGTTACATTCTTCCCCCGTAGGTGCTGCAGGCATGGGTGGAGAGTCTGGGAGAGTGGAGTCGACAGAGAAAGGAAGACACTGTGTCCCAGACGGAGTTGGCTTGGACACCTCTCAAAGTTCCTCAGGGGTGGCTGTCTGCTTAGGGTGACTCAGTCTCCTGCCCGGGGCTTGGCTCAGCCTCACTTCAAGCCACAGATTTCAGTGTGTGGATTCTAGCTTGCTGTCAATATGATCTCCCTGTATAGACTATATTAATAACCTTGGTGCCAGCACTGTAGACACGGAGAGCAGAATTCAATCCCCACACAGGAGATTCCAATCCTCAGGACGTGGGGGCCAAGCCATCCATCCAATTGCAAAAGACTTAAAATGGAGGCAGCTAACTCGAGCCTGGACTTGACTGGGAATGCACTAAATACCGGAAAGAGGGGGCCTGACACCCGACATATGGCCTGGTCAGAAAGAAACTCAGGTTACGGAGATAAGTAGCCGCCGGCAGCACTGACTAGGAGCCTTCGCCGCGGACTTCAGAGAAGGGAAAGGCAGGAAAAAGACCTGCTCGGAGTCCTCCTGCTGCTTTGGCTTTGGGGGGAGTTCTTACATTATTTTACACGAAGAATGGTCCATAAGCATTCCTAAGAGGGACCCCTGCCTTCTCGTTTCAAATCTGTTGGGGAGGTATGGGGGGTGCGTGGGCGTGTGCACAATTCAGCCTTAATCTCCTCCCTTCAGTTTGTAAGTATTAGGCTGCAAACTCTAGTACATAATAGAGCACAAAAGAGGTTGGGAGAATAAAATAACATCTTTGTAGTGAGGTTTTCACATCTTGCTAATTCTCCCTCATCGTTTGACCAAATCTGGCTCTATCCGCTATCCAGTTTTTGACGAATTTCGTGTTGGATAAAAAATTTTTCAGTTGATCAGCAACATGAAATGCCTCTGTTGAGGATGACATGGTGTGAGCATCTAAGTGGACGAGAAATCACGTCTAGCCGTATTTCCAGAGAGCGGCCAACAAGGAAAATGGTCTTGTCCTGTGTTCCCGACTTGGGTTATCCTGGCCAGTGGTAGTTGTTGTTGTTTGCCGCAGTATCCTGGCTTCTCAGCTGGCCTAAGATTTGCCCTTGATCAGAGGTCCAGAAACCGTTCATTTGGTAATTCATTATCTGGCTGTCTTCCAGAAGACTCTGGAACACCAAATGTCAGTTTCTGCTTCGACTTGTTACCAAACCGCTGGCAAGATCTGGGAACTAGGGAAACATGTAGGGTGAAATGCAGAGTGTCTTTTATTTTACTTAAACTGTGTCCCTCCTGCTCTCTTCTCCCTGCAAAAAGCAGCTTACTGACTGGGTCTAAAAAATCAACTATTTGTTCTCCAACGGGGTTGTGGATGTGGACACAGGCTGTACTGTGCTTGTGAGGCCACACACTGCTCTCTTGATGAAAGACCCCACAATGTCATGCTCTTGGCGCCACAGACTGAGGGTGGGATTTGTAGTTGGGGAGAGCGAGGACACTTTTTATACAACTTCGTCGACAAGGAGGGGACTGGATGCCCTGAGCACAAGGGAAAGAGATGCAAACAGTTTCTGTCAGCCTAAGTTCTTCTTTCTGGGACCAAGACAAAAAGGAGGGGAGAGGGGACTGGTTGACTTTTCTAGCCCCTGCAGTATTTGCTTCTCTGACCGGTTCAGGGCCCCCGCCGAGGGTCCTCTACGCCTCCGCTGCGTTCAGTGCAGTGCCACAGACCGGTCGGTCACTCGCTGTCCTTGGGTTCATGCACGTTAGCTGGATTTCCCTGCACTGATGGCAAGTTCTCTGAGAACGTGGACCAGTGTCTCTTGGAGATATTGGGGTACCTGGTAAGATATCATTAGTGGGCAGAAACCAACATTTTTTTTGGTCCTAAATTGTTGTGTAAAGGGAAAACTAATAGCTCTCGAGCACCTACTCTGTGCCAGATCCTTCGTGAGGCGCCTTGCCGTTACCTCACGTTGGCAGGCATGCCTCGGGGGGATGAAGGGAGTGCTCAGCAGAGGCCACTCCACGCAAGCTGTGTTCCCTTAGCCAAGTTCCTTTGGCCCTCAGAGACTCCGTCTCCTCATGTATTAGGTGAGGGCAATAACAGCTGCCTCACCGAGTTGCTGGGAAGGTCCAGTGAGTGTCTGTAAAAGTATTTGGTAAGCTGAGAAGCCTTAGACCCAAATATTATTGTTATTGGGCACCATGGGGAATTTTAGAAAAAGAAGAAGCCAAGGTTCCAGCCTTCCAGAAAGTTATTGCTTAGTAGAGTGGACAAAGTGGCTTATGACATTTCCCAAAAAATAACAGCATCGGATGAGGTACAGGTGAAATCCCAGGTTGTGGATGTGCCGAGTCGCCCAGCCGGCAGTGTCTCCATCTCTGCCTCCCTCTTCACTAACGTCCAGGCTCCGGGGGCCCCTGCCCTCTAGCTCCTTTGGGGCTCTTGTAGCACGTGTGTACAAGTGCACACAGGCGCACACGTGCAACACTACACAATGTCTCTCCGCCCAGCTCTCCCGCCTAAGATGAGGATTATCTAAGTCTCCATACTCATTCGGGGACAGGATCTCTTATACTCTCCAGCTTCTGCCCAGACATCCTGGAGCTGGATGAGGATCCCCAGGGTGTCAGAGTTATTTCAGGCCGTGTGGTTAGACAGATTTGGGTTCAAGTCCTAACTCTACTACTTCCTAGCTGTGTGGCTGTAACTCTGAACTCCAGTTTACTGATCTGTAAAATAAGTGGAACAGAAGTAACTACCGTGTTGGGTTGCTGGGACTGTTAACTGAGAGAGGGCATGGAGAGTGTTTAGTCAAGTGCCTGACACGTGATAGGTGTTCGGTATGGGGACTGTTCTTGGCATTGTTTGCTGAGCATTCTGGGGTCAGCCTACAGGAGACCTCACCACGGCTAGCCATCCCTGATCACTGGGCACAGCATAGGAGTTGGCATCCTGGAGAACATGTTGCCTTCCCCTCAACTACCCCGTTGCATTTCTGATGCTTCATTCGGCCCTACCAACCACATTCTCTTTCTTTTCATTGGGGATTTGAATATTGCCTTCTGCTTCAGGTAAATCTTCTGTAAGATCATAGCCATAAAGGCGACTTTTTTCAGTGGAGATGAGGGTGCAAAGTGTATTTTACCAAGTTTAACCCCCACCCCCCACGCTACTCTAATGTTGTAGCTGTCTGCATTTTAATGCTATTTGGTAAAATATGGATTTTGAAAATATGTGCATATAAAGTAAATCCTTCTACAGGTTTTGATATCAAGCCCAGTTTAAGGGCTTTAGTAGCCTCTAGTCTTGCTCTGTCTTATGAAAAATTAATTTTCATTTAGTCTGTGACATGTATGATTTCGCTAAACTAATTTTCTCTTTTCCGGGGTTAGTCCCTGTCATGGCTGTTTGAATGACAAAGAAATCCTTTTCCTGGGAGCAACTTTGGCCCGAGGCTAGCTTTCTTCAAATCCTTCATGTTGATCTGAGATATAATTTTTAGCTCTTTATTTTATTATTATTCAGACCTAGAGCTCTCATGGAGATCAGTGAGGAGATCAGCAATGAATGTGTTCTTCACTTGCCAAGATCTCAGAGTACAGAAACAAGTGTGAGACTGATGCCTAGGCAAGACTCTTCTTGCCTTTTTTTATTATCTTTATTAAAACCTACCTAGGGCTTTTGGGTCAGCTGGAAGTCAGTTTTGACACTGTCCCCCCCATCTTTATCATCGAAGTCAGGAGAAGCCCAGAAGGCTTATTTGCACATTGCTGTCTCACCCATACGATCTAAGGAAATTTGCTCCTCGTTTAAGTCCTTCTGCCTTTTCGACTCAGCTTCCAGCTGGAAGGCCATCTTCGGTAGTACATTTTCACAGACACAAAGGCTCGAGAGTGGTGTCCCTCCCCAGCCCTTCTCATTAGTCAGCACAACTTAGATCACAGAAAGGTCCTGCCGCGATGGGCCTTCAGGGTCATCCAATGCAGCCCCTCATTTTACCAAGGTCAGCAACTAAATCCCAGAGATGGCAAGCAACTGGCCCAGGGTCACACAGTGAGCCAGAGACAGAGCCGACACTCCAGTGTTGCTTTCTTGGCATTCGGCTTGGTGCTCTTTCTACTCTGCCACTGTGAGTTCATGCTGCCGGCCCGGGGCTCCATGGATGGATGGGCTCGCCTAGCTCTGGCTCCTGCAGGGCGCACACGGAACTGACCTTATTTTTCAATGTGACTGCTGTGGTTTGACCGGCTGATCAAATCGAACTGCTCCGGTCAGATCGACCTTGAAGTTTGGAAGGGAAAGGAACTAAAAATTAGTGTCAGTATTGTAGAGTGGCGCTGATTCTCCATTCACCTCTCCACTCAGTTTTCCACTCATTTAAAACCCGCTTCTGCTCTCCCCCTCAGCATCCCAAGCCTCTCCTCCATACTCTGTTATACATTTGGCCTTGGAACAACTTGCGTTTGAGCTAGTCCGCCGATATGCACATTGTTCACAGCACAGTAGGGTAAATATATTTTCTCTTCCATGTGACTTTCTCCATACCATTTTCTTTTCTCTAGCTTACTTTGTTGTATGAACACAGTATCATACATATGACAGGGGCACCTGGCAGACTCAGTGGGTGGAACGTGCAACTCTTTATCTCGGAGTTGTGAGTTTGAGCCCCACGTCGGGTGTAGACATGACTTAAAAGAAATAAAATCTTTAAGAAAAGTAGGTATGACATACAAAATATGCATTGACCAACTGTTTATGTTATTGGTGAAGCTTCTGGTCGACAGTAGGCTTTCAGTAGTTAAGTGCTGGGGGAGTTAAAGGTTATATGTGGACTCTTGACTTTGTGTGAGGTCAGTGCCTCTAAACTGTGTGTAGTTCAAAGGCCAACACCTGTATGTAACATCCCACATTAGGTAGTTCATGGTATCTCATTGGAGGGATCATTCATTAGGGCCGAGCTTTGCTATCTTTCTCTTCCCTCACGAGTATCTTCTGGGAGGGGTCACATGTACATGTCCCACTCCTCAGTGTGACTAAATGGATCAGAGGCTTTCCTCCTCCATGGGATATAGGCCGGGAGAACACTGGAGAGGTAGAGAGAGGTAGGGGAAGATAAAGGAACGTATAAAGAAATGGGTTGGGGTGGCAAAGTCAGCCCGGGTCATTAATTAGGCCTATGGCCTGCCACCCAGGGCCTGTCATTAAATATGTGTAGGCTGGGGATGCCTGGGTGTCTCAGTCGATTAAGCATCTGCTTCTGGTTCAGGTCATGATGCCGGGGTTTTGGGATCAAGCCGCGGCTCCCTGCTCAGTGGGGAGTCTGTTTCCCCCTCTCCCTCTGCTCCCTTCTCCCAGCTCATGCTGGCTCTCTGTATCTCAAATAAATAAAATCTTTAAAAAAATAAAAAAAAACTGTGTGTGTTACTATTGTGGAAAATATAACAAAGAGCTGGAACCAAAGATACTCAGAGTTAAAAGGGAGAGGAAATGAGCATTTACCGAAGATCTGCTTTTCCTGAAACTAAACTAAGCGCTCTCAATAGATGACAACCCAGTGAGGTGCCTGTCACTGGGCCCATTTTCATGGATGACAAAACTGAGGCCCTGATTAAATCCCAGGGCGACGTCCTCTCCAAATCTCGGCTTTCTCCTTGTTAATGAAAAGCTCACTTGAGATTGCACTCCTCTTTACTACACCCCTAAACCAGCTTCTTGACAGTACCAGGTCAGGCTGGCTTATAAGAATGTAAACCGAGGCACCGAAGAAGTAAAGTGGCTGTCACGAGAGCTGAGAGGAGCCTGCTGCCTGTGGTTGCCATACCTTGGCTTCCCTAGATTTCGAGGCTCTGCCTGCGTGAACGGACTCTTCCACTCAGCAAGAAGTGGAAATTCCACGGTCAGAGAAATAGTGGGGATCCATCCTCAGGGGACGGGCGGTCACTGGTTTGCACGTTCAGCGTCTCCTGTACCCCCCATCTGGTGGTGATCTCGCCTCTGCAGCCTGCATTCACGTAACACCCCAAATGTGTACACAGCACCCCAGCATTCTCCTCCTCTTTGCATTCCCTGAGCCCCGTGTTCTGTAAAGCAAAACAAAGAAAACTCAGTGTTTTGTTGGGGTGGGGGGCGGATAGGCTGGCTGTTGACAGTAATGTATCCAACACACCCAACCTGTTTATATTATCAGAGCTTAAATTTCAGAACGGCGTGTTCATTAAGTACTGTTGTTCACTCAGTTCGGAGAGACGCATAAAAACAGAAATGAACTGACTTGATAGTTTGCATGCCTTCAATCTTTGTGACAAAAATCGCCTATTATTGAGAGTATGAACGTTTTTGAGAAAAAAAAAGAGAGACAGCTGGAAAGACAGGGCGGAAGAGAATGCTCAGGAGAAGAGGGAATGCACATTCCCTTAGTGTTTTATGCTCTCTGTAAAGACTGCCAGCACTTTCTTCCACAGGAAATTTTCGCTGTTTTGTTCTAATTTGAACAGGGGACCCTGCTGTCACCCGAGTAACACAGAACAAGTCCAGCTGCTGATTGCCTGGTGGGCCCTAACAACTAGATGGAAGGAATCAAGGACTAGGCCTCTGGTTCCCCTCCCCCACCCCCTCCCTCCCACCCCGCCCCCCTCAGAGGAGGCCTTGAGGATTTGGCAGCACTTTGGCCCTTGAGGAAGACCAGAAATCACGTGACTTAGAAGTCCAGAGCAGAAAAGTGCCCTTTGAATCACAACATCAACTTCGCTTTCTTACAAACAGGGAGCTGAGTCCAGGAGCCAGAGCCAGCAAGTGGCTCCCTCGCCGTGAGTGGCAGAGCTGAGACAAGAATCCCAGTCTCTGGACAAACACCCCCCCACCCCCCCACCCCTCCACCCCCCCCCCACCCCCGCCCCAGGCCCATGTTCCACCAGCTCTCCCTGCCGCCCTCCCCAACTCCAGCAACCAAACAGATGTCTGGAAGTGCACTGCTCGGTATGCAAGCCAGGCTGACCTTTGTGCTCCCAGAATCCTCAACCTTTTGTGGAAACCGTGGAAGTACAGTTCTGGAAAAATAATGAAAAGCAAAGCACACTGTGGAGATACCCAGAAGCCAGAATCAGCTTGCGGAGTGCTCCTCACCTCCCAAGTACTGAATGCCAAATACAGGCACACACGTAGAAATTCAACTTGTTTAAGAAATTCAGAGAAGCCAAACCTAGGACCTGACAACCCAGCCAGCTCTTCCCCTCTTTGCCCGCTGTCCCCCACTCTGTGCCCTTGCCCTGAGCTCCAAAACAGGGCTGATTCTAAAGTGTTAGGATCTTTGTTATTCAGTTCCTGAGAAGAACCGGCTTCTGGGAGGTGGGCCTGGCCCGACTGCAAGAGGCCTTGGAACTTCCTGCCAAGGCCCAGGCCTGGCCTCAGCAGAACAGAGCTCCTGGGACACACACAGGAAAAATTCCCTCTTCTTAGCAGGGAGCCTCTTCACCCCAGGAAGGGTCCTCAGAGACTTGTGGGGTCCCCGGCTCCCCTCAAAGACATTTCCTTCCACTTCCAGGAGCCCTGATATAGGAAGACAGATTCATTTCTTTTTCTTACAGCATGAGGTGGGTGGAGGAAAAGCTTGTAAATGCGAATATCTTCCAGCGAGCTCTTGTGTGGATTCATTACTGGATCTCCAAGAAACCGGGCTTTCCGACACCACCCTGACCCTCCTGGTGCTCTGCAGCTGCCAATCCGCTTCTTTCCCCGAGAAGTCAGAGTGTTGTGTACGTATGTTCCTTTTCATGACCTGAAAGACTGAATCCCGATTTTCCCCTGTTGCCTTCCCTCCCTGCATCTCTACCGGAGGCACTGGCCCCGGTTCCAATCCCAGAAACTCCAAGTAGTTGTTGGGGGCAAGAACGTGTGACCCACCATTCCAGAACTGTTTTCCCAGGGACCCCCAGAATGCCATTATTTAAGAGTGTGAAGGCAGGGGGTTCATTATATGGCACCGGGAAGAGAGCCACCTACTGGCCCAAAGAGGCTGACTGCTGCGGGTAGCCAAGAAGAAAAGGTGGGGACAGCCAGCAAGCTGAGCTCCGGGGCCACCCGCAGGGTTTCTCCCTTCTCTGGCTCACACCCTCACCCATCCTGGGGGGGGGGGCAACAGGCAGGTCCTACAAGCCTGGGGGCAAGGGGAATTGGGGAGCTCTTATGGAAGCCAAGATGTCTATCTTCTAAGCTGCTGTGCCTGACTCTTTTTACACAAGTTCATCGGTTAAAATGTCCCCCTGGAGCCCTGGGACAGGTGGAATGCCCGAAATGAAGGATTCTCCCAAACACTTCCTGCCTGGAGCCAGCCAAAGGTCCCCCACTGTCCCCGGTAGGTTTGGGGGCACACGGAAGTCCAGCCGGAACTGGAGAAGCACGGAGGGAGCTAAGGGCAGGGGGCACAGCTGCGAGGTTACCCAAGAAAGACCCCTTCCTTAAGTGGCCTATGACTGACTCGGTGGGCACATCCGAGCTCAGGGCAGCAGGTAAACACAGTGGGTAAAATGGCCCAAGGATCATCCTCACAGTGACCCAGATGGTGAGAAAGGAGGAGTGAGTCTTATTTTACAGAAGGGGACCCTGAGGCTCAGGAGGGGCTAGTGATTATCTGAGGGCTGCCCAGCACAGATGTGATAGATTCTCAGACCAATACTTGCTGCTTCCCTGCACAAGAGGGATCAAATGTTCTGAGGGAGATCCTGGGAGATCCTGTCCCTGAGGGACTTGCCCGCAGCCCCCTACTTGTCTCACTCTCCTCCCTTCCCTCAGCCCTGACAGGGTTGCTCTGAAACATTGCTGTCCCCCCTCCCCGTGTTCCCTTTGCAGACAGCAAGCCCCACCTGATCAATCAGATAGGAACAGTCTGAGTCCTGAGTTTTGGGGACCTTATCCTGAAGGGACAGCCCCTCTTTTCTTGCTCATCCTTCCATCTGTGGTTCCTGCAGCCAAAAAGAGCCTTTTAACCCCGGGGCTTGAGGATGGTCTGCACCTACTTATTAGAGGAGATGGTGTCCGTGTCAGGGCATGGGTTGGATGGTGCCTGATCTGGGTCCAAACTTAGGGGCTCTGCTGTGTGACCTGGGGCAAACGTCTTTCCCTCTCTGGGCCTCGGTTTCCCCATTTACCATATCATCTTGGATTCGATGTCTCCACTCTGATGTAGTATTTAGTCATGTATCTCTCCTTCACTAAGCCGTATTGGAGTGAAGCCTTCCTGTAGGCACGGGGCTGGATGCCAGGGATTCAGCCAGAAGAGAGGAATAAGGGTGAGTCTCTGCTCTGAAAAAGCTCAGATTCCCATTCTGTAACGTTTTGGTGTTTTTTTTTTTTTTTTTCTCATGCTTTTCCTTCATGCTGCCTTACCTTTTCAGAAAATGCCCCCGCTTCCGCTGGAGAATGGAAATTGGCAAAGAGAGAGGGAAAAGGTCCAATTTGCGCCTTTGCTATTTTAGGGGAGGTTGAAATTACCAGCCAAAGTGGAGTGATGCGCTCACTGGAGTGACCTCCGTTCCTCAAAACAGGAGAAAACCCAGGTCCTCTGCTTGTGAAGTGGCTCGAGCTCTTAGGCGTGAGGCATTATTACATAAATTCAAGCTCGCTGCCGAGCCTTAGTACCCTGAGTTGCCTGAAGGGGGGAATGGCACTGCCTGCGTGTGCAGCCCGGGCGCTCGGGCCGCCGCTGCAACCGGAGCGAAGAGCGCCCGCCCGCACCACCTGTCCCCGCCGGCATTCCAGAGTAGAGGCCGAATTGGCAGCGAGCCGGCCCGGATCAGTCGCCGCCTCAGTCCGCGCGGGCCCTCCTAGGGGTGTGTCTCGCGGCTTCAACTCCCAGCCGTTCCTGGACGAGCCCCTAAAGGCGTCTTCCTCCCTGGCGGGAGCCGCGCGCACCCCTCTCTTCGCGCTGCTGTCCCGAGGCCGCCGCAGGCGGATGCACGACCTCAGGAGACGCTGGGACCTGGGCTCCCTCTGCCGGGCCCTGCTCACTCGGGGCCTGGCCGCCCTGGGCCACTCGCTGAAGCACGTGCTCGGTGCGATCTTCTCCAAGATTTTCGGCCCCCTAGCCAGGTACGTTTTAGGCGAAAGCGGGACTCGCGCTCCCGGGCCGGGGCGCGCAGGAGCCGTGCGGGGAGGGAAGGCAGCCGCGAGGGGAAGGGAAGGGCGCAAAGTTCCCGCTGGCCGGCGGCGGCCAGGCTCCGGGGCTCCGGAGGGGCGCGGCGCGCCTTCGGCCACGCAGCGGCTCCCTCCGCGCTGTTCCGCTGGCACCGGCAGCGCAGCGTCTCCGCTCGCTAGTCGGGCTGCCGGCGGACTCGTCCGCCCCGGGGGAGCTTCGTCCGCCCCGGGGGAGCTCCGAACGCCCGGCTCGGAGCTCGCTCGAGGCGGCCTCCAAGGTGGGCAACCGGGCGCGGGCAAGAGCGGGGCTTCGGGGCGCACGGGAAGGGAGCCCGCTAGTCGGGCAGCCGGGAAGGCGGCGGCGTGCGCGCCCAGGGGACTGGGCACAAGCGCCGGCGAGAGTCCGGTGGGCGAAGCGGGATGGGTCTGGGAACCACGGAGAGTGGAGCGGGACGCGCGGGGGCTCGGACCGGGGGTGTGAGTTGGGGAGTGGGGCGACGGGGCCAGGCGGCGTCCCGTGGGGACTAGACCCCCCGCGACGCCGCTCCGGCTAGCTCCGGCGCGGGGAGAGGGCAGGCGGCCGGCGGGAAGGAGTCGGGGGGAGGGGGGTGTGCGGCAGGAGCCACAGCGCTGAGCCTGCCGGGAAGGAAGGAAGCGGGGAAGGGCGCCGCCGCCGCTGCCGCTGCCGCCGCCGCCTCCGCCGTGGAGTACTCGGTGTGGAGGGGAGGGGGAAAGGGGGCGCAACGGCGGCGCCAGTGGGGAGGGGGCGGTGCGGGCTCACGGCGAGCGCGGGCTGAGCTGCGGGCTTGACGTAACGATCTTGGGTTTCCCCCAGCGTCGGGAACATGGATGAGAAATCCAACAAGCTGCTGCTGGCTTTGGTGATGCTCTTCCTATTTGCCGTGATCGTCCTCCAGTACGTGTGCCCCGGCACAGAATGCCAGCTCCTCCGCCTGCAGGCATTCAGCTCCCCGATGCCGGACCCGTACCGCTCGGAGGATGAGAGCTCCGCCAGGTTCGTGCCCCGTTACAATTTCAGCCGCGGCGACCTCCTGCGCAAGGTAGACTTCGACATCAAGGGCGATGACCTGATCGTGTTCCTGCACATTCAGAAGACCGGAGGCACCACTTTCGGCCGCCACCTGGTGCGCAATATCCAGCTGGAGCAGCCGTGCGAGTGCCGCGTGGGTCAGAAGAAATGCACTTGCCACCGGCCGGGTAAGCGGGAGACCTGGCTCTTCTCCAGGTTCTCCACGGGCTGGAGCTGCGGGCTGCACGCCGACTGGACCGAGCTCACCAGCTGTGTGCCCGCCGTGGTGGACGGCAAGCGCGACGCCAGACTGAGACCGTCCAGGTGAGTGCGCCGCGCCCGCAGCCGAGCGGGGCCCTGGAGCGCGAGAGCGGACCTGGGCCCGGGCGGGCGGAGGGTGGGGAGGCGCTGCTGGTCGCTGGCTGCGCCCCAGTGCGCACCTCTGGGCCCTGCGGGTGCGCCGGCACTGGGCGGGCGCCAGACTCCTTGGCGCGCACGCTCACGGCGCCGTGGCAGCCGCAGGAAGGCTGTCAGCTGCGGCCCGGGACGGCTAGTCTGTCTGTCGGCTGGTTGGCCTGCTTGGTGGCTGGGAGAGCGTGCGGGGGGAGTGGCTGGGAGGCCCCAGTCGAGCGCCCCCCGCCACGGCCGCCGCCGGGACAGGGTACCGCACGCGGACTCCGCACTGGAGCGCCGGAAAGAACCGGTCTCTGTGTGTGAAGTCCCTGAGTCCCTCCTGTCTTCTCTTTTTTTCTCTGCACCCCGGTTCCAAAGCCTCCTTTCTGCCCTCTCTTCCTTTTCCCGCTCCCGCATTCTCCTCCCACCTCCTTTTCTCACTTCCTCTATCTGCCTTTCTCTCTTTCTCTTGCGCCGGTTACCTGTCGGTCCCTGGCGGCTCGCTCTTGCCTTCTCTCTCTCTTCTCACTTTGCTTCTCGCTCTCTTTTACCCTTTCAGATTTTTCTCTCTTTGCTTGACTTTTGCCACTCTCCTCCTTCCTGTCCTCTTGTCTCTGCTCTCCCTGGTCGAGTGGGTGTCCCTCTGCCGCTGTTTGGGGACACCCAGAGAGAGCTGATGGGACCCAGCTTAACGCTCCCCACTACCGGCTGCACTCTGCGAGTGCGCGGGGCACCGTGCGTACAGAAGGGCGGGCTGGGACGGTGCCCTGACCCTGTGTGGGGTTCGTTCTTGAGAAACCTCCAGATGCACAAACCCTGAGCCCCAGCGTGGGGGCCCGGCAGCCCCCGCGCCGAGAACCCGGGGCTGATGCGGAAAATGGTGATTTATGAAGAGGCTGTAGTCAGTTGCTTTTGAAGCTAGAGCATTTTCCTTCATGCAGCCGCAGTGCCCGGTTGCTGGAGGTCATGGAGTGCCATAAAAGGGGGAGGGGGAGAAGGGCCTGATGGGCTGGAGTTGCTCCAGCCAGGGCTCCCAATATGCCACTGTCCCTGAAACAAATCAGGCCTGGGGCAGGGAGTCCAGGGAATGGACTGGATGAGTCTGATTGCCCTGGAGCCTCTGGAAGGGTCTTTAGGCAGGCAAGGACAGGGCTGTGCTCTCTGCCTTTCTAACAGGCGACCACAGGGGCCCTCCAGGCCGCTGTTTACAGCAGCTGCCTACCTGGACCGGCTCCTAACTCCTACCCCTCGTTGCTAGCCGCTCCTTCCTGTGCCTTGAACAAGGAGGTGCCTTGCAAGGGGGCAAGGGATTCCTGGAATACAAAAGCCTTTGCAGTTTCTTCCTTCTAGAGGGAGGCAAATGGAGCCCTCTGACTCTCTTGGTCACCCATGCTCCTGGTCTTTTCCCTCACTTTACGGTGGCCTTTCTTGAATGCTGGGATTCTGGCAGAATCTGTTGAATATTCACTGCCTTTACAGCCCTAAGGGATTTTTTTTCTCCTCATCCTAAGAGAACCTTGGCTCCAGGAAGGGTCGCCTCAGTCCATTGTGAGAATTGTGTAAGTCATTGTCACCATAAGATACTGGGGTTTAAGAAGATCCCAAACAATTTGGCAGCATTGAAAATAATCTCCATTTGCTGTTGGGGCTTGTAGGTGTTGAGCTCCCCAGGACACGTGTGCCTTTGAAAATCCTTCTGGACATGTAGGTCCGGGTGTGATGCAGTCTCTAGACACACCTTACAAACGGGGTCCCAATTATATATTTGGTGTCCCCTATCTTCTGGCAGATTCCCTCAGAAATTTTCCATAAGATAACCAGGACCCTCAAGGGGACGGTTCACCCTCTTGGATGGTCCCAAATCGAAGCAACATGATCTGTCATGAAATGAGATTTTACTTGGTCGGGAAAGGGTGATACTACAGTGCCATCTAGTCTAATCAAGGAAGAAGCACTTTTTAAAGAGTCGGAGTTACCGGATCTTACACCATTTGCACAAATGAAACAAAATTTTCTAGAGAGACACATTGTCACCCGAAGGGCATCTTTTTATTTCATTAAGTTCCACCCACCTCCAGAAATCTTCATCTTGAAGAATAGTGGTAGCTTGAGGGTTCCAGACTTTCCCAGGGCGTTGATACCTTTCCGCCTTCTGGACAAGTTCAGTGAGTCCTGATAATCTAGAAGAGGGAAGGTATGCGTGAAGTGTGTGTGAGTTAGAATGTGTGTGTGTGAGTGTGTGTGGTGAAAACTGAGACACGGGGGCAGCAGGGCCGCATGGGGGTGAGGAGCCCACGCCGGGAGATGAGAATTAGCCATGCGGGGTTCCCGTGTGGAGCGGCCTTCCGGGCCAGCTGGTGGTCTCTGTGCTCCACTGAACCGAGGAGAACAGCGGGCTCTGCCTGTTTGGCCTGAGAGTCCTGACACCTGGGCCTCGGCGCCAGGCCGTCCATGAACCAGCTGTGTGACCTTGGACCAGAGCCTGTCCAGGCCTTGAATACATAGAGCGTGCGTTCCAGTGTCTGATGAGCTTTCGCATCCCCTTATCTCTGGTATTTCGCCATAAACTTGCAGTATCTTTGGGGAGAGGGTGGAGTGGGCAAAAGTGTCCCCACTTATCAAATGAGAGTGAAGGCCAAAGGGGCCGCCAGCCTTTCTCAAAGTCGTTGAGCTCTGGAGGGGCCCTGCGGGAATCTTGCTCCAGTTCTTTCTGGTCCGTTGACTGCGCCTCGGTGAAGGCGGTCCTGGCCCCAAGCGCAGAGAGGCCGTTCACGTTAATAACGCTCACAGAGGGAGCCCTGGATAAACGCGGACTGATAGTGGTACCATCCACACTGTCCCCGGTTTCAGTAACGCTACCCATGTGGGTTTGGATGTGGGATCAGTCCGGGGTTGCCACACCCCTGGGGAGGAGAAGGGATTTCCAGCTCCCTGAGGCTCTCTGCTCCCCGGGGGGCGGCGGTGGGCGGGGGGCGGGCATGGGGTCTCGTGGCTGGGGTGACAGAAGGGCCTCTGGCTGCCATGTTGGAAATCACCATGAAGCCGCACAGGATGGGAGCAGGCTTGGGGGCCTGGTGAATAAGCCACAGTAGGAGTGCCCGGCAGCAACAAGGGCCACATTCTGACTCACAGCCATCTACGCCATCGTGGCTGCAAGCCAAGACCCTGAATCCTGCTCCCAGTGCTCTTTTGGCCATGCTTGCCTGCCTCTGCTGATGGCAGCGGGCTCGGGTGATACGTAACTGCTGAATAGAAATGACTGTGAGCGCGTTGCCTGGTGAGGACAAAGACAGAGAATGCTGGGCTGGCAAAAGGTTCAAGTTGTTTATTGAGAGTATTTCTTAAAAAAAAAAAAAAAGAAGAAACTAGAAATTGCATTTCATGCATCTGTCTGCCAATATGTTGTTTGGGGTCAGCGCAGGGTCCTGCTCATTCTAGAACTTCTAAGACCATTTTTTGAAAATGTATCAAAACATTCTTGCTTACCAGCTGTTAAAACTCCCGAATTCTGCAGGCTTTTCTCAGGCCAAATTCCCTCTGTTTGTAGCCAACTCTGGAGCACCACTCGGTCTGTGGGAGGAATTCTGAATTGGGCACAGTGAACGTGCGCGGGCCTCATTTTTCCTTGCCAGGTACTGTGCTGGCTGGCACACGCAGGGGGCACGAGCCAGGTTCCGTGGCTCTACAGGTCAGAGGCTCTGGGCACGATATTCCTGTTGCATCCTAGACTTTCCGTGTCTTTCTCTGAATTTCCCAGGAGCCATACGGAAGAGTAATTAATTGTCATCTGAAATCCAGTAGGCTCTCACTGACAGGAAAGGACTAAAAGGCCGTTCAATGGAGAAAAGCTTCTTTCTCTTTCCCTTTCTTCTTAAAAGGTGGCTATTTTGAATGCGCTCCACCTTCGCAGGAAAGCCCACGGTGCCTCTGCCCACTCGCATCTCAGGTGCCCACGCTCCCCTTCTTTCCCAGCTGGGCTTCGGCGATGAGGCGGGCTGACAGGCCCAGGTGTGGGCCACCGGCCTGTCACAGGGGTGGCTTCTCAGCCCAGCCTGCGTTTCTTCAGCTGCCTTTGAGAGAAGCTGCTGTACTCTCCCACCTGTTTCTCAGGAGAAGGGGAGACACTCACTGTCACATCTGTGGAACTTGAGCAGGATTCGTTAGCATGGCCACGTGGATGGCAGACATGTTGGAATCCTGACAAAATGCTCAGTTCTCGGGTGGCCGCCTGGGTGGCTCAGTGGGTTCAGTGTCTGCCTTGGGCTCAGGTCATGATCTCAGAGTCCTTCTCCCTCTGTCCCCCCACCCCCGTGCTCTCTCCCTGTGCCGCCATGCTCTCTCACTCTCTCAAATAAATAAATAAAATTAATTAAAAAAAAAAAACACCTCTCGGTTCTCTGGGTCGTGTAGAAGGCTCCTCAGAGTTAACATTTCTCAATAGTAATTTTAGAGCCATGGTGTTATGCGGCAAGAAGAATGTCAGCTTGTCTTTTATAGATATTTGTCGTCAAGTTCGGTGGTATGAAGAGACGTTGAAGATTAGTCATCTTTTCCGTCGTTATTCATTAAACAAAATTTTGTGAGACTGCCCATTATCTTCCAGGGAAGGTGCGTCATTCTTGCTCTCGCAGAGCTTAGCGCGGAACAAAGTAATTTGGTATTTTAGACATTTAATAAAGGAGATGCCTTTTGTTTGGAAAGGCTTTGAATATCATGGATGTCGTTAGAATGTCACACCTTTGCAGGAATATAGTGAAACAGAGAGAAAAGTCCATCTGTTTATGTGGAAGTTCATGTCTAATCGGCAAACTCTGAAGAATCGTGAGCTGTGCACAGTGCTAGCAGGTGGGGGCGATTAGAGCCTATAGAAAGCCAGAAAAGGCAGGGTCACCATCTTCATCCTCAAGTCCGTGAAGGTTAGAGGGCAAAGTGCAGAACTGTGGGTCAGAGTGGGGATGGGGCTTGGGATTTGGGCCAGGTCCATCCCCCTCTGTAGAATGGGAGATTTAACCAAGAAGCCATCTCAGGCCTATTCCTTCCTGAGGAATGAGGAACAGGCCAGAAAAAGGAGAGATGTATTCAGGAAGATGTCTGGGAATAGGTGGTTTGTATTTAGAAGAGAAGAGGCACTGTGGGAGGGCATGGCATCCTCCTGGCATCGTGCAGGTCAGCGGCCTCATCTAGACAGGACTGGCCAGAACTGAGAAGGTCATGGTTGGGAGGTAGGTGGGGGGAGGCCTCATGGTCAAGGTCCTGGGATGGCAATGAGGTTGAACCCTGGTGGGTCGGGGAAGCACTTGGATGAAAGGCATGTAAGAAATACAAAAGGCAATGAGGGCTGGAGTCCAGTTGAACGCGCCTCCCTGATTTCTAGTCTGGAGTGGAGGTGGTACCAGTGATCAGATCAGAGTGGTCCAGAGGGGATCTAGTTTGGGCGGGGTGGGCACTATGCTAAAGAGTTGTGACTGGTCTGTGTTGCCCGGATGTGTCGTGGCCGGGGATCCTGGGAAGGGAAATCCATCTGGGGCCGATTAGGATTTAGTTGTATAAGTGGGAGTCTGTTGAACTCAGTTACTCTGCTTTCACAATCGGCATTATTATTTAAATGATAGCTGCAATTCACAGGCGGGACTCTTAGCCAAGGAGAAGGATGTTTGAAGAGAGGAAAAGATAGACAGTTATGACTGCATAAAAACGAGAACTGTTCATCTGTCAAAAAGTAGCCAAAACGAAACGGCATATTGTCAAATTGATGACAATAGGCACAACAAATAAAACAGACAAAAAGATGACATCTTTTCTGTATAAGGGACTCCTGCAAATTGATTAGAAAAGCAAAGGATAGGAAAAGACAAGTTACAACAGGGGACCCACAACTAGTTTACAGACGTGGAATAACTGTTTAGTCCCACTGGGAGTGAAATTATGCAACTTTAAGTCATTAAGTGTGGGAAAACCTTTTGTCTCTCTAATTAGCCCTGATTTAAAAACAAACAAACAAAATAAAAAAAAAAACTCAACATGTATCACCACCACCATCAATTCCATAATTCTCATACATTGTTAGTGGCCTTGTAAATTTGAACAATTCTTCTGGAAATAAATTAGATAACGTAAATGGAGATCATTAAAAATATTTCTTTCTGGGTGGCTCAGTGGGTTAAAGCCTCTGCCTTCACCTCAGGTCATGATCCCAGGGTCCTGGGATCGAGCCCCGCATCGGGCTCTCTGCTCAGCGGGGAGCCTGCTTTCCCTTCTCTCTCTGCCTGCCTCTCTGCCTACTTATGATCTCTCTCTCTGTCAAATAAATAAATAAAATCTTCAAAAAAAATTTCTTTCTTTGATCCATAATTTCTTTTCCAGGATTTTACTGAAAATCATAGTCTTATACATGTTTTTCATTCACTCACTTATTTATTTTTTCACTTTTTAATTCAACAAATATTTACTGAGTGTCCACTATCACTGGGCTATGTGCTGGGGGCCCTGTTGTGTGTTCCTGCCCTCATGGAGTGTGAAAGATAGAAATGAAACCAACAATTAGTGACTTAAAATTGTGAGAAATGCCATTTCGGGGGGCGGGGAGTACAGGGTGATATAATGGTACACTGGGAGGCTAGCTGGAGTTCTTTGTAAGTGCATGAAATTGGAAAAATCTGGACATCCACATGGAGAAGAATGGTTCAAGGAATCTCAGTACATCCACTTGAAGGATTATTAGAAAATCATTTAAATATATTTTTAGAGAGTATGGAAAATTGCTAGTGATTTAAGGCTAAGAGGGAAAGAGACAGTTATGGACCTAGTATAACTACAGCTATGTTAGAGAGAGGGATTGGGGAGAGGCAGAGACACACACACACACACACACACACACACACACACAATCTTCCCAGCCCTCCAAATCTAAGCGTAAAATACAAGGAATCAAAGAAAAATACCAGGATATTAGTAAATCAATTCATGATTTATTCTTATTCTTCTTAAGAAAGATTTTATTCATTTGTTTGATGGAGGGAGAGAACACATGAGCGAACACACAAGCAGGGAGAGTAGCAGGCAGAGGGAGAGGGAGAAGCAGGCTCCCCTTTGAGCAAGGAGCCTGATGAGGGACTCGATCTCAGGACCCTAGGATTGTGACCTGAGCCGAAGGCAGACATTTAACCAACTGAGCCACCCAGGCACCCCGACTGATTCTTATTCGGCTTCTCTGAAGGTTTTGCATTTCCTTTATGAGTATGCACTACTTTTATAATCAAAGTAAACATTAACAGTTTTTAAAATGATGTTTTATCATGACTGTCATAAATTATACTCATGTCAACTTTTTGGTTCCTGAAGACCATGGCTGACTATCTCATTAGCCTCTTGATATCCGGGGAGTTCTTTTTCTTTTTAAATTTAATTTATTTATTTGAGAGAGAGAGAGAACACTGGGAGAGGAGAGAGGGAAGGAGGCAGAGAGGGAAGGGCAGGGAGAAGCAGGGAGCCAGCTGTGGGGCTCCATCCCAGGACCCTGGGATCATGACCTGAGCCCAAGGCAGACGCATAACTGACAGAGCCACCCATGCGCCCCAGTATCTGGGGGAGTTCTTAATGAGGAAAACAGTCTCAGCTAAATAAACTCTCAGACTGAAAGGCGAAGATGACAAGTCAGGAATCGGCTGTTGGTTTTTTTGATGAGTGACTGTTCTCCTATGCCAAAGAAACCATGGAATGCTTACACCCGTACATTATGGAGATGTTTGAGTATATTGCTATTGTTTCTTCTCTGTTTAAAAGTTCAGTGGAACAGGAAATTAATAATGGCGGGCAGTTGGAAATAATAAGACTTGCTCGGCTCGGCCAGAACCCCCCCAAGACAGCCTGGACTTTGAGCGGACACCAGAGCTAATGGTCTGGCTAGAAGAGTCAAGATTTGGGGCCATTTCTAAACAGCCGCAACTGAGAGCTTAGGTCAGTTGGTGCTTGTGTTGCCCTCATTCTGGAAAGAAAGGGAGTGCACTCAGCTGGGGCAGCCTCCTCCCAGAGCAGTTTTCCTTCATGACAGCATCGCTCCCCATTAACTATGAATTACATGATGCTTATAAATTAATTCATAGAGTTATGAATTAAATTTATAAATTATGCATTAAGTTGCTTAGAACACTTCATTCCTCAACTGCTCTGGGTATCTGAGGGGCTACCAGATACAGTGAGGTGAATAATCTGACTCTTGAAACTCTGTCGAAACTTCCATTCTTGGTACTCGTTATTTTGACTATGTAAGGAACGTGCTCCACTGTGGAAAAGCTAATATCGGCATTCCATGACAAATAAGATGTCTAGTCAATGAGTTTAGGGGAAAGAAAAAAGTACGGGTGGGAATGTTCTCTTTTCCCTTAGAGCATAATGAAGAATCCAACTAATGGTTTATAGCTTCTAATACAATACCATTGTAAGCTTACAGAAATATTTGTCTAACTTTAGTGAAATATTTATTGGCAGAAGAGCTGTTCTAGTTTTACTTGGTATTGAACTTCACAGATTATTCTGTTGGTCTTATTGCATCCCATTTGTTATTTCTGCCATTTTGCCTCTAAGAACAGTGTTGAAGACTTTGACACATTTCAGAGCATTACACTAAATAAATCTGTCTTGCACATTCCACTGTGCTTTTTCTGGAATATTATAAATATTCAAATATAGGCACACTTGCAAATTCAAAATAAAATTCAATACATGCAAATTCTGCATAAACTCCATATTTATAACTTAGCAATAGTTATGAACTTGTTATCCCATGATATAAATGTATCAAATAGGAGCTCATGGGAATTACCAATAAATATATTTTTCTGATTAAACTGTGGATTCTTTTTTAGTCACAATTTCAGCTTCAATTCTGGGATATATTATAAGAGAATAATTTGCACTTCATTTGCTCTGAATTGTCAAGAATCATGTTCTTCCCCGACGTAAATGTCTGCAAAAAGGACTTCTTATTCAGTTTGATTGCTTTTTATATTTTACTAGCAGAGATGCCCTAGTGAGCCTAAGAGAATTGGTCTGTTTCTTGTGAAGAGTTTAGTTCTGATGAATCACTTCCATGCACTTTTCTGAAGGAATACAGAGCAACTGAAATGTGTAATGCATTGATTTACATCAAATGGACTAGACCTGTGTGCACCATTCCTTGCATTAATTGACTTTCTCCCATAACTGTACTAATAAAGACAAGTCTTCAGTATAGTACCAGCTCCAGTTCACTGATGGAAATCATTGAACTTTTGCTAACTTCCCACAGGAGAATGACTGCAAGCAAAGAGTGTTTAGAAATTGACTAGGGTGAACAGGTTACAGCCAGGAAACTCAGAGATACTTTAAAAAGGTCCTTTGATCTTGGCAGCCAGCTTCTCAGTTGTTACAATAAGTAGAATTTGACTAAACTCACCAGTTGAATGACACAGATTATCACACTGGAGGAGAATACAAAATTGACCTCTGTGCTGTGTATAAGAGACAAAGGTAACACATAAGGATACAGGTAGGACTGGAATGGATATACTATGCAAATACCAACCAGAAAGAAGCTGAAGTAGTGAAACTGATAGCAGACAAATAGACTGAAGCAAAACTTTTACTGGGGTCAACAGGACCACTGAATAATGGCAAAAAGTTCCACTTTTCAGATAGTTCTAAACTCATATGCACCTAATACCACTGTTTTAAAATATATAAAGCAAAAACTGACAGGGCTATAAGGAGACATTGTAAAATCTGCTAACCTCTTTCAGAAATTGACAGATGAAACAAACACAAAAATGGGTAAGCATACAGAAGATTTGGTTAACAAGCTCAGTGCAGTGGACCTGCACCCAATTAGAAGAATGTACTTTCTTCTCAAGCACATATGGAACGCTTGTAAAAATAGACCATATACTAAGCTGTAAAGTTAGTCTGGAAAAACTTCGGTAAGTAAATAGCTTACAGACAATATTATCTGCCCAGGCAGTGCTTAGTCACTGTATGTTGTAACCAGTCAGGCAGGAACAAGGGATCAGGCTCTATCTGAGTGCATGAGAAGCAACATTAGTAGTCTGATATACTTGGAAATATTGCCAGTCCTTCACCAACCACACCAGGTTTCCTAATTCACATGCAAGAGTGTAGAACTCCAATACTTTGGCCCAGAGAAGTGCTGGAAAGTGATGGTTTGACTCAGGTAGCTTGGCCTGCCTTACCCCGAAGACCTATTAAGGTTTTGGGGTACTTATTAAGCCAGGCCCTATGCCAGGGGCAGAGCATGGATTTTTCTCATTTAATCCTGAAAACAATCCTGTAAGGTAGATGTTTTAAAAACCCATTTAAAGATGAAAATAACAGAATTGGGCCCAAAACTACCCAGCCAGCCAATATTGGAGCTGGCAGCTAAAATCAGCTGGGCCATGTGGCCTATCTGATATGTTTTAATGTTCACTGAATTTGCAGACAAATCTCCAAAAGTCTGTACCTGGTTTTTGGCCATGTCTCCTATATGAGCTAAGTAAAATGGAGACCTGTTAACTGATTTTTTTTAAGCATCTTTAAAAAGCTCAGTAAAAATTACTCTGTAAGGGTGAATTCTGCAGCTCTCTTTTGCCCCTTCTTAAATAAGGATTCAGATACGCAACAATTAAAAAAAAAAGTAGATGTCCAAGATATTGCAAATGCAAATGAAAAATCGACACTGATTTACACAGAAGAATGCTGTTTAAGAGGAAATTAAAAAAGAAAGGAGTTACGTTAGAGGAAAAAAATTTTTCTCAGATAAGGAAAATGAGGACCTTAACTGTATTTTAATTTATGCCCCATGTGGACTTAAAATACGGTGTGCGCACTCGATAAGATTTGTAAGAGGCCAAAGCATCTCAGTTCTTCTGGAATGTTGGCAGTTGGTTCATTAGCCATGTCAGTTGCACTGCTCTGACCGCAGCCTCTTTCTATAAATGGGCATTGTTTTTGTTTTGTTTTGTTTTGTTTTGTTTTACCTGCATTTGGTCTGTGTAGACACAGCCTTTGGAGGGTAGTGTGAATGAGTTCGGCTAGATCAGTTCATACAGTCCTGAAACACAAGGAGCCAGTCAAATAAAGACACTTCCTCCAAAACCAAGTGATGAATCCTGAAGCCTGTTCTCATTCCCGGGGCTCATCATGAAGAGAGGAGTCACCCTTCTCTCTCTCTCGGAAAAGGTGGCTTTGGGAAAGAGAATATGTAAGTTAGCGTGGGCCTTCCAGCCTGGCAGACATTAATGTGGGTGGCCAAGAAATTGGGTTGGAGGCATTGGAAACATGGGGAAAAGGCACCCACAATAACCAGAGACCAGTGTGACCTTGGAATGGTGGCCATCTCTGCAGATACCTCACTGCTAAGACTTTGCTAAGTAGAAGATTAACTGGCATGACAATACCTAAGGTTGGAAAATGGAGCCTACTTACTAGATACACCAGAGGCAGGACTAATTATTATTTTCATGATTGGTTTTGCTGAGGGTGGTACAGAATCTTGTTGGAGCATAATAGGTCAACTCCAGCTCATGAAAACCATGTTGAAATGAAACACACTGGGGTGAACAGTACATAGTAGGCTATTTAGGAAAAGTCACTTCAACACAAATTTTAATGGACACATAGAAACAATGTTACACATAAACACACCATAAGATTAAGGAAAGACAATTACTTGAAGATGTTGACTATGGACCTGAAGCAAGGTATTTTTAAAAATATTTTGTGTTATTGAACAAAATGGCCTGTGCATATTTCTCCTTTTAGGTAAGGATCCATGCTTACCATCTACCACTCTTAGTTTGTTCTTTGTGACTTGGAAGCAAAGCAAAAGATAAAAAAGATACCATTTTAGTGTTAGTATAGCTTTTTACACTCTTCTGGCAGCTTTTGTATTTATCACCATATGGGTGTACATTAAATCTGCATATCTCCCTCTCATTTATATGTTTATGAAGTTATAAAGACATACACATGTGCACACAAAGTAATTAAGCAAGTGATATGTGTTTGACAATGTTTGGTGACTTAATGCCAATTAGAGGGGAGTAAAAAAAAAACCCTTGCTTTTCTAATCCAATTGCTTCCATGCTTTTTGGTTTATGCACTTAAGGACAGAATCCATTTAAAGTGCAGAAATTTGCATACATGCAGGTTTGAGTGAGATTTCTGTTTATTCCAGATGGGCCTTGAAAAATTATTACCAAGGGCCTTAGAGACCTGGATGTCACGAGATCCATTAGGATGAGATTGAAATCACACTTGGGTTTGCAGCAGTTTCTCCTGTATGAGAGGGGGTATACTTTTGACATGGGGTGGCTGGGGGTGCGGGGGCTAAAGGTATGTATGTGACTTAGCTAGACTGTTCAGTGAAGCCAAATGAGCTCAGCTCAGCTCAAGGAGGGAGTCCTGTGTCACAGGCACCCTCATCTAGCCCTACTGTAGGAAAGTGGGTCATAATTTTCCAGAGTTCAGCTAAAAGCTAAGTGAAAGGCTGCATATGGGATTTGCATGCATGAAAGCGAGCAGTTACTTCGACAGTCTCTCCCCTTTTAAAAAATATGGTTGGATTAGAATGAGCATGACTGTGATGCTCCCCGTTGAATGCCATTTTTTGTTTTGCTTTTCAAGCATGGTGATGTAACCACTATTCATTGTAGGCAGTTTATAGGTTCCAGCATCTAGGGACAGGGCGTGGGGTCTCAGGTTGTGAACTTTGGCTGGGAATATCTTCTCTAGAGAACGTCGCAGAGGTCAGGTTTCCATGACGGCAGCAGGCAGGCCAGGGACCACGAAAATCTAGCTCTTCTGGTTTGCTGGGGTCTGACTCTGGGATGCAGCTCTTTCTGGTTAACAGAGAGGAGCTCTTATATGTAGTGAGCTTGCTAAGAAGGCGAGATCTGAGTGCCACAAAGCCTGAGGTATGCACAGCTCTATTATTTGGCTGTTGGTCTCTGAATCTGTCTTAGCACAAGAAACCTAGAAGGAAGAAGATGAATGTTCTCCCACAATTTCAAGCAGGTAGAAATGTTCACGAAATGGTAGAAGTTCCAACTGAAACATTGGAAGCTCCAGCTGGGTCTGAGGAAGAGACATACTATTGGGGGGAAAAAGATAAATTATTGCCATAATTAAATGGCAGGTTGCCTCTTAATGATTTAGACCTCCCCTTCCCAGGTATAGCTGTGGGAACAATCAGTTGCACCCACATCGGCTTCAGGGCCCTAGAAGGAGGCAGTGATGCCATGCACGTTGCCAGCTTTAATAGTAACCCCGTAGGTCTCGGGGCCACTGGTGGCTGTCAACTTGGAATTCTGGAACACCATGGTTCTGCTGGATTAGGGATGAGAGCTGGTTTGGGGTGCCTCTAATGATTCAGCATAATTCACTCAAGATTCATCCAAGCTGTTGCCTGTATCAACAGTTCGTTCTTTTTTTATTGCTGAAGAATCTTCCATGGCAAGTATGAAGCCCAGTTTGTTTAACCACCCACCTGTTGAAGGACATCTGGGCTGATTCTAATTTTTGGCTATCACAAATAAAGCTGCTATAAATGTTCATGTATAGGCTTTTGTGGAATGATCCGTGTTCATTTCTCTAGGATAAAAGCTCAAGAATGCAATTCCCGGGTCCTTTGATAATTATGTGTTTAGTTTTATGAGAAACTGCCAAACTGTTTTTACAGAAGGACTATATGTGGTTTCACATTCCCAGCAGCCTTGTATGGTTGATCCAATTTTTCCCTATCCTTGCCAGCATTTGGTGTTGTCACTGTTTTTTATTTTAGCCATTCTGATAGGTGTGTAGTAATATCTCATTGTGGTTTTAATTTACTTTTCCCTGATGGCTGATGATGTTCAGCATCCTTTCACAGGCTGACCAGCTATCTGGGCATCCTCTCTGATGGAATGCCTGTTCATGCTATTTGCATGTTTTCTGATGGGATTCTTTTTTCTTTAACTATTGAGTTTTGAGTGTTATTTATATATTCTGTATATTAGTCTTTTGTCAGATGCATTGATTGCAGATATTTTCTCTATGTCCATTGTCTGCCTTTCATCTTCTTCACATGGCATTAGACAGAGCAAAATTTCCCTTTTTTTTTTTTTTGAGAGACAGAGTGCACACGTCAGTAGGGAGGGGAGGAACAAAGGAGAGAGAGAGAGAGAATCTTAAGCAGGCTCCACACCCAGTGTGGACCCCAATGGGGGAGGGGGCTTGATCTCATTACCCTGAGATCACGACCTGAGCTGAAATCAAGAGTTGGCTGAGTAACAGGCTGAGCCACCCAGGAGCCCAGGCACAGCAAAATTTCTAATTTTGATGAGGTCCAATCTGTCAATTTTTTCTTTTATGGATCATGATTTGGTGTCAAGTTTGCCTAGCCCTAGATCTTGAAGATTTTCTCCTGTGTTTTTTTCTAAAGATTTTATAGTTTTAATTTTTACCTTTAAGTCTGTGATACATTTTAAAGCTATTTTCTTACTTAGATACAGTTCATGCATCGAAATATTCACACTTTTAAAGCACACAGTCCAGTGGTTTTTAATAAATTCAGAAAGTTGTGAGATCATTGCCGCTGGTAAATTCCACCCATTAGCGGTCACTGTCCACTCTTCCCTCCTCCAGTCGTCTTATGGGTGTGATATGGCACCTTATTGTGGTTTTGATTTGCATATTCCTCAAAGGTTATGATGTTATGCATCTTTTCATGTGTGTATTGCCCATCTGAATGTCTTTTTTGGAGAAATGTCTATTCAGATACTTTGCCATTAATAATTTTGTTTTTTTTTCTCTCTATAGTATTGAGTTAGGTGTTCTTTATAGAGTCTAGATTCAAGTTTCCTATCAGATATATGTATTGCAAGTATTTTCCTCTCACTCAGTGAGTCATCTCTTCATGTTCATTGAAGCATGAAAGTTTTAAATTTTCATGAAATCCAATTTAACTGTTCTTTGTTTTGTCTCTTATGAAGGCTTTGCCTGACCTGAGACCTCAAAGATTTACCCCAATATTTTGTCTAAGAGTTTTATAGTTTTATCTCTTAAACTAAAGTCCATGAACTATTTTGAGTTATTTTTTATCCATATTTTAAGATGGGGACCCAACTTCATTCTTCTCCATGTGGATATCAGTTGTCCCAACATCATTAGTTGAAAAGACTTTTGTCTTTATTGAATTGCCTTGGTACTTTTGTTGAAAATCAATTGACCATCAGTTTATGGATTTATTTTTTATATTCTTAATTATATTTTATTCATCTATATAGTCATTTAAAAAAATATTTTATTTTTAACCAATCTCTACATCCAACATGGGGCTTGAACTTTACAACCCCAAGATCAAGAGTCACACCCTCTACCGACTGAACCAGCTAGACACCCTTCATTATGGTTTTAAAAGATGGATCTAATGTCCTCTCTTTCATTCTTGATTTTAGTAATTGACTCTTTTATTCTTGGGCAATCTAGGTTATGATTTGTCAATTTTGTTGATCTTTTCAAAGAACCAACTTTTGGCTTCATTGATTTTCTCCATTCTTTTCAACTCTCAATTCCCACTGCAATCTATAATATTTCTTTTCTTCTGCTTGCTTTTGGTTTAGTATACTTTTTCTTTTCCAGTGTCTTGTGGTAGAAAATTAAGTTATTGATTGAGACCTTTCAATCTCTCTATCTCTCTCTCTTTTTTTACATTGACAGCTATAAAATATTCTCTAAGAGCGGCTTTGGTTGCATCCTATAAGTTTGGTATGTTTTCTCTTATTTTAATCTATCTGAAAGATTTCCTAATTTCTCTTGTGCTTTCTTCTTTGGACAGTTGTTTATTTAAGAGTGCATTGTTTGATTCCCACATATTTATGAATCTCCCAGATATCCTCTTTAAATGATTTATAATTTCATTCCACTGTGGTCAGAAAACATACACTATGCGATTCAGTCTTTTAAAATATACCAAGAAGAGTTTTATGGCCTACCATATGGTCTGTACTAGAGATTGCTCTGTGGACATTTGAAAAGACTATGTTCTGTTGGTGGTGGACTGTTCTATAGGTGACTGCTAAGTCTTGGTTTATTGTACTGCTCAAGACTTCTGTGTCCTTGTTGCTGTTTATCTACTTGTTCTAGCCATTATTGAAATTGGGGCATTGGGGCACCTGGGTGGCTCAGTTGGTTGGGCGACTGCCTTTGGCTCAGGTCATGATCCTGGAGTCCTGGGATCGAGTCCCACATCGGGCTCCCTGCTCGGCAGGGAGTCTGCTTCTCCCACTGACCTCTCTCCTCTTATGCTCTCTCTCTCTCTCAAATAAATAAATAAAATCTTTAAAAAAAAAAGAAATTGGGACATTGAAGTCTCCAGGTATTATTATTGAATTTTCTATTTCTCTTTCTAATTCTGTTTTTGCTTCATGTGTTTTTGGGTTTTATTATTAACTGCATGTATATTTATGATTGTTATGTTCTCCTGACATGTTGCTCCTTTTATCATTATAAAAATTTCTTCTTTATCTCTAGTAACATTTATTAAAGTTGGTTTTCTGTAATATTAATATAGTCATATAGAACATAGTCATATATTAATATAGTCCTATAGAATACTTCCGTATTTCTTATGGTTCCTGTTTCTATAGTATACGTCTTTTTCCCCTTTTTTGTTCAGATTATTTCTATCTTTGAATGTAATGCATGTTTCCTGTGAACAACATATTTTTGGATCTTGTTTTTTTTTTAATCCATCTGATGGTCTATGCTTTTTTTTTTTTTTAAAGTAATCTCTATACCCTATGTGGGGCTTGAACTCACGACCCCAAGATCAAGAGTTGCATTTCTTACCAGCTGTGCCAGCCAGGCCCCCATGTTTATGCCTTTTGATTGTATTGTTTTGTTCATTAATATTATTGGTAGCTCAATCCAAGTCTCTCATTTTATTTTTATTTATTTTTAAAAAAGATTTTATTTACTTATTTGAGCTGGAGAGAGAGGGTGAGGGCCAAGAGACACAGGGAGAGGGAGGAGCAGGCTCTCCACTGAGCAGGGAGCTTGATGCGGGGCTTGATCCCCAGAATCCTGAGATCATGACCTGACCCAAAGGCAGACACTTAACTGACTGAGCCACTCAGGTGCCCCTGTCATTTTATTTTTAATTCTGCATATCTCATATCTTTTTTTTTTTTTGCTGTTTCTCTTTTCCTCTTTTACTGCTTTCTGCTGTATTAAGCGACTGTTTTCTAATATAACATTTTAATTCCTTTAATGATTTTGCATTGTAATTTGTTGTAATTTTTTTAGCATATGCTCTAGGGCTTAATCTGTACATTATAACTTTTCAGAATCTACTTGATATTTATAATACATTATAGTTAGAAATGTTTCTAGAAATATTTCCCTCAATCTATTCCTTCTTCTCTCTTTTTGTGCTGTTATTGTTATACAATTTACATCTGTATTTTACAAAGCTGGCAGTACATTATTGTCCTTAACCATAAATAATTTAGAAGTGCACTTGGGAAGAATTCTACTGTTGTTGGGTGGAGTTCATTAAGTCCTGCTGTTGGGTCAATGTTGATTAGGTCTTTGTGGTTGAAGGTATCATGGAGATTTTGTATATCCTTGTCGATTTTCTGTATAATGTTTCTTTCAGTTGTTGAGAGAGGTGTTAGAATCCCTAACCATAATTATAGATTTGTCTGTTTTCTCCTTTCACTTCCATCAGTTTTGGCTTTCTATATTTTGCAGCTTTGTTGTTTGTTACAGACAGATTTGGGATTGCTACGTGTTCTGGGTCAACTGACTCTTTTATCATTATGTAATGTCCTCCCTTCAGTTTGGGTTATTTTCTTTGTCCCAAGGTCTATTTTCTCCAAAGTGAACATAGCCACTTACGCTTTCTCCCGACTGATGTGTGCATGAGTACATGATATGTCTTTCTGTCTACCTGTCAGTGCCTTCTAACACTTATTTTAGTGTATTTTATGGATACATTAAAATAGCATATCTATTATCTATTATCTACTATTATTATCTATGTTATCTAAAATAACATATGTTATTACTTGGAGGAATAGAGAGAAATGTGTACCCGTCCAGAACTATAAGTAGGCACAGTTCACCTGTTTCTGTTTGCTCCAACGACCTGGGTTGCCTATTGAAGTCATTGAGGCTGTGGGTTGCACATACCTAATTTGAGTACGGTAATCCCCTATTACTAAGTCAACTTCTCTCTACATCGAGCGTTGTAGTGACTCCATTTTCTTTATTTCCAGGGATCAGACTCTTGAAGTCCAAATATTTTTAATTAAATAGGCCCCCACCTTTATCTTAGTTTGGTTGTGTCCATCTCTCCTTTTCCTTTGCCTATGGAGGTGTTTGGTTTCGGGAGAGTTGGGTTGTTGTGGGATCTGGACATTTCTGCCTGCTGTCACAAGTACAGCAGGAACAGAAATGAAAAACTGTCTGTCTTGCACTAAGATGTAGGACCGGTAACATGGCCCCTTTTGACTAGGTTGGACTCCTTCTCATTAACTAGTGCATTCTGTACGTAGCGAATGCCTCCCGTGTGCCAGGCGCTGGGTCAGGTGTTGGGACAACAGAGCCGATGGTGCCTGCTTAGACTAGTGAGGGGTGACCAGTAGACAAATAGGGTGATTGGCACTGTGATTAAGCTGAGCACAAGTCGCCGTGAGGATGAAGAGGAGGTGACATCCGGGCTGCTGCGTCCCCAAGGCTCCACAGCCAGGCAGGGCACAGGGGAAAACCCAACGATGCAGCACAATTAAAAGCGCAGCTCCAAGAACGTGTAGGGTTTGCACTTAGGGGCCGGGATGAGAATGGTGACCTTGGAATGAGAGAAGCTAGGGCTCATGGAAGCCTTGTAGGGCATGGAGCATATTTGGGACTTTATCCTGAAATCCATCAGAGAGCATGGGGAGTCAAATGGAGGAGTAACGTGATCTGATTTGTGTCTTAACTCGTCGCCTGGGCTCCTGTGTGGACAGAGGACAGGAGAGGGCTGAGAACATGGCAGGGAACCCAGTTAGAAGGCTGTGGAAGTCTAGGGCAGATGGGATGATGGCTGGACTAGGGGCACGTGGAAAGGTGAATGGTTTCAGGAATATCCGGGAGGGAGAACAAAGAAAGAATGTGTGACTGAAAGGTGTGGTTCGTGGGGAGTGAGAGAGTGTTGTTAATATCAGAATGTGTCGCTTGACTTAAAAGTAACTCTTTTAACCCATTTTCCCCAATAGCAAAGAATATTGTTAAGTTTTTGGTGTCCATATGTCTGTGTTCGAAATCCCAGTCTAACCAAGGACTGATTCTGCCCAGATTGCTCCCCAATCTTATAGGAGCACATCTGAGGGTATCTCTTGATTCATCCACTCTTTCAAACATGTTTATGTAAAACATAAAATGTATCAACTTCTGCAATTTTACAGCTGTTGTTGCTCTTTGCTTTAGCTTGACATGTTTTAATGGTCCCCAAACTTGGGTATTATTTGAATTTTGCATGTATTAGTGCTTTCATCATGTCCCATAAATATCTTGGTTTCCAACTTGAGCTGGATATATTGGGAAGAGATGAAGTTGAGCTAATGTGCCATATCTGAAGGATTGTAGGTATTTTAGCTTGCCCCTGATGATGTGGGACAGCTGAAGAACAAGGCTTTACCCAGTGATGAATTTTAACGGGGGAAGAGTTACTGTAAGAAGTCTCGTTGTCTTTGCAAGGTACTCAAACTAGTGTTGGATGCTGGAGGGGAAAATTACTTTTTTTTTTTTTGCAGAAATGCAGGCACTGCAAAAGTTTTAGAGAGCACTACAGATATTTCCTGATGCCTAGAGATTTGTTTCCCTATTGCACGTCTGAGTAATCTAATTATGAATTCTTCTACATAGTGGGAGGACCTGCAGTGGATGGCACTATACCTTGGAGGAAACGTTCCCAGGTTCCGTTCCGAGCTCAGCACATTGACTCTGGACAAAACCCCTAAAGTGTTTTCTGCTTCAGTCTCCTTAATGGCGAAGTAGAAGTGAGCACGATCACTTAACTCATGAAGATGCAGGACTGGGGAACCCCTGGTTGGCTCAGTCAGTAGAGCATGTGACTCTTGGTCTCAGGGTTGTGAGTTCCAGCCCCACACTGGGTGCAGAGATTACTGAAAAATAAAATCTTAAAAAAAAAAAAGATACAGGACTAATAGATCATGCCTTAAAACCACTTCGAGTTCTATTGAGAAATACCTTGTTCTCAAGTAGTCTGTAGTTTTTAAGTATCAATATATTGTCAAGAAATGAATCGATGGGGGAGCAAAATATGTAGACCAAATACCAGGATGGAAATAAACAGATGGAAAAGATGGTGTTAAAGTGAAGAGGAAAGTATTACTCTGCCAATAAAAGGGAGGCATTGAAATGTTCATCTGATTTAGATAAGGTCCATGGCCCAGTGGCTTGAATGGCTTTTTCTCACTTGAATGGCTTTTTCTCAATTCAATGAGTTGAATTTGGAGGGGTGTGATAAATGAAGGCAACCAGAATTTGTGAGGACAGGTGAAAGGAGAAAATCCTTTTTAGCTGAGCCAAAGTGATACTCTCCAAATCCACTTAGTGAGTTTCTGAAAGAGTGTTTAATTGTTAAAATGCTGCTGCTGCTGCTGCTTAAGTCTACAGCTTTCTGACTTTACTCTTTCAGAGATTTGACCTGTAAGGCAGCTGATGGAGATGATTGCTCATCAGCCTCTGAGCCAAATTATTCATTCCATAAAATATTCTCCTGCCTCCTACCCCCAAGCATGTGATTTGAAGGAAAGAAGCCCTAGGGCCCTATGTAATTGACATGTCTGGCGGAAGGATGATGTGGGCTTCTCACTGGCTGAGTAACTTGAAGGGAGGTCCTCCCCATTCAACCTGAGCCCACCCAGGTGGGGTCCTGGCTAGCTCTTGAGCCCAGGATGAATGTAGGAAGCTGAACCATCTTTTTAATAGTGTACCAAACTTGTAGCCTGGGAATACCTCAAACATGGTACTCATCATGCTATAATATAATTGCCATTTAAAAATTTTGTTCCACTTGATGTGAATTCTCTAAGGCCAAGAACTGTGTTTCATGTCTGTCTTCGCAGAGCCATTGTCCACAGCAGTCAGTCCATGTTTGCTGAATAAGCAAAATAACGTTCAAGCGTCATGACTCCAATCTTCCAAATGCTTAACGCAGTTTTGTCTTTAACTGGGTGGTACCATTGCCAGCTTTCCAAGGAACCTGAACGTTCTCTAAAGCATTCTCAAACTTGACTGTGCACAAATCACCTAGGGATCTTGTTAAAATGCATATTCTAATTCAGTAGGTTTTGGGTGGGCCTAAGATTCTGCATTTTTAATAAACTCCCAGGTGATGCTGATGCTATTGGCCTGTATACTACACCTCAGGTAGCAAGGATTTAGACCCTGGTCTCTGCCTCATCTCCAAAATTTAGTCCATCACCAAGCCTTGTTGACTCTATCCCTTCTGTCCCAACTCTGAACACTCATCTCTCTTCTTGTTGCCACCACTTTAGTGAAACCTTCCTCTTTTTTTGGTGGGGACTATGGCAATAGCTTTCATCTAATTTCCCCAACTCAGTCCCCTCCACTCCATTCTCTATACACACCATAACCATTATGATGTTTCTCATATACATTTCTGATGGTGCTCATCGATGTAGCCTTCTATGTAGGATAAAGTAACAACCCCATCTGTTGCTAGATTTGTCTTTATATTAAGTAGGAACAGAGGCAGGGGCAAAACAATGTGAGGCTTGAGGAGCCAAGGGCTTGGAGTGGTGGTTGACCAGTCTTAGGGGCCAAGTCATACAGACAGGGCTGCCTACAGATACTGTTCTTTACTTGCATCCATCCATCCATCCATCCATCTATCCATTCATCCATCCACCCACTCATCCATCTAACCATCCATCCATCCATCCATCCATTTGTTCATCCAGTCAGTTAGCTACCTGGTCATGAACACGACATGCTAAGACTGTTGGCTCCTGGACCAGACAGTCAGATAAGCTTCTTCATGTCATTTATGGTAAAACCCCCATAACTTGATATCCATTGTTTCAGATTCTCTGGCAATGAGACACCTCAATGTTTTCTAGTCAAAATATTTGTTGTTCTGTGCCCAGTCATTCCAAAATATCCTGCTCAAGTTTTTTTTTTCATTTGAGTTACTGAGGATTTTATTGTACATAGGATAGCAATTTGTTACAAATCCCATACCTAAAAGATTTTTAGGTATTTCTTGCCATTTTCTTTTTCTCTCCAATTTCTCTTGGCTTGCTTTCAGCCAGGGATTGGTAGATGGTAAGTGTGTGCACATTCTCAGTGACGTGTAAGCCTTGCTGATACTGAAGACTTCCTGGGGCAAGGTGGGCGGGGGGGCGGCGTAGGTTATATCTGGTCCTGTCACAGCGCCTAGGGTGGCTGTGCTACTGCACAGTGTCACACTTCCAGGTTTAGGCATTTGGTTTTGGTCTTGACAAAGGAGCCCACTTGTGCTTGCTGAGACCTACTGCATCTGGGATGGCCAGTCTTTAGGAGGTGGAGAGATGAGGGAGATGGGGAAGACGTTTTATGTTTTGGGGGGATGGATGGAGAGGTAGGGGTGGGGATCTATCTCAGGAATTCTTAGCTCCATGCCACTTTTCAGTCTTCAGCCAGAGCTGTGGCCCTGCTCCCCCCCTTTGGAGCTTGGCTGCATTCAGGGGAGAACGTGGAGCCATGTTGACATTTGGTAGAACGTGTTTTCTTCCCCCTTTAACTTGTTCCTCTTTCCAGGGTTTTCTGTATGCTGACTAATGCTCACAACTGGCTTTCTCTAGGGAGAAGTGCTGGGAAGATCAATCCAAGGAGATCTTAGAGGGTCAATCAGGTTTTCAAATGTGTTCAGGCAGCTTCTGTTTTGTTCAGTGAGACGAAGTGCTTCTGAGGACAGAAATTTGCACGTGAAGTGCCTCCGGGAAGGCAGCGGGGCCATCACACCATCAGGGACAACAGCCTGAACGTCCGGTTCTGCTTAGATTTCAAATGACTGTTGAAAACTCAAGAGCGAGGGGGAAGTGAAGTGCCTTTGACTTGAAGGAATTTGCTAATGGAAGATCAAAGTTGTAAAAACTGTGCCTTCCTGTGCATTATGGGAGGGCTGGGGAGAGGACGATGGGAGGGGGAAACCTCACAAAATCCCCCTTTTCAGTCATTTCACATTTTCTCCAGTTTTTCAGCTCCTATAGGGCTTAAGAAATAACTAACCTGAAACCTGGATTGTATTTCAGGCAAAACTTCAGAGGGTGTGGCTTAGGCTCTTAGAACTCAGGGCTGCTGAACTCTGGGTTCTTAGAAGTCCTGCTGTGAAAAAGTTGATCATGTAAGTTGACACCTTTAGAATGGAGAGTTTGTACAACCTTAGTGTAGGAAATTGGAAAACCACATCTCGCCTTTTCTCCTCAATTATGACATTAACTAGGGTCATGCCTGGAGGGTGAAGTGAATATTCTAGCCACTGGCATGAAGAGATTGGCTTGCCTTTACATAGTGACTTTCGGTCCTAGGTCCTTCAGGGGTCCAGTTTGCAAGCTCTGAACTCTGGGGGATTGTCCAGAGGCATCCCCTCCCTGTTCTACACATCTAGAAGGCACGCTGCCACTGCCGAGCCGGGAAAAGCAAGTTATTTCCATGATCCCTTAAAAAATACATAATTTGGAAGGGAATTTTGTAAAGTATTACCCAATGTGATCCTATCCCATATGAATTATCCCTTCATTAGATCCTTTTCTAGACAGTTCCTGATTTCCATTCCCTTCTGTCGTCATAAAAGTTAAGAACCAGCTGCATAAAGGCGCCGCATGGACTTCAGGTCAATCTGAAGGTGTGATAAGGACTAGTTAGCCACACTTAGGCACCTTGTCATGTGAGTCCAAAAGAGGAACCATGAAACTTAATGTGAGAGTTTGGCGGGCTGTCAGCATGAGGGGGTGGGGGGCTTTTCAGAGTAAACAGGGCAGCTAATGGGGCTTCCCTGAAGACCATCCAGTGAGAGAGACCAGGTCTTACCTGACCAGATTCCAAGGAGATGGCAGATGTGCTTCAACTGAGCTGTACTTCAGAAGGCTTTCTTCAGGGCGTGGAGGGAAATGTCTCCCATCTGGAAAATCATGGCTGCTTGTGGCCTGTTTAAAAAAAAAATCACTGCGATGCCTGGGTGGCTCAGTTGGTTAAGCCGCTGCCTTCGGCTCAGGTCATGATCCTAGAGTCCTGGGATCAAGTCCCACATCGGGCTCCTTGCTCAGCGGGGAGCCTGCTTCTCCCTATACCACTTAAAAAAAAAAAATCACTGGCTCTCAATACCACGTGTCATAGCCTCTTAGACTCCGTGCCGTCATGTGCCTTGGCTGAGCTGAGCTGCCAGGGCTGTCGATGCGTCTGTCATCTGGCTCTTCCAGGATGGACCATCTGGACAATCTTCAGAGCTCACAGTGATTTCAAAAGGGAGATACAGACCTAAGAAATGAAGTCCTCTGCTACTGGCAGAGAGAGTGCAATGTAAATTACTACCACCTGAAGCCCCTCTGTTGGAATGAACCTGATCCCAGGCAGAGCTGGGGTTGCTCTGGGACTACATGCTATTAGGGTCTGCAAGCAGACAGGTATGATAGCAAATGAGGCAGACTTTGAGTCTTGATGAAGCAGTTCAAAACCTAACTGTGCCATTTGCTAGCTACGCTGCTTTGGGCAATTTAGTTCACCTGTTCGATCTTCAGTTTGCTTCTAAGATGGGGAAAGGACAGTGGCTGCCTTCTCTACCTCTTGGGTTTGCGTTGAGGCAGATGTAAAAGAGCTTTGCACAGAGTAAAGGCCTTCCCCATTTGCCCATGGCCAGGGAGGTCCAGGACTCTGCCAAAACTTTTCTTACCTTAATGTGCAAAGAAATATTCTCTCCCATAGGGACTTGTGGCTCCATTTTATCAATGAGGCCTCAAAATAAGAGGTGTGTGCCTTTGGAGAAGTCACCTTGGGAGGACCCAGCATTTCCAACCACGTGGAGGTGACTTTGAGCTTTTGGGAACCCCATCCTTGAGAATGGCCTTCAGAACCGGTCTTTTTAGGCACAAAGGAAACCTCTTCCAACACGGTCATTGGATATATGCTTGGTCACTGGATATGCTTGGACCTTGCCACAATTTCTAATAGTTACATATGGTATTCAAACCTCAGAATGTCAGACTTCCCATGCCCCTTAGAAACATTCTGGTCCAGTAGTTTTCAAACCATGTTCCCTTTGGATTCCAACTACTTGGAGAAGAGACATGAAGGTTGGGGGATCTCCAAAGCATCATTGCACTGTTCGATGCTAAAGTGCCATTAGTTGTAGTCGGCATCAATTTACTGTTGGCACTTCAGGAATATTAAAAGAATGAACACCACCCTTCTACGACCTGTCCTATTTTAAATGTGAACTATGATTCAAATACAAGGTAGCTTAAAATGAAGAAGATGTAATGGTTTCTGCTAAACAGTGGAAGTGTACACCACTGGAAAGACATTGTTCCTTTGCTCGGGTCCTCTGTTGGGCTCACAGATACCGTTTCATGTGACAGATTTCTGCTCCTACAAAGTTTGAAAACTGACCTAATCCACAGAGAAGGTTGTATAGTTAGTTCAGGCAATTTCACCAAGTTGTTGCCATAGCCCGAGCCCTGAGGACTGCCTTATACCGAGCCTTGGTGTTTACAGTAACAGGGATAGCCGAAGGTTACCAGCGGGCTCACGGCCAATGGCAGTGCTTTCTGTATTATCAGCGGGAGCGCCCGGCCAGGGAGGAGCTGGTGCTGGCCCCAAAGGGCAAGGCTGACAACGGTCCAACTGCTAATGTGAGGATTAGCTGTAGCTTTGGGTAATCTGTCTCCAGTTCAGGCTGGTTCCGGGAGAACCTCAAGGACTCATTGCACTTGGCTGCTTCTTGGCCTGCTGAAATTTTTCCTTTTCAAGTACATCTTCCTTTGGAAAAATTGGATGAGACATTATTTTTTGAAAGTTGATCATTTTTTAAAGCTGGCATAGCAATGTTTATAAATGTTAACACTTTAATAAAAATGTGATGGGAAGGAAGAAAACCTCTACCCACTTGTTCTGTCCCTTCTGTGAGTGATTTGGTGTCAGCTTGGCTATCTGGGAGCGCAGGCCCAACTCTGCTGGGCCTTGGGATATCTGTTGAGGTGCAGAAGGCAAAGATTCGGTCCCTCCAAGAAACTGAACCTTCTTCTCAGTGCTGGCCCCGGGCCAGGGCCAGATTTGGTGAGTTGGCTGCTTGGAAAATCCCACTCCTCCGTTTCCTTTTTGTGGCTGAGCAGAAAGTTTCCATTTAGAGAACTCTACGATGTTAATTTCACTTCGCTTAATGGGGGAAAAAGCCAGGCACCTGATCTTAAGTAAACCACTCTGCAAACATTAGCCATCCTCAGTAACATTTGGTGGTTCGGTTGAAATTTTACGGAGTGTGGTTTCCCTCTGTTCTGCACAGAGACTGTCTTGAGACCCAGAAGGGTATTACACGATATGGTGCTTGTCAGATGAGGGCCCAGCTTTGCCTCGCTCGGGTAGGTTTATCAGGGTGGTAATTGTCAGTGGATTCCGTAACTCCCTGATCAACTGAAGCATTCGTATGTAGTTGTTAAAGTGATGAGATCACCCAGAAAGCGCACTGTCAGGGAAGTAACGTTAGCAATGTGATGGCAACTTAATCATCATTTTCTCCCTTTGGGAGAGCAGAATGGGGGTCAACTTCAAGGCCTGTTTTTACTATTGAAGCGCAAAATTCACATTCTATCTCAGAGAAGATGGTTAGTTAGTGAGTTGTATTGAATTCAATCGAGACAACTCCATGACAACTTAAGCCAAAGTTTAAAAGGTTGGGTAGGGGTGCCTGGGTGGCTCAGTTGGTTAAGCGTCTGCCTTCGGCTCAGGTCATGATCTCAGGGTCCCAGGATCGAACTCCACATCAGGCTCCCTGCTCAGTGGGGAGACTGCTTCTCCCTCTCCCTGTGCTGCTCCCCCTGCTTGTGCTCTCTCACTTTCTCTGCCCAATAAATAAATAAAGTCGTTAAAAAAATACGTAAGAGGGTGGGTAAAAAGACAGCATCTCAGAGTAAGTAGTACAGAGCCTGAGGGAGAGGTAGAGGCAGAAAGAGGAGACGGTTAATCAACCACCATTTGCCAGGATGGCGTGTAATCATGCTTGACTTGGTGGAACAGGCTGTTTATACCTAATGTGTTCCCCAGTCCCCAAAGCAGGGACTCCTGTGGTGGTTTTAACTGCCGTATCTTTAGATCCTCATGCAGGGCTTGGCATGGGGTTGGGACACGTACATTGACAAAGTACAGAGGACTGAGCTCTGGAGGATGTCCCTGGGGGTTGGTGGTGACTAGCAGCCACAGGGGCTGGAGGAAAAGCCATGGGTTAGGAGTTTCCATAGTGGGTCAAGGGAAGGGACAGTTCTCACCAAATGGAGGAGCACGAAGATGAACATTTGGATTTGGCGAGAAGGTTCCAAGAGAAATGTTAGCACAATTTTAGAGGGTCTTATTCTGAGCTACAAACCACGGGTGTCCCTGACCCCTTTGTGGGTTGGAAAATAAACACCTTTCCAGCACCTTGCACAGTGTGATGCCATAGTCTGCATTTATTAGACTGCACGTTTTACCGAGTCGAACTGAGTGGTCTGGGAGAAAGAGGGGATAAACTCAAGCACCACCCAGAAGCATAACCTGGACTGAACATGGGAACAGGGGTGTGCAAACATAGGCTATCTAGATGGAGAAGCAGCTACTCTCAGAGCAGGGGTGGGGAGGCCCATAGACTTCATTGAGTCCTGTCCCCTCAATGAACCCATGAGGAAACAGAAACTCCATGAGGGGAAGTGACTTGTCCCAGGTCACGCACTGGGTGAGTTGCAGAATCAACACTGAAGTGGAGACCCCCTGATTCTGTTTTTTTTTTTTTTTTGAGAGAGAGAGAGAGAGAGAGAGAAAGAGGGCACAAGCAGAGGGGAGAGAGGCAGAGGGAGAGGAAGAATTTCAAGCAGGGGCTTGATCCCAGGACCCTGAGATCATGACCTGAGCCGATATCAAGAGTCAGCCGCTTAACTGACTGAGGCATTTGGACAACACCCCCATCCCCGGATTCTTAATCTAGAGTTTGTCCTCCTTTCCATCTCATGGTGACTTTGCAGTGGAGGTCACCTAGAGGAAGGTCAGGAGACAGAATTTAGTGACTTGGCCACAGTCACGCTAGTGAGCGACAGAAGCCAGGCTCTGTCTCATTTATAGCCTGTGGATCTAACTACAGGAGAGTGTGAAAGCAGGTTTGGTTGCAGGAGGAGGACAGGACCCCTTAAGAGGGATGCTCAGGAAAGGCTGTCCTCCAGAGGTTACATTTGAGCTGAAATCCCGGAGAATAATGGGAAGGAACTAGCCATGGACAAGCGGAACATAGTTTGGGCAGATCCAGTCACAACTGCAAAGGCTCTGAGGTTGATTCACCCCAAGGAATGTTGATGAGCTCTTTGTGTAAGCCCTTTTCGAGGGTCATTGTTTGACAGACCCACTGGACAGGTGTTACTTTGCTGGTATATCTAACTCAAGAGTGTGCACTAGAGGCTCCTGAAATGAAACCCCCTAAAACTTGTCTGTTGACCTGCTGGATTTTTTGGTGAGAGCAGGATGGATCATTGGCCTCCAATAGGGGGCCAGGAGCAGTAGGAAGGAAATTAGTTAGGAGTGGCCTTTTTAAGTGCCTATAGGACCAGGTTCCTGGGAAAATACCAGCAAATATTTCCCCTCCAAGACTTTTCATACACATCATGCTACAGCATTCCTAGAAGTCTTTTTCTCCCCTGTGTCCATCAGAGGCTCGTATTTAGAGGCACATGGATCAAAGGCAAGGAACCACTGCTGCTGGAAACCTAAAGCCATCCCTGTGTGGGCTCGGCCCCGGAATTTTCCTTCCTGCTCTGGAACCAACTGGCCTTGGACTCTACAAGTTGCACTTTTCCTCTTTATGTGGGCTACGCAGAACATGTCCATCCTTCTCCTTTCTGACCTGATTGTACTTTCATCGGCAGGGCTTACGAAGGCATTCACAAAATCCAAATTCTCTGCAGTATAGATCCTCAGGGTGTTCCTTGATAGCGATTCAGAGGAATGTGTGTCCTTGAAAGAGTGCCCATAAGTTGCTGTGCACATTGCCGAGGGAGACAAGATAATGGAGCCCAAACCTGGGCTTCTTAGTTCCCTTCCCTTTTTTTCATGGTGATGCTTTCCAAGGTCACGTTCTTTGATAGTGTTGGCCACACAAAACTGATGAACAAGAATTCTTCCTGTGGGGCACCTGGGTGGCTCAGTGGGTTAAGCCGCTGCCTTCGGCTCAGGTCATGATCTCAGGGTCCTGGGATCGAGTCCCGCATCTGGCTCTCTGCTCGGCGGGGAGCCTGCTTCTCTCTCTCTCTCTCTCTCTCTCTCTCTGCTTACTTGTGATCTCTCTCTGTCAAATAAATAAAATCTTTAAAAAAAAAAAAAAGAATTCTTCCTGAGATCAGTGGCCCCAGCAACACAGCAGAGAGTGTTTTACTAAAATGGGATCCTTAGATTTGTTTGGATCTGTCGCTTATTTCTGCCTGAAGTTCTGAGATGTGCTGGTGACAGTCAAGATTCATAGCAATCTGTTATCACAAGAGTTAGAAGAGAGGAATGTTCTATTATAAGGCATAGGTCCAAATTTAAAGGATTTCAGGATCCCAGGAGGACAAATAAAGTGAATGTGAATATATTGGGAACTCATGATCACATCATCATCTTCTATCCCCTTAAGAATGGTGTTTGGGCGGGACGGGTGGCGATTCCCTTTTTCCTCATTTACTACCAGCTCTCTAGCTATTCAAGGGATGACCATTCTTGGTGGTGGTGAAGTTAGGCTGCATGAAATACTACCTTCCTAAGGATCTTACTCCAAGCCAGAGGTGGTCACAAGGAATTGTTGCGCTTCCTGCAATACTCCGTAGACCGGGACTAAACCACAAGATGAAGTAATGTACATTTTTGCCTTTGAAAAGTGCCTTTGAAAAGTGCCTGGTGGGAAACCAGGATATGAACTATTGCTGAGTGAAATACAATGCCCCAGAATAAAAGGGAAGACACTGTACACTTCAAATCATTATGAAACTGACCATCTGGGTTCTATATTAAACCACAGATCTCAATTTGTTATGGCTTGAGGAATGACTTCACAATGAGCACTCCTTCCCCAGACCTTCCTCAGCCTCAGAAAAGCATTCTCTTCATAAATGTGGTTAGCAAAAAAAAAAAAAAAAAATTACCTTAAGTTCAGTCGTGTTAAAAAAAAAGTTCAAATCAATGATTCTTAATGAATGCACTGTGTTTGCTTATCTCTTTGCATCTGGCCTTACTCTACGGTCTTGCATTGTTAATTCCACTTCAGCTGTGGGAAATACACCGGTGTGTGGCCACTGGGCCATGAGATAAATCGGATGAGTGCCCAGGAGACAGTTGAAAAATCTCTCTGCCTGGATTCAGGAAACAAGACCCTGTACAACTTACTTTGGAAAACCCTTAGGCATCAAAATCCTGGCGTTTCCATGTTTTGAGACCACTCTGTAGTAGCCTGGTTTGGATAATCATTTAAAAGTATTTTACTTAATTAGAGCAGGATTTGCTCAGGCAGAAAATCACATTTATATGTTGACTTGGCTTTAACACCTCATGGCGACTCCTAGTCTCTAATCGGAAAAGGCAGCTTGGTGACTGGCTCGGTGCTGGTTGGGGTTCTGCCCACTGTCGGCTTTGCAAGGGCCTAACCCCAAACCTGGGATTCCAGTGGGGTTCTTTTGTGGGCCTGGCTTGGAGCCATTTCCATGATTTCTAATTTAGGAAAGCAGGGGAACCAACAGACGCATGTATAACTCAGCTACTTTGATAGGCCTCTCAAGACCTCTCCTAAATTCTCCTTTAAAAAAAACTTTTTTTTTGGATACATAATTTACATACCATATAACTCACCCATTGAAAGGGTACAATTCGATAGTTTTGGATGTATTCACAAAGTTGTGCATCCAAAACCATGGTCAGTTTTAGAATTTTTTTAAAAAAATGAAACATAGTTGATACACAATATTTCATTAGTTTCAGGTGTTTGGGACAGTGATTTGACAAACCTGCATATTATGGACATTTCACGTAAATGGAATAATACAATATGCAGTCCTTTGTGACAAGTTTCTTGGTTCATCTCTGTTGTAGCATCAGCCAGTACCTTATTTCATTTTATTGCTAAATAATAATCCATTGTATGGATGCACACATATTATTTAATCTCTCCATCAGTCAATGGACATTTGGGTTGTTTCAGCTTTTTGACTGTTGTGAAAAAAATTGTGCTATGAACATTTGTGTACAACTCTGTGTGGACACATGCCTTCATTTCTCTTGGGTATCTACCTTGAAATGGAATTGCTGGGTCATATGGTAACCCTGTGTTTAATCATTGCAGAATTGCCAGGCTGTTTTCCAAAGTGGCTGCACAATTTTATGTTTCCACCAGCAATGGCTCAGGATTTCAGGTTCTCAACATCCTTGCCAACACTTGTTATCATTGGTCTTTTTCATCATAGCCATTCTAGTGGGTGTGAAGTGATTTGGGCTTGCATTTCCTGATGACTAATTATATTGATCATCTTTTCATCTGCTTATTGGTCATTTTATATTTTCCTTAGAGAAGTATGTATTCAGAATCTTTGTTTTTAATTGGATTATTTGCCTTTATAGTAGTGAGTTGTAATAGTTCTTTATAAATTCTAGATATGAGTCTTTTATCAGTTGTAGAATTTGCAAAACGTTTTTTCCATTCTGTGATCTGTCTTTTCACTTTCTTGATGGCATTCTTTAAAGTGCAAAAATGTTTAATTTTGATGATGTATGGTTTATCTATTTTTTTCCTTTTGTTGTTTGTGGTTTTGGTGTCATATCCAAGAAGCCATTGCCTACCCAAGACTACAAAAGATTTACAGCCATGTTTTCTTCTAAAGGTTTTATTTTTTTTAACTCTTCCATTTATGTCTTTGATCCATTTTGAGTTAATTTTTGTATATGGTGTGAGGTAGGAGTCCAAGTTCATTCTTTTGTATATGGCTATTGAGGTGACCCAGAACTATTTCCTGGGAAGGCTAGTGTTGGCAGGTCACAACACCACCCTGCAGCAGCCTCAGTCTAGTGACTTCCAGCAGAGGAGATGTGGAATCGAGGTGAGCTGGCTTTGGTGGTGGCAGCCCAATAACCACGTTCCAAGTCTTTACCTGACATTACCTCTTCCACGTCAACTATGTTTACTGGGATCCAGTTACAGAAACTTATGGAATTCCTTAGCCAGAATATTTCACTGTTGCAGAGGTAGGTGGTGGAGAGTTAATGGGTCACATTAAGGGTAAAGTGGAAGACACAGTGTGTAGGAAGAACAGCAATGGGTATGCCACAGCTCTGCCTATTGCCCCAGAATTTTGCCGCCTTGGTTTGGCTGCTAAACTTGGAGTTACTACAGGAGATTTGAGAAAGTGACAAAACAAGGCTGGCTACATTCAGTTTTTCTTTAATAATTCCCTGGTACTGCCAGACAGCATAGTAAAGCACGAAAAAGAAAAAAAAGATAAGACAATTAAGAAGAAAAAACCCTGCCATTTTGCACAAGTATGATTGTACAGATAGAAAATCCACGAGAGTCTTCAAATGAATGTTTTGAATTCATAAAAGTTAAGCAAAGTTGTTGGATATAAAGTTAGCACAAAAATAAATTCCATTTCTACATATAAATGATAAAGTTTGAAAAAGATGCCATTTGGCAGGCATCAGAAAACACTAAATGCTTAGGAAAAGTAACAAAAGCTATGCAAGACCTCGCTGAAGTTTGTAAGATTTTATGGAGAAACATTAAGATGACCTATGTATGTGGAGAAAGACTACATACGTGGATTAGAGAACTTGATATAAAGTTGGTACTTCTCTTGCAAGCAAAATCCCATTTATTTTTGTGGGACTTGTTAAGCTGCGTTTTCAACTTACAGAGGAGTGGAAAGAGCCAAGAAAACAGAATTTGAGAAGTATATACAGGAATACATGGATTTTGACATTCTCCAGAGAGGGGATGGCACATCAGTGGTGAATGGATAGACTTTTCAGTAAAGGTAGTAGGATCATTGGATATCCATATGGGAAAAAAAAGTTTCCCAGATTACTACCTTATCATACAAACAAGAAAATCACTTCTAAATTTATTAAAAACCTAGAGGTGCAAAGAAAATCTGAAAAGTCTTTTGAAGATCCTATAGGAGAGTGTCTCCGTGACCTCAAGGCAGAAAACCACTTATTCAACAAGCCATTTAGAAAGTGCTAACTGTAGAAGAAAGTTTTTTTTTTCTTCCAAGATTTTATTTAAATTCAAGTTAGTTCACATAGAGTGTAGTATTAGTTTCAGGGCATAAAGGAAAGGTTTTATATTCAGCTTCACTGAAGGGAAGTAACTTTGTTCATCAACAGATCCCATAAGGATAATAAGACAAGTCACGAACTGGAAGAAGATATATGCAAAAACTTCACACAGTGATGAATATCCAGAACACATAGAGAGCAGCATGGGGTGGGGGGCAAAATAAAATGGCCAATAAACAAAAATATTGTTCACCCTCGTTAGTAATCAGAAATACAAATTAAAACCACACTGAGCACTGGGCATTATATGAAACTCATAAAGTATTGAATACTGAAACTAATGATGTACTGTAAGTTGGCTAATCAAATTTAAAATTTTTTTTTAAGATTTTGTTTATTTATTTGACAGACAAAGATCACAAATAGGCAGAGAGGCAGGCAGAGAGAGGAGGAAGCAGGCTCCCTGAGGAGCAGAGAGCCTGATCCGGGGCTCGATCCCAGGACCCTGGGATCATTACCTGAGCCGAAAGCAGAGGCTTTAACCCACTGAGCCACCCAGGCGTCCCTCGAATTTAAATTTAAAAAAAACCCACTGAGATACCATTTCACCATAAAAAAAATCAGCAAAAATAAAAATGTCTCATACCCCCCAGACTCACTACTGTGAGAATGGTCTTACTTGGTTCTGTGGGAGTATAAGGCAGTAGAAGTGGGGTGGGAACTGTTTTGACATTATCTAATAGAATTCAAATTATGCAACCCCCAGTGTCCCAGCAATGGTGCTTCTAACTAGAGATCTTAGATAGTGCACCATGAGATGTACAATGAGACAATTCATAGCAGCATCGTTTGTAATAGCAAAAACTGGCAATGTTTATCAACAGGACCATGGACAACTTGTGGTATATTCATCCAATGGTGTGCTAGACAGGAGTGAAATGAGCCAGCTTCAGAACCCATGAGGCTGATTTGCACAATATTGGCTGAGAGAGGAAAATCACAAAAGGATATATAAAGTGGGATTCCATTTCCATATGGGAAAACGCACCTGTAATAGATGATACAGGTGCAAATCCCTGCTTGCATGCTCTGTCTCTCTGTTTCCTTAAAATAAATAAAATCCTTTAAAAAATCAATTGATGGGGTGCATGGGTGGCTCAGTGGGTTAAAGCCTCTGCCTTCGGCTCAGGTCATGATCTCAGGGTCCTGGGATTGAGCCCTGAATCGGGCTCTCTGCTCAGCAGGGAGCCTGCTTTCCTATCTTTCTGCCTGCCTTTCTGCCTACTTGTGATCTCTTTGTCAAATAAATAAATAAAATCTTAAAAAAATCAATTGATAATAAATATGAGAGTTTATTTCTGAACTCTCAGTTCTGTTCCATTTATCTATATGTCCACTTCTTTTTTAAAGATTGATTTATTTATTTTGAGAGAGAGAGAGAAAGAATGAGTGGGGGGGGGGGTGAGAGGGAGAGAAAATCCCAAGCAGACTCCGTGCTGAGCACAGAACCTGACACAGAGCATGATCTCATGACCCTTAGATGATGACCTGAGCTGAAACCAAGAGTTGGGTGCTTAACTGACTCTGCCACTCAGGTTCCCCTATATGTCCATTATCACCAATATCACACTGTTTGGGTTAGTGTTTTGAAACAGGGAAATGTAAGTCCTCCAAATTTGTTCTTCTTTCTCATGACTGTTTTGGAAATTCTGAGTCTCTTCTCTTTCTGTGTGAATTTTAGGATCAGCTTGTCTATTTATGCAGAGAAATCTAGGATTTTAATAGATACTGCATTGAATCTGTTGATCATTTTGGAGAGTATTGTCATCCTAACGATATCAAGTCTCCTCATTCATGAACATGGGATGCCTTCTCATTTATTTTGGTCCTCATAATTTCTTTCTACAATGTATTTTAATTTTCAGAGTATATAATTTGTACTTCTTTTATTCAATTTACTCCTATGTGTTTTATTTTTAGTGATGCTATTATAAAAGGAATGGTTTACTTAATTTCATTCTCAGTGTGTTCATTGCTACTGTAGAGAAACATGATTTATTTTTGTATATTGATCTTGCATCCTGCAACCTACCCTAACTTTTTTGTTTATCCTACTAGATTTTTAGTGTATTCCATAGGATTTTCTAGGTACAAGATTGTGTTATCTGCAGATATAGTTTTACTTCTTCCCTTCAAATCAGGATGTACTTTATTTCACTGCTTTGCCTAGTTGCTCTGCCTAAAACTTCCAGTACAATGTTGAATAAAAGTGGATAGAATAGACATTCCTGTCTTGTCCTGATCTTATGGAGAAAGCATTCAGTCTTTCATCATTAAGTATGAAGTTAACTGAAGATTTTTCTTAGGTGCTTGCTCTTTATCAGGTGGAGGAAATTTGTTTTTTTGATTTTGTTTGTTTGTTTGTTTTTCCCCATGGATCACCAGGGTGGATTTAGGAAGTCCTGCTATTTTGGAAGTTGCAGCCTTCTTTCTTAAAGCCTGCTCCATTTTCTCCCTCTGAGGGATTCATGATTTTGGAAAGACTGCAAACTTCCCAGTTAGAGGAAGTCTGCCCACATGCTGTATATATATATATATATATATAAATATATATAAATAATAAACCTCTATGTTGGATGGCAAAATTAGCACTTTAGATTTTTCATTCCCTATGGACCAGACTTCTTAAATTATTAGGCCAAAGGTGACTAATAAATTTCATCTCCTGTGCCAATTTTGATGTTTTGGTATTAATTTCCTGAAGCACTGCGTTGGGAAGGAATCTAAGGCTATGTACACTCTCACTGTTATTAATTAGTGATGTCTGCCCCTGATCTGGTTGTAGGGAAATGTGAAAATAAATACCATCCCTGAAGTAGGTTTTGCCTGTGACTTAGTCAATTCCAGTGTCTCTTTTTTAGTCTTTGCTTTCCTTGCTACTTCTGCAGGATTTGGTCTCATAGCCTCATACTCCTTTATACAACCTTCTCTTCCTTAGAGCTATGTTACAAAACAGTATTCCAGGGCTCCTGTAAACTTTTTGGCCTTCCCTCCCCTGACTCTCTCCCTCAACATGTCCCTCCAGCTTTCTAAACTGAGCCTTTGATTCTGTGTACTCTCTGCTTGAGATATTTTGTCTCTCTTCCACATTTCAACTTGCTAAAAAGTTCTCCATCTTCTAGGGCCATCTCCCATGTCTTCCCCTGGTTTCCCCCATCCCTGAGAGATTGTTCTGCCTTTACACCATCAAAGCATAGGGTGTTTGGGTACCATACCTAGGACTGTTTTCTTCTCTGGACTTTCCTATGTTCCTGTCCTGAACTGAGAAGTAAAATTTCTTAAGGTCAGGCAGGGACTCCCTATGCTCAGCATTTGACCCCTTTTCTTTACTATGGTTGATACTCAATACACGTTTGGTTCTTTTCAACATTTTTCTTGCCATCCTTTGGAATAATTGATTATTTTTAAGATTCCATTTTATTCATATTAGAGGCTCATTGGTAATACTCTTTATTTTGTGTTTTTCCTTAGTGATTGCACTAGACTGTATACTTTATAACTATGTTATAAATTTATTACTATTTTTGTGTTGCTTCATAACAAAATTAACTACACATGTGGTAACTAAACCAACAAATATTTATCTCAGTTTATGTGAGTTAGAAATTTAGGCATGACTTAGCTGGCTCCTCTGGCTCAAGGTCTCTCATGAGATTACAGTCAAGCTGAGGCTAATCAATAATATATTTCTGCACTAATAACTGATCTGAAAATAGCTTGACTTACAGCAATGAATTTTCTAATTTTCTAGGGTTATTCCTTAATTTTACCTCATTTGAAAATTTTGAGTGCTTGCTTCAGCAGCACATATACTAAAAATTTTGTTTGTTTCTGAAAGACTTTTCCCCCCAGGGAATGGAATTATGGGATGTTAGCTTTTTCTTTCAGTACTTCAAAGATGTCACTTCATTGTTACTGCTGTTGTTGTTTGTTTCTTTTGTTTGCATAGCTCCTGATGGGAAGTCTGCTGTCATTCTTATTGTTGTTTTGAACAAACTTTTTCTAACTTTCTTATGATTTGACATGGTGTGGTTTTCCTCTTTTTTCCTACCTAGGGGTCGTTGAAATTTTTAGATTTATACGTTTATTGTTTTCATAAAAATTTCAAAACTTTTGGTCCTTGTTTCTTCAAATCTTCTGGTATGTCCTTAGATGCCCCCCTGGTATTTTCCCACAGCTAACTGATGCATTGTTCTCTTCGCACCACAATTTTTTCTCTGTTTGTTTCATTGTGGATAGTTTCTATTGCTATGTCTTCAAATTCATTCATCTTTTCTTGTGCAATGTCCAGTACATGAGTAATCCCAACCCATGTAGTTTTCATTTTACATATTATACTTTTCAACTCTAGATATTTAATTTGGGTCTCTTTTATATCCTCCATGTTTATATTTAACATGCTCATTCTTTTCTCCTGTCTTCTTATCAAATGAACTATATTTATAATGGCTCTTTTAATATCCTTATATGCTAATTATATGATTTGTGTAATCTCTGAATCTGTTTCTGTTTTTTTTTTTTTTTATTTTTTTAATAAACATAGAATGTATTTTTACCCCCAGGGGTACAGGTCTGTGAATCGCCAGGTTTACACACTTCACAGCAATCACCATAGCACATACCCTCCCCAATGTCCATAAGCCCACCCCCATCTCCCGACCCCCCTCCCTCCAGCAACCCTCAGTTTGTTTTGTGAGATTAAGAGTCACTTATGGTTTGTCTCCCTCCCGATCCCATCTTGTTTCACTTATTCTTCTCCTACCCCACTAACCCCCCATGTTGCATCTCCACTTCCTCATATCAGGGAGATCATGTGATAGTTGTCTTTCTCTGTTTGACTTATTTCACTAAGCATGATACCCTCTAGTTCCATCCACGTTGTTGCAAATGGCAAGATTTCATGTCTTTTGATGGTTGCATAGTATTCCATTGTGTATATATACCACATCTTCTTTATCCATTCATCTGTTGATGGACATCTAGGTTCTTTCCATAGTTTGGCTATTGTAGACATTGCTGCTATAAACATTCGGGTGCATGTGCCCCTTTGGATCCCTATGTTTGTTTCTTTAGGGTAAATACTCAGTAGTGCAATTGCTGGGTAATAGGGTAGTTCTATTTTCAACTTTTTGAGGAACCTCCATGCTGTTCTCCAGAGTGGTTGCACCAGCTTGCATTCCCACCAGCAGTGTAGGAGGGTTCCCCTTTCTTCACATCCTCACCAGCATCTGTCATTTCCTGACCTGTTAATTTTAGCCATTCTGACTGGTGTGAGGTGGTATCTCATTGTGGTTTTGATTTGTATTTCCCTGATGCCGAGTGATGTGGAGCACTTTTTCATGTGTCTGTTGGCCATCTGGATGTCTTCTTTGCAGAAATGTCTGTTCATGTCCTCTGCCCATTTCTTGACTGGATTATTTGTTCTTTGGGTGTTGAGTTTGCTAAGTTCTTTATAGATTTTGGACACTAGCCCTTTATCTGATATGTCGTTTGCAAATATCTTCTCCCATTCTGTCAGTTGTCTTTTGGTTTTGTTAACTTTTTCCTTTGCTGTGCAAAGGCTTTTGATCTTGATGAAATCCCAATAGTTCATTTTTGCCCTTGCTTCTGTTGCCTTTGGCGATGTTCCTAGGAAGAAGTTGCTGCAGCTGAGGTCGAAGAGGTTGCTGCCTGTGTTCTCCTCAAGGATTTTGATGGATTCCTTTCTCACATTGAGGTCCTTCATCCATTTTGAGTCTATTTTTGTGTGTGGTGTGAGGAAATAGTCCAATTTCACTTTTCTGCATGTGGCTGTCCAATTTTCCCAACACCATTTATTGAAGAGGCTGTCTTTTTTCCATTGGATATTCTTTCTTGCTTTGTCGAAGATTAATTGACCATAGAGTTGAGGGTCTATTTCTGGGCTGTCTATTCTGTTCCCTTGATCTATGTGTCTGTTTTTGTGCCAGTACCATACTGTCTTGATGATGACAGCTTTGTAATAGAGTTTGAAGTCCGGAATTGTGATGCCACCAACTTTGGCTTTCTTTTTCAATTTTCCTGTGGCTATTCGAGGTCTTTTCTGGTTCCATATAAATTTTAGGATTATTTGTTGCATTTCTTTGAAAAAAATGGGTGGGATTTTGATAGGGATTGCATTAAATGTGTAGATTGCTTTAGGTAGAATAGACATTTTCACAATATTTGTTCTTCCAATCCAGGAGCATGGAACATTTTTCCATTTCTTTGCATCTTCCTCAATTTCTTTCATGAGTACTTTATAGTTTTCTGAGTATAGATTCTTTGCCTCTTTGGTTAGGTTTATTCCTAGGTATCTTATAGTTTTGGGTGTAATTGTAAATGGGATTGACTCCTTAATTTCTCTTTCTTCTGTCTTGTTGTTGGTGTAGAGAAATGCAACTGATTTTTGTGCATTGATTTTATATCCTGACACTTTACTGAATTCCTGTACAAGTTCTAGCAGTTTTGGAGTGGAAGCTTTTGGGTTTTCCACATATAGTATCATATCATCTGCAAAGAGTGATAGTTTGACTTCTTCTTTGCCGATTTGGATGCCTTTAATTTCTTTTTGTTGTCTGATTGCTGAGGCTAGGACTTCTAGTACTATGTTGAATAGCAGTGGTGATAACGTACATCCCTGTTGTGTTCCTGACCTTAGTAGAAAAGCTTTTAGTTTTTCTCCATTGAGAATGATATTTGCAGTGGGTTTTTCATAGATGGCTTTGATAATATTGAGGTATGTGCCCTCTATCCCTACACTTTGAAGAGTTTTGATAAGGAAGGGATGCTGTACTTTGTCAAATGCTTTTTCAGCATCTATTGAGAGTATCATATGGTTCTTGTTCTTTCTTTTATTAATGTATTGTATCACATTGAAGGATTTGCTGATGTTGAACCAACCTTGCAGCCCTGGAATAAATCCCACTTGGTCGTGGTGAATAATCTTTTTAATGTACTGTTGGATCCTATTGGCCAGTATTTTGGTGAGAATTTTTGCATCTGTGTTCATCAAGGATATTGGTCTGTAATTCTCTTTTTTGGTGGGATCCTTGTCTGGTTTTGGGATCAAGGTGATGCTGGCCTCATAGAATGAGTTTGGAAGTTTTCCTTCCATTTCTATTTTTTGGAACAGTTTCAGGAGAATGGGAATTAATTCTTCTTTAAATGTTTGGTAGAATTCCCCTGGGAAGCCGTCTGGTCCTGGACTTTGGTTTGTTTGGAGATTTTTGATGACTGTTTCAATCTCCTTACTGGTTATGGGTCTGTTCAGGTTTTCTATTTCTTCCTGATTCAGTTGTGGTAGTTTATATGTCTCTAGGAATGCATCCATTTCTTCCAGATTGTCAAATTTGTTGGCGTAGAGTTGCTCATAGTATGTTCTTATAATTGTTTGTATTTCTTTGGTGTTGGTTGTGATCTCTCCTCTTTCATTCATGATTTTATTTATTTGGATCCTTTCTCTTTTCTTTTTGATAAGTCTGGCCAGGGGTTTATCAATCTTATTAATTCTTTCAAAGAACCAGCTCCTAGTTTCGTTGATTTTTTTCTTTCTTTTTTTTTTTTTTTTGTTTCTATTTCATTGATTTCTGCTCTGATCTTTATGATTTCTCTTCTCCTGCTGGGTTTACGCTTTCTTTGTTGTTCTTTCTCCAGCTCCTATAGGTGTAGGGTTAGGTTGTGTATTTGAGACCTTTCTTGTTTCTTGAGAAAGGCTTGCACCACTATATATTTTCCTCTCAGGACTGCCTTTGTTGTGTCCCACAGCTTTTGAACTGTTGTGTTTTCATTATCATTTGTTTCCATGAATTTTTTCTTTCTTTTTTTTTTTATTTTAATAAACATATAATGTATTTTTATCCCCAGGGGTACAGGTCTGTGAATCGCCAGGTTTACACATTTCACAGCATTCATCATAGCACATACCCTCCCCAATGTCCATTTTCCCACCACCCTCTCCCGTCCCCCCTCCCCCAAGCAACCCTCAGTCTGTTTTTTGAGATTGAGTCTTTTATGGTTTGTCTCCCTCCCAATCCCATCTTTTCATTTTTTCTTTTCCTACCTCCTCCGAACCCCCCCGCATTGCATCTCCACTTCCTCATATCAAAGAGATCATATGATAGTTGTTTTTCTCCGATTGACTTATTTCGCTAAGCATGATACCCTCTAGTTCCATCCACGTCGTCGCAAATGGCAAGATTTCATGTCTTTTGATGGCTGCATAGTATTCCATTGAGTATATATACCACATCTTCTTTATCCATTCATCTGTTGATGGACATCTAGGCTCTTTCCACAGTTTGGCTATTGTGGATATTGCTGCTATAAACATTCAGGTGCACGTGCCCCTTCAGAGCACCACGTTTGTATCTTTAGGATATATACCCAGGAGTGCAATTGCTGGGTCATAGGGTAGCTCTATTTTCAGTTTTTTGAGGAACCTCCACACCGTTTTCCAGAGTGGTTGCACCAGCTTGCATTCCCACCAGCAGTGTAGGAGGGTTCCCCTCTCTCCGCATCCTCGCCAGCATCTGTCATTTCTTGACTTGTTAATTTTAGCCATTCTGACTGGTGTGAGGTGGTATCTCATTGTGGTTTTGATTTGTATTTCCCTGATGCCGAGTGATGTGGAGCATTTTTTCATGTGTCTGTTGGCCATCTGGATGTCTTCTTTGTAGAAATGTCTGTTCATGTCCTCTGCCCATTTCTTGACTAGATTATTTGTTCTTTGGGTATTGAGTTTGATAAGCTCTTTATAGATTTTGGATAGTAGCCCTTTATCTGATATGTCGTTTGCAAATATCTTCTCCCATTCTGTCAGTTGTCTTTTGGTTTTGTTAACTTATTCCTTTGCTGTGCAAAGGCTTTTGATCTTGATGAAATCCCAATAGTTCATTTTTGCCCTTGCTTCTGTTGCCTTTGGCGATGTTCCTAGGAAGATGTTGCTGCGGGTGAGGTCAAAGAGGTTGCTGCCTGCATTCTCCTCAAGGATTTTGATAGATTCCTTTCTCACATTGAGGTCCTTCATCCATTTTGAGTCTGTTTTCGTGTGTGGTGTAAGGAAATAGTCCAATTTCACTTTTCTGCATGTGGCTGTCCAATTTTCCCAGCACCATTTGTTGAAGAGACTCTCTTTTTTCCATTGGATATTCTTTCCTGCTTTGTTGAAGATCAGTTGACCATAGAGTTGAGGGTCTATTTCTGGGCTCTCTATTCTGTTCCATTGATCTATATGTCTGTTTTTGTGCCAGTTCCATACTGTCTTGATGATGACAGCTTTGTAATAGAGCTTGAAGTCTGGAATTGTGATGCCACTGACTTTGGCTTTCTTTTTCAATATTCCTGTGGCTATTCGAGGTCTTTTCTGGTTCCATATAAATTTTAGGATTATTTGTTCTATTTCTTTGAAAAAAATAGATGGGATTTTGATAGGGATTGCATTAAACGTGTAGATTGCTTTAGGTAGAATAGACATTTTCACAATATTTGTTCTTCCAATCCATGAGCATGGAATATTTTTCCATTTCTTTATGTCTTCCTCAATTTCTTTCATGAGTACTTTATAGTTTTCTGAGTACAGGTTCTTTGCCTCTTTGGTTAGATTTATTCCTAGGTATCTTATAGTTTTGGGTGTGATTGTAAATGGGACTGACTCCTCAATTTCTCTTTCTTCTGTCTTGTTGTTAGTGTAAAGAAATGCAACTGATTTCTGTGCATTGACTTTATATCCTGACACTTTACTGAATTCCTGTACAAGTTCTAGCAGTTTTGGAGTGGAGCCTTTTGGGTTTTCCACATATAGTATCATAACATCTGCAAAGAGTGATAGTTTGACTTCTTCTTTGCCGATTTGGATGCCTTTAATTTCTTTTTGTTGTCTGATTGCTGAGGCTAGGACTTTTAGTACTATGTTGAACAGCAGTGGTGATAACGGACATCCCTGCCGTGTTCCTGACGTTAGCGGAAAAGATTTCAGTTTTTCTCCATTGAGAATGATATTTGCAGTGGGTTTTTCATAGATGGCTTTGATAATATTGAGGTATGTGCCTTCTATCCTTAAACTTTGAAGATTTTTAATCAGGAAGGGATGCTACACTTTGTCAAATGCTTTTTCAGCATCTATTGAGAGTATCATATGGTTCTTACTCTTTCTTTTATTAATGTATTGTATCACATTGATGGATTTGCGAATGTTGAACCAACCTTGCAGCCCTGGAATAAATCCCACTTGGTCGTGGTGAATAATCCTTTTAATGTACTGTTGGACCCTATTGGCCAATATTTTGGTGAGAATTTTCGCAGCTGTGTTCATCAAGGATATTGGTCTGTAATTCTCTTTTTTGATGGGATCCTTGTCTGGTTTTGGGATCAAGGTGATGCTGGCCTCATAGAATGAGTTTGGAAGTTTTCCTTCCATTTCTATTTTTTGGAACAGTTTCAGGAGAATAGGAATTAATTCTTCTTTAAATGTTTGGTAGAATTCCCCTGGGAAGCCGTCTGGTCCTGGACTTTGGTTTGGAGATTTTTGATGACTGTTTCAATCTCCTTACTGGTTATGGGTCTGTTCAGGTTATCTGTTTCTTCCTGGTTCAGTTGTGGTAGTTTATATGTCTCTAGAAATGCATCCATTTCTTCCAGATTGTCAAATTTGTTGGCGTAGAGTTGCTCGTAATAAGTTCTTATAATTGTTTGTATTTCTTTGGTGTTGGTTGTGATCTCTCCTCTTTCATTCATGATTTTATGTATTTGGATCCTTTCTCTTTTCTTTTTGATAAGTCTGGCCAGGGGTTTGTCAATCTTATTAATTCTTTCAAAGAACCAGCTCCTAGTTTTGTTGATTTGTTCTATTGTTTTTTTAGTTTCTATTTCATTGATTTCTGCTCTGATCTTTATGATTTCTCTTCTCCTGCTGGGTTTAGGCTTTCTTTGTTGTTCTCTCTCCAGCTCCTTTAGGTGTAGGGTTAGATTGTGTATTGGAGACCTTTCTTGTTTCTTGAGAAAGGCTTGCACCGCTATATATTTTCCTCTCAGGACTGCCTTTGTTGTGTCCCACAGATTTTGAACTGTTGTGTTTTCATTATCATTTGTTTCCATGATTTTTTTCAATTCTTCTTTAATTTCCTGGTTGACCCATTCATTTTTTAGAAGGATGCTGTTTAGTCTCCATGTATTTGCGTTCTTTCCAAATTTCCTCTTGTGATTGAGTTCTAGCTTCAGAGCATTGTGGTCTGAAAATATGCAGGGAATGATCTCAATCTTTTGGTACCGATTGAGACCTGATTTATGACCCAGGATGTGGTCTATTCTGGAGAATGTTCCATGTGCACTAGAGAAGAATGTATATTCTGTTCCTTTGGGATGGAATGTTCTGAATATATCTGTGATGTCCATCTGGTCCACTGTGTCATTTAAGGCCTTTATTTCCTTGTTGATCTTTTGCTTGGATGATCTGTCCATTTCAGTGAGGGGAGTGTTAAAGTCCCCTGCTATTATTGTATTACTGTCGATGTATTTCTTTGATTTTGTTATTAATTGGTTTATATAGTTGGCTGCTCCCACGTTAGGGGCATAGATATTTAAGATTGTTAGTTCTTCTTGTTGGACAGACCCTTTGAGTATGATATAGTGTCCTTCCTCATCTCTTATTATAGTCTTTGGCTTAAAATCTAATTGATCTGATATAAGGATTGCCACCCCAGCTTTCTTCTGCTGTCCATTAGCATGGTACATTGTTTTCCACCCCCTCACTTTAAATCTGGATGTGTCTTTGGGTCTAAAATGAGTTTCTTGTAGGAACATATTGATGGGTTTTGTTTTTTTATACATTCTGATACCCTGTGTCTTTTGATTGGGGCATTTAGCCCATTAACATTCAGGGTAACTATTGAGAGATATGAATTTAGTGCCATTGTATTGCCTGTAAGGTGACTGTTACTGTATAATGTCTCTGTTTCTTTCTGATCTACTACTTTTAGGGTCTCTCTTTGCTTAGAGGACCCCTTTCAATATTTCCTTTAGAGCTGGTTTGGTGTTTGCAAATTCTTTCAGTTTTTGTTTGTCCTGGAAGCTCTTTATCTCTCCTTCTATTTTCAATGATAGCCTAGCCGGATATAGTATTCTTTGCTGCATGTTTTTCTCATTTAGTGCTCTGAATATCTCGTGCCAGTTCTTTCTGGCCTGCCAGGTCTCTGTGAATAAGTCTGCTGCCAATCTAATATTTTTACCCTTGTATGTTACAGACTTCTTTTCCCGGGCTGCTTTCAGGATTTTCTCTTTGTCACTAAGACTTGTAAATTTTACTATTAGGTGACGGGGTGTGGACCTATTCTTGTTGATTTTGAGAGGGGTTCTCTGCACCTCCTGGATTTTGATGCTTGTTCCCTTTGCCATATTAGGGAAATTCTCTACAATAAATCTCTCCAATATACCTTTTGCTCCCCTCTTTCTTCTTCTTCTGGAATCCCAATTATTCTAATGTTGTGTTGTCTTATGGTGTCGCTTATCTCTCGAATTCTCCCCACGTTGTCCAGTAGCTGTTTGTCTCTCTTTTGCTCAGCTTCTTTATTCTCTGTCATTTGGTCTTCTATATCAGTAATTCTTTCTTCTGCCTCATTTATCCTAGCAGTAAGAGCCTCCATTTTTTATTGCACCTCATTAATAGCTTTTTTTTGGTAAAGATTTTTATTTATTTATTTGACAGACAGAGATCACAAGTAGGCAGAGATACAGGCAGAGAGAGGAGGAAGCAGGCTCCTTGCTGAGCAGAGAGCCCGATGTGGGGCTCGATCCCAGGACCCTGGGATCATGACCCGAGCCGAAGGCAGAGGCCTTAACCCACTGAGCCACTCAGGTGCCCCATTAATAGCTTTTTTGATTTCAACTTGGTTATATTTTAGTTCTTTTATTTCTCCAGTAAGGGCTTTTATCTCTCCAGGGAGGGTTTCTCTAATATCTTCCATGCCTTTTTCGAGCCCGGCTAGAACCTTGAGAATTGTCATTCTGAACTCTAGATCTGACATATTACCAATGTCTGTATTGATTAGGTCCCTAGCCTTTGGTACTGCCTCTTGTTCTTTTTTTTGTGGTGAGTTTTTTTGCCTTGTCATTTTGTCCAGATAAGAGTATATGAAGGAGCAAATAAAATACTAAAAGGGTGGCAAAGACCCCAGGAAAATGCGCTTTAACCAAATCAGAAGAGACCCCAAATTGTGGGGGGGAGAAATGGGATAAAAAGAAGTTCAGAGGAAAAAAAATTAAAAAAAGAAAACACATAAAAAATATAAAAAAGAAAAAATATATATATATCAGATAAACTAGTTAAAAAACGTTAAAAAAGAAAAGGGTAAAAGTCAAAAAAATGTAGCAAAGGAAAAAAATTAAATTAACCGCAAGACGTAAGAATCATGAGGAGAAAGCCATGAGTTCCGTGCTTTGCTTTCTCCTCCTCTAGAATTCTGCTGCTCTCCTTGGTAGGTGAACTTGGTCTTGGCTGGATTTCTTGTTGATCTTCTGGGGGAGGGGCCTGTTGTAGGGATTCTCAAGTGTCTTTGCCTGAGGCGGAATTGCGCCGCCCTTACCAGGGCCCAGGCTAAGTAATCCGCTTGTGTTCGCTTTCAGGAGCTTTTGTCCTCTGAACGCTTTCCGTTGAGTTCCGGAGGACAGGAATGAAAATGGCGGCCTCCCAGTCTCCGGCCTGGAGGAGCCTAGAGCTCCGGGCCCCTCTCCTTAGTGTGCCCTCAGAGAAAAGAGCCCAATCACTCCCATCTCCCTGGCCTCTGGCCGCGCTCCGAGCTCACCCAGCCTGCAACCGGTTCAAGGTAACCCTGAGCTGAGAGCTCACTCCTCGGCTCTGTCTCTGTAGCTGGCTTCCCCGGTCTAATACCTGCGAGCTCTGCGACACTCAGACACCCCCGATCCTTCTGTGACCCCGCGGGACCTGGGGCCACGCTGACCCCACGTGGGCTTCACCCCGGTTTAGCCTCTGGAGCGATGTCCCTCCGTGGAGCGGACTTTTAAAAGTCCTGATTTAGTGCTCCGTTGCTCTGCTGCTTGCCTGGAGCCGGCCCCTCCCCCCGCAGTCTATCTTCCTGTTGCTTTGGATTCACTTCTCCACCAGCCCTACCTTTCAGAAAGTGGTCGATTTTCTGTTTCTAGAATTGCTGTTCTTCTTCTCTTCGATCTCCCATTGGATTTGTAGGTGTTTGCAATGGTTTGATAAGCTATCTAGCTCATCTCCAGCTACCTGATGTTGTCTCAGCCTGCTACTTCTCCACCATCTTGACTCCCCTATTTCCTTTTTTCTTCTCTTTTAAGAGTAGCATCTTACTGGTTCTTTATAAGTCTGACAATTTTTAATTGGATATTTGATATTATGAATTTTATATTTTTAGGTGCTAGATTTATTCTGTCCACCTTTTAAAAGGTTTAATTAATTAATTTATTTATTTGAGAGAGAGTGGGAGAGAGAGAACATGAGAAGCGGGAGGGTCAGAGGGAGAAGCAGACTCCTTACTGAGCAGAAAACCCAATGTGGGGCTCGATCTCAGGACTCTGGGATCATGACCTGAGCTGAAGGCAGATGGCTAACTAACTGAACCACCCAGTCATCCTTATTCTGTTCCTTTAAATACTGTTGTACTTTGAACTGGGATGCAGCTAACTAGAATCAGTTGGATCCTTTTGAAGCTTGCTTTATCTTTGTTAGGGTAGTATACTTCAGCCTTTAGCCTAGGGCTAATTTTATCCCACTACTGAGGCCATACAATTATGAAGGTGCTGATTAATGCCCCATGTATTACAACGTCTTTCCACTCTGCTGCTTTCCCTTTGTGAGCTTCTGGGGGTTGTTCTTCCTACTTTTCTTTCTTTCTTTTTTTTTTTTTTGAATCTTTCTTTACTAATTTGAGAGAGAGAGAGAGAGAGAGAGCATGTGCGCATGAGTGGGAAGGGTGGAGGCAGAGGAGAGAGAATCTCAAGCAGACTCTGCACTGAGTGCAGAGCCTGATATGGGGCTCGATCTTAGAACCCTGAGATCACCACCTGAGCTGAAACCAAGAGTTGAATGCTTAACCAACTGTACCATTCAGGCTCCCTACTTCCTACTTTATTATTTTATTTCTTTCTTTCTTTCTTTTTTTTTTTTTTTTAGTAATTCTTTCTTTCGTCAAGGGTAATTTCTTTTCCATATATGAGCAGATCAATACTCCACTAAAGACATGAAGGGAACCTTCTAAAGATCTCTAGAGCTCTCTCCTGTGCAGCTCTCACCTCTCTGATACGTTTTCCCCACAATTTTAACTGCTTTGGGCTCCTGATACTCTGATCTCTGTGTCCTCACCACACAGAGACCCCTGGGCTCTGTTTGTGTTCCCCTTCCTTGTGCTGCAGCTTTGGAACCCTCTCCAGGCTGTCGGCTGGGGCAGTTGTCGTGTTTGCCTTATTTGTCCCCCTTCTCTCAGGGATTGGAGTCCTGCACTGCCTATTGTTCAATGTCCACAAACCATTTTTTTCATAGATTTTTTATTTTCTGGTCATTAAATTTGATTCCTTTGCTCCATCCTGATTGGAAGCAGAACTTGTTAATAGATGTTAGAGATGTCAGATTGGATTTGCACTGTTTATTCCTTCAAGCAGCTTACTAAAATACAAATTGGTTTATGTGTATTTTCCCTAAGTCAATAAAGAGAATATGTATAAAAGGATACCGTTTCTAAGCCTAATAGTAGATAAAACATTTTGTTTTCTGAACGGTTGGGGAGTTGTAAATCCATTTAGAGCACTAGCTCACTCAAACTAATATCATGGTTAACATGATATTTAGCAGCAGAAGTCTCTCATCTGAGACTAGACAATGAATCCAATGACTCCAGGTCCAGAATAGTGAGAACTGAATTTCATCTGTCACCAGGATTGTAAATGGAAGAGGGTAGAGGGAGATGGTGAACATCAGCCTGGATGAAGAGCCCTCACATTCCCATTTCCTTCTATGTTCCCTACTCCTGGAACTGCCTTCCCTTACTCATTTACCCTTCCTTCCTTCCTTCCTTCCTTCCTTTGTCTCTTCTTTTAAAGGTTTTATTTATTTGAGAGAGAGAGAGGGAGAGCACAGAGGGAGAAGCAGACTGTCCACTGAGCAGAGAGCCTGATGTGGGGCTTGATCCCAGGACTCCGGGATCATGGTGTAAGCCAAAGGCAGAGGCTTAACCGACTGAGCCACCCAGGCACCCCTCCTTTATTCTTTCTGCATGTTTAGAGACCCAGGTCATATCAGTGATCTCTGGAAATAAGAGCTGCTATTCATCCAGTGTTTATTATGCGCCTGGCACCATGCTAAGTACTTTATGTATTCTCTTTCACTGAGTCCTCCCATTGCACTATCACTCTTACCATTTTATAGATGAGGAAACTCAAACACTGAAAGGTTTAATTATGCTGGGTGCCTGGGTGGCTCTGTTGGTTAAGCGTCTGCCTTCAGCTCAGGTCATGATCTCAGGGTCCTGGGATGGAGCCCCGAGTCATAGTCCCTGCTCAGTGGGAAGTCTGCTTCTTTCCCTCTCCTTCTGCCCCTCCCCACTGCTCCTGCTAATGCGTGCTCTCTCTCTGTCAAGTGAATAAATAAAATCTTTTTTTTTAAGAAAGAGAAAGGTTTAATTATCTACTTAAAAGCCATACAGCTGGTAACTGGCTGAGCTAGGACCTGGGCCTTTAAGATGCCACACTCTGTGCTTTTGCCTTCATATCTGCATCTGAGTTGTTAAAAAAGCTAGGGATTTCCTGTTCTTCCATGTAATTTCTGTGTCATCTGACCCTCTCTGTACCCTTCCCCCAATATTTTTTTTTAGATTACTCCTGGCCCAGGAAGAACCTGGGTGTTCTAAACAACAGATATGTCTTTATCTCTAAAATGTTCCGTGTTCTGATTGAGTTTCATTTTATAGTTTTGTCACGTTGATTCCTTCTGTGTTAAGTGGTTTAGTTCCTTATTGTCTTCTGCTTAGACCTTGCTCATTTCTGCCTTTAAATACTCCTTCAAAGCTCAAGACTCAGCTCTTCGATGTTCTCTTTTTTGATGGACCACAGCCTGCAGAAACCCTTCTGAAACTTGACTCCCCAGCACTTCCTTTGGATTTGGTTACATGGTCTGTCTGGCTTTGTCACGTGGTACCTTGACTCTCTAGTTGTTTATTATGTAGCACCCCTCTGTTTATATTATGACTTCCTCCAATTTCTTACCATGAAATATTCATTGAGTTCCTAATATGAGCGAACATTGAATTTAGCATTACCCTTCTCCTTCAAGGAAATCAGTCTTTCCATTCTTAATGTTTGTTATTCCTCCAATGATTTACAGTTGGGATCTGTCAGGTGGCAGCATGAGAATGATTGTCCTATAGAAGCAAAAGAGACACCGAGTTGTGTATATAGGTCCCATCAAACTCATGCACCATACACCGTAGGCAGGCAGAATCACTCTCAGTCCATTGATAAAGTGTAGACCAACAGATTGGAAAGCACAGTCCAGTGTCAGTAGGCAGAAGTGACAGTGGATAGCAGAAGGAGGAGACAGGTGACTCTAGCAAGTATGGCCAGCTTCCAGAGAGTTCTTTCTGTGTCAGTATCACTGAGCATCACCTTAGGATAACCTAGTGTAGTAATAGATATTCCTAAAGACCCTGAGACAAAATATGTATAAAGCCCTCATCAAATGCCTGCCACCTATAAACTGCTAAATAAAGTGTGTGTGTATACACGTTACATACACCCATACATGAATGAAAAAGCTAAATCGTGATTATTATACCTTATATATATATATATACACACACACACACACATATATATATATATCATTATATACATTAGACATTAAAGAAGTGAGAGGAGTGTATAGCATTTTAGAATGATTTGCATGGAAGCACTTAGAATTTAAAAATCATTTTTGTTCATTGAGAAATACCTTTAGTTATCACAATGGAACAGTGTTCTTTCCAATGAGGCTAGAAAAATGAGGGGCCATCGTATTTAATAAAGTAAAAATTTCTTCTCTCTATATGGTCAGATTAATGAGAACACTTGAAAATGAAATAATGCAATTGCTACCTTCTTCTTGGTGGCATGCGCTCTGTGCTAAATTTAAGTGACAGTAAAAGGTAATGGATTGGAGGAGGAAAATTGTAATTTCCTAGTTTATTGGAGTAGTGAAACCCAAGGGATCAGTGATGGAATTTGAACTGAATGACAAGAAGAAGGAAGAGGTGTTCTGATTTTGTAGGTAAAATAAAGTTGGCTACACTTGAAGTGAAATTTAAAAATATACATTCCCTTAGTTTGCTTCTGACATGAAACTGCACTTCTCGCCCTTTAGCCTCTTCTATTATCCCTTTGGAAACTGTATCATCTTTGAAGATGAGGTATGAGGCTTTCCCAGTCATCTTCTCCATTCCAAAAATAGTTTTTTTTTTTTCCTTGTAATGTGGAAGTAATTGGGACTGTGTTGTGACACTGTAGCCTCAAAATGTACTTCACAAGCATAATCTGTGAGTCCCTCAGAAACACCCAAGTGTTGGCCTGCTGGGGGTCCACAGGTGAAATTCAACAGCCCCCTGTTGGGCGAAGCCCCAGCATGTTACATAGAGAACCCAGGTCCTTGGTGAGTTCTGGAAGAAACTTAAGCAATGACATAGAAAGAACACTGGATTTGGAGTCAAAAGGCCTGAATTCTGGCCCTGAACTGGTCCTTTACCATTTGGAAATTAGTCTCAGGGTTCTGTAGTTAGGAAACACAGCAACCCGGATGCCTGTAGTAAATGGACACCCTCTGGTGGCAGTTAGTAGGCCTGAAAGGCACCTTCATTCTTTTCCGTTCTTGTCTTCCTTGGCTTCAGTCAGACCATCTGGGTGCAATACCCCCTCCTCCTTCCCCACTGCCACCCAGCCCCTGGGGGTCTCCCAGCCTGGGAAGAACTCCGTTGGGCTTTACGGACAATGCTGTCTGCCTGGCATTTGAGCTTATAGCCTGGGCTGTGCTTGAGTCCTCTCCACTATGCCCAGAGGCACCCATCAGAGAGATGGTCAGTAGAACCTTGGACCCCTAATTTTGCATGCAACAGCCGGGGGAGCCATCTGGTCTACCCATCCCACTTAGATCAGTTACACACTGCTCCCACTCATTTCCATCTGTTTATGGCTGTGGGTTTTTTTAGTTTAGTAAACACTGACCTAGGACTATTGTGAAGACGTAATCAAAATCTTAACTGTAAGAACATGACGTACTCTTTGTCAAGTGTTTACTATCAGTCAGGTGCAAAAACCCTTTGATATATGGATAGAGTTAAGGAAGAATCCCCACAGAAGTTGGATGTGGCCAAGATCATGAGAGCTTGACCTCAGAGCCCAGGTCCTCATTCTACCACACCTCACTGTGTCTTTATGCTCTGATGTCTCTGCCGTGTACATGGTTGCCTCTCAGATGTAGTATGTGTGTGTGTGTGTGTGTGTGTGTGTATCACCTATATATATCATATATCACATGTACATATGTATGTATGTACATCATCTGCCTGATGTATGTGTATATATATCATATATATATCATATATCACCATGTATGTATGTATGTATGTACATTACCTACATGATATATGTGTGTATGTGTGTGTGTGTGTGTGTGTGTGTGTGTGTGTATATATGTATCATATATCACCCTGTATGTATGTATGTATGTACATCATCTGAGAATCTTAGAGAATACGGACTCTGATCCAGGACTTCTGGGATGAGACCTGGAATTCTGTATGTCTACCAGGTTTTAGGGGGATGTCAGTGCTGGTTCACAGACCACATTTTGATTAGCAAGAGTGTCCACTCTCAGAACTGTAAGGCAGGTCAAGAATATTATCACCTGATGGGGCATTTTTAACAAAAATATTGCTGAAGTGCTACTATGTGACGAAATATTCTTTTGCTTTTAAGGACTACATCATTGTATTGACAACACATTTTGTTCTTCCACTTTACAACATTGTGTAAAAAATCAGGTGAGGGAATGCAGCAGGTTATAAGGTTCCTGCCCTACTCACCGGCTTCAGCCTGGCATTGGTAACATTCAAAGCAGGGGTCTTTGAATGTGCTTCAAGTAGTTTTTATAGTCCCCCTGCCCAAGATTATATATAAAGTCATTCAAGTATGTACTAATGTGTGTTTTCTGAGCAAAGAACTTCTCATCACATTCTCCTTGCACCTGTGAACTAAAGGTGGTTAAGAACTGCTGCTCCAGCAGGAATATGCACGCCTGAAAATGGTTCTGGAATTTCCCTATTACTGAAGCCTTGACTAAGTAGGGTCCATAGTAATGTATGCAATTTATTTGTATCAGATGCTGTGAGTTCCCCGGCTGCTGACTGCATAATTGAAGCCCTTTGAAAATGCCGGTTGATAGCTATAATTAGGTAAAAATAAATGCACTCGACCCTTTAGATAACTTTCCTGATGACCGCTGGCCAAAGCCCAGGCAGAAGTACTCACTGATTTCCCCGGCTTTGAAAGCCAGTGACCTTCAGCTTCCCTCCCTCGCTCTTATGACTGGCGTTAGAGCCGTCTGTGTACTAGCCTCCCCCAGCAGCCTGGTGTGGGGGCACGGGGCTCATCGCTACTTACCCAGGGTCTCTGCACTTCCACCTCTGTAAGCACAAAATGAGCCTGATCAATATTTGATGATTAGTGACCAGGAAATAATTACAGAATTAAGAAATCAGAAGTCATAAATACATTACGTGCGTATGAGCTCGGGTACTCTAAGCGCACCAAGCCATTCTGATGGTTCAACCTGGAGACAGCTCTGGTCCTGATAATGGCTGTGAATGCCTACATTGAAACCAGCCTTCTCCCGTTTTCATATTACCTTATTTTTTTTCATGAAGCTGAAAGTTTGGCTCTATGGCCCTCAGAGTCAGACTGCAAGGATTCAAATGTAATTCTCCCATTTAAATAGTTGTATGACTTTGGCCATGGTACTTGTCCCCCGCCCTGCCCCAAGACTCAGTATCTTCTTCCTGTGACACGAGGATAATGATAGTAATATTGATAGTACTGACCATAAGGTTGTTTCGAGGATTAAATGAAATCATCTCTGTAAAGCACACAACCCAGGGCCGGGCACACACTAAGCATTCCCTGAGTACTAGCTGCCATTATTACTCTCTACGCCAAAAGTAATGTCTTTAACAGGTGCATGGGGTAGGAGGGATTATTGTTGCTTATGCATCTGAACTCCTTAGGTTAGTGGGGGAGAAATTCAAAACCTTTGTGTTGCTGATCGTAGTCTTTCTTTCCACCCATCGCCTCCTTATTTGCACACTGATGACCTCTAAAGTGTCACTGTTTCTCCACTCTTCTAGCTTTGATGATACGCATTTTTGCTCCATGCTCCTCCACTCACATGCCCACTAGCACAGTCACATATTTGATCTTACTCCTTTTATAAATTATTTTAAAAGATTTTTATTTATTTGTCAGAATGACAGAGCACAAGTAGGCAGAGGGAGAGGGAGAAGCAGGCTCCACGCTGAGCAAGGAGCCTGACATAAGGCTCGATCCCAGAACCCTGGGATCGTGACCTGAGCTGATGGCAGATACTTAACCAACTGAACCACCCAGGTGCCCCATGATCTTTCTCATTTCTAATTTTTACTTTTTTCCGGCTTTCCTGAGATATAATTGACATAGAATGTTGTGTAAGCTGAAGGTGTACAGCGTGATGATTTGATACAAGTATATATTGTGAAATGAGGACCACGGTAAGGTAAACTAACACAACCGTCATTTCAGTTACTTTTGGGGGGGTAGTGAGAATGTTGAGCAGCTACTCTCTAAGGAACTTTCAAGTATACAGTCCAGTACTGGTGACCATTAGTCACCATGCCTTAAGAACATTTCATCTTTTTTTTAAAAGATTTTATTTATTTATTTGACAGAGAGAGATCGTAAGTAGGCAGAGAGGCTGGCAGAGAGAGAGGAAGGGAAGCAGGCTCCCTGCTGAGCAGAGAGCCTGACGTGGGGCTCGATCCCAGGACCCTGGGATCAGGACCTGAGCTGAAGGCAGAGGCTTTAACTCACTGAGCCACCCAGGCGCCCCAAGAACATTTCATCTTATACTTTGTGTACGTGGTTCTACTCCGAAGACCTCAGCCTCTGACCATATCCATCACTGATTACTCCCATCTCTTCCTTTCTCTCCTGCTGAGTCTGCTCTTGGTACCCTCAGGACTTGGTGGTCTCCATGCCCTTTCCTTTGACTCAGAACAGAAACCCTCCCCACTGAAAACTGCTCCCCACCCTGCTGTGGATTGGGACGTGCGGAAAGTTGATGGAACTGATTTTCTACTAAATGTACAATGTGTCTTCTCAAATGAGATTCTTCTCTCTATACTTAATGTACCACATTTAGTTTTGGGGTAGAGGGAGGTGGAAGGATGCAGGCGTGAAGGTGTGCCCGAGAGAAAGAAATACATCTGTGAATAAACATTTTGTTAATATCTGTGATGTAGTGGCAAATCCTGGAGAAGTTTTGGCTCACACCTGGAGTGTTCCAGCAGAAGCTGGCCACTAACCACTTGGCACTCTTTCTGAAGAGGGGCTCCTGTGTTTGGCTACAGGGTTGGACTTAAGTGGCCCCTGAAGTCTAGGTCAGTGTACATCTTGGAGTGTTGCGTTCTCATGGGCAAGAACGGGGAGGAGAGGTGTGCCAAGAGAGCAGTCCTGAACATTGTAGGCATTCAGCTTCCAAACCATGGAAAAAGAGTCTCATGGCCCTGTAGGTCGTTTTGCTTTTTTGTTGACTGTTTCCCGTCAGTGTGTGCTTACACAGCATAGAGTCTTTCTTCTATCTTTTCTTTTTTTAATTGTGGCGTAATTGACGCATAACATATGTTAGTTTCGGGTGTACACGGTAATGATCCGTATTTGTGTATATTGCTGCACGATCGCCACAATGCGTTGAATCTTCAATTTGTATTTCCAGCGCCCCAAGCAGAGGCTTCCACTGAGGTGTTCAGCTGGTTAAGAAAAAATTTGAATTGAAGATTGAACTCATGAACTGAATTCAAAAGCTGCTCAGGTTCCTTCTAGCCCGAAAATTCGAATTCCTCTGATTTCAACCATGACAGCTCTAGTTAAGCCTCCTGGAGGGAAATCCTGTGCTCCCTTTGTTTTAACCACCTCTTTGTGGTTGAATAGTATAGGTTTTCAATCAGGTCCTGGGAGGGTGTCAATTTCCTGTCCTACTTACCAGAAAGTGCTAGAATTTCAAATAAGATGCAAATAGTATGTTTCCAGGAGTTGAGAGGTAGGCATAGTTGCTATACATACCACATTCTGAAAATGTGTTGCTCTTTGGAACAGACATTCTTCTTTCTGATGCGCAGGATTTCTTCATGGGGCACAGCTGATACGCAGTGGGAGGGGGGCATTGCAAACCTGGGCTTGCCTTAGCAGGACTCTCTAGTTACTAGGAGGCATTCCTTGAGGGGTTAGCCTTCCCACTGCTAGCTTGCTTGCTTTGCATGTGGTTTAAGCCAGGACCAAAGAACTTACTGGTCTCCTGCTTAGTGAGAGAAGGCTGAAGGCCCTTGAAACTAGGTTTTCCATTCCAGTTTGCTAATTAAACATGTTCATTCCTTAAATGTGTATAATTAGTAATTTTCATGATTTGTGTTGTTTTTTTTCTGTCAAGCAATCTGTTTGGGGAGCTTGAAGCCACTGGGGCATTGCTGGCTTTGGTGAAGTTTATTTAATTTCTTTTTATGACATTCTTCATCTTGGAAATGGGGTTTTCAAATATTGCTTTCCCAGGCATCATTACTGATTTTCTGGTTTTTATTTCAGGATTGGGACTGGTTCAGGGTGCCAGGGAAGCATTTTGTGGTGCTCTGTATTAAAGTTGTAATATCCAAGAAAATTGTCTGATTGTATGTGGGGCCTCAGATGTGGTACCTTATTGAAAATATTTCAGATTTTGACAATGTGATGGGTTGATTATCCTTGATTTATATTCCAAATGATCTTATTTTCTTTAAATTAATATTTTGTGCCATCTTTGAGATTCTATTTGGCTTTCTAGCATCATTTAGGAGCATTTCATTGGCATTTGCTGTAATTCACTGTCTTCGCGTATTCAAAAAAAGCAAATACATTCTTTGTGTGGCACAGAATGTCTCTTCAATTTTAAAGTTCACATTGACTATGAGCCGAACCACTTGCTACAGCCTTAGTAGCTGCAGTAAGTTTACAACTGCTTATTACTTAGAGGAATACATCTTGCTAGAAAGAGTTTTATATCCTACTCCCAAATGGCTCTTCCCCTGCTACCCTGCAATCTTCTTTCAGATATTCTTACTCCCATGTCTTGGACTGTCTTTAATTCCATCTCCTACTTGATTTCCAGGCCACCTCCTCCAAGAAGCCTTCCCAGCCTTCCCTCCCTCCACATCTGGAATTGGTGGCTTTGTCAGTGCCTCTCTGACCCTCTTTCCAGGGTACGGCTTATTGTGGAGGTCAGTGAGTTCTAGAACACTGTTGCCATTAGACTGGCAGATACTTGAGAAGAGCAGGTATGCAGTTTGGACCTGACTCCCTCACAGTATCTGGCACAGCGCCTGGGGAGTGTGGCTTTGTTGCGTGAACAACCTTCCCTATTATGTTGAGCCGATCCTTTTAGGGAGCCCTGGTTGAGCCAGATGGTGGAAAAGGTTCGGATAGCAAGTGGCCGGATCTGAGGGGTTAGAGTCCCAGGACCGAATTCCAGCCCGGGACCTGCTACGGATTAGTAGTGTGATCTTCAGTTATCTCACTACAGTTTCCGAGCTTATTCTCTTTCTTTCATACATTATGAATCTTACCCATACCTGAGGTACATCATTTGAAAAGGCGCTGTGAGGATTAAAGGAGAGCATATATGGGTAGATATTTTAGAAACAGTGAGTGCAAGCAGGTACTGCATTGCCACATTTAGAGCTTCATAGTTCTCCACCTGTAAAATGGAGGGATTAATGCCCACTTTCCTCATTGGGTTATTTTTTAAGGGATGTGGAAGTGTTTAGCAAAGGGGGGAATTTAATAAATATTGTCTGGGGGGTAAATTGGCCTCAGTGGACTGTCCTGATGTGGGGATTTTCCTAAAAGCCCCTGACAAATGTGTGTGGAAGACAGGCTGCTTGTATCTTGGATTGCATGACTTAAAAATTAGGTTTTTTTTTTTTTTAGCTTTGCTAGCTCTAGCTCCTCAGCTCTAAAATGCAAAGTAATTACATTTGCTAGTAAATGTTTCCAGGTCTTTGAGTGGCAGCCAATAAAACAGGCTAAATTTTTTTTTTTAAATTCCTGTCCTTGATGTGGGGGGAAATATCCTATTTGCTTGCCCAGATTCCCACCTCGGATCTGGAGGAGAACACTCCGAGAAATGTTTCCCCCTCTGAATTTTCCACCACGAGGTGTTATCTGGATTGGAACAGGAAAGCCAGCCCAGAGTGTGATTTTTCCTTTAGCCAAGGGAAACCAAGGGTTAAAATGAAGGTGCTGTCAGGCTGGAAGTTGGTGGGGGGGAGTTTAGCAGCCACTCACTCCTCTACCCTCTCTAGCTTTCTCTCACCTTCCTCCCACCTTAAAGGAGTAGGTGCGCCGCCATCCTCCCTCTAGCTCTCTTTCCCCCACCCACACATTCTTCCCAGAACCTCTCTACCCCAGGGCCGATTTTTCTTCCCTGGGACCACAAGCAATCAAGTCTCAAAAAACACAAAAACTTGCGAGGAAAGGCAAGCCTCAGTGTAAACACCCCTCCCCCTGAGATGCGATGCGGCTTACTTGAAAAGGAGTTGTTATTCTGTCTCCAGGTCGCAAATAGCCTCATTTAAAGCTCTACCATTCAAAGAACTATTGAAGGGAGAGGGGGATGTCCGGAGATCCAGATCCCACCCGAGTCCAATTCATTTAGCACCTGATGCCTGCAGAACCCTGGATGGATCTCAGCTCTTCAGTAAATGGGGACCCGTTAATGAAGTTTGCCTAAGGTGGCAGGGGATTAAGCCTTCCATTCTCACATAAATTACCCATCCGCCAGTCCCCTTTGTCCCTCGATATTTTCACCACAAAGGGGCTGGGGAGTGGGGCTCAGGGGATTACCTAAGCAAGCCCGTATTTGTCGCAGATGTGATTATAGACGTGCGTGTTGGAGAAGAGGTATTTCAGGATTTTCTCAGGACTGGAGGCCCTCCTTGTAGGTCTGTGCTTGTTTTCCAGTCCCCTGCATTGAAATGACCAATTGGCAAAACTTTCAGTTCAAACATCTTTTCCAAAGAAGTTGAGTTCTTTTTCTTTTAATGACTCTACCTTTGGATTACCATTTCACATCCTTTTGGGGACCCCCCCCCCCAGGCAGCACTTCTGTGGGCTAACAGAGAACAGAATGTTTGTGTAAAAGCAAGTATCTCCTCCCTCCTGCCACCCCCACCCCCCACAAAAAGTTTTGTGATCTTAAAAGCCTTCTGGGTTTTTTAAAAAATAAAACATCCACTTCTCCAAGCTTTGGACTATGGACATGGGCCTTAAGTGTGTCTTTCTACAGATGGGTTACACCCTTGTTTTTATCAGCTAATGAAAATGAATTCATGTGAGGTCTCCTCTGCCATTCATCAAGGGCCCCCCAGGAGGAGCTTTCCAGAAAGGTCTGTGCTAATTGCAAGCTAACCAGTTCCCTTGCCCATAACAAAATGCTCCAGCATCTTGGGTGCTGCTGACACAGATGGAGAGGGAGAAAGGAAACAGCTGGCTGGTTCCTGGCTTTTTTCTCACGCCAGCCTGCTAGCCTTTGCAGATGGGGGACTTCGAGACTGCTCATCGCCTCTCCAGCAGGGCTGGGCAGGAAGATACCAGGGCTCCAACTCTAGAGCGGAACTCACAGTCCCCAAACCCTTTAAATGCTGACATTAAACCTTGGACTGAAGGGAGCACGAAAGTAACCCTGTTTAAAAATTAATGTAACTTCTCCCCCGCTTTCTGCTTCTCCCAGGAACAGGTTAGCGCCTTGGTGGTTCTGCTATTGTGGACGAGTTGACAATGCGTGCCACCAGCAGGAACCATATTTCTCCTACCCCAGCTACCTGTTCCCTGCCCCAGGCTTTGGCACCCCTAGCAGTTTCATCGCTCTGCCAGTGAGCCAGGCTTCTTGATAGAGAGAAGCAACAACAGCCTTCTTGTCTCTAGGAAGTGGATCTCATTACCTTGGACCCTGGGACCCCTCCTTTGTGATCCCTGGCCCTCTCTGAGGTGGCAGAGGCCCAGACAAAGAGCATCCCTGAGACTGTCTGCTGTCCACGTTCTGCCACGGGTTTCCGGCTGGAAGGGGCGGGTTTGTGGAAGAGCCTCTCCCACGTGGTGGAACAGCCGGCCAAGTCCAGGGAGGCCTTTGGCAGTGACCTTGGCCCGGATATTGTGCTGGCTGAAGACCGGGTTGGGATTTGGGTTTTCCATTCTCACATAGCCGGTTGGAGGGGGTGGCAGCACAGGTGGGGTTCTGGGGACTCTTGAAGGGAGCGTTGTCCTCTCAGTGGTAGCATTAGGGAGAAGGGTTGGACCTGGGCCTTGAGCGAGTTTACCATCAGCACCGTCGAGTCCTGCCGGCATCCGGCATCCTGGGCTGTTGGTGTGGAGGGTTTTACCACGACCCGTCTCTTTGGCTTCCCTTGTGCTCTAAGGAGAGTGTTTCAAAATTGAAATAAATTTGCACTGATGGTTCTGTTTATTGCTTCAAATCCTTCCTTTTTGCCAGGGCAGCTCTAGGAGAAATTCTTCTTGCCAGGTTTTATGGATCACTTGTTTGTCTCAAAGTACACGCAGAGAATCCCCAAGGCCGGGCAAGAATGCTGGGCCAGTGCCCTCTTGGATCTAGGGCAGCTCTGTAGCTTCAGGGTTATCGATAAACCTGGCAGAGAGCTGTGCACAAAGCCTCTGGGTGCTGAAGGGGAAACTTGTGGTGCAGGACTACCGTACGGAGTAGAAGGAAGCCTTAGAAAGTGGTCAGAGGCATAAAGACAATGTCTCATCCCTTGAGGGGGGCAGTTTGTCTACTGTTAGGACAGTGAAGCTTTGGATTCATCTGTTTTTAAAAAAATTTATTTCTTTTTTTCTTACGTTACGTTAGTCACCATGGATTCGTCTTGCAGGGAGACTGAACTGGGGACTGCTCACAATCTCACCCCAGATCTAGGTCTGTTTGCTTCGAGTCCTGAACCAAATTCTTGTCCTTGATCATTAAGTACATGGCTACTTCGGTTCTTAACCGGTTCATATGTTTGTTTCACTGATGGCTGCTCAGGTGGTGAAAGCCATATATACATTCACTCCCTCACTTTCCTGTGTGTTCAACAGATGCATCTTGAAATTATGGAAAATGGAAAAAATGGTTGCCGAGCCCTGTAGTTTGTGTAAGTGTGAGTAGATGTTTCAGGTAGAAGCATGAGGCAAACATGAAATTTCCCACCGAGGCTTCCATTTCTAAAGTGTTTGGATATCTTCCCATCACCAGAGGTCTGATGGGAAGGGGACATTGTCGGGAATGAAAAGTCTGGAATCACATCATATTTGGATGCATGAACGAGGACACAGAACCTCTCATTGTCATTCCCGGAGTAACTGTCTCCTGGCTTCCCTGGGAGAAATGTGAGAGGATGAGTGGGGAGAGGAAGGGAGCAGTGAGCTTATGTCACCAACACAGCAGAAGGTGGGATTTGGAGCATACCCACCCGGATCCCGAGGTTTTGCAACAGGGGCAAGACAGCAAAGCAGAATAATTGGTATCTTACTGAGACTTGTTGCCGTGTACCAATCGCCAAATTTCCGTGTTACGTGTCTCGCTGCTTGCTGCTGCCAAATCTTTCCCCCTTTCTTTCTATTTTTTTTATCCCGGAAACGTTTAATTGGCCCTAATGCAGCTTGGTGATTGCTGGAGTTGATGAGCTGAGTTGGAAGATGACTTGATGTTCACATGACTCAGCTGTGGGACTCAGTAGGGCATCTCCTCTGCTTCTGAGGACTCTGCAGGGCTTTGATCAGCCTGTCCAGAAAGAGAACATTTTACCGATTGTTTCATGGCCATCTTTTTTTTTTATTGTTTAAATTATCTTGTTGTAAAGCTTCTTTGTGTAATATAATTCTAGAACGATCTCACATTGATTTATTTTTTTTCCCCACTTTCAGAAACACAGCAGTCTGGGTAGTTTCTTAGTATCCCAAAAGGACAGGGAGTCAGCCTCTGCCTGAGTCCCTTTGGGCCTGCTCTAACAGAGCTCTATAGATCCGGAATAGGGGCGGACGCTGATAAAAAATAGATATTTATTTCTCACAGTTTTGAAAACTGGGGATTGTGAAACCAAGGCACATCAGGTGCACGGTGAGGCCTTGCTTCCTGGTTTCTGGCCAGCTATCTTCTCACAGTGTCTCCACCTGGCCGAAGGGGAAGGGGTGTGGGAGCTCTCTGGGGTCCCTCTTATCCGGATGCTAATCTCATTCATAACCAAATTACCTATCAAAACCTCTACTGCCAAATACCATCATTTGGGGGATTAGGATATCAGCATCAGAATTGGGCGGGGTGGGGGGGGCGGGGCGGGGGAGGGGGAGTGGGAGTGAGGGGGCGGGGTGGGGAGACACCAACATTCAGTCTAGAGTAGCTTCTCAGTGAACGTTTTGGGTCGCAAACATTAACTTTATGAAAAAAACTGACAGAGTTTGTATGATCAAATTGAGGGATTCTCTTAAATGACAAGACTTGTTAGTATGTATGGAAAATACCCCTGAAGCACCTGGTTTGTTTCAGGAGCACTCCTCTGGGAAAGAGTGCACCTGGGTGCTAGTGACTCCACCCTTAATTAGCTATGACCTTGGGTAAGTCACTTCCTCACTCTTCCTACTTGTTGTCCTGATCTGTAAGACAAGTCCTCTCAGTCCCCACTGGATCTCTCACCAGCTTTAGCATCCTAAGATTTAAAAAAGCTCACAGAAGATAGTCTATTCATAGAAAGTGGTTGAAGCAAATGGAAATTTAGTTGAAAGGCTGACTTTTACAATCGGGTACAAGGACCTTATCTCTATGGGATTTGGAACTGATTTATTTTCTCTTTGTTTTAATTTTTCATTATTAATGTACAGTTGACGTCAGTGTTATATTAGTTTCAGGTGTACCGACACAGTCATTTGATAGTCCTGTATGTGACACAGTGGGGTCTCCGTCTGTCACCATACAACAAGTCTACAATATTATTGACTATATTCCCTGTGCAGTACATTAAAAAAACACACACACACACACAAAAATAAACGGACTCTTCAAAAGAGTGGTTGCCCAAGGGGATGGGTGAAAGAGGCGAAGGGAATTAAGAGGCAGAAAGTTCCAGTTACAAAGTCAGTATGTCCTGGAGATAAACTGATTCCTTGTGTCAGACTATGACCAACTCTTAGTTCTCCACACTGATAAAGGATGGCTGATGTGGGTCGTTCGAGGGTCTCTCCCACTTCTACTCAGGAGTTACAGATTTTGTGCTGAGAATAATACTGGCATGTGCACACATCTTTACCATGTACCAACCAACCGCAGTGAGACGTGACCACTAGACAGGTGTTGGGTGGCAAGAGAAGATAGTGGCCAGGGCTTAAACCCATCTGTTGGCAAGGTGGACATCTTTACACTGCTGATAACTTAAGGAATGTCAGATTCACTGAGAGCTTATCAGATTTTGGAGGAATGATTTTAACCAAATGTATTTCAGACACTGAGCTGTAACTTATCAAGTGCCATTTCATCCACTTACTAATGATATTGACAACTGGCACTGATTGCTCGGACCCTTAAGATATACCCTTTAGTGGGGGGATTCCACTCAGGACACCAAACTCTAGACTCTTGAATGCTCCAGAGAGAGCAGCACTGAAATATTTCCATGTGTATTGTCTCTTTTCTGGTAGAGATCGTTTTGCCGAGGTGCCAAATCTCAATATTGAAGAATCCGAGTGCCTTTGGAATTGTAATTCAGGCCTGAGGCCATGTCTGTCCACCTTGATGAGACCGATCAATTTCTTCTGCTTCCTCAGCCACCAATTTATAAGTGATCTCTTGCTTTCAGAGTGAATATAACTTGATGACAACCCTTTCCATTTTACTAGGTAGTACGTACTTTAATATTTATTTGAAAACAGTTGTATCTCACACCGTTACTGCTACAGCTATAGTTACTGTCAAGCGTTTACTATGCACGGGGTTGTGTACTAAGTGCTTTCCACGAAGGATCTTCTGTAGTCATCACATCAACCTTATGTGCGTCTGTCCAGTAGAAATTTCCAAGATGATGGAAATGTCCTATAATACCAGCACCATTTAACTCCAAGAGCCACTAGCCCATATTGAGCCCTTGAAATGTTTCTAGTGCAACCAGGGAGCAGATGATTTAATTCATCAGCTTTGATTGTGATGAGTTAAGATGTAAATAGACAATGTGGCCAGTAGCTACAGTACTGAATGATGTGGATATGAGGTGTAAAGAGGCTATGGCTCAAGGAGGCTAAATTTCTCAAGGTCACAGAGCTAGTAAATGGCAGAGTGGGGATTTGATTCTGAAGCCAGTGTCCTTATCTCGCTGTTCTATGACCATTTCTTAGACGGCGCCTGCTCCCGTTGTGTCCAGATTTGCGAGAAAACGCCTTCAGTACCCTTGTAATTAACCATACAAAGGAAGAAAGCTGATAAATACACAATAAAGGACAACAGTCATTAAAACAGCATGCCCCTGGTCCCGAAATAGTGTGGCTAATGGGACAGGAAAAAACGGTGTATAGATATGAAAAGAGATAACACTGTGTCGTAAAATTGAAATTTGCTATGTGAATAGAATTTAAATATTCTCACCCCCCCAAAAAAATGAGAGAGAGAAATCTGTGAGATGATGGATGTGTTAACTAACTAGATGGGAGGGATAGTTTCACATCATATATGTATACCAGATCATGATGTACACTTTAAATATCTTACAGTTTTATTTGTCAATTTGACCTTAGTAAAGCTGAAAAAATATGGAAAAATGAAAATAGATGTTTGTGTGTTCTATTTACATTCATATATAAGAACTGAGTGTGTGATGAACAGGACATCACCAAAAAATAAGGAACGGAAGCGTTATTTAACTGATGGCTTGGGGAAAACTGGCTACCAAATAAATATACATAAGCCCCTAACCTGATATATTATATGAAAATCGATTTCAAATGGCATATGATTCAATTATTAAAGAATAAACTTATTTTAAAAATCAAATCACAGAAAAAAAAAACAGTGGAAAATTCATTTGAGAAACCATCTGTTATGTGGCGAGTTCTGAACTGAAGAAATCATGAAGCAAAAAAAATATATAGATTTTGGCTGCTTAAGAATTAAAGACTTATGGAGGTGCCTGGCTGGCTCAGTCAGTAGAACACGTGACTGTCGATCTCAGGGTCATAAGTTTGAGCCTCATGTTTTGAGTAGAGATTGCTAAAATAAATAAACTTAAAAAAACGACTTGTGATCAATAAAAAAATATTTGGAATACAAAGGAAAACAGATTTGGGGAATATTGTTCTTAAGACACCCAGGTAAGTTAATGGACAGGAATTTGGACAGATAATTCACAGATCAGGGGATACAATTAGGGAATGAACTATAGGGAGCAGTGGAAATGGGGCCTTTTGAAGAGGTACAATGTAGATGATGACGAGACAGCACCCCATAACTTCGGATTACCAAAATTTAAGAAAAATGATATTTCTGTGCATTGGAGAGAGGTGGTACACCTGGTTTTTCATATGTTGCTAATGGCAGCTAAAATTACTCTGATTTGGAAAGGAAATTTGATGAAATTTATCTCCTTCTACCACCGTATCTTTAAAGTGGGGGAAAAAGGTTGTATATTGAATATGTGAATATTTATATTTATAGCATCAGCCCTGATAAGGAAAGAGAGGGAAGCAGTAGAAAATACCCAGTCATTTAGGGGGCTGCACATACTCCTTGGAATATTATACATCTGTGAAAATAATCATTATGACCATTGTGTAACAACTTGGGACATCTTTATTAATGACAAATGGAAAACAGTAAGATGCGCCTTTGTATTTGGACTATAGTATTTCTTTCTTTTTTTAATTATTACTTTTTAAATTTTTTTAAAAAGATTTTATTTATTTATTTGACAGAGAGAGATCAGAAGTAGGCAGAGAGGCAGGCAGAGAGAGAGAGGAGGAAGCAGGCTCCCTGCCAAGCAGAGAGCCCCATGCGTGACTCGATCCCAGGACCCTGAGGTCATGACCTGAGCCGAAAGCAGCGGCTTAACCCACTGAGCCACCCAGACGTCCCTGTACCTTTTTTTTTTTTTAAAGATTTTGTTTATTTATTTGACAGAGAGAGATCACAAGTAGGCAGAGAGGCAGGCAGAGAGAGAGAGAGGAGGAAGCAGGCTCCCTGCCAAGCAGAGAGCCCCATGTGGGACTCCATCCCAGGACCCTGGGATCATGACACTGAGCCACCCAGGCGCCCTGGACTATAGTATTTTGACCATGTATAAAGGATATGCACGTGGACCTCTAGCAAGGGAGCTCGGGGAAATGAAAATGGTTGTTATGTTAGGATCATGGGCTTATGGGTGACTTATTTTTATTTTATCTACCTATATCCTCTTTCGTAATAAATAGAATAGAAATGAAAACCCGAACAGGCTGTGGCAGAAATGAATTCTGTCATTGGGCCCCGTTGCTTGTTGGGAGCTGCTCGTTTCCTCCCTTGGCCCTCAGACACCTACTCCCCGTTTGGATGAAGAGCGAGCCATCAGGATTATTCAGCCTTCTGTGCAACAGAGTCGGTAGAAGAAAAAGCTGCTGTAGGGGAAAAGATTTATTCCGTGATGACTGGCGGGAGAAAGATGTACAAAGACTCTGGGCAGATTCGGCAGAGGTAGTGGAAATGAAAGGGGGCCATCTGGTCAAATGTGCTGTGGCAAATTAAACGGCATATTATGAACACGAAATACCAGAAGAAAATCCAAATGCAGTAGACTTGGGAAAAGCCCAGCTGAAGCACTCTAAACCAAGTCAGCTGCAGACTGACAATACGCCTCTCATATGCTCTCAGATACACCCATGCCCACGAAGAACATCGTTCAGGCCAGATTTTGCTTACCACATTCTACGTGGACTTCCCTTAGGGGAAAAAAAAAATCAACAAACTACCCATCCCCTCCCACACATACACAGATCCCTCCCTTAGACAGAGCTACTGTTTCAATGAATATGATAAAGGCAGAATTAATAAGAAGGTGTTGGGTTTGATTTCTCTGGAGTCACGTTCATTGGTGAACTCCAGCGCCCAACACAGACAACCAGACATGCATCTGGGTATAAGCTGTTTCTGTCCCCCTCTCCCTTCTTCCCTACCTTTCCCCTTTCCTCTTCCTCCCCACCTGCCTTTTCTTACCTTCCTTTCCTAAGCAGTTCTAGTCCCCACCCTTAAGCCCCCATCTCTGCAATGCTTTATCATTTCACTACACTCTCCCCTTCTTCCCTCTCAGCCTTGCTTTCTTACAATGCTTGTATTTGCATATTCGGCGACTTATCCTTTCCCCCACATTTCATGTTTTGACTGCTTCGTTTAGAGTGTTGAAAAATTTGTCATGATCCTTGTCTGTAGAGAGTTCTTCCTGGTATTTCCAGTCCCTTTATGATAGCTCCTCTGTAAGCCCGCTTTCAGCGACACTTGTGGTTATGCTGTGGCTTTGGGGCCCTTGGGGTTTCTTGCCAAGGAGATTGCTCCCTGCCATGGCTTGACTGAAGAGGGGCCCAAAAGTAGTATCTGTGTCTGAAGGGCCGTCCGTGGGAAAGGGACTTTGATATTTCCCACCTGGCTGGAAAGAACCTGACACATCCCAGTGGGAGGTGGATTTAGACTCTGTACAGGGAAGTGCCTTCTAATACAGCAGGTCAGAGACAGAATGGGTGATTTCCAGGGTCAGCATCTTGGGGTGTGCAGCTGGGTGTTGTATAAAGGCACCTTGCTGAGGAAAGGCGTCGGAGCTGAACTGCAGTCTGTGCTTCGCTCATCAAGCCCTGTGCTCTGGAAGGGGGCCATATCATCCTGGAGGAAGGGGTGCCTGGAGAGGGCATCTTTCAGTCTTCTACATAAAGGCACCACATGTCCTAGGGGCAGCGCCAGCCATCCCCAGTGGGGAAGCCGGTGTAGTGGCTTCTGCCCAAATAGTTGTTATGGAACAAGGGGGAGAAGGGCTCAGCTTGTGCCCTAGAGGAAGTGCTTGCCTTCTCTCCATCATCTCCACATTTCTCAGCTGGGCTTTGATTCTGCTGCAGCACCCAGCAATTTTTCTTAACTCTTCTGTGACCACCTTGCATCTTCTCATCCTACCTAGGCAACAAATGTCCACATTAAGACCCCGCCAACTTCCCGGACCTGGATGGGTGCCATCCCGTACAACGCTGGGTCCAATGAATTCTCATTTCTGAGAATGTGTCTTCTCTTTTCTTTTCAGAGGAGATCAGCCCCCCACTCCCTGCCTACCACCTAGTGCTTTGGGAGGACCGCAGGAAATAATGCCAGTTGGATGCACTTGGGAAACCGTGAAGAGGTTTGTTGTGTTAGGTAGTCAATGCGCTTGGAACTCCAGTCAGATTAGTGTCTTGAGTGGCTCCTAGAGCTTCTTGTTTTGCACTCAAGAATTCCCCGACCATAGGAGTTCATTAGCCTCCTGGCAGGGCTGACATCCACACCAATACCTTTGGCTCTCAGCATGGAACATCATGGAACATTTGTGGTTTGGTCCCACCTTTCTTGTGTACATCTTATTTACCCTCAAATAGACTGCAAACTTCTGGAACCAGGTGCCATGCCAGGTACACTCCTGTAATTCTGAGCAGGACAGCTTATATCGTACTTTCTGAATTCTACTGAATTTATTCTTCCTTCTTCCTTCCTTCTCCTTCCTCCTTCAACAGATATTTTTTGAGCACACCCTGTGTCAGTCTTCGTTCGAATGAACAGAAGGGTCCAAAGTTCCTATCTTCACCTTACTTACTGTCTGGGTGTGGTCTCCACCAAATCACTTCTCCGTCTGGGACTTGAGTGCCAAGTTTTCACATTTTGGGGTAGAAATACCCAGTAGGCAAATATGGCCAAGATCATTCTTCTTCTTCTTCTTCTTTTTTTTTTTTTTTCCTGTGATGGATTTTGTTTGGCCCAAAGACAGGAGCTGTTTTATTTCTACCTTGAGTACCCAGCTCACAATCAGCTTTTTAGTCTTTCAAGTATTACTTTAGATTTCCTTTCAATACACAGGATAACCTTCTTGTGTTTATATCCTTTAGTCTTCTGTCCTGAGAGCAACTCCTGGAGTTATCGAGCCTTCTCGAGCTGCAGGAGATTGCCTGTTTAACCATGATAAATCCTCAGGAGAAAATTGGGTCTTTTTTCTCCTATAATTTTATTTGTTTAAACCTTGACTGCTTATAGTAAATATCCTCTCAAAGATAATTTCATTTCCAAATAATTTGGTATCTGATTTGACGCAGCTTGAGTGTTTATTTTGGGGATATCGTTTTTCTTTTATAATGAGTTTCCCACAATAGCTTTGTTTAATGTCGTTCCATCTTCTTGTCTGGCTACCAGCAGGATTGTGGCTACTTTCCTGGAGTAATATTAGTTTACTAATAGTAATTACCTCTCAGGAAACCTCTTTGTTGACAGTAGCATTGGATTTGGTCTTTATTGGGAAAAAAATATAACTTTTCAAAAAATGCGATTAATTTTTAAAAACCTCAAGGAAATGTGATAAATTTGATCCTGTGTGATGTGGACAGTGTTTTCAGCCCAGTGATCATTCATATGTTATGTAAGTATCACTTTTAAGATCCTACCGTATGATCAATAGCAACATATTACCTAAGGAAGACAACTAAATACATTCTTCTAGGAAGGGGTACTGATTCAGGTTTAATTATTAGATGGGGTTGGTCTAAGGAGGTGAAAGTTCTATTTTCGATCCATAATTTCCACACATGTCAAGTCTGAATTTACCCGAGAACTCTAATAATGGCCTGTCTCTGATGGTTGTTTCCCAAATGCTGTGAGCATTATAATTAGCGATAAGGAGAGCACTGACCAAATCAGGGTACCATATACAGTTACCTGGAATGGAAAGGAAATGCTTTCTTTCAGGATATGCTTCTCTCCATAGGCGAAGAACAGTAGAAGTCACTCTAAGCTGTTTTAAAAGAGTTCTATTTGGCAGCGGATATGGGTCTCAAGATTTGGGCCATGTTGCTCTGAAGCACCTGGGAGAAGAGTTGAAGCCAGTCCAACAACTTCACAAATTTCTAGATAGTAACTAGCTTATCATTTTTATTATTTTAAAAACTCACTCTTTATACCTCAGTACATTATCTCTTCTCCAATCCCTGAACCCTGTTGGATTTTGTGGGTTGATATAGCCATTTGTTCTTGTGCCACTTCATGGCATCAGTGAGTAAGCAGATCTTTATGGAATGCCTACTATTTTCCAGGTACTGTATTAGGCACTGCCGATATGCTGGTGAACAAAACAGACATGGCTTCTCGTGACACTTACTGTCTGGGATCCTTAAGCAATTAGGGAAATGAAATACTAGGTCGTTTAATTTCTCTGAGTCTCAGTGTCATCATCTTAAAGTAGGCATAATGCCTACTTTGAAAGGTTTGTTGTGGGAATGAAAGGCGACCCACCTCTGAAGCACCAGTGTGATGCTTGACATATTGGACATTATAGAACCTCGATCAGTGGCAGTTCTTATAATCATGGTGAGTCCTGGAGGGCCCTAGTACAAAGTTACGTAATGCACAATATGATGTTCTTGACTGTAGTCACTATGCTGTACCTTACATCCCCATGATTTATTTATTTAATGAATGAAAGTTTGTATGTCTTGACCCCTTCTTCCCCCATTCCTCAACCCTCTTCCCTTCTGCCAACCACCAGTCTGTTCTCTGCATCTGTGAGTTTTGTTTAGTTGTTCATTTGTTTGGTTTTTCAGATTCCACGTATAAGTGAAATCATATTGTTTTTAGTCTTTCTCTGTCTGATTTACTTCACTTAGCATCATACTTTTAGGGTCCATTCATGTTGTTGCAAATGGCAAGATTTCATTTTTTTTTTTTGTGCCTGAGTATTATTCCATTTTGTGTGTGTGTGTGTGTGTGTGTGTGAGAGAGAGAGAGAGAGAGTGTGTGTATTTGTCTAGGTGTATGTATATACCACATCTTCTTTATTTATTCATTTATTGATAGAAACTTTGGTTGTTTCCATCTTGGCTATTATTGCTGCCATGAACATAGGGATGCACATACTTGTCAAATAAGTGGTTTTGTTTCTTTTGGATAAAAACCCAGAAGTGGAATTACTGGATCACATAGTGGTTCTATTCCTAGTTTTATATTTTGTTCTGTTTTTTTTTAAGGAATGTCCATACTGTTTTCCATAGTGGCTGTACCAATTAACAGTCCCACCAACAGTGCACGAGGGTTCCCTTGTCCTTCGCATCCTCACCAACACTTGCTGTTTCTTGTCTTTTTGATAATAGCCATTTTGACAGGTGTGAGATGATATCTTATTATGGTTTTGACTTACATTTCCTTGAAGGTAAGTGATGTTGAGCATCTTTTCATGTGTCTGTTGGCCATCTGGATGTCTGTCTTGGAGCAATGTCTGGGTCTTCTGCTAATTTTTTAATTGGATTATTTGTTTTTTGGGTGTTGAGTTGTATCAATTCTTTATATGTTTTGGACACTAACTCTTTATCAAATAGGTCCTTTGCAAATATCTTCTCCTATTCAGTAGGTTGTTTTTTTAGATTTGTTGATTGTTTCCTTCTCTGTGCAAAAGCTTTTTATTTTGATGTAGTCCCAATACTTTATTTTTACTTTTATTACCCTTCCCTCGGGAGACATAAGTAGAAAAATGTTGTTATGGCCAATGTCAGAGAAATTACTGCCTGTGGTCTCTTCTAGGATTTTTTATGGTTTCAGGTCTCACATTTAGGTTTTTAATCTGTTCTGAATTTATTTTTGTGTATGGTAAAGAGAAAGTGATTCAGTTTTATTCTTTTGCGTGTGGCTGTCCAGTTTTTCCAACACCATTTGTTGAAGAGACTGTCTTTTTCCCATTGGATATTCTTTCCTGCTTTATTGAAGATTAATTAACCATATAATTGTTGGTTTATTTCTGGGTTTCTATTCTGTTCCATCGATCTGTGTGTCTGTATTTGTGCCAATACCATACTGTTTTGACCACTTCAGCTTTGTGATATAACTTGAAGTCTGGAATTGTGATATCTCCAGCTTTCCTTTTCTTTTTCTTAATTGCTTTGGCTATTTTGTGGTTCCACATACATTTTAGGATTTTTTTTCTAGTTCTATGAAAAATGCTGTTGGTGTTTTGACAAGAATTGCATTAAATCTGGGGATTGCTTTGGGTTGTAAAGACACTTCAACAATATTTGTTCTTCCAACCATGAGCATGGACTGTCTTTCCATTTCTTTCATTGATGTTTTATAGTTTTCAGAATATAGGTCTTTCACCTCTTTGGTTAGGCTTATTCCTAGATGTCTTATTATTTTTGGTGCAATTATAAATGGGATTGTTTTCTTAATTTCTCTTTCTGCTGCTTCATTATTGGTATATAGAAATGCAACAGATTTCTGTAGAATGATTTTCTATCCTGTGACTTTGCTGAATTTGTTTATTAGTTCTGATAGTTTTTTTGGATGATCTTTAGGGTATTTTATGTATAGTATCATGTTACCTTCAAGTAGCAAGTGTTACTTCTTTGTCACAAATTTCGATGTCTTTTATTTCTTTCTTTCTTTCTTTCTTTTTTTTTTTTTTTTGGTCTCATTGCCATGGCTGGGGTGTTAGTTCCTTTTTCCCTAGTTCCTTTAGATATAAAGGTAGGTTGTTTATTTGAGATTTTTCTTGTTTCTTGAGATAGGCTTATAATGCCATAAACTTCAGTCTTAGAATTTCTCTTGCTGTATCCCATAGATTTTGGTATTTTGTATTTTCTTTTCCAATTGTCTTCTTTTTTTTTGAAAAGATTTACTTATTTATTTGAAAAAGAAAGTGCGAGCAGGGGGAGTAGCAGAGGGATAGAGAGAGAGAGAATCCTTAAGACAACTCCTTGTGCAGTATAGACCCTGATGTGGGGCTTAATCCCAGGACCCTGAGATCATAACCTGAGGTGAAACCAAGAGTTGGACACTCAACCTACTGAGCCCATCCAGATGCCCCTGTCTTTTTAAAAAACTAATTAATATATTTATTTGAGAGAGAGAGAGTGCATGAATGAGGGTAGGGGCAGAGGGAGAGGGAGAATTTCAGACTCCCCACTGAACGCAGAGCTTGATGTGGGGATTGGTCTCACAACCCTGAGATCATGACCTGAGCCGAAATCAAGAGTTAGACGCTTAACTGACTAAGCCACCCAGGTGCCCCTCGTTTTCATTTGTCTTAAGGTATTTTTTGATTTATGCTCTGATTTTTATGTTGATCCATTGGGCATTTAATAGCATGTTGTTTAATCTCCACATATTTGTGATTTTTCCCCCAGTTTTCTTTTAGTGATTAGTTTCCAGTTTCATACCATTGTTGTCTGAAAAGCTGCTTGATATGATTTCAATATTCTTAAATGTCTTGACACTTGTTTTATGCCCTAACATATGATCTTTTTGGAGAACGTTCCATGTGCACTTGAGAAGAATGAGCATTCTGCATTTGGAAGGGATGTTCTGCATATATCTATTAAGTCCATCTGGTCCAATGTGTCCTATGTGTCCTTTAAGGCTGATTTTTTTTATTGAATTTCTGTCTGGATATCTATCCATTGATGCACATAGGGTGTTAAAGTTCCCTACAATTATTATATTGCTGTTGATTTCTCCCTTCAAGTCTGTTAACATTTGCTTTATATAATTTAGGTGCTCCTATATTGGGTGCATAAATATCTACAACTTTTATATCTTCTTTCTGGATTGACCCCTATACCGTTATGCCATGCCCATCTTTGTCTTGTAGTAGTCTTTGTTTTAAATTCCATGTTGTCTGATATAAGTATTGCCATCCCAGCTTTCTTTTAGTTTACATTTGCAAGACATCTTTTTCTATCCCTTCACTTTTGGTCTCTGTGTTCTTCTATCTGAGGTGATTGTCTTGTTGGCAACATATAGATGAATCTTGTTTTTTAATCCATTCAGCCACTTTGTCTTTTGATTGTAGGATTTAGTTCATTTACATTTAGAGGAATTGTAGATAGGTGCGTGCTCATTGCCATTTTGTTAATTGTTTTCTTGCTGTTTTGTGGCTCCTCTCTGTTTCTTGTTTCTCTTGCTCTTTTCTGTTGTGGTTTGATACCTTTCTTTAGTGTTATGTTTAGATTTATTCTCATTATTTTTTGTGTCTCTATTATAGGTTTTTGCTTTGTGGTTACCATAAGGTTTAATATATCAGCCTATATATATCTCATTCTTTTTTAAGTTGCTAGCATGTTACTTTTGAAGGCATTGTAAGACTGCATTCCTACTCCTTCACAAGTTCTATACTTTTGTTGTCATGTTTTATATCTTTTTATTTTATGTATCCCTTAACTAATTTTTGTCATAATATTTTTACTACTTTTGTTTATTACTCTTCATGCTATATTTTATAAATGATTAGCCCACTACCTTTGCTGTTTACCTTTACCAATGAACTATTTTCCTTTCATGTTTCCTTATTACTAATTAGTGCCCTTTCTCTTGAGCTTAAAGGAGTCCCTATAACATTTCTCACACAGGTCATTTAGTTCTGGTGAACTCCTTTAGTTTTTGCTTCTTTAAAAAACTCTTTTTTCTCCTTCAAATCTGAATGATAATGTTGCCAGGTAGAGTATTTTTGGTTGGAACTTTTGCTTTCAGCACTTTGAATATATCATGCCACTTTCTTCTGGCTTGCATGGTTTCTGCTGAAAAATCTGCTCATAATCTTTGGGGGTTCCCTTGCGCTTAAGTTTTTCTCTTGCTGCTTTTAAGATTCTCTTTTTATCTTTAACTTGTGACATGTTAATTATAATTTGTCTTGCTGAGGATCTTTTGGGTTCATCTTATTTGGAACTTTCTAGCTTTTTTGGATCTGGATCACTCTTTCCTTACCCAGGTCAGGGAATTTTCAGCCACTATGTGTTCATATAAGCTTTTTATCCTTTCTCTATCAGTCTTCTCCTGGCTTCCCTATTAAGCAACTGTCTTTCCACTTGATGTTATCCTATGGATCTTTTAAGCTAGCTTCATGTATTAGAATTCTTTTTTCCTTTTGATGCTCTGTGTGGGTTCCACTCCCTTGTCCTCCAGGCCAGTAATCTATTCTTCTGCTTCATATGTTCTGTTATCGAACCACTCTAGTGCATTTTTCAGTTCAGTTGTTGTGTTTTTCAGCTCTGTGACTTCTGTTTTCTTATATTTTCTATCCCTTTGTTGACGTTCTTTCTTTGTACATCCATTCTTCCCTGTGAGCATCTTTATGACCATTATTTTGAACTCTTTTACTTTTCTTCATTTCATTAACTTTTTTTCCCCTGGGGTTTTACCTTATTCTTTTATTTTGAACATATTCCTCTGTTTCCTCATTTTGCTTCCCTCTCTGTTTCTATGTATTAAGTGAAACAGCTTAATCTTGTCTTGAAGGAGTAGTTGTAGGAAGACTAAGTGTGTGTTTCAGTCTGCTGTCTGTACAGGGTCCTCTGGGCATGGTAACCTCCCAGGAATTCTCTCCAGTTGTTTCAATCTTATGGGGCGCAGAACTACAAGCACCCCTGGCCACTAGAACCAGAGATTCAAGGGGTATCCTTTGTGTGGACCATGTACATCCACTGGCTTTGTTGGGACCACAGGGAAGCATTGGGCCAGAGCAAACCTTCTTGCTGAATTTAGAAGGTAGGTCCCTGAGTGAGTGCCAGGGCAGAGCATATGACTCTATCAAGGTACAGTACAAGATGGCCCTCTCCAGTGCTGGTGATGGCAAGGTAGAAGAGTGGGAAAATGGTGCCTCCATCCCAGGAAAGAGTTCCGACAGACCCCTGCCCCTCTAGCAGAAGCTTTATGATTAGCCAATGAATGGCCTTCACATATGGTCTATGTACTTTTCAACCTGCCGCTTTTGTGGAGCGTGAATCTGTGTGTGATCCCTTTCAGAGTGGAATCTTAGTTTCCTATGGGTCTTTGAGTCTCTTGGATGTAAGCCTTAGTTTTCAAAGCCAGGTTTGGGGGTCTTTTCCTCCAGTGTAGGTCCCAAAGTTTGGATTTCCTGGTGAGTGGCTTGAATCCTTCATGTATCAGGGATATGCTCTAGATTTGTGAGATTCTTGCTGCTTATGGGTCACTCAACTGGGGGTGGGGTTTTGGTGAGACTGTGTATTTGCCTTGCCTAGCTATCTCAGTGTGGCCCTTTTCTCCTTTGTTGTGGAGGGGCTGTTCAGCTAGTTTTCTGGTCTTTTTCAGAGCGAATTGTTCTATAATTAGCTGTAGATTTGGCATGTCCGTGGGAGAAGGTGAGTTCAGAGTCTTCCAATACTGCCATCTTGAACTGCCCCTTTTCCTACATGGGCATTTAAAAAAATGTTTTATTTATTTATTTTGAGAGAGACAGAGCAAGTGGGAGGAGGGGCACACGGTGAGGAAGAGAGAATCCCAAGCAGACTATGTGCTGAGCAGGGACCCCAATGCAGGACTCAATCTCACAATTCTGAGGACATGACCTGAGCCAAAATCAAGGGTTGGATGCTCATCCAACAGCAATACCCAGGCACTCTCATATGGGCACTGAAAGGCTCAGTTCAAATACATTTGACTGAGAGGACAAAGTACAGTAGGCATTCTGTTTCTTGAACAAACCTTGGGAAATGTAAAGAGGGGTGTTTACTCTAGCATTTTGGAAATTATCAAAAGTCCAGCGGGAATGAGCAGTTTCCTTCTTAGCTGCCAGGAAGGAGGGAGAGCATAGGTGAGGTTGACAGATTTGAAAATCTGTTCATCTCTGTTAGAACAAATTAAAACAATTCTAGCTGTTCATTTTAGTCAGTTGAGTCCGAAATAAATGGTAAAGGTTTATAAAGGGATGACAAAGCTATGTTATTTCTTTTCCATAATGAGCACTTCTAGATGGATATTTTTAGAGAGTCTTTGTACTATAAAAGAAAGTCTTTCTGCAGTTTTTAAAAGTGGAAGTTTCCCTGTGCCCATTAAAATTATTTTTATTATGGTCTTATCATCATAGTTTGGAAGGGACCACAAATTCACCATGTCTTTGTGTTAGTCTATTCAGGCAGCTATGAAGGCAAAACACCGCAGATTGGGTGGCTTACAATCAACAGACATTTGTTCCTCACGGTTCTGGAGGCTGAGAATTCCAAGGTTAAGGTCCTGGCAGATTCAGAGTCTGATGAAAACCTACTTCCTTAGACGGCCATCTGCTCGCCATCTCCTCACATGGCAGGAGAGGGGAGAGAGCTCTCTGGGGTCCCTTTTATAAGAGCACTAACCCCATTCACGAAAGCTCCACTTTCATGACTTAATCACATCAAAGACCCCATCTCCAAATACCATCACATCGGGGGTTAGGTTTCGACATATGAATTTTGGTGGCGGGGACCCTAACTTGTAGAGTCATGGGTCTCGAAACACATCACACACATATAATGGCTTATGCTTTTTATTCTTTTAAAGAGTTTATTTATTTATTTGAGACAGAGCGGGAGGAGGGACAGACAGGCGGACTCTGGGCTGAACACGAAGCCCTATGAGGGGCTTGATCCCACAACCCTGAGATCATGACCTGAGCCGAAACCAAGAGTCGGATGCTCAACCGACTGAGCCACTTCAGTGTCACTGTTTATGGTCTTCAAAATGCTTTTACACCTATTGCGCTTTACTCTGCCTAGCAGGGCTCAGATTATTACATCAGTTTCATAGGTGAAGATGCTGAAATGCAGGCACTTTGTCGAGAATCCTCTTGTCAGGGACAGAGAGTGGGCTAGAAGCACTATTTTCTTTTTGCACAGCCCTGAGCCACTGCTGCTACTTTTTTGCTCTTTCACTCTCACTGACGTGAATAGGTTAGCACCCAAATGCTTTCAGACAGATGAGAAGTAATTAAGTCTGAGCCTCCTCAAACAAGATATCCATCTATAAAAAGATGGATGTTGTAAGACCGTGAAGATGGCAATCTTTAAAAAAAAAAAAAAAAAAGAATCTCAGTGAAGAGTAGTGTTGTGACTAGCGACGGAAAGAAAGCTGTGAGAATGGCACAGATTCCAGGATGCTGTTAATCCAGGCTGCTGGTCCCCTTCCCAAGCTGGGAGGACGGTAATGTGGTTTGTGGGGTTTGTTTGTGCTTTGGATGCACTTAAGCCCCTAAGTGGTTCTTGAGCTCCAGGGTCATGCCTCCCAGAGTCCCAGCTCAAGGCTCACACTGCTTTCACCCCCAGGAGACAATTCACTCACAGTCATCCTATAACATTTTAGAAGACGTGGTATTTCATAGAAGACTTGGTGTTTCTGGGTAATGGAAGGTCCACTCTTACTCAAAGTCTGATTGTTTTGTTTTTTTTTTTTTCTTTTTTTTTTTAAAGATTTTATTTATTTGACAGAGAGAGATCACAAGTAAGCAGAGAGAGAGAGAGAGAGAGAGAGAGAGAGAGAGAGGGAAGCAGGCTCCCTGCTGAGCAGAGAGCCAGATGCGGGACTCGATCCCAGAACCCTGAGATCATGACCTGAGCCGAAGGCAGCGGCTTAACCCACTGAGCCACCCAGGTGCCCCAGTCTGATTGTTTTTATGGGGGAATAATCTGCCTCCTTTTGCTTCCTGCTGCCTGCATGCCTACCTTTCACCTTTGTAAGCTCCAGATACAATGTCTGTGTAGGACTGGAGGGGACAGGTGGATGGAGACAGCCTGAATTTCTATTTTACAGCTCTTGCAAGTGAAGTAGTTAAAGGAGGAGGGGGCTGGCATTCCTGCCTATGGTGTGTTGGGAGATTGTGGATTTCAATTATCTCTGCTCATGCTGTCCCCCAGGACTACAGATGATCAGAGGCTGGCTCTAAATGAAAGACTAAATAAATCTTGAGTTGAAGTTACGTAGTGTCTGCAGGATGGCAGGGAAGACCCTGAAGGCGGCGGAGCCTGGGGCTATGAGCTGTGTGTGGGCCTCCCATTCGAAGCCCCTCTCCCACTTTAATCAGAACCCTGACACTTAAGGGACTAAACTGGCGGTGGCCTCCATTTATCCATTTTTATAGAATGGCCCTAGGTAACTACAGGGTCATAATCTGAATCCTATACTGGGATGGGTCCCCAGGCTCATTAGTTGATGACAAAAAAAGGAGCGGACTCTGACACGTACAGATTCATTAGAGATAGCTGGATGGATTTCTGTCTAGGAGGTCACCCTTGGAAACTTGATGAATTTCTATGGCTGGATCACAGTGCAAATAGGCAAGAACGAAGCTTCCTATTTAATCTGCTTCTGCCTTGAGAATGCTTGGATATAGTACTATTTATCCTAAATCCTGACTGAAAAGGAAAGTAGTGTATTGATGTTGTCTTTCTGAAATGTATTAAAAATAGGGCAATCAAACCTGGGAGGAGGGACAGACAAAAATTTATCAAGGTAGACGCTAACAAATGGAATTTACTGTTATATTAAAAACAGAAAATGGCCCATGTTTATACACCACATGTTATCATACATAGTGCTAATAATGCCCTTGGGGTTACTCCTACCCCTTGCTGCTTACCACTCCAGTTCAGGTGAGGTGCCAGTCTAGGGAGTTAGGACAGTGTCTAAGAGTGTATCTTTTCAACAACGCAAAGGCCATAGATCAGTGTTTCTCAACCTTTTTTTGTGATCATTCCAGTGAGGAGGACATTAAATTCCATTTAACTGATCCCTAACAATAGAAACGAAATACTAAGGACTGAGATTTGCTAAGGGGAGTGGACGGGGGTGGGGGTGGGTAGGAGCAGACTGTGAATGCAGCAAACCACTGTAACATCTAAGATCGTCTTTCATCCTCTCTAGGAACCAGTTTTCTTCCCCTTGTGGGCGATATTGTCCTTGCTGAAAATGCATGATATAGATCTGAGAAACCAGACAATTTATGAAGTGATGTTTAATTGTCTCTTATTATGGATATTGTTTCTTTGGCCCACATTAGCAGCCTCCAGCAGGAGGGTGATGGTGTAAGTGACAATCCTGACTATGTGTTAGATCCTTCCTGGGCATGGCTTAGTGGCTCGAACCAAACTCACGTATGTGCCTTTCTAAGGCCAGAAATCTTGATCTTTCTAACATTTAGTTATTTTATTTTAATTTTTTTAAAAGATTTTATTTATTTATTTGAGAGAGAGAGAGAGAACACAAGCAGGGGGAGCAGCAGGCAGAGGGAGAAGGAGAAGCAGGCTCCCCCTGAGCAGAGATTTTTTTTCCCCACCTGGGGCTCGATCCCAGGACCCTGAGATCATGACCTGAACCAAAGACAGACACTTAATCTGCCTGAGCCATGCAGGCGCACCTCTAATGTTTACTTTTTTTAAAAGGCCACATTGCAAGGTGTGTCTCTGTAGAAAGGAGGGGTATTTATTTCTCAAGTTGATTTTGAAGTCTCTGGATTTAGAACAGAATTTTGTCACTGTCTTCCCCACCCCCGTGATTTGAAATGTGTTTCTTAGTGTCATTTAGAAACAACCTTAGCTGCTTGATATGTGCAGTGATCCTAGGAACATTAGTGAATTGTACACATTGGATATGGTTTACTAATATTATATTCTTTCTTTGCAGCATAGGAGTACCTTTACACAAGCTATGAAATACAGAATTTCCCTCATGTCTGGGAGAGTCTTTTATTGTCTTAGCTGCATTTTTGTATTACTTGTTAACGGAGTCTAGTTTTCTATTGCCAAGTTGCCAAACTCATTTGTTAACTGATGAATATGAAATCTCAGTATGTCTAATGCTGCCTGGAAGTAGATTCCCTGATAAACACGACATAATAGAAAGGCCTGCAAGATGCTGAGGGAAGGCCTCGTGTTTCTGCTGCAGATCGGCTCATGGAGAAACATGCCTCTCAAGTTTAGGGAATAGATCGTCATTGAGTGATACGGTGACACTAAGAGAAGTTTATTCTATCACTGATAGCCAATAATCAGTGTCTTTTAGCTACTCGATCACTTCGCATTTTAAAACCACCAGGGATATTCTCTTCCCCATCCTCATTATCCTTACCTCTACAGGATAAACGGCTAATTACTGACACCAATAATTGATAAGAAAGTATTTTTTTCTTCTGCCTCTTTTCATCCCATCCCTCCCCGACAGCTATGCAGAAATGCTGTAGGGGTCAGTGATGTGATTTCTTTCTTTCTTTTTTTTTTTAAAGATTTTATTTATTTATTTGACAGACAGAGATCACAAGTAGGCAGTGAGGCAGGCAGAGAGAGAGGAGGAAGCAGGCTCCCCGCTGAGCAGAGAGCCCTATGCGGGGCTCGATCCCAGGACCCTGGGATCATGACCTGAGCTGAAGGCAGAGGCCTTAACCCACTGAGCCACCCAGGCGCCCCTCTTTCTTTTTTAAACAATATTATATTTTTAACACAGATTTTGTAGATCTTCTATTAATCTCTACATAGATTAACGGCTCTTAATTTTACCAAATATTGACTTCCTAGTGTGGAGTTTGAAGAGGACAATAGATGGCAGAGAGCATTAGGCAAGCAACAGAATAATGATCGTTTGCACAGGATTTAAGAAAGTGAAAAAAAAAAACCGCCCTGATTTTCAACATGCAGTGCCTGAGAAGCACCTATGCATGGAAAACCAGGCTCTTTCTTCTTAGTTTTGGGAGAGAATACATCAGGCTGTAGTCCACGCTGGTGGGTACCACATGCAGGTGTATGCCGATGTAGAAAGGTAGCTGTTTCTTATCTGGACTTCAGCCTTTATATTTCAAGCAAATTACATCCATACATTTCTATGTGTAGATTTCCTACCTGAGCTCTTAGAGACATTTCCCCTTTAACACACCCCCCCCCAGAGCCCTTTCTCTCTCCCCACTTGGCAGTGATGCACATAAACAAAATTAGGAATAGGAGGTCCCAGAACAGTGAGTAACTGATTGATAGGTGCTCCCTTCGTTTTAGAGATGCGGAAATTGAGGTCGCCAGAAGCCACGCCAACTGGAACTCAGATTGCTTGCCCGGAACTGGCATGTCAGGTCGTTGGTCTGCCATCATTGTTCCCGACTCTTGGCTTCTTAGGGAAAGAGAGAATGTAAAAATATGTTGACAGCTTCATCTGGTGGCCAGAGAAGAGTTCCGAGCCAGAGGTAAACTTCAAGGAGAATTAAGAGTGGGGAAAGTTGGCTCCCTGGAGCGTGGTATTTTTTTTTTACAGAATGATACATGGGTTAGAAAAGGGACTCAAAGAAGATGAAGGTCTATCTGGCAAAATATTTTTATAATAGTATTTGTAGAGAATATTGTAAAAACCGTACACCATACCTTTTCCCCAACACAAAATCCCACTGGAATGTGACATTTGGTTTCTAGGATGCCAAAAATCGCCCCTTTTTGGTGTAGAGAGTGAGGAGTCATTGTGTGTGTATGGAGAGAGCTTGCTGCTAGGAGTCGGTTGACCTGGCTTCTAACTTGTCTTGTTTTTCCACGGATATGACGTGTGACCTTGGTCAAGTCAAATCACTTCCCTGGACTTTGAGATCTTTTTCTGCAAAATAGGAAGGTTGAACCGCATGATTTCTAAAGTACCTCACTGTTCGATATGTCTCTGCAAATGGGAAGACACATGGTTCATAGCCTTATAATATGTTTACCTGGTTCAATAGCACTATTTTCTAATTTCTGGATATCACTGTAAACGTTTTCTGATTTGCAATAGGTAGTTTTTTTTTTTTAAAGATTTTATTTACTTATTTGAGAGAAAGAGAGAGAGCACAAGGAGGTGGAGCAGCAGAGGGAGAGAGAGAAGCAGACTCCCTGCTGAGCAGGGAGCCAAATGTGGGGCTCGATCCCAGGACCCTGAGATCATGACCTGGGCTGAAGGCAGATGCTTCACCGAGTGAGCCACCCCGGCGTCCCATGCTAGGTAGTTTTGTAGACAAAGTTCATTTAATACCTAATAAAGTGTCCTTGGATGACAAGAGGTAGGTACAATACACACAATGATATCAAATCTTATTATTTGTGTATTAGATCGAGCTGATCTGCCGACATTCATGGTGTCACCCAGTGAGTGATTTATAAAGTCAGTGTGCCCCATTGAAACATCTCTGCCTTTTCCAGATATTACTTTATTGAATACTTGGGTTCCACTGAGGGCGAATGCTGAAAAGTATTGTCTTTTCAGTGTTAATATTTGCGGTACAGCACAGTTCCCATAGGTAGGAATGATCGTCTGATACTGTTAGTGTCACCCTTGTGATCTCACGTGGGCTTCTGTGATTGTAATGATTTGGATTTGAAAAGACAGTTGGGTTTAGCTGGCAAGCTCCCCACTTGATTTTTTCCGTATACGGTTCTTTGTCTGGCTCCTCAGAAGCCGTGTGGTATACTGTGTGTAGCTGGAATGCCTTCCGCTCCTGGCATCCAGGTTTTTGACTGTGTCTTTGCATTGTTGGCGGGAGAACTGGAGAGTTAATATGCTGTGTTGCCTGAAGGAATAAAAGCACAAATTATTTTTGCAATCAAAAATCATCAGAAGGAGTTTATTACAAATTATAACAGAGAGAAAAGCGGACACCAAAAGGAGATTTTTATCTTTGCTTTTTGTCTCAATACCTTGCTGAGGTTTATCGGCCTTTAATGAAGGAGGAAAAAGTAGGTCTCTTCAAACCCATGCATCTGAATTTTATCTGGTTACTAAGATTCCCCCTGCCCATGTGCATTTTTTTTTCTTTGTAGGATAGGCTATAAGGGATCCTGGGCACATTTAAGTATGAGAAATTCAGCTACATTCATCATTGTTCTTTCAAAAGAAGAGAGGAGTCTGTATGCAGCTTTCTAATCACAGTTGGCCTGTCTACTTGCTTGTGACTGACCCTTGTATCTGTGGGAATGTTGTCATTTAAGGAGGGTGCTGTTTCCAGGGTTGGACACCTCCGTGTTCCCACCACTTTTGGCTTTCCTACCAGAATGCAGTTGCCTTTCAGTTATGGGTTTCAGGCAGGATGCTCTTGGGATCTGCGTAGAATTTTCCTGATAATGACCCATTCCTTCTAATGACCCTTTGAGTCATTAGAAGTTGTACATTGTGGGCCTCTTACTTATGTTTTGGGAGCCGAAGAGACCTCCCATTTGCAATCCCAAGGGTTTATGGCACACATCTGTGAAAATGGCCCTGTGACAGCCAGGTCAATGTATGGTGAGTACCACCTAGGCCAAGTGCCAGGAAAGAAGATGACGCTGCCCTGTGGAAGAGGGCCAGGAATGCTAAAGGACGCTATTCCTTTGAGCAGAAAGGATCCGGAAAATGATTTTCCCATTGTCTTCATTTGCGTAGATGTTGGGCATGTGCTGGTGCCAAACAGTGTTCTATGATTGGCTCGCTGCCATCCCACCTACCTTGGAGGACCACATCTTTAGGTATAGAGGCAGGGCCGACGGAGGCCAACTGGAGGCCCTGTTCATTGGTGCTTTGTGTTTTGATTACTGGACAGACCCTAATTCTTCCAAAGGTGCAGTGGGGACGGGTGATCTTTGCGACCCCGTGTGAAGCATGGTACAGGGTATCTTCAGCATGAATGGCTTAGCGTACTGCATTTTTAGCCTCCTCTGGGGGGAGCACAGCATTGACAACATTCTCTTTACATTGTTGCTGGAATCTTGGGGCTGGAAGAGCTCTTAAAAGTCATCTATTCCACCCACCCACCCCCATCTGATGCCCCAGCTCCTACTACAACCAAACTGTCATCCTTGCCTACGCATGATGCTCTCAGAGACGGGGGCCTCAAGAACCCATTCCATATACTGAGTTGAAACTTTCTTCCCTATTGTTCCCATCCATCAGTGTTAGCGGGGCTTCTCGGAATTGCACAAAAGAAGGCTTCTTATTCTGCAGAATGCCAGCCTGTCAGAGCTGTGTGTGACACCCCACTCCCACTCTCTCTAGTCTGGTTTGAGTCCTTTTCCACTGACGTCCCTTCTAAAGAAGTAGAGAAGAAGAAAGAAGAATGAAAGGATGCCTTCCAGATAACAGGAGAAGGGCGTTCCTTTCCTTGAGGGGCAGGATGTGTCTGGTTCGCCTGAATCCCAGAAAGGGGTGGCATGAGGAGTGGCACAGACCTTCCCTCCAATAGCATGTTTTGGATTTTTTCTCTCCCTTTTGGTCCTTCTGATGGAAATAAGCTCGGGTTCTTCTGTATTGCCCTTAAAAAAATTCAGAGATGGTCTCACTTGTACTGATTGTCTTCTTCCTCTTTATACTCTATTTTGATTTACCAATGCAGTCCCAAGACCCTGTGTGTTCTGCTGATGGCCTGGCCACGCCGATGACTCCTCTAATCCACAGGTCCCCACATTGCTTCTAAATTCCTTCGCTGTGCTCGTGAATGTAGTTCTGTTGACCCAAGTCGGGACCTTACATTTATAACTCTTTTTAATTTCATACGGTTAGAAATTCCATTGCTACCGTGTGTTGAGATCTGTTTGTCCTGGCCAGATTGAGACACCGTCAGCCAGCACATCTGGCTTCACCCATGGGCCTCTCTTGCTTCTGATAGACAGTCATTACCACATTCAGAAACTTTCCCTGTTACCTAATCAGATTGGTGTCCTGAACTGACACGGGCTTCTGTGGCAGGTGGGCTGGTGATCATTAGGAAATACTGTGCTTAGTCTCCTTCTCTTTTTCTTTTTTTTTCTTTCTCCCTCCCTCCCTTCCTCCTTCTTTCTTTTCTTTCTTTCTTTCTTTCTTTCTTTCTTCCTTCCTTTTCTTTTCTTTCTTTCTTTTTTTTTTTTTTTTGCTTTTTTGGTACTCAGATTTCCTTACAGAGACCTGGTGTGATCTAGAATGGCATTTTTAGCCACCCCCGTTCAATCAGATCAGCAAGAGAGAGTTTAGCTAAGTGCTACTGCTTGGCAAATGGAATCTCCAAATGCCACATCAGCAGAAGGAGAAGTGTTGACCTCCATAGAGCCTGGAGAACCAGGTGGAGGGGTGGTGGGGGTGGGGGGGGATGGGAACTAGGATGACTTAATGTTTACTCGGCAAAAGGCAAAATGCATTCCCTCCCAGCACTATTCTTAGATGGAGATGGAGGATCACTGGAAATGGTGGCCAGGACCTGCTGTCTCTGTTGTGATCTGTTTTAAGGAAAACTTTCTTGCCTTGTCCTGATTTCTGCATCAGGCTGAGCAATGCTCCAGTTGCTGGCTTAATGACCAAATTGTCTCCACTGCTAATCAAGATCATCAGACTCTCATTTCAGCTTTCAATTATGTTATAGCCCACGAACAAATGATGTGAGATGAGCTTGGTGTAAGAATCCTACTAAGGCAGTTCTGATGTCTTATTCATTGGGTATCCCTAGAGAACGAGCTCTTCCCCTTGAGTGAAATGAACAGATAATGGAAATGTTTTGCTTCCAAGGGCCAAATGTGCAATTTTGGTTCCTAAGTTGTAGAGTAGAGGTCAGCCATCCTGTTTCCATTCTATGACACATGAGCCAAGAATGGGTTTTACAATTTTATTTGGCTGAAAAAAGTTGAAAGAAGATTTCTGATCATGTAAAAACTACATGAAACTTGAATTTCAGTGTCCATATACAAAGGATTATTAGAACAGAAGTCACACCTGTGTTTCTACGTGTCTTCTGCTGCTTTTTTGAAATAAAGGCAGTGCTGAGTACCCACAAAGCCTAAAAACATTTACTATCTGGACCTTTACAGGAAAAGCTTGCCAAAGCCTGGTCTGGAGCACAGATTTTGTACAAGACTCTTCATTTTGTGACTTTTAATCTGTTGGGGGCTAGGAAAATAAACTTTTTATGAATAACATCTTTAATATGAGATTTCTGGTATCCGAATGTGGGCTCAAAGAAGGAACTATGAAGAGTTTTCAACTACTAAATAAGACATTTAATACTATATATAAAATCACAGACTTAAAGCTGAAAGGAATATTCTAAGAAGCTCAGTGAAGTTGCCGGACTGGGTGTTTCTGGATTCTTTCTATGTAGACTTAATAACCTCTTAATCTAGGGTTGTATAGTAACTTCTGATATCCAAGGCATTTTTAAAATTTTTTAAATTTCTTTTCAGTGTTCCAGGATTCATTGTTTATGCACCACACCCAGTGCTCCATATCCAAGGCATTTTAAAGGATTGCCTCCTTCCTCTAGATCTTAGAGTTGTTCCATTAGTCACATTCATTCAACAGGATTCTTGTGCACCTTCTGTATGCCATTCAGTCAGTGTGGAGACCTTTGCTAGAGCGTTTTCTAGATGTGGAATTTGGTTGGGGGGGGGCGCTTCTATCTCAGTTTCTTTGTGATGAACCTGATGCTAAGTTCTGTTGTTCTTTTCTTGGCTTATGGCTAGCTATCTGCTTCATATATGTAGAGGAATTAGAAGTTTGAACTATCAGCTGCCTGTTTTATATACACACATATATAATTTTTGATTTAAATTAAACTGACTTCTAAAAATTTTTAAATTTTAAGTAGGCTCCACACCCAACATGGGGCTTGAACTCGAGAACCTGAGGTTAAGAGTCACATGCTCTACTGACTGAGCCAGCCGGGTGCCTCTAAAATGACTTTGAATTGGGAGAATGTCCCTGAGATTTCTTTATATATTTTTATCCTCAGGTTTAGATTCTTTAGTAATTGATTCCTCAGTAATTGAACTCATCCTTGAAGTCAATCTGTATAAATCTATGTCTGTATTTATATCTATATATTATATATTATATATAATATATATATAATATATATTATATATAATATGTACAATTTTATGTGTATGTAATTGTACTCTATCTATATAGACATATATGAAGATAGATATATAATATATATAATTCTATATATATATAGAATATATATAGAATATATATGTGTGTGTATGTGTATGTGTGTATGTGGCTCATGTGTATATATATATACATGTGTATACACACACACACACATATATATATTTGTAATTACATATATATATTTGTAATTTATGTTTGTTTTCCCCTCAGGGAACTGGGTTTAAACCCCAGAGAGACTATTATAGCACCCAGAATATTCTATTTCCACCGTTCATTTACATGCAAAGACTATAACTTGTTTTCCTTTGTATTCTCAGCATTCAGACAGTGCTCAGCAAGTAGTAGATGCCCATTAAATGCTTATCAAATTGAACTAAGTTGACTTTAATTGAAAGAATATCCTTGAAGTTTATTCACATACATAATTTTTATCCCTTGAATTAGATTAATCAGGGATTGAGACTCATCCTGTGAAAATCTCTCTGTAGTTCCACCAGTACTGTCAAGGGCAGGTGTGTGTTTGATCTGCATTAGGCAGGTGGGTATTGATTTCACTTTTGGGGTCTGTATGGTATAGAGAGGGGACAGAGGAGTGAGTAAAGAGTGGTTGGTTGAGGAATCGGTTCCCCCACTCCCACCCTGGGGACAGCTACCCTGGCTGGGTACCCCATCTGAAAGTGGAGAGGAAGGTCAAGGTATTAGTGGAGCTAAGACAAATGAGAGAGGAAGAGAAAGGGACTAATTGGCTGAAGAAGGCAGACCCTTCGTAAAATTTAGATCCAGTCCTTGGGTTCAAAATTTGCATACTCTGTTAGATGAGAAGTGTCATGATTGTACTTGGAGACCAAGACCCAGAGTCCAGAAGGATCATGGAAGGTTCAGGTTGGAAGAGGTCTTGGAGCCTCTTTTTCAGCCCCCTTAGTGCAGGGGTTTTTAAGCTGGTTAGTCTATGGGTTCCCTGAAAAAGCTAGGTGTCTGCTTATACCTTTCTCTGGAGAGAGAAGTCAGAGCTTTCATTATTTTCTGGGAGGAGTCGAGGACACAACCCCCCCGCCAAAGGTGAAAAACCCCTCTCTAGAAGATAATGTGAACGCTCCACAAGGACCCTGATAAACAGTGATTGAACAACTCATTTAAACTTTTCAGTGATGGCAAATGTACAATTTCCTGAGCCTGCTCCATGGGGCTTGGGAAGCAGTTCTTCCTCACATTGAGGAGTAATTTATCTCTGTGTAACTTTCCCCCAATTCATTTTATTGGTTTTGTTTCTGTCCCCAGAAGCAACTGAAAAGAAGTCCGCCCGCCTCTTCCATGCTGTAGGCTTTGAATATAAGAAGTTTGTATGCCTTCCTCAAGGTGACTTTCCTAAAAAAAAGAACCTGTCCAAACTCCTGTCATTTACCTGCGGCTTCCAGGCACTTCTCCATGTTGCTTGTTTTGTCCAGTTTTCAGTGTCCCTTGTAAGGTCATGGCACCTAGAACCGAAGATAGCATTCCATGGGTGTTCTGACCAGCCCAAGTCAGAATACCACCACCACCCCATTGTTCTAGACAATATATTTCTATTAATGCCTACTCAATTCATCTTCGTGACGGCCACTTCATACTACTGATTCTTGAGAAGGATTTGCCAGCACATTCTTTGACCTGTTGGTAGGTTTGGCTTATGGGTCTGTTTACACCCACTGCCTTAGGTTAAAAAAAAAAAAGTATCCCATTGATGCCCAAATTGGGGCAGTTGGGCCCATGTATGTGGATGCATAAGCTTCCTTTCAGGAAAAAAATAAAAGCCCTCATTTTACCTTTATTAGTCTCGTCGCTTTGCAAAACACTGAAGGGCAAACACTGAAACCCATGTGAGGGGTCCAGTGTTTAGTAAGAATGTTCAGCCATGAAAATGCTCAGTGACGTATTTATTATACTATCAACTATTCATTTTTAAAGGAATTTTTAGCATTTTTTATTGGAAAATTCTAGGGATGCAGGGGTAAACATCACTTCAGGTAACATGCAGGACTTTCAATGGGTATAATCATGGTGAGGAAGTCCTTGGGGTAGACAGTGGTCACTCGTCCGTAGGAGGTGGATATCCTTCCCCCCCAACACACCCGTCTACAGATGTCAAAAACGGCCACCGCCGTTAGGGTCTGCCTGGCACGGGATGGAGCCAAGAAGCCCATGTGGCGCCGTGTGTACACACAGTGCTGAAAGGGTAAGGCAGAGGATCCTTGCACCGACGCGAGGTGGCTCTGCTCCTTAGAGAAACAGAATGGTTTCTCTGTGTTCTTTCCTTGTAAGTGCATTGCTCTTAAATCATTAGCTACAGATCCACAGACTTGTGACAGGGCCGGAGATCCCCCTCTGCTGCCAAATCTATAATGAATTGCGGTTCAGGGCAGTTCTAATCAGCCTGGGGTGTGATAGGACCCTTGGGAATAGAGTCACCAGAATCCAAATCCTGCGGCGGGTGTCCCCATGGGATGCACTGATTACCAGTGAGCATGTTCAGAGCTGTCTGCGTCTTCCTTGGCAGAGCCATTGGCCCCAGCATGTGGGGACAGGGGACAGAGGGCAGGCCTGCCTGGAAGGGCTCTTTCCTCTTTACCCTGCTCTCTTGGGGGTCGCTGGGAATAAAAAGGAAATATATATATATATATATAATAAAAAGGAATAAAAAGGAAATATATATATAAATAAATAAATAAAAAGGAAAAAAAATATATATATATATTCCTGATAGTTTGGCAAAACATTTAATTAGAGCTGGTCATGAAAAGTCACTACAACTGCACAGTGCATTGGAGCTAGCAGGAGTTAGACTTAAAATACTTAAAGGTACTTGCTTGCAAGCTGTTTGGTGATTAGGGACCGATCTGCAGAACGTGGCAAGTAAATAAATAAAACCACGGTGTGAAAAATGAACGTGCTAAAGTTAGGCTGCGTATAATTGCGACAAAACCCCCGCTGAGCCTCTGCGGTCCCCACAGGGAGTCAGGCAGCCTCCTTGGGGAGCGTCGGCCAGCCTGGGCTGTTGGCTCTGACTCTGCATGGAATGCCCAAGAAGGCCGTGTCTAGCTGCTGGCAAGCTGTGGATTGAGAGCATGTGTTCATCTAAAACAGGTTGATGGCGTGACCAGATTTCTCCAGTGTTTCTGGGTTTGACCCTGAATATAAACAAAACCTCTAAGTTCATTGGGTTGAGTTTTCCCAGCCTTTGATTGTGTGTGTTCGGTTGCAGGTCTTCATAGCTGGTGTCCGACCCAGGGGTGAGTGTGGCCAGTGGTTTCACCATCTATGTCTATGAAAATACTCGACAAAAGGTGGGACCGTTATGGTAGGCCTATAGATGGCAAGAACAAGCTGATGTCATTTAAAGAGATAACAAAAACAAAAACTGCGCTTTGTGGAAGAAAAAAAATCAATAAAGCTTTTTTTTTTTTTTTTTTTTTTTGGCTTTAATAAAACCTGACACGGGGTTGCTTGCCTCTTTGGCTTTTCAGCCGGCTGTTTGGATATCAAGTTAAACGCAAGCCTGCTTCTGAGAATCAGGTACATGGGGCAGCCAGTGTCCCTTCAGTTTGCTCTTTAAAAAAAAAAATTCCCTTTTACCCATTTTTCCCAACTCTCTGGCAACCATCAGTTTCTTTGTATTTATGGGTGTGTTTCTGCAGTTTTATTTGTTTGTTTGTTTGTTTGTTTTTTCGATTCCACGTAGAAGTGAAATCATATATTTGTCTTTCTCTGTCTGACTTAATTCACTTAGCATAATGCCCTCTAGTTCCAGCCACATTGTCACAAATGGCAAGATCTCATTCTTTTTGATGGCTGGTATTCCTTTATAGACACATATAATATTCCATTATACATGCATCTCACAACTCCTCCATCCAGTCACCTGTTGACGGGCACTGAGTTTGCTGCCCTATCTTGGCTATGGTAAGTAATGCTGCCATAAACATAGGGACACAGATACTTTTTGAGTTAACATTTTCTTTGGGTAAATACCCACTAGTGGAATTAACTTCAGTTTGCTCTTAGTTTTATTGAGAGCTTCATTGCCAACAAGAAGGCTCCTAGGCCAGTCCTGATAATGAACTTCATGGCCAGCAATGCCTCCATGCCCTTGAACTCCATAATCAGTATCATGCGTGTGGTTGCCTACAGAAAGATCAGAGGTCCCTCCGTTGCCTAGTTCAATAACCATTAAGAATAAGCAGAAGATGTAAGGGGGATGCCGGAGAAGTGTTTGCGGGTTAAGGCCCAAGGATGGCACCACCAAGCAATATTTATGCTGATTATAGATACTTCCTTGATCTCGGGGAAAAAGAAACCAAACAAACTCCAGATAAGAAGAGCAGCCTCACTGGAGACCTTTGGAGAAATGAGCAATAAATCTAACAGGCTTCTTTGGAACTCTCCGAGAGCTGGTAAATCACAAGTTTCCACCATGGCTCTCCGTAAGACGACTGGCTCATTATTTTTTGTAAAAATAACTTAGGGACTGAATTTCTTTCCAAGTATGCAATCTGGTGAGTGTGTGAGATCATGTGATTTTATTTCCCCTGTTAGGGCTTTCACATCGTTTATAACTAGAACCTAAGAGCAACTTTCTTGCACTTCCAAAAAAAAAAAAAATGAAGCTCTGTAAGCCTATTGCTTTCTACTGACCCGCTGCAGTTTTAAAATTGCTTTGGGATTTTTATGAACCATCCCTGTGAAGTTCATAAAAAACAAACATGGTTTGCATTCTGTATGAGGGCGAAGTAGAAAATGTTCAACATAACCGTTTTATTATTAAGAACAGGGGGCATCCAGCTAGATGGAAAGCTAAGTCCTGATATTTATGCATTTTGGTGCCCGCGTGTATATATTAGAATTGGCTTCAGTTCCCAGTCGTGGCCAGATAAGGGCACAATGGCTATAGAAACTAGGCAGACAGGACGGGGGCAGGGGGATGGGGGTGTGGAGAGTGGGGGAAAGGCAAGGGAAGGAGAAAAGGAGACTTAAGCTGATAGATTTCACGAGCACCCCCATTTAATCCTCCCAGTGCCCTTGCAATGTATACACGTTAAAAATTCCAATAATATGAATAAAAAATGTGTGGGGTACTTTTTTTTAAGAGAGAAAGGGAAAGAGAGAGACACACACCAAGAAAAGGAGGAGGAGACAGAAGAGGAAGGGAGGGAAGGAGCCACAAAGTCTGCCTCGTTTCAAAACTTTCGGACTTTTGGGAACCTGCATTATTTATCTCAGTATTCTGAGTCCTCCCTCGCCTGACTCAATCCAACTATTAAAGCAGTTGGATTTTTGTGGGTATAAGGTGGATAAGAACTAAGAGACACTCAGGGCGCCTGGCGGGCTCAGTCAGAAGAGCATGCGACTCTTGATCTCGGAGCTGTGAGTTCGAGTCCCATGTTGGGTGTAGAGATGACTTAGAAAAAAACTTAAAAAACCAAACAAAATGAAGAACTAAGACATGTTTCATGGTCAGGAGCAAAGGGACCAGGTCCCGTTCACAGCTCTCATTAACCCTACAGAAGCTCTCGTCTAAGGCAGCTATAACACTTCCGAGGGTTCTATTTTGTCTCCCCCTATTCTGGTTCCAGAACATTATTTTTTCGAACAACTCTTGCTTACTGTGGACAACAGAGTTAATGGTGGTAAGAGGTCGGATGCTCTTTACCCTTAACTTATCACCTGCAACTACATTTTTCAGCTAATGGTTTAGAAATCCAGAATCACTTTTTCCACATTTAGTTTTGACTCAGAAACAAACAAACAAACCTTTTTGCATTCTTTTGAAAGGAATATATGTAATTTGGGAATTTCTGTAAGCCGTTTCTTAGTGGGGAAAAAGTAAAATCCAAGTTAAAATGATAAGACAGTAAGTTCAGTGTTGCCAAGTGGAGCCTAATTTCAGTTCCTATATTCTAATTTCTAATTCCATGTCCTAGGAGCCAAAGCCCTCTTTGACTACTCCTTTAATCCAGACCTATCACTTGGGGATCTCATAGCTCCCTTGTTTGTAAACACCATCTGGCAAAACCCAGAGCATCGCTCATGACCTACATGCTTTTGGATACGGAGAAACCAGGGGATAGTTCCCCGAATCTCAACGATGAGTGACATTTTCGAGAACAACACTGATGACTCTGCCTGGCAGGGAAAGGGTGGGGAGGGAAGGGGAGACACAGACTGTATCCGGGGAGAGAGGAAAAGTGTGTTGTGAAGCTTTGCCGTAGGCTTTCTAGAATCTGGTGAAGTGGGATGGGTGTTCACAGAAGAGTAAGATGGTTAAAGAACTTGTGATAATTAAAATGATGCGTTTGTGTAAGTGTGGAAGAATACAGCCATGAAAGCATAATTAGTGCAAAATTTGCTGCACTGGACCGGATCACCACTTGATGACTCTTAAGTGTGCCAGTGCCATAGTTTTTTTGGTGAGGAGAAAAACATGGATGCCATGTCTGTTAATTAATCATGTTAATAGTTGGCAGCAAAGCCATTAATTAAACAATAAATCCATACAACATAGGACTGGATCAGATACCTCACTGAGTAAGGCCAGCCATTTTGGAGACGAGAGGATGATTCTGGGCAATGGGGTCAAACCAGGAACACTGTACTCCCCCATTGGGCACCTGCAGTCACAGTTCTAGAATAGTGTAGTCCAGTTTGAATGAGAGATTATATCTGAGTTTTGGGGTTTTCTTTGCCCAGAGTCTACCCTGCAAAGGATGGTTTGCACGAGAAAAGTGTGAATGAAGGGACCAACAAAGTCTGTTCCAGATGAAACTGCAGTAAAGGGTCCCCATTTGAGTGAGGGATTCAAGGCTATTTCCCGGAACTCGATGACAGTGAAGCCAGAGTTTCTGTAGTCTGCTAACTTGCCTGCATTCTGTGGTCACACAGTGGCCAGGAGTCAATATCCAGTTAGAAACACCTATCCGAGAAGTCGTGAGGCCATTTTGGATTCATCCTCCCAATTCTGGATGTAATGGAGCAGAATCGGGAAGGAGTGTGAACGGCATCTATTTACACACATGCAGGGCTTTGCTGTTTTCCTGGACAGCCCTTTCCCCCGCATTTCCTGGAGGAACTACTGGAATCACAAATCACAATTTGCAGCTCGCCCTGGGTAATGAGTCATTGGATGGAATTTCATTTGGTAGATTTAAAGAGAGTTAGTGTTGATCTATGAAGCCAGATGATTTAAGAAATTGAAGCAGTAACAAGTAAATTGCTTTTCTCTTGTACTGCAAAATGCTTTCTAGGCGTTTTTGGCTTTTCTTTTTAAAATGGATTTATAATACCATTTCTCTCCACCTCAAGGCTCAAGTAAACCTCTTTGCTCTGATGAATCCTAAACGGCTCCTCATTTCCCACAAACAGATTGTCCAATAGAGTTTTTAATATCTCGTTTTAGATGGCAGGAGCTGGAATTTTTAATTCCATAGGAAACACAAATGAATATACATTTCCTTTTAGAGGCTTTATTTCTTCTGACTTATCTCGTGAAAAAAATGATGCATGACCAAGTTCATATTCCTCAGTCTAATAATCAAGACTTGCCACTAACCAACACTCACTTGCCTTTATTTATTTGTTCCTCCGGCAAATAAAAAGGAGGGTGTGGAATGTGCCACGTGATGGGCTAGCTGCTAGAGGGGATGTAGGGAAAAAATAAACTCAGGTGAGGCCTTGAAGCCTCTCAGAGGCCACTGGGCAGGACTGACACGCCAGTGGCCACTTACTGTAAACTATGTCAAAGCCGTATCAAGGTGAGGGAGGCTGGAAAGGAAAAGTTCTCTGCCCGGGAGGTGGAGAGACCACAGAAGTTCCAAAATGGCCTTTTTCCCCAAAATGGTCTTCATAAATTCTCTTTCTGTCTCTCCCCTCATGGATACATGCCCCTTCTTCCAGCCACCTCCAAAGTACTCAGGCTAGGACCCTGGAGAGTCAGCCATGGCCAGGGACACATTGCAATTTATACAGAAAACAAAAAAAAAGAGAGATCGCTACATTCACTGTTTTAATGTCACAAAAACTCCACAGAAGGGCAGCCAACCTGGTCTTGAGTTCACTGAGGACAGGGACTGTGGGAATCTGTCGCCACAGAGCCCAGCGCAAGGTTCGCCGATGGTTGATGTCCAGCACACCTTCCAAGCTGCTGGAAGAAATAAAGTGCCATGAGAGTGCGGAGGACAGGGCCAGCTCACCCGACACAGGAGACCCTGGAGCTGTGCTGAAGAAAGTGTAGGACTTCATGAGATCTAGAACTGGAAAGACGGGCAGGTCAGGGCCCTTGCTGCTAGACTGTGGGAGGCGTCGAAGCTGGAGAGTCAAATGAATATAGCAGGTGTCTTCTCAGTCCGGTTCTCTAAACCACAGGGGCCAGTTGGTGAGCCTGGAGCTGGGCGGCTACCGGGGGACACATGGATGTATCAGAATGAAATGCACACCGCTACATCTAGGGAGCTAGGGAGTGAAGGAGTCCTCCTTGGGTGTGGAAGGAGCCAGCCGCTTTCCTTCCCGGGCTGTGTTCTGAGGCGGGGCGGGCGCCCTCTGCAGGTTGGATGTGATGCAAGCCGCGCTCCGCCCTTTTCCTGTTCCACCGCTCGGTCTGTGCAGCTTTACATCTCATATGTATTTTCCACTGCGGTGGCCTTTGTAAGACATAAGGTGAACAAACTGCTTATTAAGGTAAGACAATGGAGGCCCCATTTTAAAAAGGTTAAGATGTACTTGCAAGTGTCAGTGCATCCCGGGAATCATTAACAGTGTACGGAATGCACAACCTGGTATTTTCCAAAGGCCACACTAACCTTTTCAAGCATGGAGTAGGCTAAAAGGAATGGATTTCTTCACCATTTGATGAGCAAAGAAATCTTTTAAATGCTTATTTTTATTTGCCCGCTGAAAATCATCTCTGGGGAACTCAACATGGGGAAATGAATCCTGAACATTTTAGCAACTCACTTAAAATACCATTAGAAAGCACTTGGGTTATTAAAAGCGGAAAACAAAGGATGAGGAGCCCTCTGGTGCTAATCACACCTAGAGAGACAGAGAGAGAGCCACCTATGCCCTCCTGTTTGCCAGAAATATCTTTGAATTTAAACTCTCCATTGTTAAGGAGAGAAGCTCACGTTTTGCCAAACCTTTTTTTTTTTCCCTTTTAAGTACACCCACTTTTCCACGTAATTGGCTCAACACTGCTATTTCCATAATTGTCATATTTTTCTGCTTCCCGAGAGGTCTGTTAAGCGTAAAGGTGAACTACAAAGCTTTGACAAAGCGCACATTTACGCATGATGAGCAATTCTCCAATCGGGAGGAAAACTGTATCATTTCGATTGAGTTTATCTTACGTTTGGAAACCAAGTACTCAAAACTGATTGCCCCCTGAACCACATTTAACCCGCTTTCCTTCGGTGTGGCCAAAGAGCAATTTCCTGAGACTTGGGTCTGCCAATCATGTCGTTACCGGGGGCCCCGCCTTTATCAATGAAGGCATTTTTCTTGAAGCTGGGGTTTTGCAGTAAAATTTGTTAGTTGGACTTCAGCAACTCCATCGCAGTTAGCTACGAGGTCCGAGACAAATCTGTTAACCTCTCACAGTCTTGGTTTGTTGAAGTGTAAAATGGAGAGAGCTTTCAGTCACAGAGGTGCTGGGCGTCCCTGTGTAAGGGAAGTAGGGTACCTGGGTCTTGGGACATAAGAGGTGTTCTAGTAAATAGGTGATTGTGCCTTTTTCCTTCTCTTTCATAGCAACTAGGTGGCATTTAAATGAATCAGAGGACTTGAACTTTGGGATGGGGAAGGCATGGATTGGAATTCTGCCTCTGCCCCTTTTGGGCGGTGGGAGGGGAGGGGAACACAGTAGGCTGTGTGACCTGGGCAAATTACTGAGCACGGGAACCTCAAGTTCTTTATCTGCCCGATGGGCATAGATAATAGAAATGTGTACCTTCGAGTTTGTGTTGTGAGGATTAAATGAGATAGTGCCTATAAAAACATGTCCCTGCTCGGTGTTTCCTGCAGTTGGTATTAAGATGTCCTTAACGGTGGTCATTATCGGTTTTGGATTACTGCAGAGGATGACCCGAAAACCCAGGCCCCCTCCAGATTCGCTGGTTTTTTGTTCCATCAGTTTTCATATTCAGCGAGGGCGGAATGTGCAGCTTCCTCTCCTGCGAATGCTTCTGGAAGCCTCTCGCCTGCTTCCTTCCTGAGCGGGGACTAGATTCTTCAGGTTTCCTGATTGCCTTGTGCTTCCGGCTGCAGCCTGACGGTATCAGATTGCAGAGCGGAACCGAGGAATGGTATTCCGAGTGTGATAGTGATCAGATTGGGACGATCACAGGACACCAGGCCTCCAGCGTCTGACAGCTTGTCACATGGGGCACTTTCGAGCCCTAGTTTCCCCTTGACAAGGTTAGCCACTCATGCCACAGGTTCTGTGGGGAGAATTCTAGCTGAGCCGTAAAGCCTGACAGAGAGGGAGAAATAGAGGCTGGCGGGAAGGCTGGCGTTGCCCTCGAGTAGCAGGTGGGGACTGGAATTCACCAGAATGAATCTCCAACCAATTGTTTTTGTGCAGGGACAGGGTAGCTTAAACTGATCAGAACAAAGAGAAGTGGAAAGTATCTGAATTTCCAATAACAACTCGTTGAATATATTACCATAAATCTACTTGTCGGACTATTATGCAATCATTGTTTTGTAAACGAAAACTTGGTAATTAGCATTAGGAAATGCACGTTAGAATGTGAGCTAAAAAAAAAAACCCATACAATATTGTTAGAAACTGAAACCAACACAACAATAGGCAAATCTACAGAGACGAGGTGGGTTAGGCTGCTTAGGATGGACGATGGGTAGGGGGTGCAGGGGTTTTTTTGGGCACCATGTGAATGCTTCAATATCGGCTCTCTGTGGTGAGGGTTGCACGTATCCACAAATATACTAAAGAACACTGAATGGTACATTCTATTTTATTTTGAGAGTGATTTGTTTATTTATTTCACCGGAAGTACAGATGATGCATTAGTTTCAGGTGTACAGCGTAGGGATTCGACGAGTCTACACATTATGCTGTGCTCACAAGTGTAGCCGCCATCTGTCACCCTGTGTCACTATCACAGTGCCGCTGACTATATGCCCTGTGCTGTCCCTTTTATCTGTGTCTTTGGAATGGTACGTTTTAAATGGGCGAGTTGTATGTTAATGCAAGTTATATCTCGATAAAGCTGTTAACAAAAACAGTACCAACAAACCTTAATATGTCGAGAAATAGAATGGAAAGATATTTCCCAGGAGGCTAACTGTGGGTATGATTTGGTGGTGAATTGTGGCTGGTTTTTTTTCCTATATTTTCTTTTATTTTCCATAGTGATCACATGTATACTTCACCATTTTATAATGAAAAAAACTATTTAAAGGACAAATAAATAAGTGTGAATTAGTATCAACTTTTTTAGCTCACAGAATTTAAAATATCGATGATAAAATATAAGGGATGAAAATTATTTTTGCACTAAATGAACATTTAGCATAAACTGTATGGCCCCGTGTACTTCGGATTAAATGTCAATGCTCAGCCTTTTCATTAATATTTTAGCTTTTCATAATATTGTCAAACATAATGGTGGATACAAAGCACAAGACATAAATTTTGGAAAGAGTAGAAGTCAGTGATAAATAACAAAATCTTAATAACTTTTTCTCAGAATTGATGTCTATCATGGTTTAGATTTAGAGCTTTTGGAAGTTTTAGAATGTAAAATAAAAATTATCTTTGTAAGTATAGGGGACGAAACAGCTTTTTCTTTACCCTCTGAGGTTCTGTTCCTGGGACCTGCAAATTAGACTGACCAGAAGACAGACAAACAGGAGCAGAGGCATACAGATTTTATTTGATGTTACTATTTTATTTTTTACGTGCATAGGAGGCCTTTGTAGAAAAGAAATAAAGACCCAAAGAGGTGGTTAAACCCAGGCGCTTATGTGCCATTTCAACACAAGGTGATATATTTGTGGAGAAGTGACAAGACAAAGGAAAAGAGGTTTGGACATCTAGGGGGGTGAAATTATGGGAAGATAAATATATGGGGGAAACTTAAGGATGGTAAGTTTATTTCAGTTAGGTTTGTGGTACAGACCCACCTCAGAGCTGACTTTGTCTCCGGTGATAATACTTGTCTCCTCTTCCTGGTACAGGAGCATGGAGAGAGAACCCTTTCACGACAGGGAATCGATGCCCTGCTTTTAGGCAGAAAGGGGGAGGGCGGAGAGCTCCTTCTGTGTCTACTGTGTCTCAGTGGTCTTCAGCTCAATATAATCCTTCTATATCAAAGTGGCGCTTTTTGGGGTGGCATATTCAGATCCCCTTCATAGTCATAATGCATCCCAAATTTACATGTAGGAACTTAAAATCCATTTTCTAAATTAAGTAAGAATTGTATTAGCTTTTATTTAAACATTCAAGTAAGTGATCTTCAGCTGATTCGTACTTAAGTTCTGGGGGGAAGATGAACTTCTTCTGAACAATGTGATCAAATCCAGTCTTTCCACTGAAGATTGATTCTGAAGGGTAGTGATCCCTGGGCTCTCCCTCCCCTTCCCATGGTAACATATTAGTATCCCTTGTCTCCTGTAATTTTGTCTTCTTCGGCCTCACCATACGTAAAGCTTTCGGTGGGTCTACAGTTTCTTCAGTTAAATAACTCCAGTCCTAAAATGTGTGGCAAGAAGAGAATGTGCAAAGCGATCATATTTATACGTCACCAGACCCTTTTCCACATTACTGCCATGCTTTTTATACTCAAAGGCAAGGAACAGCTGCCTCGCTCTACTTTGGTGTCCAACTCAGCTGTTCCATATTCATCCTGTTGCTTTAAGCATCTGTTGACAGGTGGGAAAGCTCATGTGAAGAGAAGCATTGTTGCCTTGGGTGGCTTCTGCCTGAGACGGGCCTGACCCCTTTGTTTGCCCCTGGAACAGAACGTGTGCGTTCCTCCCAGCCCTCAAGTACAGCTGTTGGGGGACATTTTAGTAGATGAGAACCATTTCTGAAGCCTCTTGGTTCTGAGAACCGAGGAGCAGGGTCCAGGATGTGGCTGGACAAGGCCTGTGTGCTGTGGAATGTCTCAGTGGCTGGGCCTCACTAAGGGGGAGCCAGCAGATGGCTTCCCCAATAGAGCCTTTCCTCCTGAATCCCCTATTTGTCTCCCATTTTGTACCAGAGAATCTGGAAGCTGAAAGGTTCTTTTGTTGGAACCCTTCCTTTTTACAGAGGAAGAGACTGCTGTCCAGGTCAGCGAAGTGTCTTGCTTTCAACTGAGTCAGGTGGTGGCATTTTGTCTGGGTCTCTATATAATAACATCACCGAATCTCCAAGTTGTCTTCTGGCCGCTTTTTGTCAGATTCTGGAACTATCTCTTCCTTCTCATGTTTATGATTTGGTCCTTAATCTGGTGTACTGAAATTACAGATTGGTTACCGGGTTTATAGTGAAGTTTTAGAGACATAAAAGGGAGAAAAGTTCTGGAAAAATGAAAATCCTGGGGCACCTGGGTGACTCCGTGGGTTAAGCCTCTGCCTTCCACTCAGGTCATGATCTCAGGGTCCTGGGATCGAGCCCCACATCAGGTTCTCTGCTCGGTGGGGAGCCTGCGTCCCCTTCTCTCTCTGCCTGCTGCTCTGCCTACTTGTGATCTCTCTATCAAATAAATAAATAAAATCTTAAAAAAAAATGAAAATCCTGAGACAGTTTCTCTACACTTATTCTTCAAAATCTTTAAAATAAAACAATATAACCCCCAGTATCTTCCTCCCTCCCCCACCTTCTACTGATTGTATTCTGCACACATAACCATCCCCATGTGTAGAATTCCCCATACTTAGAAAAGTGTAAGTGGATTAATGGAATTTATGTATTCGCTGGAGGTAAAATGCCCCAGGAATTTCTGCATTGGGTGTAAAACCTTGGGCCCGGGGAATCTCACTAATGACTTTTTAAAAACAATTTTAATTTCAGTTAGTTAACATACAGCATTCTATCAGTTTCAGGTGTACAATAGAGTGATTCAACACTTCCGTGAATGGCCTCGTGCTCATCACAGCAAGTCCCCTCCTTCATCCCCATCCCCCTTTTCCCTGTCTCCCACCCACCTCCCCTCTGGTAACCAGCAGTTTGTTTTCTGGAGTTAAGAGTCTGTTTCTTGATTTGTCTCTCTTTTCTTCTCTTTGCTTGTTTTGTTTCTTAAATTCTACATACAAGTGAAATCATGGTATTTGTGTTTTCTGATGACTTACTTTGCTTAACATTACACTCTCTAGCTCCATCCATCTCATTGAAAATGGCAAAATTTCTTTCTTTTTATGGCTGAATAATATTTCAGTGTGTGTGTGTGTATGTCTCATAAATACCATTCATCAGTTGATGGACATTTGGGCTGATTGCCCACTTCGGCTCTTGTAAGGAATGCTGTTATGAATATTGGAGTGCATGTATCCCTTTGAATTAGAGTTTTTATATTCTTTGGGTAAATACCCAGTAGGACAATTGCTGGGTCAGAGGGTAGCTCTATTTTTAACTTTTTGAGGATCCTCCATACTGTTTTCCACAGTGACTGCACCAGTTTGCATTCCCACCAATGGTATAAGAGGGTTCATTTTTCCCCACATCCTCACCAGCACTTGTTTTTTGTGTTTTTGATTTTAGCTATTCTGACCGGTGTGAGGTGATATCTCTTGTGGTTTTGACTTGGATTTCCCTGATGGTAAATGATGATGAACATCTTTTCATGTGTCTGTTGGCCATCTGGATGTCATCTTTGGAGAAGTGTCTGTTCATGTTTCTGCCCATTTTTTAATTGGTTTATTTGTTTTTTGGGTGTTGAGTTGTCTCAGTTCTTTATATATTTTGGATACTAACCCTTTATGAGATACATCATTTGCAAATATCCTCCTCCATTCTGTAGGTTGCCTTTTAGTTCTATTGATTTTTTTTTTCCTTTGTGCAGAAGCTTTTTATTTTGATGTAGTCCCAGTAGTTTATTTTTGCTTTTGTTTCCCTTGCCTCAGGAGACATACGTAGGGAAAAAAAAGTTGCTATGGCCGATGTCAAAGACATTGCTGCCTGTGTTCTAGGATTTTTATGGTTTCAGGTCTCATATTTAGGTCTTTAATCCATTTTGAAATTATTTTTGTGTACAGTGTAAGAAAGTGGTTCGGTTTCTTTCTTTTGCATGTTGCTGTCCAGTTTTCCCAACACCATTTGTTGAAGAGACTAATGACTTTTTTCAAGAGCAGAGTTTTTTACAGAGTCCAAGTCTTCAATCTTGTAACCGGACCATCAACCCCAGTGACAGCCCACTTTGAAGGAGGCCTCATAAAGACAGGGTTCAGGCTCTCTCTAATGGCCTTAGCTAATGGAAAACCTAGAGGGGAAAAGTGAAATCGTCCTCAAACTTCATGCAGGTAGAAAGGAGAAAAATCTCGAGAAGTTCGGAGAAGTGACAGGAATTTCAAAATCTTGGTTTGAAATGCAAGAAGTAGCAGAGAATGATGAGAAACACCTGAAGATGCTTGCTTTTATTACAGGCAGTGGAATAAAAATGTGAGTTTCAACTTGCTTGCCTCTGGATCACTCACCAACCAGAATAAATCAAGACCAGATCAGAATTTTGTAGGAAATGCAGGGATCTGCAGGACACAGCTGGTCAGCTGAGGCTTTACCTTTGTGCTCATTACTGCTTCGAGTCACTGGGCCTCTGGTCTCATATCCAGCCTCGCAAGGCCTGTGTGATTTGGGAGATCCAGAAACTTCTCTACACATCTTCATTTTTACATTGTCTCTGCCTCAGATTTTGATGTATTTATGTAAAAGTGCTCTGGAAAATATGGAAAATCATGGTACTAACATAAGAAAGTCCAGGTAGGGTGTGGTATTATCTTGGGAAGCATAATTTTGTTAAGCTAAGGTTCATCTCTCTGGCTGGTGCCCTTGTGAAGAGCGGAGCCATCTTGAGAACCCTAGGTTCCCCATCCCTTGAGTTCTGGGGGGAAAATAGTATTGTTACATTTCATAGAAAACACAGACACTAGGCATGTTGTGCACAGATACAAATGATTCCAAGACAACCTTAGGACAGAGGCTCGTAAAAGACACCACCTGCCATTCCATGATCATGACCTAGATGTTGCTGTAATTGCAGGGTGTTTTCCCCTCTTTTTTGTTCCCTGTGTTTCTTTGGTCAGGACCAGTTACCATGTACAAATGAGGTGTTATATCCTGCTTCTTAAACCTGATATCCACAGACAAAGTCTAGTGTCCCACAAGTAAGTACATCTTCTATTCATTTATCTGTCTGACCATCAGCCTGCACATAGTTTCTCTCATGTTTCAGATTATTTCCTTAGGAGAGACACCCGGAAATGGGATTACTGCATCAGAGGTTCAGAATCTATTTTGAGGCTCCTGATACATTGTGGCGAATTGCTTTCTGAAAGCTCTGTGCCAGTGGACATGGCTGGCAGCACCAAGGCCTGAGTGTCCCTTTAGGCCTGTCCATGGGCTCCTTTAATAATTAAAAAAAAAATCCTTTTTAAACAAGATATTACTGTCATACAGGAAAGTGCACAAAGCTTCACTGAACTATTACATGTATCCATTTGTGTAAATACTACCCAGATCAAGTTTTTAGATTTAGACGTGATATTTCCATCTACCCCGGAAGGGTCCCTCCTGCCCCAGGTAGTATCTATACCCCCTCTCTGAGGTCACCATGGTTTCCAATAGTCCCTCATTGAAAAAAAAAAAAGATTTTATTTCTATGTGAAAGAGAGAGAGAGATAGACCGAGGGCACCAGCACAAGCTGGAGGAAGGGCAGAGGGAAAGGAACAAGCAGGCTCCCCGCTGAGCAGGGAGCCTGATGCAGGTCTTGATCCCAGGACCCTGAGCTCATGACCTGAGCCAAAGGCAGAGGCTTAACCAACTGAGCCACCCAGATGCCCCAAATTCCCTCATTTTTGAGTGATTTTGGAGAGTTTCTCCTCTCATCTTAAGTGACTTGACAGGTGATCTCTGAGGGAAGATCGTCATGTCCTTGGCACCACCCAAACTTCTGTCTCCTCCCGTTGGCAGGCCCATGGTTTAGCTTATACTGTGAGTTTAACTTATTCTGTGCCCCGCTTGTCCAGCATCACTTTGGGACTGTTCATAACAGATCTCCTACCCCCCCCACCCCCCCACCCCCCCAGGGAATGAACAGCACTGCTGCCATCTGTTCTGAATCATGTGAGGTAGCAGGTAGGGGTGATGAAGAAGGTGTGTTACAGAAATAAAGCAGGAGTGATGCTGACTTTAAAAGAAACAATCCCCCCCCATCCTCCTGGCTGTCTGTTTCCTTAAAACAGAGGGCGTGTGAAGTGCTTGCTTTGCAGATCTTGCAATGCTTTGCCATTGCACTTTGGACTGAAATCCCTAGGAAATAAATTTAAAATGGAGTCTCCTAGGGGGAGTCGGATTGGCTGAGGAAATGGTATCTTTGTGTGGGTCAGTCCAGCTTCAAATGTGCGTTCGGACAGAGAATATTCACTTGCTGAGACTAATTGGTCATTTTGCTGTCGGTTGTAATGAAAATTATGGCTCTTCTTTTTCTGTGGGAGCTTCATTCAGCTACCTTTGCTTTTACAGAGGTGGATTGGCTCTTCATGGGTTAACAAGCACCTGAAATCCTCTCTAGTAGCAAAAGAGAGAGAGATCAGTCTCAAGGTTAGGAACGTCATAGGCTAAATTTGGGGGGCTCAACAGTGGTGGCAGGTCCAAATCCAGGTGTCTGTGTCAGAAACCAAGAGATCTAAGCCCAACGTGAAAGATGAGAGAGGGAGGAAACAATGATGGAGTGTCTCCAATGGACCAAGTACGATGCTGGGAGCTATCATGTGCAGTAACTCATTTAATATTCACGATAGGATAGTACCCAGATCATCCCCTTTGGCTGATAAGAAAATTGAAACCCATCCAAAGTCTCGCAGCTACATTTCTTTTTTGCCACTTCCTCTCTTCCCACCAATGATATGTCCCAAGATGCACATCTTTCTGTTTTCCTTCTCCCTCTCAACCTTCTGGTCCTTTGCTGTAACACCTTGTGCCATAACGAACGGTCTCTTATCTAATGTGTTCTGCCCCTTCAGGGTCAGCTCCAGCCTCGATTCCCCCGTGTAGCCTTCTCTGGCACTGTGGACCATAGGAAGCCCATGAGCATATGACCATTGGGTGTCGGAGCTCTATCTGATGTCTTTTGTAGCCCAGCACCTGGAGAAGTTGCAGGCACGAGCATTCAATTTCCAGGCTTGAATAATTCTGTGCTGAAGACGAGGTTCTGATTCAGAAGGCTGCTTGTGTAGCCTCGGTGGGCATGAAGGTACAAATGGTCTTCCTGAATGTACCAAGAGCTCCTGAGTGATTGCTGATCCATGGAAGCTCCTTAGCTCCCCAGCTACTGCCTTAAAATCAATGTCATTATCCAACACTGATCACTCAGGTTGTTCCTTTGCCATCCTCTCCACTTGCATGCGTAAACCACTTGACCATATTTTATTTTAGTATTTCACCAGGGAGCTTTCAAGCTTCTTAATTAATAACAAAAACATTTCAAGCAGGAAAGAGATGGCCTGACCATAATGCAGCCCTTTACCGCGTACCCTGCAGACAGATTCCCATCTGGCACACACATTGGGAGCTCCCATTCTCCAAGGACCCGAGAACAGTTCACACCTATGGTGCTAGATCAGAATAGACACGAAATTCAAACACTAGCAGGTTGTTATAGGTGTTCTCTGAGAAGAACAGTGGTGAAATAATTAGTGCATCTAATTATCTGTGTGTTCACTTGCTTTATATTTTCAAAAGGCCTCAGCCATGCTATACGATCGAAATATAGCATTGCCACATATATAACTTTAAATTTTCTATTAGTTGCATTAAAAAATGTTAAAAGGGGGGTGCCTGGCTGGCTTGGTCACTAGAGCATGTGACTTGAGCCTCACATTGGGTGACGAGTTTATTTGAATACACACACACACACACACACACAAAATTTTTTATCGTATATCATGTGTATAAGGTTTTTTTTAAAATTTAAAAAGAAACATGTGAAAAAAGAAACATGTGAAATTGACTTTAATACTCTATTTTATTTAACTTAATACATCCAAAATATTATCATTTCAACGTGTAAGTAAGATAAGAGATATCTTACATTCTTCTTATTTTTGTATTAAGTCTTGGAAATCATATGTGCAGTTTATACTTATAGCACATCTTGTTCTGGACTGGTTACATTTCAAGTGCCCAATAAACATCCATATGTGGTGACTGGCTACCATATTGGACAGCACAGGCCCAAAGAAACTTCTAGTGGAAACTTTCCTGTAAAGATGGAGCTGGGTTTCTCCGTAGGCAAATAAAAAAGCCCAATGTATTTATTGGACTCCATGCTCTATGCTAGGCACTGAAGGGTGAGCCAGAGGACAGCAGTCAGCCTCTGCCATCGTAAGAGTCATGTGTGAAAACTGGAGCCATTTTTGCCTGTTAATTATGTGTCCGACCACAAGAGAGTTTTGTGATTAGTTCTTAAGCAAGTGATTTAGTAGTAGAGGACTGTGTGTTTAGAGGAAAAAAACAATCCTTGCTAGTTGAAGTGGTCAGGGATAATTCATGGAGGACAAAGAGTTCAGGCCCTGGGTACACCTCAAGCAATGGTGTAGGGTTGGTTAAGTATTGGAAGCATTGGAAAGACAGGGAGTAGATTAGCTTGGCGGTATGGGGAGATGGCTAAGATGCTTCAGTAAATAACATGGTGAGAATAAGAAGAGCAACTAAGGGGCACCTGGGTAACTCAGTGGGTTAAAGCCTCTGCCTTCGGCTCAGGTCATGGTCCCAGGGTCCTGGGATCGAGCCCCGCATCTGGCTCTCTGCTCAGCGGGGAGCCTGCTTCCCCCTTTCTCTGCCTGCCTCTCTGCCTGCTTGTGATCTCTGTCTGTCAAATAAATAAATGAAATCTTTAAAAAAAAAAAAGAAGAAGAGCAACTAAGTTTTGAGTGTTTAGGAGTCAGTTCCTCTACTGAGTGCTTTCTATGTATTACATCACTGAATCTTAAAAAGGAGAAGCCTGAATCTCTAGAGAGATTGATGGGCTTGTCCAAGTCACATGACTAGAAAGTTGGCAGAGCAAAATTTTGAATCTAAATTGATCTGAGCCCAGAGCGTTCACCTTAACCGTTAGCAGTTATGTTCCTAAGACTGCTGGGGGCAGTGATGTGTGCGCTTTGTGTGATGGGAGGCCCCCACCTCGACATACGGTGGACGAGCTCTAGGCCAAAGATTCCTTGCAGTGTGTTTCTTCAGAAGAGATCCTAATGGGCCCGGTTGGTATGATGCCTCTGTTGTTGACTGGTGTCATTAAACACAGGTTTTCATAAGCCAATGTCCTATTAGTTGGCTTCCTCCTTTCTTTCTCAATACTTCAAGGTCATCCTAGAATACTGGGATCACCTTTTAGGTCAATGCTGTGATCTGACAGAAAGAGGAAAGAGGCCCAGAGAAGAAGGACTTGTTCTGAGTTACACAGTTTTACACATGGTGGAGCTGGGGCCTTCGTCTTGGTTCTTTCCACCCAGAGAGCTATGCTAATATTTTCCAAAGGTCTCAATAGAAGGCAACATATTCAGATTAGGAAGTGTATTTCAATTACTCTGAGTAATTGTTTTAGCTGTCTGTGGTTCTTTAACAATTGAAAAACTTTATCATAGGTGATAGGTATACCTGAATTGAGAGACGAATTTCAGCAATGACCATGATAAAATGAGTTTCTGGCAAGTGGACGCTGTAGTCTTATGAATTTTGATAAAATCAGGGTGTCCTTCAAATGGGAAAAATGTTGACCCTGCTGAATGAAATAAAATTGGGCTTATGAATGTAGCAAATCTTTAAAATTCACGTTCAAAAGAAAAGCATTGACTTTTTCAATGAAAACCTTACTCTGAATGTGGTTCTAGGTAGAGAACAAATCATAGAGTAAAAGAACAAACAAACAAAAAAAACCCCACAAAAAACGAAAAAAACAAAAAACTTAGAGTTAACAACAACAAACAAACCCAACTCAGATGATTAGAGAGTGGAGGCCAGGTTTCTGGTCGGTGTGCCAGCTGGCTTCCTTACTGGACAAACTGCTCACAGAGCAAGCTGGCCAGGCCCTCGAAGCTTGGCCCAAAGGTCCTACCACCTTTAATTCCCTTTTTCTTCTGACCTCTGCCACCATTTAACTTTATGGATTTCACCCCGTGATATACTGCTGCTTTTCTGCTTTCCCTGGAAGAAATATCAGCCTAGACAGCTGAGGCCAGAAGTAGTTGATTGCTGCTTACTGCTACTTAATATTTGCTGCTTATTCTCCTGTCAGCTGGGGTCGACATGCACTGTGAGGAGGGGACCAGAAGAGGTGGAGGCAGTTGCTGCCTATTGAAGCATTGTCATTTTATTTTATTTTTTATTTTTTAAAAAGATTTTATTTATTTGAGAGAGAGAGAGAGAGGGAGGGAGCGCACAGAGCGAGAGGGAGAAATAGACTCCCTGCTGAGCAGAGCGCCCGATGTGGGGCTCGATCCCAGGACACTGAGATCATGACCTGAGCCGAAGGTGGAGGCTTAATCAAATGAGCCACCCAGGCGACTTAAGCATTGTCATTTTAGAGAACAGAAGGAAGACACATAGCAATTAGCAAACAAAAGCCATCCAAGAGTGTGTTGAATGTTGTGGTGTAGATCTCAGGTGTAACTGGATTAGATTGCTTATGTGTTATGTCAGTAGATTGGTCTGCATTGACCATTTCCTTTTTGGTCTCACAGAAGGACAAGACGGTGGAGTTCAGCCCCTCCTGTTTACCAAGTGGAAGTTCTTTTTAAGGATGAGGAATGCTTCTTCTTAGGGGAATCTTCCTTCCTTCCTCCCTTCCTTCCTTCCTTTTAAAGATTTATTTATTTATTTTTGAGAGCGCATGCGAGAGCAAGTTGGAGAGGGACAGGGGGAGGGAAAGGGAGAGAGAATCTCAAGCAGACTCCCCACTGAGCGTGGTGCTTGACGCAGGGCTCAATCCCACGACCCTGAGATTATGACCTGAACCAAAACCACGAATCAGATGCTTAACTAACCCACAGAGCCCTCCAGGCACCCCTAAGGGAATGTTTGTAAAGTACATCCTAGCCCCATGCGTTTTATGCATAAAAAGGATTCTGTCATCAAATAATTCATTACATGCACTCTACTTGGAAATTTAAGAGATGCCTTGGTATATTAGAGGCTTTTAGAAGTCTTGCAGCTTTGAAACTTTGACTTTAACCTGGTAGTAACCAAACTGATTAGACTACAGAGCCTTTATTTGATAACCTGTATCCATTGGGGAATGCCATCCTACAGTGACGATCACCGCCCCTAATAGCTGACTGATTGACTGATTTGGTTACAGTTCTGTCAGCCCCTGGACTGGAGCGGGAAGACAGAGGAACTGGTCCAACCTATTTTAACAACAGGCCTCTGACTGAAACAGCCTCCCTGTGTCTGGTTGATAAACATTTTCCCTCTCTTAAGGGAAAATCATGCACAGAAACAAGCACATATAAATAATTTACCAAGCTGTAATATGCTATAAATAACAAGCCTACTAAATAATGAATTAACCCAACTGCTGATTCATAAGTAAATGTCTCTTGTAAAGCAGCAGTTTTATGGATTTTACAGCTTAGTTAATATCCACTCATATTTCATTAGGACAGTTCAGGTGAAGTATTGGGGTAATAATCAGGATATATTTGAAAGTGATACAGCACATATCGGGAGCCCAGGCAGACCTTGGGGAGCTGCCTGGATCCCTTCCTTCTACCTAGAGCATGAGGGGTGCTTGGACCTGGTCCTCTCTAAGACCACAGGCAAGGGTAGAGGTAGAAGTAACTCTGGACCAGTGGGCAGAAGGGAGACACATGTCACTTTGCCTTACCTGACAGAGCCAGCTCTTCTGAGACACCATGGCATAAGGATATAGACTCTGGGGATGAACTCTTTGTATTTTGATCTTTATCACTTATTAACTTTGTGACTTTGGGCAAGTCACTTAAACTCTTTCTGGCTCAGTTCATCCTCGTCTGTAAAATGCCCAATAATAGTACCCATCTCCTCGGGTTCTTATGAAGATTAAGTGTGTTGTATTGTCAAATGCTAGAAGATCATTGGGCACACAGCATGTGCTTTTTAACTTTGAGCTCTGATATTCCTTAGAACATGACCGTTTTAGCCTCTTCATTTTGCCTTCCCTCAGCCCCACTGTTGGACTCTGACAACTGAGCACTTGGGGGTTTGGAGGGTCTGGGTAGGGAGCCACTCAGATCTCTCCTCTTGACTCCAAAGAATGGGAATGGGAAGCAGGAACTATGATGTCCACTTATTTTTTAAATCATTTTATTTTCATCATAGTAAGTGCCCTCATTAATCCCCACCCCCTATTTTGCCCATTCCCCAAACCACCTCCTCTCTGGTATCCATCAGTTTGTTCTCTATACTTAAGAGTCTGTTTCTTGCTTTGTCTCCTTTTTTTTCTTTGCTCATTTGTTTTGTTTCTTAAATTCCATCTGGGAGTGAGATCATATGGTATTTATCTTTCTCTGACATATTTCGCTCAGTATTATACTCTGTAGTTCTATCCATTTTGTTGTAAATTGCAAGATTTCATTCTTTTTGATGGCCGAAGAATATTCCATCATATCTATCTGTCTATATGTCTAATTGAGCCGTTCTGACAGGTGTGAGGTGATATCTCATTGTAGATTTGATTTGCGTTTCCCTGATGATGAGTGGACTTGCACTCATTACAAGTAAGAAATGGTCCTTTATTTAAAAGGAATTGTATATATCTTTATTAGTGAGGGTTTTGGGGTAGGAGGTGACAAGAATTATTGGTCAAGTCACTTTGACAAGGAGGAGATCTGAATTTCACAATCAAACCTTAATAGATGCTATTTTTCCCCACTTGCAGTGACACTGAGTGCCCTGGGGTGTGGCGCATGGGAACGGGGCACCCTTATGGTTCCAGTTCCCTGCTAAGCATCCTGCCCTTTGGGCAGTCATAGGAACATCGTAAACCCTACCATCAGCCTCATGACCACTCAGTTCTGACTGAATAGAAGGGCGGCTCAGGCCCTTGCTCCAACTCATGGGGGATCACAGGCCAGTGCTCATGCCCCATTACCCCAAATATTCCTCAGTGATCAGAGCAAACACTCAAACTTATGCAGCACTGTGGATGTAGTCCAAGACACTGATTCATGATGGAGGTCATCTGAAGCTCCCTTGCTCCCCCCACCCCATAGTTTAGGATGCTAGTCTCATGGTCCAGCTTTCAGCCTACTCTCTGTCCCCTTTCTCCTGTGTGACACAACCTGCAAGGAAGGCCACTTTTCCATTCTTCCTTTCTTTATTCTTTGGGTTCAGAGATCTGTGGGGATTCTTCCTGGTCCTCTGGTGCCCCCCCTAGCTTTAGGCTAGACCCATGGCAGTGCTCAACTTTCTTGGCTTTGAAGGAAATGGTGGTCACCTGAGCTTGGGCCCTGTCTGTTGAAATCTTTCGTATACCTGTTTTCTCTCTCTCTCTTTTTTTTAAAGATTTTATTTATTTATTTGAGAGAAAGAAACAGAGATAGTGAGACAGAGCACGGGTGGGGAGGAGAGGCAGAAGCAGACTCCTGCCAAGCAGGGAGCCCAATGTGGGACTCCATCCCAAGACCCTGAGTTCATGACCCAAGCCGAAGGCAGATGCCCAATCGACTGAGCCAGCCAGGCACCCCATCATCTGGCTGTTTTCTACAAAGACAATAACAAGGAAATGGGACCTTGGGACTCCCTCAGACGATTTCCTGAATGCCTGGCCCAAAGAGATAGAGCCTGCTTACTTTCAATTGATCGCAGGCTGGGGCGGCTCAAGGTGCCTTCTAAGACAACTAGTGCGCACGATGCCTTCTAAGAGAAGGGAGGAGCCACTCCCCATTGCCTTGGAGCCTCGTCCCCTACACCACCGCGGAATGAAAGGCTTCACAGCTCACAATGACCATTTCACCAAGCCCCCTCCTCGCCCCTACTTCCCTGAAGTAGAAAGAAATATGGTGGCGTGACATTCACTTTGACAAAGCTTTTTTTCCTTTTCTCTACTTCTCAAAAAAAAACAAAAAAAAGCCTAAAGACATAAAAACTGTTGCTAAGCTACTGGGTGGCTCCTATCAGTGTGTTTTGTTGCCATCCCAGCCTTAAGGACTGTATTATCACATATTCAGCAGTTTAAACCAAAGAAGAGAGGAAGGGGAGCAGGTGCTGGAGAGGGCTCCTTTGTAAGTTCCCTTGTCAGGTCAAGTGCTTGGCTCTGGGGAGGCAGGTGACCTGGAACATGTCAACTGCAATTCTGTCCCCAGGTGGGAAAATGGAGGGAGGATTTTTTCCCAGTTCTCAAACTGGTCTGACAGAGAATGCTTTTGGGACCTCGTCTTTTTTTGACACTTGTTCCAGAAAGGTCAGCTGCCAGGGGGTGCGGGGCCAGCCCTGTGTCCTCTGAGCATTGGGTTTTGGGCACATCGCATACAGTTGGTGCCAACTGTTGGGGGGTAGGCCTCAGCTGGCCCTGGTGAGCTCCTAGCTCAGTGTTCGAGCAAGCTTGTGCAGCCAGACGGCTGTATTGTTTCGTGTTTTCTGTCTCGGCTCCAGCATTGTTTTTTCAAAGCTGGGTGAATTCCACATGAAGCAGGTCATCATTTACTAATACTCGGTGAGCCTCGAAATCCGGCATGTTTAGAACTCGGTCCTGGCTCCAGACGCCGCGCTCCCAGTTGGTGGTGAAGCACGCTTCCCTGCTCCTAGTCCAAAAGGCATTACCACTGAGAGTGGCGGAAAGAGAGGCAGTTTCCCAACACCTCTTTGCATCATTCTCCAAATCGTTCCTCCCGGCCTAACCCCCGCTTTGTGCTTTGGTTCTCAGTGTAGGAACAATGGGAGCATTACTGACTTAGGCTTGTTTTCATCAAGCAGCTCATTCTGTGTAAAGTTGGGTTTAGAAAAAAAAAAAGTATAAAAATTAATGCAGCCTGGGACAGTCTTTGTGGAAGATACATTGAATATACATCTTAAATAAAAACCCAGGAAATTGTCCCTTCTGTCTTTCACCTGTCAGAATAAGCAATAGAATTCTATAGCCCATTCAGTAGCATATTTAATTAGGCAACTTCTCTGCTGAACGTGCTGGGGGCTGGCTGACAGTGCTTTTCACTGCTGATTCGGAGGACAAAGGATGTGGTGAGACATTCAGCAGCCTGGTGGTATGGAAAGAAACTTCCAATTGGTCACACCTACCTATTTCTCTTGGCATGTTGCATTAGCTCTGCGGATACAGAAAATAAACTGTCTTTGATTTATTGAGAAAGTCACCGGACACCAACCTCTTCCACGGTGAGCCCTGACCGAGTTTGGCCCACTTTCTCATTAGAGATGAATAGAGATTTAGTTGTAAGTGAGAAACTTCAGCTTGTCGCTTTCCAAAGAAAAGATACTCAGGTACTTATTCGAATCCAAGTGCAGAACCATTCCTGACCATCATTCTTTGTTTTGGTGGGAGTTGTTGCCTATCCCTAGGAGATATTGTTAGTCCTAGTGACGGTTATGGACTGTTTCCCAGGCACACGCCAAAGTGCCCCCTGTAGTGTCTCTCCCAGAAATCCCCTGGGGTAGAGTACTCATGATCTTCTGTTTTGCAGAGGAGGAAACGGGGGCTCAGAAAACTTAAGTCAACTGCCTCGAGTCACACAACTTGTGAGTGCTAGAGTCAGGCTTGGAGCCCAGAGGTCCCCTCTTCGCCAGTCCCTGTTCTGAACCCCTACACTGCTTTGTCTCTGGAGAAAGTCAAAGGGGTTTGCAATCCCAATACAATGCTTAAAACTGGGGGTAGGTGTCACTAGCTTTTGGGGGGTTTCTCCCATGAAATCACACGTCCTTCACCTAAGCCTGTGGGACCTGGGGGGGGGATCCATAAGGCTTAAAATTAGATGCGTGGGTATATGTATGTATTCTGGGACGCTGGGCCAGGTTTCACCAGCTCCTTAAAGAAGTCCATGGCACACTGGGTATGGTACATAAACCATGAATCTTGGAACACCGAAAAAATAAATTAGAAAAAAAAGTCCATGACATAAAGATGGCTGGTAGCTTCCATATATAGCTAGAGGGCACGTGGCCCTTGCTCTGTGCCAGGCGGACAGTGCTTTATATACCTGAACATAAGCAAACTCTTTGCTTTCTCACCACAGCTGTGGGAGGGAGGGAGGATTCGCATGCCCATTTGACAGAGGGAGGAACGAAGACTGAGGTAACTTGCCCAAGGTTACAAAGCTAGTAAGCAACAGCAGGGATCTGATTCGAATTCAAGCACCATGGCTCCTGGGTCTTTGCATTTAACCACTTTTGACTGCACCTACCGTTTTAGTCATTTGCCCGTCTGCCAGCACAGGGCCTAACACCTCGCTGATTTGACTGGTATTTGTTGAATTGAGTTGATTGGCAGACTGCCGACTCTGTGTAGAGTTTGCATGAGGAACTGTGCTCAAAGGTCTGAGGCCTGTGGTATGGACTCCGTAAATCCTGAGTGGATGAACAAAGAGAACCCACATAGTCAAAAGAGAACTTACCAGAGTTTTTCAAGATGGATGGCTTGGCAAAACATAGGCTCTTTTACTTTTTTTTTTTTTTTTTTTTTAAAGAGAGAGGGAGAGAGAGTGAGCACGGGGAGGGGAAGAGAGAGAGAGAGAGAGAATCCCAAGCAGGTTCCACACCCAATGTGGAGCCCCAAACAGGGCTTGATCCCACTATCCTGAGATCAGACTTGAGCTGAAATCAACCAGCTGAGCCTACTAGGTGCCCTGAGGCTCTTTGCTTTCAATCAGGGCTCCCTGAAAGGCTGTTGCACTGATCCCAAGCTCATTCTTCCTCCAGTAGGATGACTAGGCTGTTCAAAGTGGTTGTAAGCTACCTCCAGGTCTGGGGAAGGTGACTTTGCACGTTCTGTGCCTCCATGTGGTATTTCGTGTCCTGGTCACTCGACAATATCTCCTCTGCCCCTTACTTGCCGGTGAGCAAGCAGAATGCACACATACCTTTTGCACAGTGGCATCACTCAAATCTAAGTCCCTGTGTGGCATATCAGCCTTACCGACGGAAGGGCGGACGGAAACACAAATCCTGTTCCACTGCCCGAAGACAAGTGGGACTGTAGATGAGTTTCTAGAATGAAGCATTCTGAGCTATCAGAACGATTGACTGTGATTGTGGAGCAGGCACAGCAAGCTGGCGGGCTGGAGAGTAACAAGGTGGAGTGGCTTGAGTTTTTAATCATCTTGATTACACGTTCCAAGTTTTAACTTTGTGGTCTCCACTGTTCCCCTAATTTGGCCTGCTGTGATCTTATTTTACTTTTCATTTTGTTCTCTGATCACCACCGATTAAAGCCCCGAGTCCAAGCTGCTTCTGTTGCCTGCCTCCCAGCCTGATGGGCCTCTTTGTACTAAGGTACAGAACCCAGCTGGTGGTGGGACTTCCCAGGGCCTGGAAGCTTCATGACTTTTTGTTGGCAATGAACACCAAGGTTACTGGCCTTGGAGTTGGGTTTTCTCAGCTACAGTGGCTTAATAGTTGGTCTCCAAGTTGAAGTATTTTTCCTCCGAAATTAATCAGATACATAAGCTAATTATAAGGCAGCAAATATTTTAAGAAAACCGCTGTCTGGTGAAGACTTGCACAAACCGCAGACTATTTTCCCAGTAACTAATAGGCTTCATTGATTTCCTCTGAGGTGGAAAACAGTGCTGACAAGGACTCCCTACTCATTTGGTTCAAATAACTAATTTTGTACCCAAGTACTAATGACAGCAGTGACACCTTCTTTTCCTGTTAGGGCACTCACTCAAAGAATTCAAAGCAGTCACTAACCTTTGAATCTTGGGCACTAGTTTAATATTATTTATGGGCAGCATAACAGGGAGCACTGTCATCAGAAATAGAGTTAAACCTCTGTAATTGAGCCCCCACTAATACGAGAGGTAACAATTGTGCAAAGAACAACTTTGATAAGTGTCTGACAAGAAAAAAGGAAGCTGGCAAGGGGGTTATTTAAATTGCTATGTAGCGCACACTTCTAGAAGGTGCCAGCTTGCCTGCGACGAACTGGGAAGTACGTGCATGCCGTTCAGAGTGTCCTAGAATGTTGACACTGAGGGGGACCAAGCAGCTCGTTGGATATGGTCTTCTTGTTTGACATATGGGGAAATGGAGGCTCAGAGAGGAAAAGAGATTTACCCAAAGACACATAACGAATAGGGCCAAGGTTAAGATCCACGTGTTCTGCCATCTTAGCAAGCTACAACATGGATCGCGATGTGATGTTTTGGAGCATTGTGGCCATTTAAGAGTACGAATTCTAGGGCCAGACTCCCAGCTTTGAATCTCAGCTCTATTTTTTATAGGCTATGTCACCTCAGGCAAGTTACTTAATATCTCTGAGCCTCGGTTTCCTCTTTTGTGGAGCCGAAATGATAATTGTACCCCACTTCCAGGTCTGCTGTGAAGAGTAGGTGAGCTAATGCATGTACAATACTTACAGTGGTGTTTACAACAGAACTATACAAGTGGCTGTTATGATTATTTTATTACTTACTTACTCAATATGAAAACACATATTTCATTAGATTCTAAAATATGCTTTAATATTTGTTCTTCGGGTTTTAAATCCTGACTGTCCTCATACATAATTTCTCTTCACTGCGTTCCAACTTGAAAATAACAGTTTGTTCTAAGTGTTTTTGAATGTTAGGTGCTAGGTATTAAAATATGTTTAAGGGGCACCTGGATAGCTCAGTCGGTTAAGCGTCCGACCCTTGGTTTTGGCTCAGGTCATGATCTCAGGGTCATGGGATCAAGCCCTGCCTAGGGCTTGTTGCTCAGCAGGGAATCTATAGATTTTCTTCTTCTCCCTTTCCTTCTGCCTCTCCCTCCCCACACTCTCTCTCAAATGAATAAATAAATCTTCTAAAAAATAAATAATAGAAATACGTTTAAGAAAGATTCTGTGCACTTGAGAAGTTCATAGTCAAGGGAACAGTTATGGCAGGTGGACAGATCTAAGGAGCCATAAGGCAAAACAAGCAACAGGAACTGCCCCAAATGAAGCATACAGGAAGAATCGAGGGTGTTGGAAAGGCTTCAAGAGGGCAGTGGCATTTGCTACGGGTTTTGAAATCAGGCTGAATGGGATGACGGAAGTCGTTCCAGGCGAGGGTAGTACATAGCAGAAGCAGAGGAAAGAAAGTATTTGCCATGATTGGGGAAAGGATGAATGTTGTATGTGTCTGGAACATGGTTTGGGGAGAGTTCTTAGGGGTAATGGAGATTGGGAATGTACTCAGTAGGAAAGGGGAAGAAGGTGATATTTATGTGCACCTACTGTATACTGGGCTCTGTAAGGTACTGGGTACTGAAGATGTATATGGGAATTCATTTGGTTCTCGCAATCAGCCCGAGGAAGCAGGTACAGAGAAGCAGAGTAAACTGATCAGTATCACACCTAGCAAGTGGCAGAATCCTGATTCATACTGAGATCACTCTCCGACCCTGATGCCCAGGCTCTTTCCGCATACCACATCAACCTTCGGACTTGCATACCAGTTGGACACTATGGAAAACAGGAGCTTCAAAGGTTTTTGAATATGGAAGAAACACGTTTTCCATTGTAGCTTATTTATTCGCTTATTCATTTATTTATTGCTTTTGCTGGTGATAATGTAGAGGATCGCTTAGAGGGAGGAGAGATCAGAGGCTAAAAATAATCAGTTGTGAAACTTTTGCAATAGGTAAAAGGTAGAGGGGACTTGAACTAAGGCCATTGTAATGGAGAGGAGGAGGCACGTGTGAGGGAGAGGCTGGCTCGCCAGGACATATGACCAGTCGGATGTGGTCAGGTGCAAGGGTGAAGGAGAGTCAACCACGAAGCCATGATTTTCCATCTGGTATGATATGATGGATCTCATCGCTGTTCTGTAGTGAGATAGGAAGCCCGGGCAGAGGCATGGATTTAGAGAAGAAAGTGAGTTCGGTTTTGTTACAGTTTGGTTTTCTCAGAGTCTTCCCAGTCCATGTCCAGGAAGCAGGTAGATATGTGGGTCTGAAGCTTGAGGGAGAACAAAGAAAGAGCCTTGGGGAATATCTACACATGTACTCTGGGCAGAAGAAATGCAGCAAATAAGGAGAACCCAGTGGAAGCAGTTGAAGAGGACCAAGAGTGAGTGAGAGAGGTCATCACAATCACGGGGGAAGAGAATTTCAATAAGGAAGAGGTGGTTGACATTGTCGGGTGCTCTGGAATGGCCAAGTCAGATAGACTGAAAAATGTGCCTTCCATTTAGCGATTGAAGAGGTTATTGAGGAAAACGAAGAAGGTCAAGTAGACTATTAGGGGCAGAAATCATGTGGCAGCAGTTTCAAAACTGAATTGAAGTGGTTACCTGGAAACACTGAGCGTGTAGAGTGATGGCAGAATCTTGAGGACAAAGCAGATACTAGGAAATTGTCAGTGGGATGGAGAAATTTGAGCACATATTTTAGGAGAAATGAGTCACTAAAGAGGTAGCTAATAAATGGGGAGAGAGCAGAGGATAGTTGATAAAGATTTTGGAGGAAGCAGGAAAGAATGGAAGGCAGTGTGCAGAGAGAAGGTTAGCTGTGGACTTGAGCCCTTCCTCTGAAATGGGGTTAGGAGGAAAGAATGCGCAGAGTGCTGATAAAGTTGGGCTTTTTTTTTTTTTTTTTCAAAAAAAAAATGTGTGAGGCATTCATTATTAGTTACCTCCTTAATTTAGAATCTCTTTTTGTCTAAGAAACCTTGCTCCATTTATTCCATATAAAGTCCTATGGAAACAAAAAACAACATGATTAAAAATGGGTAAAAGAGGGGCACCTGGGTGGCTCAGTGTTGGTTAAAGCCTCTGCCTTCAGCTCAGGTCATGATCTCAGGGTCCTGGGATCGAGCCCCGCATCAGGCTCTCTGCTCAGCAGGGAGCCTGTTTCCCCCTCTCTCTGCCTGCCTCTCTGCCTACTTGTGATCTCTGTCAAATAAATAAATAAAATCTTTTTAAAAAATGGGTAAAAGACTCACATACATCCTTCTCCTTGAAAAGATATACAGACGGCCAGTGAGCACGTGAAAAGATGCTCAACATCATTAATTATTAGGGAAATGCCCGTCAAAACCACACTTCACACCCATCAGGATGGCAAAACCAAAACCAAACCCAAACCCAAACCCAAACCAAAAAACGAACCAAAAAATCTTGAAAATAACAAGTGTTGGTGAGGATGTGGAGAGATTGGAACCCTTGGGCACTGCTGGTGAGAAAGTTGGCAGGATGGTCCGGCTAATCTGGGCCAGGCTTGGCTGATCACAGCTGCAAGTCAGCTGGAGGGTCAGCTAGGTATTGGCTTTTCTCATATGGCCTCATCTGGGATGACTTCTATCCACTCCATGGGGCATCTCATCCTTGAGAACATTAACCCAGGCTTGTTCTTACGATGTGACACAGGTTTAAGCAAACAAGTCCATTATATAAGAGAGCTAGTGAAAATGCATATAAGCTTTTCAAGCCTCTACTGGCTTCGCATTTGCTAACATCCCATTGGCCAAAGCCATATGTCATATGGCATAGTTCACATTCAGAGTGGGAGGGGTCTACAGAGTTACAGGGCAAAGGGCAAGGCTATAGAGAGGCCATTAACTGTGGATACTAATGCAGTTAATCTATTACAGAATGCTTAAGTAAAGCCTGGGAACTTGCACATTTAACAAGCTTCCCAGAGTGACTCTTATGTGGGTGATCCACGGACAACATTTTCACAAATGTTGTCTAGTGTCTCTTGGCACCAGGATTGCAACTGCAATCATAAAAGGGGGTTGCAAGTTGGGGGACAAATATCCCTTTCCTTAGCTCCAGCTTATGATTCAGGCTGCTTGGTCTCTTGGAGGCAGAAGCTTAGCTAAAGCTCTATCTGTGTTTCAGACAATCTCATACAGTCATTTACTTTTTACAAAGAATAATGCAGTTGGATTAAAGCTGATAAGGTATTATTTTTCCATGCAGGTCAGGAAGGCATTGTTGGTTTGTTTTGTGTTGCTCGTTATAATAAGTATTTCTGTCCCAGAGAAGCTCGTATAATGGAAATGAAGCATCGAGGTGGTTTATGGGGCATGTGATAGGATCATAAAGTTGAGACTGTTGCTTGGACAAGCCCTTTCTTAGAGTAGTAATCCAAGCAATGAGAACATGTACAGGAAAGAAGGGAAATCGTAAAAAGAAACTCCATTATTTAGCCAGTTGTGGGAGGTTTTGGTTCCTCAGACCCTTAGTCAAAATGGGGAATTAGAGATATACTTAAGATGGCCACCCTCATGCAGGTCACGGGTGAGCTCAGCAAGGCGGGAACCGGGATAGTGTTGGCTCCCTGATGCCAACCACAGTGCCTGCCATATATTGAGGGCTGAATGAATGTGTTGAACGAATGTCTGCAGATTCCTGGGATCCACTGTCAGAGATTTTGAATGAGTAGGCTGAAGAGTGTTCCTTACAGTGTGGTCCCTGAGCCATGTGAATGAGAATCACCTACAGAGTTTGTTTAAAATTGGATGCCTGGGTTCCCACCTTCCATCTCCTGCATGGGATGCGTGAGAGACCCCACTTTCCACATTTGTGAAATCCCTGAGTAGGGACAGCTGCCACCAATTCAGTCTTGTCTGGAGGTGTGGTTCTTGTCTTGTGGTGTGATTCTCATCCTCTACCCTCGGCCCAGCACAGTCACTACAGGGGAGGCTGTGGGCCAGCACACTGATCTGAGGACTGCAGCCGGGCCAGCTCCCTTCATATGGGACTGGGGTTAGTCATTTAACATCTCTTAGCTCTTTAGCTTTCATTTCCTCAAGTTTGTATTTTGAGGACTTTTCCCCTGGACAGCCAGATTTAAAATAATACTATATTGTCAGCTTCCTTATTCTAGGGGATAGAAGTTGGCCCTTGACCCTTAAAGCAACTATGAGGTCCTGGAGTCCTGAGCTGTAAAGTATCAGTTGCTTCCAGAAGGCTTTCTTGCTTCAGTGTCTTTGACAACGTAGGCTTTCCTGGTGCTGAGATTTTGGAGAAAATGGAGCACTGAGCTCTGGGAAGTGGAGCAACTCAGTAACGCCCTCCCAGGCATGTGGGATCTGGACATGAACAGCTGTAGAGTTGCAAGATAAGAATCTCCTTTGCCCCATAATTTTCCATTACAGGTATCACTTCTATCACCAGAATGTTTTAAAATACCAAAACAAACTTGACACTTTCTCCCCCTGTCTGGAAGAAAGGCATGTTTATTTAAGTGCAGAGTGTGACATTTGGAAATGTGTGACCTGTGAAAGAGGTTTTTGGAGAGTAGTTGGGGGTTTGAATGGAACATCTCCCATTTTGTGTATTTCTCTTATTTTTGTTCATCCTGTGTCTTATTCACATAGTGATTTTAATTCACTTGCCTGATCTCCCGAGTCAAGGATTTAGGCAAAGCCGTTCTCCGTCATAAGGGTAAGATTTCCAGAAGGGCTGTAGGGATGCTTCCATACTAAAAGTGAATGCACCAAGCCAGCCAAGCTTCAAGTGTCTTATAGGCTAGGGGTCTCAAGTATGCTTGCATAAGAGGATTCAGGAACCTTCCCTCTGGGTACAAATGGCCATACACTATGCTGAGTTTCTTCCAGCCTTCTTGGAGTGCAAGCGAAGGCAGTCTCTGCCATGACATTACCTTCCCGTGAGCCTTTTAGTGCTAGTGCTGTTTTGCTCTGATGCTTGGAACCCTGTGTCTTGAGTCACTTTCTTAGTGTCCTTTGGTTCTGCCTGGATTTCAGCCAAAGTCGAGCTTCATGACTTTTCTATTCCCAGTGTGCTTGCTCCTCACAGCAAAGGATCTATCAGCTGTTTCTTGAATCATTTTGTGTCTTTTAGGGTGCTAACATTTTCGATTTTGCCACATTCCACAGTTTTACCTGCTCTGACGCGAGCTTGATAAAGAGCTACCAAAATTGAGTAAACAGATACACGAGTATCTAGAAGCATGAGCCATCCTTTTCTTTTTAACCTGCCTTGATTATTTTATCTCATTCAGCTATGAAAAGAATCAAGCACTTTATTTTTTATTTGTTTTTAATTTTTTTTTAAGAGAGGAAGAGACGGGGTGAGGGGGAGCAGAGGGAGAAGGAGAGAGGGAGAATCTCAAGCAGGCTCCACGCCCAGCACAGAGCCCAACTCGGGGCTTGATTTCACGACCCTGAGATCATGATCTGAGCCGAAATCAAGAGTCAGACACTTCACCAACAGAGTCCCCAGGCGCCCCAAGAACCAAGCATTTTGAATGCTTGCTTGAAAACTCACAGAAAAGCAAATTTCAACTCCTTAGACTTTAACTGAATCATGGCTTCCTCAGGCCCACCAGTTCATGTCGTTGACAGTATTTGCATTTGGAACCATTGTATTTATTTCCTCCTGGGACAGGAGTTCATACTCCTGGGGTAGTCGAACTCGTTTGAAGCTGGCAGTCCAGTTCTAGAGAACACGAGGTGGTAGTCAGCAGCGTGGGCCTTGGAGTCAGTCGGATGTGGTTCCCATCTACACTCTGCTTCTTAGTAGCTGTGCAGTCTTGGGGGAAGTCATTTTGCCCATCTTGGGTCTGTTTCCCTGTTTTACACATGAGGACCGCAGCAGTCCCAACATCATAGGTTAGTTATGAGGATTTAGTAACAGACTCTATTTAAAGAGTGGTGCATAATCCTTGGACTCAGCTGTCATCATAATGATAGTTATTTCCTTGACTTGCTCAATTAGGAATAGTACAGGATGCTAGGACATACTGTTCCTCTAGGATAGGGGGCAGCAACCAAATCCATCCTGCCTGTGAGCTAACAATGATTTTCACATTTTTAAATGGTTGAAAGAAATGAAGAGTACTGTTGGTGGCATGGGGAAATGATATGAAATTCATATTTCTGGGTCCATCAATCAACTGTTACTGGAACCCAACCATGCGTGTTCAGCGCCATGTTGTCTAAGGCTGTTTTCGCTCTACAAAGGCAGAGTTCAGTACTTGCAACAGTGATCGTATAGCCTGGAAAGCTTTGATATTTACTACTTGCCAGTCTCTGCTCTAGGACATTTAGCTGCCTGTCTGGATCATCAGAGGTATGGATAATTTGGGTATAATCTGCTGATTCTCACCACTTACATCCCCAAACTCTGTGTGTGTTTATGTGTGCAGAGTAATTTACAAGGGAGGAAATTATATAGGTTCCTCACAGGACAAATGAGATGAGGCTGTTGCAGCATTTTAAACTAAGGGTTCACTTTGTGTCTTTGAGGGATCAGGAAGAATTTAAAAGTAGTGGCACAATTGGTTAGATGCATTTACATGTTCTATTGTTTTTCTTTCTTCCATCAGAACCTTCTTGGCAAGAAGGAGAGAATGGATGATTAGTTTCTCTTTGTAAAATGGATTGAATTGCTTTTATTAGATGTACTGTAATTCCGAGGCGTTGGTTCTGAATGTGGCAAAGTCTCATCTCAGCAAATATCACCTTAACACCCTAGTCTCCCCAAAAAAGGGTAATTTCTATAGAGAAATGGAAAATCTTAGAATATCCAGGGTGGAAGGAGCCTTGGAGATCTACAGAGATGATATTCATATTAATATCGCTGTGCTGATGTAGATACAATATCCTGTTTGAAGGCAAAATACTGTATAATGAACAAGCCCCAGTCCATTCAGTCTGTTCGACCAGGATGGCCTTTAATGGGTGTTTGTGTATTGGAACTAGACTTGAATACCTGTAAGATATTAAATTTCATATGCTTTACAAAATGTGCAGTTATAGAGACACATAAACATAATGCCCAGTTTTGAATTGTGGGGGTGGGAATAGAAATGTTGCCAGTTTAGGGCATTTCCTCTGCCTTTCCCTGGGTCTATCCTCAGCCTGGCCTGTGGCCTTAATGAAATTCTTTTCCAGTAGGGGTGAGGTAGGCATGGGGCTGGGGAAAGGGGTGGGCAAGATCTGGAAGTTTGGTCTCCTAGGGGGAAAGACACGTGTTTCACTGAGCCATGCAGACATACCAATCTGAGTGTCTCTGTCAGGGAGGGATCCTAGGCTGTGAAGCCGCAGGTGTGTTGGGGATGGGGGTGAGAGAATGACCTGCCCCAGGGAGAAGGAGGAAGGCAAAGAAGCAATGAGAAGAGGTATTGGACTAGATCTTTCTGAAAGGATCTCAGAACCTCCTACTCCTCCCCACCTCTTGCTTTTATACTTATAGGAAGGGTGAGAGGGGAGATGTATTTTTTAACATTTGATGTTCTCCTGGTGTACCCCATCCTTCTGTATATAGCCAACAGGCCAAGCTGAAAGGTGGCCACATGTATATGGAACTGACATTCAAGTTTGTTAGATACAGAATCCATTGAGTAGTCTTACCTTACAGCCTAAGGATTTATACCAGAATCTTCCTTATAGAACTGGGCCTGGCCCCCTTTGCCCTCTAGCCCTCCTTCCCCTTCTGCTGTCCCCAGGGAGGCACACTCAACATCTGTCACAGTCACTAGCTATATACACACCAGTGCTTCCTCTTTATACACTCTACTGGTGGACTTCCACTTTGATGAGGCTTGGATATGGAGTGGAAATCTGCCTACTCAACAAGCTGCTTTATGGGAGAATCAATTTTTAGAATGGCCATGTGTACAACAGTACAGCAATTCCTCCAAAAATTAGAAACACCAGGGGTGCCTGGGTGGCTCAGTCGGTTGAGTGTCTTGACTCTTGATTTTGGTTCAAGTCGTAATCTCAGGGTCATGAGTTCAAGCCCCACATTGGGCTTCACACTGAGCATGGAGCCTGCTTAAGATTCTCTCTCTTCCTCTTCTTCTGCCCCTCCTACCCCACCCTGCCTACTCATGTGCGCTCACGCGCGCGCTCTCTCTCTCTCTCGGAAAAAAAAAAAAAAAAAAACTATTAAAAAAAAGAAATAGGGGCACCTGGGTGGCTCAGTGGGTTAGAGCCTCTGCCTTCGGCTCAAGTCATGATCCCAGGGTCCTGGGATCGAGCCCTGCATCGGGCTCTCTGCTCAGCAGGGAGCCTGCTTCCTCCTCTTTCTCTGCCTGCTTCTCTGCCTACTTGTGATCTCTGTCTGTCAAATAAATACGTAAAATCTTTAAAAAAAAACTCATCCTTTAAAAAAAAATAGAAATACCATATGACCCAATAATTCCACTATTGGGTATTTACTGAAAGAAAACAAAAGCGCTAACTTGAAAAGATACATGTACCCCTATATTTATTGCAGCATTAGTTATGATAGCCAAGATAGAAATGATCTAAATGTCCAATAAGAGATAAATGAATAGGGAAAATATGATGTGTGTGTGTGTAATGGAATATCACTCAGCCATAAAAAGAATGAAATAAAAAGAATGAAATCTTGCGATTTGCAACAACATGGTTGGACCTAGAGGATATAATGCTAAGTGAAATAAATCATTCAGAGAGAGACAAATACTATATGATTTCATTCATGTGTGTAACCAAAGAACAAAACAAACGAATAAACAAACAATAACACAGTACAGAGAGAAGACTGATGGTTGCCAGAAGGAAGGGAGGATGGGCAAAATGGGTGAAGGAGAGTGGGAGTTATAGGCATCCAGTTATGGAATGAATAAGTCACAGGGATAAAAAGCACAGCATAGCGAATATAGTCAATGGTGTTGTAATGGAGTTGTGTGGGGATACACGGTAGCTACACTTGTGGTGAGCACAGCATAATATATAGAGATATTGAATCACTATGTTGTACACCTGAAACTAACATAACGTTGTGTCAACTATATGCAAACACAAAGTTTTGAAAACAATAAAGTAATCAACTTGAATGCCCAAACTACCACTCCATTCAAAGAGCAGAGCTGATGACTCTGTCTTGTGAATGGTTTAGGCAGGAGAACAGCAGTGGGCACAGCTAGAGCTGTCAACATCATGAAGTGTAATGACTCAGGGGCTTTGACATCTTCCCCCAGGATGAGGCCAAGAAGAGCTCTTGGGCTTCCAGCCTCCAGGGCATGTGTTTCCTTTGGACCAGGTGGTGGTCGGTTTTCAGGGATCTGCACCTGCTCAGTACAGAGTTCTGAGCAATGGGTGGTGGGAGTGGACACAGTTGACCCCAGGCCATTGTGAGTCTGTGGCTGGGCCAGAATGTTGGTAACGCCCACAGAACTGTTGAGCCTCCTGAGCTCAGGGAAGAAGGCTGAGTAAGAAAACCATCTGTCACTAGTCCTTTAGCCATGTTTATTCACTGAACTCACACTTTCATAACAGGCAGAGGATCAAAGGTGTAAATAAAGCCAATTATTTGAGGTTGCCATTGATTTTCATGTATAAATTCTCAATATAGTTTTGATTTAAGAATAAAAATAATGGCCTGGAGTTTTGCATTCTGCTATGGCAGTTATACAGTTGGCCAGCAAGAGCCTTGTGCTCGGAGGTTTTCTCTTCTCAGAAGGGAGCCTGTGTTAACAGTCATGCCTGCTGATGAAGAAAAGCTCCTGTTTTCCAGGTGCTTGTGTTGTGTCAGGCACTGTCGAAGTGTTTACTAATGTGACCTCATTTAATGCCACTGGTAGTTCTGTGAGGTACATTTCTCTTTTTAGGCACATGTTACAGATGGGGAAACTGAGGCTTGGGCATTCACTTGTCCAGGACACCAGCTGATAATTCTAAGGAATTCTTGAAATTCTAAGGCAAAGCTGCCTGACTTCCTCCTGCATTCTTTGCACCACGTTTGGAAACTTCTGTGGGGAGGTTCGTTTGGAGGGCTGTCCGTCGGGCAGTAAGTATCTTGCAGACCCGGCTGGACTGGAGACCCGGAGCTAGAGCAGGAAACCAGGAGTGCAGGTGAAAGGGAACAATTTCCTGGGAGACCAGGAAAACCAAAAAGGAAGCTCTAGCTTGTAGGGGCCAGAGAAGGCAAGACTTAGGGGAGAAGCTGACGGCTTCACTAACCCAGTAGAGAGAGACTTGGGCCTCGTAGGAACTGGACAGAGAGACTGTAAGTGGGCAGGCCAGGCAGCCTGGCTCCCTCTGAATGTCCCTTTCACCTGGCTTCCTTCCCATGGCTGAAGGCAAGCAGCTCCAGTGTGCAGGGCCACTTGACCACGTTCTGCCGAAGGACTGAAGGGGGTGGGGTGTTTAGGTTAATTAGTAAGGCTGTATCCTCTAGGGAGATCCCAAACTTGGGTGCGTTGACTAGACGGAAAGGAGAGTGTGCCAGCCCCCTTCTCCTCTCTGACTGGTCTCCCTTCCCTGATCTGGCCCTGTTTACTTTCGGCCATTGTCATTGCTTGGTAGATCGGAGCTGCTCTTCCTTAGGTCTAGAGACATCACAATGGCTCAGTGTAGTGTTTTTGTGTGCAGAACACTGGGCGTCAAGCTGAAGGCGCCACTGGTGATCCACTGTGTCCTGGGCCTGGGAGCATCAGAGTGACTTTTCTTTTTCTTTTTTTTTTTTTTTTTTAAGATTTTATTTATTTATTTGACAGAGAGAGAGAGAGAGAGCACAAGCTGGTAGAGCTTCAGGCAGAGGGCAGAGGGAGAGGGAGAAGCAGAGAGTCCCGCTGAGTAGAGAGCCTGATGTGGAACTTGATCCCAGGACCCCGGGATCATGTCCTGAGTCAAAGGCAGACACTTAACTGACTGAGCCCCCCAGAAACCCCCAGAGTGACTTTTTACATCTTATCACTGTCCTTGGAGATAGTAATTGAGTAACAAGTCTTCTCAGAGAGGGAACAGCTTGTCTGCTCTGCTTTTCGACTCGCAAAGTTTATGTCAGAAGGAAGGTTTCTTTTCCCAGGGAGGTGTTACTATTTCCCGGGTTCCCCCTCATCTGTGCAACTAATGAGAAGGCAGGTAGCCTTACTGCAGAAGCACAAAGTGTGAGGACAGAGACAAGATGCTTCTGCTTTGCCCTTCAGATCGAAGACAGCTAGGAGTAGTGTGACACCAACTTAGTGAGCTATGTTGCCATCATTGTGCCTCCTGGTCTTTAGGCAGAAGCAGTAGGCAGATGACATAAATGACTGTCATTCTTTCTACGTGTCTGAGGTTTGGTTTGTCTGCTCATTCGGGAGTTTTCCATTAGCTGTGCAGCATCACAATCGCTTTCTGGTACCACGTATGGCTTTATTCATCATCGTCTCCAGCCTTCCACACACGCCCCCATTAAAGAGATTTCTCTAATTACGTGTTATGCAGGTGTTTTGTATTACAAACAATGTTTAATTGTATTTGTTCCAAACAGGTTGCAATTAAAATCTATAAACCGTTTAAGCCTCTCTAAAAGCTCCACCATCTACCTTTCAGCTTAGCATTAATATTTACCCTAGAGAGGAAAAACATCTCATCCTGTATTTCTCTGATGTATGTACCATTTTTGTTATTAATAAAAACAAAAGACACATGTTTAATTGGATCCCTTAGGTATTGATTAAAAAAAGAGTTGGATTCCTCCCTTGCCAGGGTGGTTCCATAGGGCATCCCTGAACCATCCTTTGTTTCGATCCTTTGAGGGTTCACATGCTGAATGTTTTCCTTCCAACTACCATGCTGAGAGCTTACCAAATGCTGTGCCCTTGAGTGTGGGCAGCAGAAGTTCTCTGAGAGAGGGGAGGTCTGCAGCCCGTGAGAGCCTGAAGAGAAGGCCACCTCGAGCTCTCTTCCCATGTTGGGCAAAGGGAGGAAGGAAACAGCAGCCATTTGGCACCAAAATCCTTCACCTGGGGGTTCGAGCTGTTGGAAGTTAACTGTGTAATACATCCGAGGGCAGTTCCAGCGAGCCCTTTTTTCGACTCAAAAATGTTACTATTTCTTTTGATACTTTATCTCATAATCAATATTCAATTTTCAAGGCAGTGAAACTAATCAGAATAGCAGATGAACCCAGCACAAGGGAAGGGAGGTAGAATGAGTACGTTGCAAATGGGGCAGAGCAGGAAAATAGGAGAATGTTGGTAATCACAGGGTGGGTTTTTTTCCCCGTGAGTTCACTTCTCTGTGGGTTTGTCCTTCGAAACACCAGACACAGGAGGGAGGAACAGTATTCAGAAAGTAACCGAGTTCTCATGGCCCTTCCGTCTGTGGCATTGGGATGTTTCTGGTGATGGGGCTGGCTGTGTGGTTCCTCTGGAGCCCGTGATCACAGACTCTGGTGGGGTGGAATTCTCCTGCACCACAAGGCAGGCTGGGGGCGTGGAGTTTGAGGCAGGCGTAGGGGATGGTAGCAGTGAGACGTTCTGGAACACCATTCTGGCATCTTCTGGATTCTTGAGAATTGGTTCTCTCTCAAGCCCCAACTTACGTTCATTTCAACCTTTGCTGGCAGGTAAGGAGATCAGCGTAACCTTTAAGGTCTTCACAAGAGAAGTTGAACAATAGCATTTATGTATTTATTTATTTATTTATTTATTCATAGATTTTATTTATTCATTAGAGAGAGGGAGAGAGAGAGTGAAGGAGCATGAGCCAGTGGCGGGAGGCGGTGGGCAGGGAGAGGCAGAGGGAGAGGGAAAGGCAACTCCCCAGCTGAGCAGGGAGCCCGATGTGGGGCTTGATCCCAGGACCCCAGGATCATGACCTGAGCTGAAGGCAGACGCCTAACCGACTGAGCCAACCAGGTGCCCCTGCTCTAATAATTTATTTAACCAACATTTATTGAATGCTTCCTGAGTCAGGTCCCTTGCTAGAGTGTTGGGGGCATAAAGATGAAGGAATTCTCGCCCTTGAGGAGGTAGGTCACAGTCAGCTGGGGGATAACAGAAGTAAGCCAGGAATTACAAAGTCCTTGGACAAGTGCCAGCATGAAGATCTGCAGCTCTGTTCCCTGAGTGCTTTGGGGGTGAGGGTGCTCAGAACAGTGACTGGACAGTGGCAGCCCTGTTAGTAGATCTGGAGGCCTGTCCACCTTGGACTTGACATTCAGCCTCCGGCCAAATGCTTGTCTCCGAAAATGATTTTATTTTAACACAATCAATTTTTTATTATGCTAACTCACATGATGTATTCTGTAGAGATTTACTGAACCATTTTTCCCTTTAAAATAACTAACTATATGTTTTGACATGCTTCAGGGGATACTTTTATAAAGTAGCATGGATTGGACAATACCAGAATACATCAGTGCGAGGCAAAGCCTGAATCAGTAACACACAAACAATTGCACCTTCAAAAACATAAAGGAAAGCAAAATGCTAAAAATCATAAACTACAGAGAGGCAGCCTGGCATGGGGGACAGTTACTTGCAAAGAGGAAGGCACTGGTCCCTGCTGGCTCTTCTGCTGAGTCCCCCTAGCAGGTGCCTGTTTCTCTCCAGACCTCAGTTTCCTGGTCAAGAGAATGGGTGGTGGATGAGAATCTCAGGTCACTTAAGTGCCTTCCCGGGAGCATCCAGCCTTGGGGATGAAGTGCAGGGAAAGCAGCCCTCCCTCAGTGAATGGGGCTTCTAGTCTCTGCTTGTCCCAACCCTCTGGCCTCCCCTTCCTGGCCCTTTCCTGTAGAAGGCCAACCAGAATGCAACCCTGGGATCAGCCTTTTGGAAGAATGAATGAGGGCTTGCCCCTTTTGTTCCATCCCCCACCCTCTCATAATGCACGCACACGTGTGGTCCTGTGCACACACACGTGAACACACTCCGCTGCCATACTGGAGAGAAAGAAGAGACGCCTATTTTTCACTCGAGTCTCACAAATGACAGCTGTACTTTTACACAGTTAAACTATTAGATGGAATTCCATTCTCCTTGTCAAGTTGCAGACAGGGGAAGGAGCCCGGAATTCTAACGGTGCTGGTGTTCTTGGCGAGCGCCTTTCACAGGGTGGTAAGGTAATCAGTCCGCAGTTAGGCAGACTGAAGGCTTCAGTTTTCCTCTGACTTGGAAAAAGGGGGGGGGGTGGGGAGCTTCGTATTACGGCTTCCATCCGTGGGACTTTGCTCTGTGGTTAACTTAATTTTTTTCCATCGATTGCGTAGTCCTCTGCATCCCCGCAGTACCCATGGCAATCGAGGAGCGAGAACATGACAGATTGACTCTTTGTGTCTTTGTAGCATTGGTGGACCACAGACTTTGGGAACGGGAGTTGCTTTTATTCTTTTGAATTCAGCCCTATATCCTCCTTCAGTCAGGATACATTTACCTTCCCAGAATCCACTCCTTAAGGACAGGCAGGTGGGCTACTCAGGGCATCCTAAAGTCTTCTGGCTCAAAGAACATAATGCAGTTTAGCTACAAACCCACCCCATTCCCACCTCTGCCCTGGTTTCCTCTCCTTTTTGTGATTTTAGCAGTTTGGGTTTATGGGAAACTCTCAGTTCCTTAATGTAGCCTGCCAAAGAATAAGAAAGCATGCCAGAGCTTCACCCCCCACGGAAAACATGGGATGTAACTGACTCCAAGGAGTCCTTGCTCCTCTTGTCCCTTGCCAGGACCTGAATAAATCCGTTGCCTTGGCTTTGTGGGCCGGGCTGGTATCTGTAGCCTTCTTGCCATCCGTGGAGCAAATGGTTGCAGGCAGTTGCCAGAGTCCAGTGCTCTGCTTGTCATGGGAAGCCTATTGACTTTAATCGTGACCATCTGGCCGGATGCCTCAGAAGAAGATGTCTCAGGGAAGGCTTATTTCACGAATGGACCTTTGTTTATTTCAAAGCCGCACTGCTGTTCCAACTTCAGCATTGTATTTTATGCGATGGGCACTGGAAGTACAAACGGAAGTTCTGCAGAGGGTACTCCCCACGAAACTTACCATTCCATGTGCGATTGCCACTTTCAACACAATCGGGACACATTGTCGTTTCCCTTTTACTGAAAACATATGGTGGGTACTTCAAGCAAACCCTAGGCCAAGTCATGGTGCCATTAAGGAGAGCAGGCATTAAAAATGGGAAAATGGTATCCAGGTGGCAGGAGGAATTCAGTAGGTGGGATGGGAAATATTTATTGTTAACGAGCTTTCATAAGGAGAACAGAAACAAGTTAGATGTGATTTGCAGGTCTGTTGGCAGGCAGGATCTGCCTTTCAGACGGGAAACTTGGAGAGGATTCTCAGTACTGTACCTCACACTTGACCCGAGTCCGTCCACCTCACCCCACCCTTCCCTGGAACATGCTGAAGAAGTATTGAGCATTGCAAGTTTATTTAAAATAATATCTGCCAATGGTCAGCAAGTGCCGCATTCCCGGCACCACACTAATGGCTTTTACTTACCTTCTCTCGCGTCATTCTGACAAGGATCGTGTGAGGTGGGAGATATTATCCCCATCTTCTGGATGAGAAAATCGAAACTTCGACATTAAGTTGATGGAGGTTGCATGGCTAGGAAGTCCCAGAGCTGAGACTCAGTTCCACATCTCTCTTGACTTCCAGGCCCTTGCTCTGTACTATTTGGAAGTTCAGCAAGAAGAGGGAGGCACTTGTAAATTTTTTTTTAAAAGATTTTATTTGTTTGACAGAGATCACAAGCAGGCAGAGAGGCAGGCAGAGAGAGAGAGGAAGGGAAGCAGGCTCCCTGCTGAGCAGAGAGCCCGATGCGGGGCTCGATCCCAGGATCCTGAGATCATGACCTGAGCCGAAGGCAGAGGCTTTAACCCACTGAGCCACCCAGGCTCCCCGGCACTTGTAAATTTGACAATGGATCACAACTTCTCCCAGGGCAGGGATTGGCGCACGTCTACTGTGTCTTCTCTGCAGCCAGCTGGGTCTTCCTAAGCAGCTCTGGCAATGGGAACACATGGGTCTCCTTCACAGGAAGGTTTTCAGTCTGTCCACACTGCTTCAGTCCCCAGTGGTGCAGTAAAGGAGAGGAAAGAAGAATAGAAGAGATGGCTTTGACACACCCACAGAGAGGCATCATCAGCATCCCCTTCCTCCCAGCCTCAGTGGCACAGAAGGACGGGATGGTCCCAGTGAGGGAGGGCGGGGGAGAAGCTGAAGACAGATTTCCATTTCTTCCAGTGTCACTTCCTTTCCCTTTGTCCTCTCTGAAGTCCATCACCTACCGGGTTTTAGGGTATAGTCAACTGAGACTTCTTTCGGAGGCAGTGGAAGGGATCATGGGCAAAGTGTCAGAAGAGGAGACAGCAAGGCCAGCTTCACCATCTATGAGGTGTGTGGGACTGTGGGCAAGTCCCATAACTGCAGTGTTTGGATCTGTACGGTGAACATCATTATCCTTTCCCATTATGTGTTACTGGATCATTGTAGAGATTAAATGGGGAGATATGTGTCAAAGTATTTCAAAAGCCTAAAGCTCCACATAAGTATAGGGGGTTATGAGAAACTTAAGAAAGGGTAGTCACAAAACTGACATTGTCCTTTAAAGATTTTATTTATTTATTTGAGAGAGAGAGAGAGAGAGAGAGAGAGATGGGGAAAGGGGCAGAGGGAAAGAGAGAGAATCTCCAGCAGACTCTGCACTGAGCATGGAGCCCGATGTGGGGCTTGATCTCACGACCCTGAGATCATGACCTGAGCCTAAATCAGGAGTTAGAGGCTTATCCCACTGAGCCACCCAGGTGCCCCAACATTGTCCTTTATTTTGAAAATTTTTTTAAATTTATTTGACACAGAGAGAGAGAGAGAGAGAGAGCACAAGCAGGGGGAGCTGCAGGCAGACGGAGACCGGGAGAAGCAGGCTCCCCACTGAGCAAAGAGTCTATGTGGGGCTCAATCCCAGGACCTTGGGATTATGGCCTGAGCCGAAGGCGGGTGCTTAACCCATTGAGCCACCCAGTCCTCCCTGACATTGTCCTTTTAATGAGAGGCAGTGGGTGCTGTCCTCCTCCCTTAGTGGGCAAGCTTCCTCATCTTTAAAGCACATTTCCAGAGCAGAAGGAAGCCCGAGCGCCACGTTTCTGATCTGAGAGCTAGTTTGGGATGTAAATGAACTCTGTCTCTCAAGACACAGCTTTGCATCTATTTTGCATTCAAATTTATTTATCTAGAGACAAAATCGTGCGTTCTTTACTTCTACTCACAGCATATGCAAGCAGATCAAATGAGGTGCTGATCCAGCAAAATGGCAAGTAGCCTTTTGCTTCCTTGAAATTGCTAATTTTACAAATGGCACAGTGTTGAAACATGGCACGGAATATCTATTTTACTAGAATCTGGCAACACAGGCACATATGGTCTTGTCAAAAATGAATCAAACACAATTCCAGGATTATAATTAAGTAGTTGAAATTCCAAAAGGAATAAGTTAACGTGAACAAAGTCGGATTTAGATTGCTTTTTGCTAGCTTTCTCTCAGGCCCCTTCCTTGGCATACTGTTGGCAACATACTGACTTGCTCTGAGAAAAGTTGAATTGTCAAACATCAAACATTTTCACACTGACTCTAAAGGTGCGTGATTTAACATCTATATTCCATGCTTTGGGTTACGCTATGTCAAAAAATCTAAGAGGACCAAGATAGAAGTCAAGCCAAATGTCCCTGTGTAAATATTTAGGTTAAAGCCTTTTCCTACTAAACAGAAACTTCTGATCACTTCCCTAGCAGACCTGCCGAGATAAAGAAAGAAGATGGGGCTGTTATAGAAGGAAACTCTCTCTCCCCCATCTCTCTCTCATCTCTCTTTCTCTCTCTCTCTCTCTCACACACACACATACACATACACACACAACTTCAATCTCAAACTCTCTCTGAATACTCAGTCATGTACAATTCTTGCCTGTAAGACCAACGTCTAGCATCGGGCATGTGGAGAGAGTTAAGTTGGAGATTTACAGGGATTCCCTTGGAGTTGTTGTGGACGTGATTTTGGGTCCTGATTGAGAAGTCAGTATCTGTACCATGAAAACAAATGTCAGCCCAAAGGTGGAAACAACCCAAATGTTCTTCAGCTGACAAGCGGATAAACAACTGAGGTACACACCTCCACACAATGGTGTATGATTCAGCGGCAAGAAAAGGAATGAGGGACTGATCCATGCTACAGCATGGATGAACCTAGAAGACATGATACAGGAAACAAGGCAGACACAAAAGCCCACATATTCTATGATGTCATTTATATGAAATGCTTAGAATAGGCAAATTCATGCACACAGGAAGCCAATCAGCAGTTACCAGGTGATAGGGGAAGGAGAGGGAGACTGGTTGATCAGCTAAAGAAGATGCAGTTTCCTTTTGGGGTGTTGAAAGTGTTTCGAAATTGACTGTGGCTATAGTTGCGCAACTGTGTGAACACACTAAAAACATTGGCTTGTTCACTTTGAATGGGTGCATGGTGTGGTATATGGATGGTATCATATCTGCATAAAGTTGTTACCAACAAAAGTTTCTTTCCAATGGTTTTTGTGTGCACTCCCCATTCAGAAGCTCAGTTCAGATTCCTGACCCCATTGCTAGATTATAGGATCTCTTGGTTCTTCATGGTCCAGCTTGCTTCTCCCCCAGCTTTAGTTCTATTATCCAGAACAAAAAAAATACTCTGGAAGAGAATGGATGCCGTGGTGGAAGAGGGGAGACAAAGACTTTCAGCTTCAAGTGGTGTCTACATAGAACCACTGCTCCCACTTGGGTAGGCACTCTCCTGGCACAATTGGCACCCAATTACTCCCATCCTCCTGTTTTCTGGGGCCTTGCCAAGCCCAGATCAGGTCACTTCCTTGTGAGATCTAAGTAACCTGGAGATTTTTCTTCCACAAGAGTGCAGAGATTTTATTAATGAAAGCTTCTACAGAACATTTTTTTAATGATTCATACAGGAAATTATAACTTTCATAAGAAAGAGGGGGGGTAGAATTTTTAACCCTGGTTTAGCATGACAAACTTGAGAATCGAGCTGTGCACTCCACTCACTAGCTCCTTTTCCTGCGTACTTAAAGAAAGGAAAAGAAACACTTTCTTGCTGTTTGATCCCCAAGCTACTTCTGGTTTCTGACTTGAAAGGCAAGCAGTCCAAAGGGAGGAAATAGTATTTGGACACCCGTAAGAGAAAATGTTCTTATAAATTGGGTGGTGATTCCTAACCATCGTTGATGAATATAAGTACTTTTTGTTAAAACCTTATCAATGAACACATATTTCTAGGAAGATTATATTACAATTGAAATTATGATTAGGGTGCTAAAGGCCCATGCTGGAAAGCCAATATGCCCTTAATTCAACTAAAATATTTATTCAGTAAAGACTGACAGTGGTATGAAGTATTTAAAATGATGGTGGAAAAGAAAGCTTCGGTCATAAGAGACCATGGTCTACTTAGAACATTTTTCCTGCTTTCTTCCATCTTGGGTCTCTGCGCCTTACAGCCCGTCACAGAACTTCCAGTTAGCGCCATGCTGGGACAGAGCATCCCAAGGTTCACAACCTCTGTGCCCTGTAGGAGCCACTATGAGGAGGGCCCAGGGAAGAACAGGCCATTTTCAGTGGAAAACAAGTGGTGGTTACTAATTATGGTGACTGTGTACTTTGGATTTGGATTCGCTGCACCTTTTTAAATAATAAGACACCAACTGCTTAAAAAAGAAGGATGTTTTAATTAATCCATAAAACAGATGTGAAAAGGAGCATTTTAAGAGGTGCAGTCTCTTTTAAAAATGGATCTAACTCTTGAATTCAACATACCCGATATGTTTGTAAATAAACTTACTATATGAATCCTTAAAAAAAAAGAACAACAACAACAAAAACAACCCTATTTCCCTAAGGTGGTTCCCTGAATAGATTACCAAAAATGCTTAGATAATGACAAGTGGTAGTCACCATTCCGCTGTCTTTGCACTTAAATATATCTTAACATAAGATTTGTTTTGAAGAGGGTTTAAAAAAAATATTCAACCGAATTAAAGAAAATCAGTTATACATTATGAAGTATTCTCAGCCACTCGTTCAAAGCCCTTGGGTACCCAAAGTGGTGGTATTTTTAGAGATATATGTCTATTTTCTTAATTCATTTGTGGCTGCAAAGAAAGATTCTGCCAACAGCATGAAAAAGAGCCAAATATTGACTCCACAGATTATGCAGGGTGCCCTATAATTAGTTTTATGACCAAAAAGAACAGAATGCCTTAGATGATTGACAGGATGGATTGAATGAATGAATGAATGAATGAACAAACAGATGTGTAAATATCATCCATTCATTCAGAAATACTTCCGAGAGCGTCATTTCAGTGGTGATGAGCGTCTCATAGGGACGAGCCAGGCTCGGGAGAGGGTCCGGGTAGAGGCAATATGTGACTCCGAAAAGGGAAGGCAAAGGGAATAAGAAAAGTATCAGCAAGAAAGACAGGCAGGAAGCCGAGAGAGTGAAGAAGAGAATGATAAGGATTAAGGCGCAGCTGTGAGGAAGGCGGGGCCGCAGGGCAGAGAATCAGCTAGCCGGGGTGGATGGGGGACAGCTGGTGACTCCTGAGAAAGTCTGAAGTCCTAAACCTTTGTAATCTGGAAAACTTGGTTAACCACAGTGACTCATTCCCCAGTTATGCCACAAATCCAGGATTTTACTGGAAAAGCAAGCAGACTGGCCCAGGACATTCTCAACTCCTGCTGCTGTTTCCACTTCGACATCTGACAGAGGTTCTACATGACATAAACAAAGCTCAGTCCTTGACTTAAGAATCATTTAGGACGGCTTTCGTTTTGCAGCTAAAACCAGTATTGATAGTTAAACTTTACAAAGTGATGCCCATACGCAGGGCACTGTTCTAAGTGTTTGTATTAACTCACTGGATCCTCAGAACGACGCCAGGAAGTAGAAACCATCGTCATTCCATCTTACAGACGAGGAACTGACTGAGGCCCAGAGAGGTTCGGCGACTTGCCTCTGGTCACACAGCTCAGAAGTCTTGTCATAGACCTTGGGCATAATCACTGGTCTGTATTTCTAGATGTCTGGGCGCAGTTCCAGGAATGGAACCCAGGTCTCCTAGCTCCCAGTTCACTGTCTTTTCTCCTGTGCTAACCAGAACTCTGTGGTGCCCCTTCTGTGGATCCTCGATGGACCAGATAACATTCCAGTCCCACAGTGACCACGAGTATGAAAACAAACTCTTCACTCTCCCTGTCTCTTTTTGAATGGTTCTACCTCTGGGAGGGGGTCAAACCAACCTAACCCCCCACCACTGGGGCTGGGAGGCCCAGAACATTCCCTCCAACGTGGCATTGCTGATTGGACAGTGAGTGATTCAGAGCTGGCAGAAGCTGTCTCTACCCCCTCATTTCAATTCCGCGCTCACTTCCGAAGCCATCCTCCAAGTGCCCGACCCTGTTAATGTGGCTCTTTGTAAGTGATTTAAAGGTAAATGGCTGGCATTAGAGGGTGATGTGCTAAACAGGAGACCAAGGGATGAAAAACAATGCCACGGAGTGGATCTCAAGGGCGTTGAGTAAACCTGCTGTCAGGATTTTCAGAGAAGATTTGATTGGGAAGAAAAACACATCTTTGCTTCCTCATTTCGAAGCAATTTCATGCTTCAGTTCTCTATACTTCTGTCTTCTGAACACTTCCGAGGGCCACACTTGGGCCTCAGCATCAGCCTTAAGTCTTGTACGATGGAGTCGCAGTGCAAGGGTTCTCTGGGTGTGATGTAGAGAGCCGCACGGGAATGCTTGCTTTTGATACAACATTTAATCATTTTCTTCTGCCTCAATTAAGTTGAAAAGACTCAAATGCAGCTTAAAATCAAAAAGCGTAACTGAATGAGGTTTATATCAGATATTGAAAGGCTAAGATGTTCCCTTTTCTGAACGGAGCCAGGGAGGAGGTGGAATGGGGGTGGAAAGGACAGAAACCGCAGAGCCTTCCCAAGGGGGAGTGTCTGGTGCCTGGTGGGTGGCTGAGTCTGTTATGTCAACATTTCAAACACCATGTGGTCATTTCTTTAGGACCTTGTTTTATGATCTTTGTGGTTGTTTCTCTGCCCACCCCCCAGCTTTATTGAGATATAATTGACATATAACATTGCGTGAGTTTAAGCTGTTTAACCTGATGATTTAATATACATATACAGTGAAATGATTAGTGTGATAAGGTTAGTTAACACATCTGTCACCTTGCATAGTTAAAGTGTGTGTGTGTATGTGTGTGTGTGTGTTGAGAACATTTAAGATCTACTCTTAGCAACTTTCCAGGATATAATACAGTATTGCAAACTATAGCCACCTTGCTCTGTGTGCATTATGGCCCCAGAACTCGTTCATCCTATAACCGGAAGTTGCCATTTCCCACTCTCCTAGCCCCTGGCAACCATCCTTCCTGTCTCTGTTTCTCTGTGAGTTTCGCTTTTTCTGATGCCACACATTAGTGAGACCGGACAGTGTTTGTCTTTCTCTGTCTGACTTATCTCTGTGAGCCAAATGCCGTCAAGGTCTAACCATGTTGCAAATGGTGGGATTTTGTGGGATTGTTTCTTGGTGTGATGCCAGCCTGAGCAAATGTGGTTTCCTTCAGTGGTGTGGTTGGCGCCTGCTGCGGGAGTGGAGAAAGGGTCCTCTTGGTTCTCCCACACGCGCTGTGTCCTAGACTCCGTGCTTGGGTGTCACACATAGATCGGGACAGGGCTCCCCGCTCTATAGGCACATCAGCATCTCCCGGGGAGCTTTTCCAAAAGTGCTCAGACTCATGTCCCATCTCGTAAGATTCAGATTCATTTGGTCAAAGGTGGGGGTCTGGGCATTTATAATTTTCAAAGCTCCCCAGGTGATTCCAAGGGGCAGCCCATGTGGAGAATCTCTGACTTAGAGGGTCTCATTGAATTGGGGGGAACTTTTCCTGCTCTGCTTCACTCACCCTTTTGACCTTTGGGGGAGAGTCCCATTCTTCATTGTGACAGGAGTAAGAAGTGCGTCTGGTGGCCTCAATCCTCAGAATACATGAGCCAAATCCCTTCGGAACCTTCGACCAGTGGTTTGGATGTCCTCCATTTCGTGCCTCTCTTTCCGGCTGGTGTTTCCAGCTTTGCCAAAGCCCATTTTTGGTAACCCTGCCTTCTGCACACCTTAAGAGAGACTGTTTGCCTTTGTAACTTCCCAGTGCGGAAGGATTTTTAGGAGGCCCCAAGGAAAGAAACCTTCATCTTCCTTCCATTCAAGGCTTCATTCCCGGGACGCTCTGTGACAATGCAGGCCTTCTTCTGCTCTCCCTGGCCAGCCTTCCCGGAGAGGATTTCTGCAGGCAGAGCTCGTGGGGCCTCAGGGGGGCGTTCCTGGAGCGGCAATTCCAGACCGAAATTCCCTGGCTCGGAGTCTCCCTGGGAAGCCCCTGGGGAGGCCCAGGTGTGCACTGAGGTGAAAGAAACCTATTGTGGAGGGATTGTGCTCTGCCAGGGACCTCAGGGCCCGGTCAGGGGCAGTGAGGGAGGAGACGAAGGGGAAAGCATCTCCGGCTGCTTCGGGTGGCCCTGAATGACGTTGGCAAACAAGGTCTGGGGCTGCGGAAGGAGACAGCGCATGTCTGTGCAGGTTTCAGGGTCCTGACAAAGTGAAAATTTCGAGAGAGATTTACAGACACGCTCCCCGCCCACCATAGACGTCTCTGTCACGACTGTGAGTTTGCAAAGCACTACTGGCATTATTTCATATCTCTGTGACTTAGAAAGTGAGATGAAACCCTTTTGGGGCACTTACCACATGCCAACCAGTGGTATACATACATTCACCCATATGCTACTTTAGTCACTAATTTAATCCTCACAGTACCCCATGAGAGACCTAGGCTTATTGCTTGTGGATTCAGAAACCAAGGCTCAGATCGTTGACGTGACTTGCCCAAGGTCATACAGACTGGACAAGGACCCAGGTCAGTCTAACATGTAATTGAAGTTGGTCCCTTCCTGGGAAATACAGAATAACTCTCTTTCCTCTTTGACATCATCTGTCATGACCCTCCTCCCCCATGTCTTCTTTTTAAGATAAACACCTTCTGTTTCTTCAGATTATTTTTAATGAACATTTCCTAGACTTGCCCTCTCCAGAGTCTCACCTTCCATTCTTCATTTGTTTCCTGATAACTGGCTTCTTTTCCAATATGTCCAGAGGAACTATCTTCCCCTAGGTCACTGATGACCAGATTGTCAAACCTAACCCTCATCAACCCATATCCAGCCTGTGTCCATAGCATGTAGCACGAAGGCTGACCACTCTCTCTCTCTCTTCAGTTGGGCAATCTCATTCATTCCCATGGATGTACCATCTATATAATGACAACTCCCAAATCTACCTCTGCAGCCGTGACCTTTCTCTCGAGCTTCAGACCCATCCATCCAACGACCACCTGTTAAATTTCAGATATCCCATAAGTTTCTCAAACTCCATGCACTCCAAAATGGAATCCAGCACCAACCACCACCCAATCCCGCACTTCTCTCTATATCCCTCACTATGGTTTAATAGTGATATTGCCTTCCATATGCTCTACCAAGCCGGGAACTCGGGCACACCCTTCCCTTCACCCACTTGTCTAAATCAGTCCTTCAAGTTCTATGGATTCCACTTGATGAATAGTTCTCAAAGATGACCTCTCTTCTCTCCATGCCAGTGACTACTTGAGCATGTCTTAGAGTATTTCAAGAGCTTCATAATGTCTCTCCGATTCCACTTTACTGCACAAGTCTGTTTTCATGCTGCTGATAGATCTTTCAAGGCCCTTTTTAAACTGTTGAGCCCACATTTCCCAAAGCACATTTCCTTGCACCCTGGTTTTACAGGATGCTCTGTGAAAAATAGGACTGTGGTCAAGTAGCTTTGGGAAAGCCTATATACTATGCTCTTCTCCTCTTGGAGGTTCATACTGGATGTCCCGAGAAGTCGTCCAGTTAAAATCCTGTTTAGCTTTGTAGACTCAGCATCCCAAATGGATTTCATCATGGAATCACCGTTCCTCCCCACGCTCACATTTTTCAGTGTAGGGCGTGCCAACAACCATCTGCAGAACACCTTTGAAACCACAGTCTGTGCATTCTGTTCCTTGGCATGACTTGTAAGGCTCTTCTTCCTCTGACCTTTGCTTACCTGTCCAGCCAACCCTCCCCTTTAACTCTCACAGCTGTCATCGCACACCTTTATGTTTTTTTCTGCTTTTCTTTTCCCTGAAAAGCCCTTCTTCTCCTCTGCCCACCTCTACCTGCCTTCAACTCATCACTGAAGACTCAGCTGTCTTCTATGAAGCATTCTCTGACTCTCTCCAAGGGAGAATTGGTCACCTCTCTTTTTTTACTTCTAATGTCTGTATACATTTTGAACATTACATTTTGAACAAAGGAAATCATTCCATTGCTTTGTGGCTTGGCATATTTCAAACGGATTGGATTAGTTTCTATATCTCTTTTCATTTTAACACCATCCTTGTCTCCTGAAGGGAGCTTGGGCTCTCATTACTAACCCAACAGGAAAACAGTCCTATTCTTTCTCACTTTTGGAAAAACAGCTTATGTGAGAGACCTTATAACAAGGTCTGGTCTAGAGCACATCTTAAAGCAGTGTCCTTGCTAATGAGTTCAGCTACATGATGTGTCCCACTGTGTGTTGACTCCCCTAGACAGTGCAGTGATGGGCTTGAGTGTAGGTATAAAGTGCCTAATAATGCCTTAGTGCAGAAATGAAACCCAAAGCCACCTGAGCCCGTGCTCCCGAGAGAGAAGTTCAAGGCCTACCTGCAGCTACTTTGCCTGGATCTCTCTCCAGTTGTCTTGGGCTTGGAGGCCTGGGAGTAACGGCCCGCCCCATGAAGACAACTCCTCAACGAAGAAAGGGAAATATCCATCATGGGGAGCTTCCTTTGTGTAGGCATGGTGCTGAGTCTTTGCCTGCACAATCTTACTGCGTCCTTACAATGACTCCGTCAGATAGGAACTCTTATTTGCTTCATGTCGCAGATGAGGACATGAAGGTTCAGCCGAGTGAAATGACCTGTCAATGTTGGTTTTACAGCTCCAGACCCTAATCCTGTCTGTAGCACATCCTTGCTGTGCTACTGTGGGCAAATCACTTACTCTAGCCAAGTCTCCATTTTCTCACTTGCACAATAGGAATAAGATGTGTGCTTACCTAGTGGAATGGGTCATAAGGTTTCAGTGATAGGCTGGATGCCGAGTGCCTGGCACGTGGTAAGCACTCTATAAATGGTAGCTATTATGGTCTGACATCAGAGACATTGTTTTCAGCCAAGATGAAAGGAAACAGGAGGGCCATTTTGTGTTAAAGGAGAGTTTGAGCCCAGAAACTATTTGGACTATGAAAAGGTCACGCTTCTCAACGAACCAAAGAGGGAGCGCTTCTCCCAATGGTTGATGGTCACGCTTCTCAAGGGTTGAAAAGAGGCCCCATTTTCAGAGCAGTGGGGGAGAAGGCAGCCAGGCACAAGAGCTCTTGTTGGGAAAAGGGCTGGTCATGCGGAGGCTGGAATAGATTGGTAAAACTCAGCCCCAGTGCAAATCAGAGATGGGCTCGGTACGTACTTCAAGCAGCTGACCCGTGCACATGTGTAGTGGTTTGTAATGCGTTCCCTATATGAGTAGCTACACTGGCTCCTATAAGAGCTACAGCTGACAAATATGGAGGGGCCATCTGGGGGAAGGGGTACAAGTGCAAGTGGGTGGCCAATGGGAAGAAGAACTACAGCAATGGGCTCTGTAGTCAGACTGCCTGGATTGGCATTGTGACTCTGCCACTTGTCAGCTGTGTGACTTTGAGCTACCCGCCACCTCTCTGAGGCTCAGTTCCCACCCTCATCTGTAAACTGGAAATAGAGTACCTAGTTTATAGGGTTATTGGATGGAAGAAAGGAATTTATCCATGTAAAGCACTCAGTGCAGACCAGGTACAATGTAAAGGCTTGAGAATTTACAGTTATTGTCGTCATCATGTGTGCTGAATGTGGTGGGGGGTGGGGGTGGGGACCAATGTAGATGATCAGAGAGCTTGCGGAACAATCCCAAATGAATCTTCTCCAAGTCGACTTCTGCAAATATTGCATTTACCTCCATTAATTAAAAGAAGCTTTGCCTTCTTTCCTTTCAAGTTTATTTTGTGGCTCAGATCTTAATGAGCTTTTTAAAAGACTATAGAGGTTTTGATCCAATTAAAAACTATTCTCTAAGATATCAGTATCTGACAGTTCCACCATACTCTTTCGGGCATTTTCCTTGAAACGATCGTAATGCGATATTTGTATCTAGTGAAAATTATGAGTTTTCACTAATTCTTAGATTAGATGGGGTTTAACTGAGAGGATGTAGCCTGCACATTTAATCTACTTTAGAGCAGCTTCATTTACTAGATGGTCCTCATGGGTTTGGGGAAAGGATGTAAAGTATCATCAATGAGGTGTGAAGCAGGTTTCAAAGGACAGAGTCTCTTGTTTTCAGAATGGATTGAACTGCTGCAGAATCGCAGCCACTGCCCAGCTCCCCACAGTGCTGATCCTGACCTGAGCTCCAGCAGGTTCTTCCTCTCCTTCCCTTTCTCTGCAGGCACTTCTGTGCTCCTGTACCTCACCTTGGGCTGCTGGGCCACGTGGCAGCTGCTGAGTTCCCCACCCACACAGCAGTTCTCTCTGTATTCATCTTTTGGCTCTAGGATACTCTTGTACCCTTATTTCTATGATTTTTTTTTGAAAAGTGTTTTTGATGCAGGTTCTGGAAAGAAAAGTGGTGCTAATGATCACTGCTTTATATGTTGATTTTACCCCCCCTCTTCGTAAAAGCGGGGATGAAGGGGGTTACAGCTCGGCTCCTGGCCCTCCTGCCTCCAACCTGTTCTGCAAACGAAAGGCAGAGGCCTCCTGTCACTCTGCTGCCCGGAAGATTAAGTGGTTCCTACCTATCATCCTGGCCCTCACATAAGCCAACCCACTTTATCAGCCTCATCTTCCATATGTGGAAGATTTTATATATATATATGTTTTTCCAGAAGTGTGAAATATGCTGGTAGCTGTCAAGTGTCAGGAAGGTTCTGGAGAACAAGAAAAGGTCAACTCCAGCTTCCTTAAGATGACTTTTCGAAAAGATCAAGGACTTTAAATTCAGCTTTGCATACCACTCCCTAAGTCATTCCAAGTTCATAGAAGGTTAACACATTTACTGCTCAACCCAGGATTTGATACCCGTTTTTTAAAAAGATTTTATTTATTTATTTGAGAAAGAGTGAGTGAGAGAGAGAGAGAGCTTGAGCAGGGGGAGCGGCAGAGGGAGAGGGAGAGGCAGACTCCCCACTGAGCAGGGATCATGGGGCTTGATCCCAGGACCCTGGGATCATGACCTGAGCTGAAGGCAGATGCTTAACCAACTGAGCCATTCAGGTGCCCCCTTGATATCCATTTTTATAGCTATTGTATTACGTTTGAGTTGACTTTATAAATTCAGTGGAGTTGTATTTTGTATGTTGAATACATACATCACTGTATCCAGAGGCCATTGTTTATTTAAAGAACTTGGAGAACAATGTTCTATGTGAATTTATTATAGAGACTAACTTATGACTTGGTTATGATCACCTTTATGTTACATGCATAGTCCTATGTATGGTGTACTTAATGCTGAACCTCCAGTAAAGATTATAGCATTGCTTCCATGGGAAAATGTAAGCCATGACAATGACATGGCTTCTAGCAGTGAATGCATCACCAAGACTTGAGAACCGAGCCTAGCCCAATGCTTGCTATATACAATAAGAGTTGACTTCATGTCTGTCAAATGGGTGAATTGTCTACAATCTGCTCAGCCACAACTGAGTGGAAAATGAGAGACTGAGACTTCTGTTCTCTGTAGTGTATCATAATTGACAATTTTAGACAAGCCCCATGACTGCTGCTGTCCCCATTTCCTTACTTAGAGCCATCTATCTCAGAAAGGGCTGAAGAAGAAAGGACACTAAACATTAGTCTAGAATGACCTTTTTTAAAAGTGATTTTTAAATTCCATTACACAAAAAAGTACAATAAAACCAAACCCATCATTTTGGATGAAATTTTCTTCTCTCTACTCAACGAGATAGATGGTGACATATAATCAACATGCATTTATCCAAGAATGCTATCACAGGGACTCAGCTTTGTGCTAGACGCTGAATGATAATATTTCTGCTCAGAGAGCTTCCCATCCAGTTGAGTAGACAACACTTCCATGTGGGTAAATTGGGGTTTCCCAACCTTGGCACACTTGACATTCTGGGTGGGATAACTTAACAGGAGGATGTCCTGTAGACCTTGTAGGATGTCCACGTTGTGGGATGTTCAGCTTTATTCCTGGCCTCACCCCACTAGAGGTCAACAGCAGCCCTCTCCAGTTAGGACAACTAAACATGTCTCTAGGCGTTACCATTGCTACATTTCCCCCTCCCTTTGAAGACCTCCGGCCCTATGTGGTTTGTCATGCAAAGTTGTGTGTCACTGTCAAAGGAGGAAGTAAAAGAGGCAGGAATTCGCTGGAGAGAAGGGGCTGGAGTGGTCAGAGACTTCAGCTGGACCCGAGGAAAAGCTGGGTGGGATTTCACTAAACAGAGAGGTCATTTCAGATGGAGAAAATGGCCCAAGTTGTCCACGGAGCAATCACACTTGGTGGGTTTGTGGGAGCGCCTGGTGAGTACACTCTCTGGGTAGGATGGGGAAGTATGCAGATCATGGGAAATGAGGCTGACGAGGTGGGTTGGTTGGTGTGAAAGATAGGTTGATGGGTGAGAACCGCTGGGTTTCTGGGCAGCAGAGTGATGGGAGGCACGTGACTCTGGCTGAAGTTTGTAGGATGGGATGGAGGAAGGACGGATGGGAGCCGGCCTCTAGCCAGCATCATCCCTACTCTTACAGAGAGAGAGGGCAAAGCAAGTGGAGCTAGACAGCAGGGACTCTGAAGGTGGCAGTGGTGTCTCTTGGTTGCGTGAGCACCAGGCATCAGATCACTGACATCATAGGCTGGGCTCTCCAGGTTTGTTGTTCTTTCCCTCCTGTGCCTGAGTGCTGGAGCTCAGGAGATGTAGATGCTGCAGATTTGTCTTTGAAACTAATTGTCTTGTTCTTCACATTCATAGACTTTACTAGATCTTTTAGATTAGCTCCTGGGGCAAAAATCCATAGTCTTCAGACAGTTTTCTGTTCAGCAGTGTGTCTTCCAACAATTCTCTTTCCAGCTATGCTGCACCTGTCTCCTTTTCCAGAATTTTCTCCATCAGTTTGACCTGCTCTATCTTCCCTCCAACAATACGAACACACATTATTTGTGTTGAGATCCATTGATCACACCATTGTGATCATACCACTGTAAAGTCCTCCTGAATAAAACTTGTCTTTCCTATCTTGTTTGTGTCAAAAGTTTCTAATGTTCAGGTTGATGAAATGAACGATTATATGGCATGTAGGGCATTCAGAAGACACATCATGGGTGCCTTTACATTTTAATGACTCAGGGGTGAGTCTGGTAGCCCATCTATATGTAATCAGCAGCTACATGTGAGTTTATGAAAGTGTAGGACAGCAAAAAAATCCCAGGACTTTTTCTTTTAGGACCTGTGACAAATGAAAATGAGAGAGCACCGTGCTATGGCTGCTGTCACTGAAGCCTGTGTTAGCTGACAGAGAAAAATTCACTTCTTTTGTTAGCCAAAACATGGTCAAGATGATTTCTATCACAACTAACCTCTAAGTTATTAAAATGGAAAAGTGAAAATAGAAAATGGCACGAGAACAGAGTGAAGCCTCATGGTTTGGTACCACGAATCTGAACTTGGTCGGCCTTTCATTTAAATAATGGGATGATGTGGGTGGCTCAGTGTGTTAAGCATCCAACTCTTGATTTTGGCTCAGATCATGATCTCAGGGTTGTGAGATTGAGCCCTGCATTGGCCATGGAACCTGCTTAAGATTCTCTCTTTCGCCTTCTCCCTCTGCCCCTCCCACCTTCTCTCCCTCTCTTAAAAAAAAAAAAAAGTAATGGAATGATGTGACCTCAGCTGATGGTGTGTCATTGAAAGCCTCGTGTTATTCAAGCTGTTTACTTAGGAAAGAAGAAGATACTATACCCCACTCTCTTTGATTGTATCCCATAAGGAAATCTTTTCAGTAATTTCACTTAGGAAAGGAAATCCCCAATGGCCCTTTCATGTATCTGAGGGAGAGTATGCTTACAGAATCAGTGTGGGCCCTGAATCTGTTTCATGCCTTCTACTGTGCTAAAGGAGGTGGAGAAAAAGTGCCAAGCAGGTGATCCTTGTCCTCAGGGAGCCCACTGCAGAGCTGGGATCATTGAGAAGTCCTACATGGCACAGACCAAGGCTAGGATGGGCTGGAGAGTGGTGGAAAAGTTTCCTGCATGAGATCAGAGGTCTCCTAGGCCTTGAGAAGTAATATGGGGAGAAAGGTCTGGGCATTTTGAGTCACAGAAGAGAACTAACATTGTGTCTATAGGGAATGGCTGGATGCCCTGCGTGCTTAGACCAGAGAAGTGGTATATTGAGAGACTGGATGGATAGGATGCCCCTGACTCTGAAGGTAGGACCTTTGCAGGACTATTCCCTGTGTAGTCCATGGTGCAGAAATGGGCCATGAAGAAAATGATCCTTTGTGGGAGAAACTTGTTTTACACAGGAACACTTCTGGAGAGTTCTATAACCCAAGTTTAAGTACAATGAGTTGTGATGATTCCTATAGCTATGGCTCACGCTGATCAGTTCATTGAAGGTGCTTGAAACTGACCTCAAGTTCAATTGTCCATGCCTTTAGTGACTCATTCTATGGCTTCCCCCAAACAGATAAGGTGTCCTTGGAATTTGGCTTCACAGCAGTTTTGAGCCACTGTCTGTAGGAGCTATTTTTCTTGAAGCAGGACTGTTTGCTCTTGGTGCTAAAAATAAATGTATGGGGTGGAGGATGGAAGAGAGAAAATAGCACTGTTTTGTCAGTGAGCAAGGGGGCCCAGGAACACTTCCCCCAACCCCCAACACCTTCTCCTTAGGGAGTTCCTCCAAACCTGAAGTCACACCCATCTGCCAGAATGTGTAAAGCTGGGTCCTTAGAATGCCCCCTGCGTCAAGGCAGCCATTTTGTTACGCTCATTTCTGTATTCCCAGCACCAACAACAGTGTCTGGCATACATGAGACCATCAACATTTTCCCCCTTTGAATAATGTGCTGTTGAATTAATGAATTTTCAACTTTTGACATGGATGTTATTTGAATAATCATCTTTATTTCCAGCTTGGCTATTTAATATCGAGTTTTTAAAAATAACAGCTTTGGGGCGCCTGGGTGGCTCGGTGGGTTGAAGCTTCTGCCTTCAGCTCAGGTCGTGGTCCCAGGCTCCTGGGATCGAGCCCCGCATCGGGCTCTCCGCTTAGCCGGGAGCCTGCTTCTCCCTCTGCCTGCCTCTCTGCCTGCTTGTGATCTCTGTCAAATAAATAAAATAAAATCTTAAAAGAAAAAAAAAAGAAAGAAATTTATAAAAAAAATAAAAATAATAAAAATAACAGCTTTATTGAGATGTGTGTCACATGACAGAGAATTCACACTTTGAAAGGTATAATTGAGTGGCTTTTAGTGTATTCAGAGAGTTGTGCCACCATCACCACCAATTTCGGAACATTTTAACATGCCAAGAAGAAACGCCGTACCCATTGGCAGGCATTCCCCATTTCTTCCTTCCCAGACTAATCTGCTTCCTGTCTCTACGAATTTGCCTGTATTGAACATTACACATAACCAGAATCATACAATATGTGGTCTTTTGTGTTTCGCTTTTTTCATTTAGCTAAATGTTTTCAAGGTTCATCCATGTTACAGCATGTATCGGCCCTTTATTTCTTTTTATGACTGTAATAATATTCCACCGTATGAATATGCCACATTTTCTTCATTCATTCATCCACTGAGGGATATTTGAGTTGTCTCCCCTTTTCGGCCATTATGAATAGTGTTGCTGTGAACGTTCACGCACAGGTCTTTGGACATGTGCTTTCATTTCTCTTGGGTATATACCTAGGGATGGAGTTGCTGGGTCATAGGATGATTTATGTCTAACTTTTTGAGGCACTGTCAGACTGTTTTCCATAGTGCATGCACATGGAAAACATTTCACATTCCCACCAGCAATGCTCAAAGGCTCTAGTTGCTCTACATTTTTGCCAGTCCTCGTTATTGCCTCTCTTTTTTAGTATAGCCATCCTAGTGGTTTAGATTAATGTTGACTTTTGAATTATAAATGTATGGTATGAATATACCTATGGGATACAAGTGTGAAAGGCTTAAACTGTTATTTCTTTGCATCGGAAATGGCCCTGCCAGTGCTGTATTTTCCTTCTTGCATCTTTCTGAGGTGGTGGTGTTGTATTTCCTTATAGAGGAAATGAAAAAGAGATCAGGGAGCTGCTGAACCAGATTTTAGCACTTTTCTGATTCAGAGTGTGGTGGTCATAAGAGAACACACACTGGGCCTCAAGATAGCATGTTAAAGTCTAGAAATATGTCGTTTCATGACGTCTGTGCAGAGACCGCTTCTGTGCCAGTGTGTTACATTTGGAACAACATTTTGTATGTGCTCAACTTTTACACAGATCTTGAGAAAATGAAATTGAATTTTATGCCTCTTTAATTTGATTTGAGACCATGACCATGCCATTTCTTTATAATAATTACAAGAATGTATCCAATATATGACTTTCATCTTACAGTAATTGCAACCATTTACCATTTATAGAACACATAGTTTAGGACACCATAAGTCACATTTCATGCTAATCGCTTTTCTGAAAATAAAGGGTTCTGTTGTACAAATCCAAGAACAATGAGAGTGGAAAAGAAAATCAATTTATACGTCACATCAAAGAGGAGATCAAAATGAAGATGTCAAATATATGCTAAAGGCTCTCATGAATTACATGTGGTGAACCCATCCCACACTTTATTTTTAGGCAAATAAAATATCCTGAAGTCTCATTGTAAAAGCTACTTCAAAGATGACTTGGTGACAGTATTTTCCCCAAGGCTTTTGCCAGTTTTACATGCCAAAGGCTTCCAGTGTGAACAGGGTTCCATGGGGCCCCAGCAAAGGACTTAGACCTTAAGATCTGATCCTTCATTGAATGAAGGACAAGAAGGACAAGAAGCCCATTTTTGTGATCTGCTTCCCCCCCCCCCTTTTTTTTTCTTTCGGGACTCACTGAAGAATTAAAACTTGTCTTTCTTTCTAAAGTTATATGCAGAGTACAAAGAAGGAGTTTCAACAGCTGCTTCTTGTCATTCTATGGAAAAAACTTCTGATCTGAAAAACACCCCCAGGTCCTGCAGACGGGTCTTCTATTTCTCGCTCCCATTTTCCCTTCACACTAACAGCTTTGGCTCCTCCTCCTCCTCCTTTATAGATCATATCTATCTCTTCAGGCAGGTATTTTTTCAGATATTAAAAGTAATACATGAGAAAACAATTTTAAAAGCCCAGAAATTACAAAGAAAACAATAATCCCCTGCAGTCTCACGATCCAGACAGCTCCATTTTTAACTTACTTCCCTACACTCTGGGTTTACTTGCGTTCATTCATTCATTCTTTACTTCACTCAACAAATATTTCCTGAACACCTACAATATGCCAGGTGCTATGCATACCCATGGTCCTCATTTTCTTCATAATTATTAGGTGTATAGTTGTCAGTTTAATATCTGTCTCCTTTCCTAGTTTCTGAACTCCAGGATCATCTTATACACTAAACATCACACTGTGACCACTTACCAATCATTAAGTATTCTATGTAAATGATATTTTTAATGGCCTCATCCTAGTTCTACCACAACTTACTATTTTCTTCTTGTTGGTCATTTAGGACATTATCACACATTTCACTGTTATAATCAACAGTTTGAACATCATGTCAAAAGGCATACCCACTGTTATGGCTTTTGTTATATCAGCCAGACTGCCTTTCAGAAAACCTCTACCAATTTACATACCTACCCGCAGTGTATGAGTATTTTTCAAATGCAGCTAAGGGGAATTACAAAATGGCAGACTCAAGGAAGTGAACGACTTACCAGTCCATTCCTTTGCCTGCCAGCAGAATCCGAATGACTGCCACCACTTGGGGGAAGCCAGTTAGCTTAGGAGAATTGAACACCACTTGAGAGAGCTCTCCCAGTTTAGTGGCATTGTGATTTGGAGCCAAGAAGAGGCAATGGTGTGGGCTGTTTATGTAAGTTTATGGATTACCTTTATAGAGCTAAGAGTGAACTAGAGCAATGGTGCTGGCATGAGCTAGAGAGATGGTATTGGCATAAACTCAGAGAGGCAATCCAAATAGTTATTGATTCTCTATTATGTGTAAGAGCCTGTTACGTGCTGTGAGTGATAAAGAGATGAACTGAATACCATTGTTGCCCTCAAAAAGGTTAAAATCCAGTAGCAGGAAAGGTGTGGGCATTGGAATCTGAATGACCTAGGTTTCGGTTCTGATTCTGTTACTTCTATTAGCAGTGACCTTGTGGGGGGTGGTGGTTAGGCAATGTCTCCAATCATCAGTTTCCTCATCTGCAAAATGGGGTTAATAACAGAGTTGTCCTAAGAAGGAAATGAGACAATGTGTGTCAAGTGCTTGCCAGAATCCTGGCACAGACCACAGTAGCTCTCAGGTCGTGATAACTACCATTGCTTGGTAATGATTTTTCCTGCCTGCCAAGGATTTTGTGGGGATTCAACGAAATAATAAATGTAAAACACTTAGTACTACACCAACATCAAGGCAGTGACTTTGACAACCCTTTGGGGGAAGATCAAGAAAACATAACATACATGAGCTACACCAGTCACAGAAGAGCAATGGGAGAGGTGAGTCTTGAAACATACTGCTGAAGACAGGACTGGCTGTCCAAGGCCCAGGACACTGAGACTTAGGAAGGTCAGCTGCTCAGAGCCATTGCCAATTCTGATCCGCTTAGCTGTTGATCACCTCTCCTTGCACTCACCTTCATTCAAGGCACCCAGAATACATTTGGTTTCTGTGAAGTTTTCAGGGTGTCCCTACCTCTTGCTTTATGTCTTGCTCTACCAAGCCTAAAGCTTTTCAGGAGTGGATGGTATTCATCTCTTGCGCCATCAGTAAAGAATAGCTTTCGCAGTTTGAAATTAGAGCATTCAAGAGCTCTAAGCGTCTGGCAGAAGTCAGCGGCTGGAAAAGCTGCAGTAGATGTCTCCAGAATGCAATTAATAAGCACACTCTTCCCCCTGAGCCACTCTCCCGTTACGGGGTGGAAGCTGGTCTATTTCAATGATGTGTGCTGACTTCTCCCCTCCCGAAGCCCACACATTCAATGCCTCCAGGTTTAAGAAGAATGAGGACAAATTAACCATTCTTCTAAAATACTAAAGCTGCAGGCCTTTGTGAAATAAAACCTTGGCCGAATGGAAAATATTATTGTCTTTCTGCTTTCAGAAGTTACTTGTTTACCTGTTGCTCATAAAGCACAGGGTAATTCGTGGTGGGGAAAAGGTATTCTTTGTCTGATGGGTTTCATTTCAGTACCATAGACTTCCCTGAAGATTGCAAAGCTATTCGATTGCTACGCATTTATAGAGCTTACCCTGAGGAAGGAGAATTAGTGTCTGGTAATACCTTCCTGCCTGCCAATTTTACCTCACTGATTCAACCTTTGGAACTGATTTAATCAATGGATCAGCACATTATTCAAAGGGGGAATGCTATTATAGAAAAGCTTTCACAAGGCTTGATGATTCATACAGACACTATTCAGGACTTTTAATCACATCACATAAAAGGACCAAATTTGAATGTTGCTTATGCCTAGAATTTTGATGAAAAGTAAAATATTAAGGAGCGCTTAAAAGAAGCCCATGGCTTGGATTTATGTGTGCATACGTTTCTCCTGAGAAAGAAAACTTAGACTGTTCTAGAATAAAAGTCCACAAAAACCAGAATCACTCCAATGGACAAACCTAATGAAAGTGAGAGAAATAGAAGCTTGAACATGATAAGGAAGCTGAAGTGCTGTGCCTTATTCTGGATGGTCCGTCAGCTTCCTTGGAGGAAGTTCCAGCTTTGGTGACAGAGTCCTGGGTATGTGTAGCTCAATTGTTGGGCTAGTGAATATCCTGGTCCTCATTTTCTTCATTTGTCAAATGGGACTAGTTAGTCATACTTGCTTCCCAGGATGCTCGTGAGGATTGGGATAGTAAGGATTTTATTTGTTTCTATTTTCCTTATAGCACTGACCAATACATGTTATTCATATTTTTAAAATTCTTTATGTCCTCAAACTAGAGTTGAAGTTCCGCAGGTATGGCGGGTGTGATAAGGCATTTGAGGGTCATCATGGTTTTGTACAAAGGCTTTGTGTTCAGGCAGGAGTACTTTTGAATTCAAGCTCTACTGTTTATTAGGCGTGTCATCTTGGGCAAGTCCCTTAACCTGTTTGTGATTCCATTTCATCATTTGAAAAGTGTGACAACAAGGGACACAGTGAGGATTAAATGACATTACCTATGCTAAGCAGCATGCCTGGTACGGAGGCTCATCAGAGGGCAGGTGGGAGGAGCAGCAGGTGCTCCCACAGCGGCAGCACTACTCCTTGAGGACCCAAGTTCTCCACCATCTTGAAGTGTGTTGGAACAGTTAGCTCCATTGGTGCTCTTTTTGAGGGAGACAGTGTTCCCAGTGCCTGGCCTTTCCTGCCTCCAACCTGCTGCTCTTGCATTGACTACAATAGACGGCCTTGGTAATTAGGCTGTTGAGGTGACACAGATTTGAATTCCTGTCCCGGCTCTGTCATTTTCCAGTTGTGTGACAGCGGGCAAGTTACTTAACTTCTCAGAGCCTCACTGTCGTCGGTTATAAAATGATAATGAACAGTTATCTGCTGCGTAGTGTCATTGAGAGAATGAAATATGTTAATCCATGTGAAGGTACTTCAGTGAGTCACTAGAACATGACAAGTGCCCAACAAATTTATCTTCTAAGGTATGAAAGCGAGACTTCACAACACGTGGTATCATGTTACAATCAACTGTGTTTCCTGGCATGAAATTTATGGGAAAATTGGTGATATGGCCATGGGAACCACATCACCACAGAATGTTCTCTGGCTCAGAACTGCGTGTTTTCCAGCCAATATGGACAAATAGGAGTTCCTTATAGCCCTTAAGGTCTATGTATTCATCCTAGACTGGGCCAGACTCTTCTACTCAAAGTGTGGTCCATATACTAAACACATGAGCATCGCGTGAGACTGCAGGAGAAAGGCAGGGTCTAGGGCCCGACCCCAGTCCACCTGAATCAGACAAGGTCCCTAGGCGATCGGCTTCGAGTCCCCGGCTGTCATCCCTGCAGTGTTTTTTTTTTTTCTTTTCTTTTTTTAAGATTGTATTTATTTATTTGACAGACAGAGGTCACAAGTAGGCAGAGAGGCAGGCAGAGAGAGGACGAAGCAGGCTCCTTGCTGAGCAGAGAACCCGATGCGGGGCTCGATCCCAGGACCCCGGGATCATGACCTGAGCTGAAGGCAGAGGCTTTAACCCACTGAGCCACCCGGGCTCCCCCCTGCAGTCTTTATTGGTACCTTGTCCATGTCACCATTATCCGATTACTACCCCGCTCCAGTTTCTTAGGTTATATATACCTCATAATGTTCTTTTCCCAGAGGGGAGTGAGCCCTAGAAAAGCTGCCTTTTGCTCCGGGTCAGATGGACTGCTTCTCATGGCAGGGCCTGGATAAGACTGCTGAGGCCCCCGCATTCCACTTTCTGACACTGTCCTCCGAAGCCACTGTGTGTGCAACCCGATCTGCTTTCCTTTCTCGTGGCTGCCGTCCATTTATCACTCTTGTTTCCCCCTTAAGTTCCAGATGGTGGTCCTCTTTGTGCTGCCTTTCTTCGATGTGACATCAAGCAGATCAGGGCGAAATCTAAAGGACTCAGTAAATTAATGAGGAAACAACTCCTTTAGCCAGAGTAGTGACTGCCGTAGGCGTGCTTGGCTCTTCTATCCCAGCTCTCTTGGTACCAACAGATGCTCTGTTGCGGTGGTTTTCAAACTTCAGTCGCCTCTGCTTCACCTGGGGAGGTGGGTTTAAAATTCAGATTCCTGGGCTCGACCTACTGGGATTCTGGTTCCTGGGTCCAGGCTGGGGCTCAGGCTGTGCTTTTACCAAGAGATTCTAAGCAATTCTAAGAGGGTGCAGAGCAGGCTGTTGGGAAACTGCTTAGCTCTAGAGTCAGGGTAACTCCCAGCTGCGCCACTCACCTGCTGGACATCCTGGGGCCCTTGGTTTCCTCAACTTTACCAAGAGAATAGCAGTACTTGCCTGTTGACACGATGCTGCTATGACAGTGACGTGAGACCGTGTGAAATACTTAGCTTAATGTGGAGCCCGCAGCACCCAGGAAACGTTAGCTAGCATTATTTTAAAATCTAGGATGTGGTTTGCTTCTTAATAAATGGTAACTAGTACTAAAGGAAGATCGTCCCTGCATGAACACATGGACATCTCCAAGGAAACTGAGTCCCCCTTTGAAGCTTAGTGATGGCACTCTGTTGTCCTTGAGGTGTTTCCGATGTCCTCCCAACTGGAATCATGGTTCCTTTAATACCTCTCCCATATGTACCTCCCACAGAAGACGCTGTGCTGTGTAGAAGGTTCTAGTAAGAAGTATGCATCCGTCCCTCCCCAGCCTGCACACTCCTTTAAGACAGAGGAGCTGTCATGGCCATTCCGCCCGGTTGGGGCAGCCACAACAGTGCTTAGCACTCAGTACTTCTCAAGAACACATCTGCTGAAGTTCTTGAAGTGAGAGGGTCCTGAACCAAAAGAGACCAGACCGGAAACCTCTTTCCTCTTCAAGGAGGGAGCCAGTCAGGACTGGCAGAATAAGACTGGAAGATGTTGGGGTCTTCTCTGGCTTGTTTCTTCTGCAGTAAGATCGGAAGGAAATGCCCACAAGAAGTAGAACTGGCCGCAACGCCACTTCAAAGCACCTCAACAATTACTGTTGTTTTTTAAAACAACAGTTTTGTTGTTTTAAACAACAAAATGGCGGAGGACATTTCCTGAAATCGCGCCTCTGGTTTTGAAGGAAGGAAAAAGCCCATACTCGGTGGGTCGGGGAGATAGCTTGACTTGGTGGTGGTGCAGGGGGTTGCGGGGGGAAGGATTTCTGCACCTGCAGAATTCACCAGGTGATTTAAATAAGGAGGGATGTTTTCCTTCGGGACACATGAAACAGGAGGTCAGTTGAGTTTTCTACTTTTCAGTTGGCTGCTTCAGGGCTTATGGGCAACGTGTGCCTCCAGATCCAACACTTCCTAGAACAGGGATCTGGTGTCTGAGGGTGGGAATGCAAATGTCCCATTGTCCACTCTCAGACTGCGGTCTGTGAGATTAGCAATCGTCTAGAATAGCCAACAGAGAGTGCGTGTCTATGAAAACCTCAGTAGTCCTTTAAGTGCTTTTAATTCCTGGTTTCTTGCATCACGTCCTTTTCCAAAATGGTGACTGTTTCTTGGGTTTAAACCCCAGCTCTGCCATCGACAGGCCGTGTGACCTTGGGTGTGTCACTTGCTCACTTGTGGCCACAGTTCTTTTTATAAAAGGTGCAAACTGGGTTGGAAGATCTTTAGGTCTTTTTTAGCTCTGAATTCAGGGGATTCTACCACAAATAGAATTGTGTTATCCGTTTTGGGGGGGAAAATCTAGTCTTTCCTCATGTTGAAATCCTGGCAGTCCAGCGAGTCAGGTGACAGTGCTAAAGAATTGTGTCACAGAGGCTGTGAGGAGGTAAGAAGCAAGGATGTGTTCAGAAGTATGTTTCCCTTATTAAATCTGTTTTGGTGACGAGTGACATGGGTTCCTGCCCAACTCACGTTCCACACCAGCACACTACTTGGTGATGGATGACAACTCTCTATACTGCTTCATCTGACGAGAGGACAGGGGGTGACATGGGCAGCTTCCACATCTCGTGGGCTGAGACATTAGCTGTGACAGTCCGCTCCCAACCCTCTGTCACACTGTCGTGGCCCAGGCATGGTTCACGGCAAGCGAGATTAGATGTGTCCCAGCTGCGAGCCGACTCCTGAACTGATGGCTTGGTGGCAAGAGCCTTTCAACGTGGCAGGCTCCTCTAAAAGCGTCTGTACAGGGTGGGACCCGGAAAGATTGGAGAGCGGAGCACAGCTCCTCGCAGAGAGCACATCTGGGGTCGGACTGGATGCCGCTTCTCTGCACCCCAGTGTGGAAGCAGAAGAGTCTCCCAAAAGGATTAAAACCCAAGTATTGATGAGCTAAATATGTTTCCCTCTCTGGCAATGCCCAGTGAGAATATCACTTACATTTGCACAGAACGCTTGCCTTTCACCACATGCTTCGACGTGCATTAGCTGGTTCGATTTATCACGGGAAATAGAAGCTATGCTTTTACCACGTTACAAATGAGGAATTAGCCATGCGTTCTCATCTCTGATCCTTGGCCCCACCCTCCACTTGTCAAGATTTGAACACACAGCTCTTAGTCCAGGGTTCTTTCTGCTTTCTGAACGGTTTACATGTCCAAGCCTCGAGCTAATGTCTGCAGCCCCGGTAACTAGAGTCACTTTGCAGAATTCTCAGTGAGTCTTCCCAGCAACCTCATGAGGACAGTATTGTTGTTGTCATCCTCCTCTTATAGAGGAGGAAAAGGAGGCTCAGAGTGGTTAAGACACCAGCTCGGGGTTCCATGAGCGTGAGTGACAGAGCTCAGACTCAAACCCAGTCAGTCTGTCTTGAGGTTCTTAACATGGTGACTCCCAGTGCCCTGCCCTTCCCGAAAAGGTTAAGAATCAGAACTTTTCTCTTTACTTCCTGGTTATGTTCACAACAGGGTCTCAAAGGGGAAATGCTGTTTTATGACAGTCTTCTGGAAAGAGCCACCAGGAGCTGACGCGATGCCGGTATAGACCAGTATGTCCACAGACCCAGTGCTGGGTCCTTTGTGGCCTCCACCACTCTGGCCCCCCTCCGTGACCTCCACGGTGCTTCCCTCTGGATCCTCAGGAACACTGTCGCCCCTCTTGGGACATGGGCCCCTGTCCCTTTTAGGTGAGAAGCGTCGGGCTGTGGTAGAGAAGTAGTTCAGATGTGGCATTATTTATTCCCTGCTTACTTCTCAAAGGGGCCTGAGGGGGTCTGTCAATAAAAACTGTCTATTAAGTTCCTGGATAGATTCTGTAGGGCTGTTCTGAGAAATAGCGCGATGCCTGTTCTTCAGAAGAGGCAAGCTTGTTTAAAATGCCGAATAGTAATGGGTAGAAAATTATCGTTTTATGTCAATAATCGTTGGTGGTCCTGGAGGGCTCCCACGCGCCAGCCACCGTGTTAAGCACTTCGCCTTCCCTCCTCTCTTCAGTCCTCGCTGATAGCCCCATGATGTATGGATAATGACCGCCATTGTACGGACCGGGAAATTAAGGTGAGGTAGAATTACCGCGTGGACTCAGAAAAGGCAAGAAAAGCAGTGGTGTCTTTAATGGATTTTTTGCGGAGGACTCAGACGCGCCGCTCGTTAAGTCCGGGGCACGCATCGCCCTGCCTTTTCTGGCTTCCCTGCCATTCTGCAGGAAGCGGCTCTGAATGTACCGTCTCCAAAGGTGGTGACGGCAGCCATTGTGCTCCAGGATTGCCATCCGGGCCCCAACGGCTCAGAAGATGCAATGAGTCTCCGCGCGCGGGCCAATTATGGAAACACTCCCTTTGTAAAGCAGCAGCGTGAGCCCGAGCAGGCACTTCATTTTCTGCCTCTGCCCGTGGGGAGGTAGAGAGGCCGCTGGGGGGGTGATTGGCCTGAGAAATGGCAGGGCCACACTTTCAGGGTCAGAGAACTTGAGGCCCATTTCTAGGATTGGCTTTCCAGAATGCTTTGGTGTGGACTCGCCCCCTGCCAGGGCCCGGCTCCTGGGGCTTCTCTCTCAGTGGGATCCCACTGGCAGCCTGTCCCCTCCCACCGCAGCAGCGGGCCTATTGACTTCCGGCCACTTACTTCCCGGGGTCCTTTCAGTGCCAAAGAGGCGCAAGTTCTTTTCACTCTGGAAGTTCGCAGACTGCGCCACACCAGGGAGAACAGATGTACTTTCTCTGGGAGGGCTTTAATTTAGTGAATTGTACTCAGGTAAAGGGTCATTTTGCTTCTTTTCCTGCCTCTTTCCCAAAGTTTCTGGGGTCAGTTAGCCTGGGCTCTGCAGGCTTCCCAACTCCATCGCAGAGGCAAAGAGGTTTTTTTTTTTTTTTTTTTCCCCTTTTATTTCTTGTAGAAGATGGAAGATTCCAAGGTAGAAAGTTGAGTTCCCCGCCTCCCCGATCTTATTCCAGGAAACAGTGTCTTCCTTTTATTTTATTTTATTTTATTTTATTTTATTTATCTGTTTATTAGTTAAGCTGAATTGAATACCAAGCACATCACCCCAAATGGAATAATTGCACATCTTGTGAGTTATCAGAGTTTTGTTATTTTATTTCTATTGGTTACATGTGGAACGTTTTGTTAAAAAGCCAGTGCCTTTGGCCCCGTTGGGCCTCAGGTTGCCTTTTCCCTCACACAGACACACTTAGAACTGAGGAATGTCCAGGCTTCAAGAGTGAGTGAGTTGTGTGTGTTGAGAGCAAAGCGGGAAGGTGGCCGTTTACCAACCCTGTCCCACTCTGAATCCAACAGATGTCATTCTCTCTCATACTCATTCTCTCTCTCCACACACACGCACATGTACACACACACACTTCCCTTTCTAAAACTTTTGTTCACTTAGAGTACATGTTCTCCTTCCTTCCTCGCTCCACCCCACCCCACCCCACTGCCTTGTGTGGTGGGCACCATTTCAAGGCACTCACCCTACACTCCTCGGTTTTCATCTAAAGAACCTGAGTTTTATAGGGACTATAGTCAATGGCACTGTAATGGCGTTGTGTGGCGACAGATGGCATCTACACTTGTGGTGAGCACTGCAGAATGTATAGACTTGCCCAATCATTATGTTGTACACCTGAAACTAGTGTAACATTTTGTGTCAGTTACGCTTCAGTTTAAAAAAAAAAAACAGTTTTTATGGAAAGAGAGAACATTTTTCCTTCTGTGCGCAAACCTTGGGTCACACGCCCCCTTGAAAAGTGTGCCCTCTGGCAGCAGATAGCCATGAGTTGGTACCAAGTCTTTCCTCACTAGCCGTGTGACATTGAGCTTATCATTTCACTTCTCTGAGCTTCAGTTTTCTCACAGAACCAACCTCAGAGGACTGGTGTGTGAAGACCCTGTAAAATATGGCGGCTAACTTAGCCTTATCCCCGGCCCGTAGTAATCCATAAACAGGCGCTGCTATCAACGGGCAGTGGGATCTTAGCTGTTTTTGCTGTTGAAGATTTTGCATTGTGTTGGTTCTGTTTCTTTGCTCCTCAAGACTCAGAACGAGCGTCTCCTTCACCAGATCATTTGCTATTTTTATTGCGGTGAAATCCACATAACATAAAATTCAAGTACAATTTTAAATTGTACTATCCAGTAGCATTAAGTACGCTCACAATTTTGCGAAATTATCAGCACTGTCTAGTTCAAAGCTTTTGTATCACCCCAAAAGGAAGCCCCATACCCATTAAGCAATCACGCCCCACTCCCCATCCCACCGCTGCCAGCCAGAGTTTTTGCTTTTCAGTGTGTTTCTTTCAGATCATAAGCCATTCCAGAAATCTGAGGAGTTCAGGAAGGTGAATTCTGGAGAGTGAGAGTTGCCAAAAGAAATTGCCAAAAGGCCATCAGAAATGCATTCCCAAAAAAGAGAAATATGCTCTGATTATTGTAGGACTGACTTCTCAGAGAACAGAGTCAAAGCTGGGAAGAACTCCGTTCTCACTGTGGCCAGCATAGAAATTGTCCCTTTGATGCTTGTCCGTCATACTTCACATTATTTTCTTTGTGTGGTGACTGCAAGAGAAAAGGGGCTCGAAACTCCGAGCGAAGGGAGGGCTAGACTTTCTAAACCCCATAAACAAAGTACAGGAAAAGCCCAGGAAGAGGGTTAGCAGGTCAGCCTCTTTGCATTTACTTTCTGTCCTGCCACATTCCAAGAGAGGAACTTTAGTCTTGGGAGTTACTTTCCAGATAACCCTCAGGGAAAACGCAATGCTTTGAAGTTTCTGGTTGTTTCTGCAGCTGGAGAGGCCTAGGTTGTCAGCATTCAGGTGCAGTTTGGCTGGCTGCTTCCTTGCTGTGGGACAGTCCTGGGGCTCCCCCTGTACCACGCTGCGTGAGGAGGGGACAGTGCTGGTGAGTCAGGGACCAAGGACGAAGGAGGGGACCCCTAGTTGGCTCAGTACTCAAGCAAGAAGTGGGAAGAAGGGTAGACATTTAGGAAGGCACATTGGCAGAAAGGCTCTTGGAGAGGGAGAGTATATGTGAAGGCCCCGTATGTTGTTGGCCGCTTGGCCTTGTGGGGCCGTGAGAGCCGAAGGAGAGAGCTCTTTCCTTAGAAAGGTGGGTTTTCTCCTCGTGTGGGGTTCAGAACTTCTACGTGGGTCTCTTTGGTTGCTATACTTTTAAATTTTTTCTCCAGTTTTATTGGAGATACAATCGATGTAGGAGATCATATAAATTTAAGGTATACATAAGACAATTTTATATATACATGTATTTATTTACTTATTATTTATATATTATTTATATATAGTGATCATTTCACTATATATATATGTATGTATATATATAATAAGTTAACATCTGTCACTTGCATGATTATGAGCTTTCTTCTTGTGATGAGAAATTTTAAGATCTACTCTTTTAGCAACTGTCAAGGATACAATAGAGTATGGTGAACTATAGCCACCATCCTGTACATTATGTCCCCAGAACTTACTCATCTTCTAACTGGGAGTCTGTACTTTGGGGCCACCTTCACCACCTTCCCCCCCACCCCCCAGCCCTCACCTCTGGCAGCCATAGATCTGATCTCCATTTCTGTGAGTTTTTTGTTTTTTAAAGATTCTACACATAAGTGAGATCCTACAGTACTTGTCTTTCCCTGTGTGACTTATTTCACTCAGCTTAATGACCTCAAGGTCCATCCATGTGCTTGCAAATGGCAGGACTTCCTTATTTTTTATGGCTTAGACTAGTAATCCGGTGTTCCCATTCATCTGTGGAAGGACACTTATATCATCTTTTCTAAGAGACCATGTCCCTGTCTTGAGCAACTTTGCCATTGCTTATAAGACCAGAAAAGGTTATAGGGTAGATGAAAACATCTTGGCAACCTCTCATATTAATTCTAGAAGTAGATACCTAAGAGATGTCTGTAATTTGAATGTGCTTTCTCTGTCAGGTCTTGGTCTAAATCAGTGATCCTCACACTTCAACTTGCATTAGAATCGCCCGTGTAGCTGTTCAAAATTCACATTCCTGGGCCCCGCTCCTCCAGAATCAGAATGATGGTGGAACCAGAGAAACACCTCTCAAACAAGCAGCTCAAGTGGTTCCGATGTGATTGGTCTTTGAACCAAACTTGGAGAAACACCGATCTCAGGAGTCCTATGGAGGGAGGAGGGATCAGAATAACCCGATTACTCACTCAAGTTGTATCAGGAAAGTTACACTGAGAAGGAGTAACCCCGAAGTAGGGCTTCATACTCATTTCTGTTTATGCATACCTAGTTCCTGCTTTACTGAGACAGTTACTGAGACAGTTTTAAGTAAGTGGCCATTATTTTTGATTGACAATATCAAGTTGTAGGACTAGTTTTAACACTGTTAGTTTTAACTGCATCCACAGATTAAATTTGAAATGTATTCTTGACGACCCATCGCTGGATTTTAATAAATAGAAATTTCCGAAGGTTTCATGCTCAAGGGTATTTTGTTTTCTCCTGTTCATTTGGGGGAAGAATGAGTTTTGCCTCCTGTTCACGGGACAGGAGATTTCAGTGGCTCCCACTGAATCAGTCCTTTCTGGTCCTGGAGGAAAGAATTTAATATGAATCAGACTGCATTTTGGAAATTGAATGTGTTTTGTTTTTTTTTTTACGTTGCTACAGTTAGCTAGATTCCTATAAATAAGCCACAAACATACAGGCCAAATCTCTCTTAGAAGGCAAATATTTCAAACAAAGGGGAAAGTTTCTGAACAGCCCAAGTCTTATTTTGGCCCCTGGCATGTGTTTGTCTCAAAAAGACTTTTAGAAGTAACATAAAAACACTGGAGCATCCCTAAATCTCCCCTTTTTAAAACTGAGTCGTTAGCTAACTTTTCATTTATGGTGGGGAGAAAGGAAAGTGAAGACACCCACACCTGCCCCCAACACACACCTGTGCACAGTCACCACCTGCTGCTTCCCCCACCTTCCTCCCCATTTGGCTGTCCAGGGATGTCCCCACCCCATTCTGCAGTCTCTCCACACCCATACCCCTCTCAGCATCTGCCCAAGTGCCACAAACCATGTGTCTCTGCTTCCTGGCAGAGAGTGGCCTCTAAGAGAAGTTTCCAGAGGTAATTAAGTGAGCCTTCCAACCTGTTTTGGTACCAGAAATCAAAGGCTTATCCAGTGACTTGATCCTTGAGGCTTGTTTCTGAAATCCTCCAGCAACTCTACTTAGGGCTCTCCTCTCTGCTGGAAGTTCTCTGGCTGCTCACACATTTGAGGTGAGTTAAACATCTTCCGCCCTCAGCCTCAGCTTCCTGCTCCTAAGGGTGAGTTCGACAATTAGTCTCACAGAGCCCCAGCTGTTAGGGCTTCCCAGGAGACACTCCTGGTGGAGAGGTTTTCCCCTTTGGTAATTTTGATTGCTTCTAATAAGGCTGCCTGCTTTGTCTATCACAGACAAAGCTAGCTTGCACATCTAACATCCTTAACAGCACCTTTTGCCCCAAAGGGTTTTAAGACTTTTCTGAGATCACTATTAACAGCCTAGGACCCAGTGGCATTTTTCCTGTTGTGGATGAAAAAAAACCAAACAAACCCAAAACCTTTCTTGTTTTCCCCGTGGAGCTGCTCTAATCCTTCTGCTCTGGGGCCCCCTGTGTGTTTAGGGAAATGATTCTTTGGCTCTGAAAAGAGACACACAGGTACACAGGCAAAAGGGAATGGGAGAGCAAGAGTGTACGAGAGAGAGAGAGCCCCATGCAAGGGAGGGGAGGAAGAGGAGAGCACAAGAGAGCGAGGAAGAAAGCGACATCACAGTCCTGCGTGGGAGCAAGACAGCCAGAGCTGGAAGCTAGCTGGCAGGGGCGCGTGGGAGAGGCAGAGAAAGAGCACTAGAAGGGCAGAGGAAGCCCAGGCAGGAACACACCCGGCGGGGCGAGCGACCTCGAGAAGAGAGGGCCTGCAAGAGCAAAGGGAGAAACAGGGGCAGGGGCCCCAGAGTGAAGCAAGAAGTGGGGGGCAAAAGGGAGTGGGAGGGAGGGCAGAGTGAGTGCTTAAGGGACACGTGAGTCAGCAAGAGAGTTAAGCGCGTATTTGTGGGCTGCTGAAGAGAGAGTCCAAAGGGAACAACCATTCCCCTCAATGAGGTAAGTAAATGAGAAAGGAAGAGAAACACGCTCAGGCCCCAGACTCAGTCCAGCTTCCGGAAACCAAAAATGGAACTTCCGGGACGTCCAGACATACACGCTCAGGATCAATATCTGGCAACCACTTTAAAAACCTAGATCCCCAGGGGAGGCACCCGTACACTTCCTCACCACTCCATCGATATTATGTGAAATAATAAAACAAGCGTCCTCTTTACTCACAAAGGTGAGCATGAGAATTTTTGAGAATTTTTATCCCACACCTTCCCACCCACAGACCTGTGTTAGATGGCTGAATGATTGTCACCGACTGCTTGTGAAAATCACAGGTTCCTAAACCCTCACCCAGAAAGTATGATTGAGGAGGGATAAACTGGGGTCTGGAAATACACAGCTCCGTGGGAGATTCTGATGGCCAGCCACATGTAGGCCTTAAGCTGTACCCTTTCTCAAGAAGCAATCCCAAGTTCAGCTGGGTCACTGACCTTAAGCCTGATTGCTTGCTAGCAGGGCCTGGACTAAGGTGAGGTGAGTGAGGCACTCCTTGGAGACAAAACTGAAGGGGTTGCCAAAAATCTCAGGAATCCAAATGAAGACTATTTTAAGGATATATTTTTAAGACTCTGAATTAATGCAGAGACGTCCACGATGAGCAAAATGTCAAGTTTTTAAATAAAGATGATCCCCAACCTTGGTTTGCCCACCTCTCCCTTATTCGCTCCACCTTCATGCCATCTCTTGTTCCAGTTAACCTTTCTTTACAAAAACAGGCAGACAGCCTGCACGCCAGAGTTTGCTGATTTGATTTTTTTAAAAAATTGCATTAAAACATTAGTGATCTGACCAGTACCCATATCTTAGTTGCCAATACTGTTCCCCGGCGAAAGCAACCAGGGTTCTTTGGAGAAATGGCTGACTCTTGATCTGGGGCAGAAAATATCCAAGAGGAATCTGGAGCATCTTCTAGTGCCAGAAAGTAAAGAAGTGCTAAAAACCAACGAAACAAAACAAAAAGCAGAGGAACTCTTTTTTTTTATTCTTTTTTTTTTTTAAGATTTTATTTATTCATTTGACAGACAGAGATCACAAGTAGGCAGAGAGGCAGGCAGAGAGAGAGGAGGAAGCAGGCTCCCTGCTGAGCAGAGAGCCCGATGTGGGGCTCGATCCCAGGACCCTGGGATCATGACCTGAGCCGAAGGCAGAGGCTTTAACCCACTGAGCCACCCAGGCGCCCCAAAAAGCAGAAGAACTCTTGATGGGGGTATGGAACAGGAGAGAGCTGAAAGAGTTACGAATGGCCCAAACCAGGAAAATTTGAGAAACAAAATAAATAAAGTAGTCTTGGAGTATAACCCAAAGTGTACTATAATTATCTGAGTCCAGATTGATTTAAATAAGTGATTAAGAATGAATAAGAAGAGACAAATCTGCATGCCGGAAAATTCCAAATAATTTGTGTAGATTCCCTGCCCTTAAGGAGATGGAGCCTAACTCTTGAGTACAGTGTGGAAAGGGAAAGAAGAACAACCTTACCATAGAGGAACTTAGCAAACACTACCTCGGCCAGGTGATCAAGACCAAATCCAGTAGTCATAAATCACATTGATAGCACATCCCCCTGCTCTGATGTGATAAGAATGGCATTTGACCTGTGTGGTCTTCCTCCCACTAATCCAGAGCCCCAGTCTAAGCATGAGTAAAACATCAGGAAAAGTCAAATAGAGGAGTATCCTCCCAAAATACCTGGCCAGTATCCTTCAAAATGGTCAAGGTCATCAAATATGAGGAAAGTTTGAGAAATTGTCACAGCCAAGAGGAGCCTAAGGAGACTGACAACTCAGTGTAACGTGGGATTCTGGAATAGAAAAAAGGCAACACTAAGGGAAATCTGAATGCAGAATAGGCTTCAGTTAATAATGGCATATCGGTAATAGCTCATGGACTGTGAGAGAGGTACCTTACCGATCTAAGATGTTAATAATGGGGAAACTGGGCACGCAGTGTATGGGCACTTCCTGTACTCTTATCACAATTTTTCTGTAAATCGGAAACTACTGTGAAATACAGACGTTTATTTTGAAAAGTATCCTGGTCACTGACTGTTTTGATGCCTCCTGCAACTGTGCCCCTAAAGTGAGCATCTCACGCAACTCACCGTAGTCCTGCTCAGCTCTCAGGTTCAAAACATGCTTCCTGACGCTCCGTTTCCTGGGTCCAAGCCATGCTCACTGACCTCTTGGCTTGCATTCTCTTTATCTGTATACAACTAAAACCATAGTACTCTTCCCTCCAGAAGTTTCTCCTTAGGGGAAAACTGAATGACACCCCTTGGCTTCTGATACGGACTGGCTTTAGAAAAAGCTTAGTGTGCACCTCCAAAGGCTGCAGCCCTGCGGCCCTGTGACAAGGACGGGCGGTGGCTGGAAGCATACGCCACAGAGACAGCATGTAGTCCAAGAAGGGCGGCCATTTTGTGCTCAGTTAGCCAGAGCTTTTCTCCTGTGACTGCTTTCTTTCTGCCAAGGAAAGCTGTCCTCACAAAGGCATAGCCCATCTTTGCTGCCTTGGGCCTGCCCCTCAGACAGAGCTCTGAAAGCCTGGACCCGTGTCCCAGAAGCTTTTGTCCTTCCTGTTACTGTCTTTCCTCTTCTCCTCTGGACATGAGTACTGAGAAGAGAGGACACGTATCCATGTGATGTCTGAGGTATAGCCCTCTTCCTCACACCTCCCCTCTGTACCCAGCCAGTTCCTAGGGAATGGGGAGACTGTCAGCGAGGGGCAGAGAGCTGGGTAGAGACACTGCTTTCACGTTATTCCCTCAGCGGAAACCGCAGCCATGAAAGCACAATGTTGAGCTGCCTGGACTTTGGTGGAAAGATTTGTTTTGAGGGGACTCGGGATCAGGGAGTCAGTGGCTCTGCTGCTAACACACCGCCCCATCTCATCTCTGACCGGCATCTCTGTAAGAAGATCCTTCAAAGCCAGGCAGCGTGATTCCCAGTGGAACGAGTGGCTGAATCTGGTGTCTGTTCTTTAGCAGCTCTGCCACTGGGGGGTTAGCGGGGGAAGTGCTAGAAAGCGGATGCCAGACGCTCCATCCGGTGTCATGTGGAAGAACACCGGCTCTGCTTTCAGACAGGCTTGGGTTTGGATCCCAGCTCCAGAATTTCCTAACCGTGTCATCTGGGCCAGTCTCTAGGCCCCATGAAGCCTTCGTTTCTTCACTTGTAAAATGGCGACCCTCAGTAGAGTTGCCATGAGATTAAAGGAGCTCCCTCAAACACTGAGCTGGGGCCTGGCGCGGGAGAGGTGCCTCGGGGAGGGAGGTGGCCGTCACCCAAACTCTGTCGCTTGGGGTGGAGGGAGGGGGCGCTTCTGCTGGCATTCGGACCCAGGAGTTACTCTGGAGACATGTCGCTATGGGAGGGATGTTTCCTTCTTGCTGAGTAATAAATGAACAATAGCTCAGGAGCAGAATCTTGCTCTTAGGACAATCCTGGAAGAGACAGCACGGGGAGATAATGATATTCCAAGGTGGTATCCTACAGGAGCACAGTTTCTGTCCTTCCTTTTCCGGGCCCACAAGAGGGAGGGAAGGCTCCTCGGTCAGCCCCAGGGGGAAGGGGGCTTGGCCCTCCTTTCTCCCTTGCCCGGTCAGGCTGTATCTTGTATTCTTTGCATTCGGAATGTGTGATGACCCCAGTCTGGGCTTTGCACTCAGGTCCCTAGGAGCCAGGGGCAGCCCTGACAACGGGCGACATCCTGCACCTGCCTTCCCAGGTGCAGTCCTGAGACGGTGCTGATGGGAGTTAAGTTTTAATAACAATCATAATTCAAGGGGCTCGCTCTTCACTTTTTTGGATTGTGCAGCTGAAGATCCGATGACCTCATTGAAAAGACGGGGGATGGTAGCATCTGTCGCCACAGGAAACAACCCCCCCTTTGTGGGGCACACTCCTCCTAACGGTTCTTTGGGGATGGGATGGATCCAGGATGGCAGCTGTCTTCCACCCAGATCTTTCTTTGTGTACCGAGAGGGTGGGCTGAGCTGTGGGTGAGTAGACTGTGATTTAAGAAACAAAGTGAGAGTTGCTGGAGGGGAGGGGCGTGGGAGGGATAGGGTGACTGGGTGATGGACATTGGGGAGGGTATGTGCTATGGGGAGTGTTGTGAATTGTGTAAGACTCATGATTCACAGACTTGTACCCCTGAAACCAATAATACATTATATGTTAATTAAAAAAAAGAAAGAAACTATGTAGAGGGGGAAAAAAAGAAAGAACGAACGAATGAAAGAAAGAAGACAGAAGGAGGGACGCCTGGGTGGCTCAGTTGGTTAAGCCGCTGCCTTCGGCTCAGGTCATGATCCCAGAGTCCTGGGATCAAGTCCCACGTCGGGCTCCTTGCTTGGCAGGGAGCCTGCTTCTCTCTCTCTGCCTCTGCCTGCCACTCTGCCTGCTTGTATGCTCCCTCCCTCTCTCTCTCTCTCTCTCTCTCTCTGACAAATAAATAAATAAAATCTTTAAAAAAAAAAAAAGAAAGAAAGAAGACAGAAGGAAAGAAAGAGGGAAGGAAGGAAAGAGAAAGAAAGAGAGAGAGAGAAAGAAAGGGAGGGAGGGAGGAAGGGAGAGTGGCGTGATGTGGACATTACCATGTGGAGCATTTCCAAAGCAAGTCCTTGGCCTGTGAATGCTCTGTCAGTCTTGCCCTGCGAGACCCATTTACCTGCAATTTGGTCTCCTTTCCACTTTCTGATCAGTGTCCGTGTTGTGGCCCTCACCTTCTGGCTGACCCACTGTCTCTTCCACAGCCTGCTGGGAGCAGGTTGCCGTGCCTGCTGGGAGCTGAGTAGCAAAAGTTTGTACAACCTGATGTTTGTGGCTTATTATATACTCTCTGTCGTCACTGAATAAAAATTCAAGAGATCTGTATGAAGCCTCCACACACATGGATGAAAACCTAAAGCAAGGGCGTGTTGCGTTAATGATATAATTTTAGGTTCCAGATGCAAGTTGGGGGTGTTTGGGGGGGGGTTGGGAATTTGGGGACAGGGGAGTTTTCTCGGGTTCTTATTAAATCACAGCATTTTGAGAGTTCCCTTTTCCTTCTGCAAGCAGTGGTATGCCTGCTTGGGGAACTGTGCCTACACATTCAAGTTACCCTACCCAGTTCTCCGACCCTCGGCCCCTCACACCACAGAAATCAAGTAGGGGAGCCAAAGAAACCCCAAACAGATGTCGGTAGATAAAAACAAAGCTTGCAGTACCACTGAGCAGCCCACAGAGTGTTATAGTTCTAAAAATAGATTCTGTGGCTTTTGGTTTACTAGCTTACTGCTTACCCTGTTTCCGGTTGGCTTGATACCCACCAGGCAAGGTGGCTCGCAGGCTTTCTTTGGCTCTCTTTGGTGAGTGGCGTCTTTCTTTCTAAGGAACAAAACACCTCCTCCAAAAATCCAAGTCAGTCAACATCTTTTGAGAACCTACCAGGTTCACGGGCCTGCTCGAGGCCCTGGAATGGGAGGAGGGTGTTACAAGAACTCAGGCTCAGAGGTGGGATACTTGTCCAGTCTGGTCATAAGGCCTGGTCCCTACAGACTGGGGTGGGAGGCTGGCAGGGAAGAGGTTGTTGGTCCCTGGTGTTTCACCAGAAACTTCAAGACAGGAGCTGGGCAGTGTGGCCTCCTAAGGCTCTACCCTGGTTAATTTGCTTTGTTTCTGAAAGCCACTGAGCAGGATCCCAACACGCCTCGCTCGTGGTCAGGGCTGCGTGCTAAAACTTCATTAGCTCCTTTCTAGGGCCCCTTCCGATTAGTGGAGACGTTCCCCCTAAACCCCGCCACTTTTCTTGAGAGGTCTGTCAGCTGCTCCCGATAGAGTCATTGCAAATTAAAATATTTTATTTACAGCCAAGCAACTGTAACGCGAGGCACTCTGCCCACCCGACTGCCGTGATGATGGGAGAATCGCCCAGTTCCAAACTGTCCCCGCGCCAGCTGTCTGCCTGTCTGTCCACCTGAACCATGGCATGCGTGAGCCTCTTGGCAGAATATCTGGTGGGCTGGGTTAAGGGAATCGTTCTTTCTATGCCTACACCCAGTCCCCTGTCTAGCTAATGGTCTCACATGGCCAGAACACATTACGTCCCCAAGCCCCAAGATCAGGCGTGTCTGTGGGTCTGCATTTCATATTTAGAGGCACAAGGTTTTACAGATTTTATGACTTCACTGCTGAAGGCTGCCTCTACCCCCTCCCCGCTTTTGACTCAAGTTCTGAAACTTTTTATGGGCTGAGCCCAGAGTGAGGTGGCCCACTAACAGCTTAGGCCCTGTCCTCAAGAAGCTCACAGTGTCTCAGGAGTGACGGGCAGGTCACCAGCTGGCTCCAGTGTGGTAAGCCCCACGACGGCGGCAGAAACAAAGGATGCCATGAGAACCCAAAGGAAGGAAGCATTACTTGTGGTCGGGAGGGGAGAGGGTCAGGAAAGACTGCTCAGAGGAGGTGATATTTGAGCTGGGTCAGACGGGAAAGCTATTCCAAGCCAAGAGAAGTGTGTCAGGAAAGGCACGCACACGTTTGGTGTATTTAGGGAGCCTGGAGTGAGAGATGAGAGGACTCTGGTGGATAGTGGTTTCCCGGGGATTGGCCTGAATGCAGGGCCGCTGGTTTGTCTGAACGAATGTTTGATGAAGCTTCGTCCCCACTAACCTGATCCATGGGGACCCACCCCGCTCCGCGCCCTGGTCTGCCTTAGTGGGTAGTTAAGGGCGTGTAGTCGTGGACGGCCCCTCCTTGGGCGCCAAAGGGTGATAGGGAGCCATGTTGCTTACGTGACGGTGACCGTGGGGGCAGCCAAGGACGGCAGCTTTGTGGGAGAGATGAGTTAAAGCCGAGAAGCTGCCCTTTGGCTGTATGACCGGCGCTCCTTTTCTGAGGGAGGCTTAACAAGAGGCAAGCTCCTAACGAACTCCTGAGTATCACCGACGTACGTGTTCAGGGTTGGCTTGAAAAGCCAAAGAAGTTGAAAAGGAAGAAAAATCAAAGGGCCCTTCCAAAGAAAAGATGGAGACAGTCATGGCGAGGGGATTTGGAGTCGTGTTTTTTTTTTTTTTTTTTTTTTTCCTGATTGGCAGGTTGGAACTGCAGCTTAGCCGTGTCGCCGGGTCGTCCCCCATAATGCTATTGTTGACACGGGCCTCTGCCGTGTGGGGGAAGAAAGGAAATATTTGCTGTCTGACTCATGGGCGTGCTGACCGGCCCGTGCATGGTGGCAGAGAAGCCGCAGCTCTATTTGGAAACACGTCAACCTTTTCTCCCCAGATTTGTTTGAAACTGCAGAGAATACTGTAGGACCCTGGTCACGAATGGCAGGCCTTTCATGCGGCTTTGTTTTCCAAACCTGGCAGGCCTGCTCTTTCCTGAGCCTGGTGGTCATGGCAGCAGAGCGCCAGCCTCCCAGTTGAGGAGAGGTCGGGGGCTCTGTCGTGCCGGTGCTGCAGGCCCTCTCAGACGGGAACAGAAGCCTCGGATCCTTCTCCCGGAGGGGCAGGCCAGTGACGGAATCACCGTCAGGAGGGAGGGGTGTGGAGAAGAGGGGCAGGCCTTCTTGCCGTTCCCCTCCCCCAGGTAGACCACCTCGGTTCTTTCTAGACACGATTCCCTACCAGGGACATGGCTGCCTCTTTGCTCTGCCTTCTAAGTAGAGCATCAGTGAACTTCCTCAGTTACAGAGGAGAGGCAGGTGGACAAAGTCTTATTATTGATTTAAGCCCTCCTTTGGCACAGGTTTTGTCCCCAAACCTCCCTAGTGGGACGAAGGGGGCCACTCAGTTTTGGCATCACCTCCTCTAGGAAGCATTTCCTGATTTCCGAGACAGAGCCGCACAACCTCTTGTCATCTTAGCTCTTAGTCCATGGTGTGTCATGGTCTGCAAAGCTGTCTCCCTCGCTGGACTGTGAGCTTCCTGATGATGGGACAGTGTCCTCCGCGTGGCTCCCCTGCATAGCGCACTCTCTGGCCCAAAGGAGACCATCAGTGTTTCCTGAATGACCAAGGACTTAGCTGCCCATGGTTACAAAAGTGGACTCTTGTTTCCTTCCCAGTGAATTAGAAAACCGGCCACTCCAGGGGGAGAAATAGGAAATGCAATGAGCTCTTCGTTCCTTGCTGGCCGTGTTACTTCTGGGACGCTCCTAGCTCGCATCCTGATCAGCTTTCTCCTTGGCGGTATGCCTGCTGGGGGCGCCCAGTGCAGTCTTACGGTGTGTTTCTTTTGAGTGCCCGTGGTTGTAGATTTCAGGAAATGGGATGGGGGCTGTTCTTATGGCTGAATTCTGTCATCCTTCACAAAACATTCCAGCAGGGAGAGGCATTTCCAAGGCAGAGGGGGTGGCTTGGTTATGAGGACGCCAAAGCTTTAGGTCAGAATATATTCTGTCTTTTAACTAAATGAGGTGTGGGTTCTCTGACATTCTAGTGAGCTCTAAAGGTTTGCATTTAATGGTATTCCTATTCTTAAAAGCCATGTACCTGCAGGACGCTGGGTCACCAGAGGCAGTGTTTTTCGCGTAGACTCATTTGCTTCAGGGAAATGGGCAGAGCATCTCCTTTTTGCACTATAGCCAAGGCTCTAGAAGGAGGGACAGCTGATGATGGGTCACGGGAAAAGTAGCTTGCTTTCAAATTCTTACTCATCTGTGTCCATCATCCTTAACACTTAACTGCACATTCAAGGCCTTTTATAAAATTACAAAAAAAATCAAAAGTTAAGCTAGGATTCTATTAAGAATATTCTAATATTTCTATTGAGAAATATTAAAAACTCATACCAGAGTTAACAGGAAAAAATGGGGCTCGGGCCCTCCACAGACCAGTGACCTTGGAATCTTGTGGGTCAGGCCTGGGCGTCAGTTCTTGAAAAACTCTCCAAATGATTCTAATGTGCGGGCAGATTTGGGAACCACCCGCCTAAGTAGAAGGTGATAATGTGTTCACTCCTTATTCTCAGTTACTTTCTAGAGGGTTCTAAAAAGAGGTCATCCTTTAAACTAGGACTCTCGGGATTTCCCCCAACTCTGTGAAGCTTTGACACACTACAGAGTTTAAGAGAGATGGTAAGTCTGCTCTTACTTGGAGCTTTGCTTCAGTTGGAGTTTTGTCTGAGTCACCACCATCAAGGTATCTGGCCAAGGCAATTCTCTTCTAGTCGTGCCGGGGAAGGCCACTGGGCACTAAGGAGTTTGTCTTTGGCTCCATCGGTTCATCAGAGCATCTGGTTCAACCTCACAGATTACAGAACATCATGTGTACTTGAAAACTATTTCCAAACTACGTTCAGAATAGCATGGCCAAAGAAGTTTCGTGGCCAGTTTTAAGTGATTTTAAACTGTGGGGTGAGTTTCTCTTTGTTGCCTGCCCTGCATTCACTAATTTCTTTGATCTGAGTGTGTGGTGGGCACATCGTAGAAGCAGATCTTTGACTTTGAGGCTTTTGAGGTTTGGGGCTTACAGAGAGAGCTCTTGGTCGGGGCGGGAGTGGGGGCGGTGTTTACATAACCCTGAGGCAGCCATCAGTGTATTCTGTGAAGTCCAACAGGTCAATGGAGTGAGAAAACAATCCAGCCAACCAAGTGTTGGACAGTCAGGTTATTTGATTGGCTGAGCTGCTAGATTCACTCAGGAAGTCTGAACCAAAGCACTGTAGCCTGGGAAGCCAGACACCCAACTGATACCGAAAACATCTGCTTAGCAATTATTGGAGACTGTTTGGCCCAAGCCATGGGAACCAGATGGGAGGAGTGACATCCAGTGCCCTGGGGCACCATGAGAATGGATGAATCTTCTCCCCGCATCATACCTCAGTCCTTCCAATGTGGGGTTCTGTAGCTCATTACCCCCAATGTTTCCTCTTGAGTAAAGGAGAGGGCTGGAATCAGGCTCTGCAGCTTCTTAGTTGGGTGCACTTGAGTGAATGGCTTGACATCTCTGAGCCTTGGTTGCTTCTTCTATTCGTGCTACAAGCTTCACACGGCCATTGGAAGGGCCCCATGACATTAGGCCTGGGAAATGTGTAGGAAAAACACTTGGTGCTTATATATCAAAAGCATCTAATAAGTGGAAGCCTTGATGATTTTTATTAAAACTAATGCTGTAGTGAGTGCTGTGGGCGGGGCCCAAGCTTTGGTGCCAAATGGCCCGGGTTTGAATTCTGGCTCTACCACTTCCTGATCAAGTGGCTTGAGCAAGTCAGGTTAAAATCTGTTGGCAGGTCCCACTTCCTTTGCCCTCTGTCACAGCCACAGTGTGAGGTGATGTGAGCATTTCACACTATACCTTGTATATAAGTGGACAATAAATGATGGTTACGCTGATTATCAGTCACCATTGTCATCCTGCTCATTGCTAAGAAATTGTCCTCATTCTTTAGCCACATCTTAGCATGACACATCTCACTCCTCACCATTCTAGTCTCTTCCATTCAGACATGCTTCACTGTGTCATTTTTTCCCACGGGTAGTGTGGGATACAAAATAGACCCTAGAATTACACTGCCCCGGAGCCTGGCCTCCTTGTGACACTAGTAACTCCAAGGTCTTACCGTAGGGACTGCTGTGAAGCCAGCTCTTCCCCAGCTTCTACCTAAACCTGGGTCTTTCCCCTCAGACAGGCATTGCCGTCCATCTGGCAGCATTTACCTGAAATGCTGCCATGTGTCTAGCCTGGACTCCAGAGGGCTCACCTTGAACCCCTGAATCTTTTAGGGGTTGAGGAAGGTGAGAAATGTGTGTGATTTTAAATATTGACCCAGTCTTCATTCAATTTGGAAGATTAGTTAGTGTCATGGAAAGCGTGGTGTCCATGTGTGACATTTGGATTAACCATGTAATTGATTCCTTAAACTGGTGGCAGTCAAGTTTGAATGAACAGAAGCGCAGACTAAACCCATGTTTGCACCTGCTGTGGCAGCAAATTATGGCTGGCGACTCTGAAACTACATGAGGATATGCAACAGTGGCTCACCCAGATTTGGGAGAATCATTGTTTGGCCTTTGTGTAATGGGCTCTGGACAAGCCAAAGGGTGGCCTGCCATGAGAAGAGCCCCTCTTGATAGTCTTGGAGCCTGGAGCCCATTTCCTACAATGCAACTGACTCTCTGTGACTTGGGGCAAACCATTGCCTATGTCTGGGTCTCGGTTTCCAAGGGAGTTTGGCTTCAAAGTTTCCCCTTCAGATTTGGTCTTTAGCCATTCTACTGACTTCAAGAGAAACAGCTGCATCCATGGGCAAACTTATATCTCAACCTTGAACCTTTGAAAACAAAGCAAAGCAAAGCAAGACAAAGCAAAGCCCATTGTAGCTAATGGCACGGGATTTGAAATAGATCCTGTCTCAGGATTGGGTCCTGTACTAGCTCCTACACTATTCCATCCCAGCACTAGATGTGTGAGTCGTAACTCACAGCTAATAGGTTGTGGACCCATGTTAGGATCTAGGACTGTTGGACCCAAATCTGAGGCTGTCAACGACTGTTATATATTCTGCCTTTTGCATCCTGGGTGGAACTGGGACATCGTTATCATCATCATCATCATCATCATCGTAACTGCAGTAGTCTTTCTTTTATGCTGTGAGTCAGGTACTGTTATCTTCCATTTCATAGAGGAAGACAAGGAGGCTCAGAGAGGTGCAGTCACTTGCACAAGATCACACACCTAAGGACGCCTGGGTGGCTCAGTTGGTTGGGCGTCCACCTTCAGCTTGGGTCATGATCCCAGGGTCCTGAGGTCAAGCCCTGCGTCAAGCTCTCTGTTTGGTGGAGAACCTGCTTCTCCCTCTCCCTCTGCCTGCCACTCCCCCTGCTTGTGCGTGCTCTCTCGCTTGCTCTCTGTCAAATGAATAAATAAAATCTTAAAAAAAAAAAAAAGATCACACACCTATAAGCATCCAAGCTGAAATGAACCAGAGGCTGCCTGCTTCCATACCTGGGACATTTCTCCTCTACTAGGCTGCCTTTGGGGTTGGAACAAGTCTTAAAGGGTTTTATGAATTTACTTTCCATTCTTTGTTCCAGGGGATTTTGGTTCCCTGCTCTGGTCAACACCCTTACCAGCCCAGCCTGAGCCCCTGTTGTGCAGCGTCTTCCCCCTACAGCCCCAGACAAGCATGCAGTTCTTACTGATATTTACAAGCCCAAAGCAGATAATTTTGCCTTTTCCGGCACAAGGAAGTAAAGCAAACAATACGTAAGATAGAGCAGAGGAAAGGAAGGAAGAAGCAAAGTAGGAAGAAATGCATCCCCTCCCCTTTCTGACCCTCCTTAGCCAATGTCCACAAAATCTCATTGTCTATAATACAGAATTTTTGCTTTTCATCCCCTTGCACCCCAGTGGTCCAAGTTCCCAGCGGTGTCTAAAGGCCACCTGTATTTAACTGTTAGCCACCTCAGTGTGCGTGTCTCTCACTTTCAACAGTGGCTTCCTCAGTTTCCCTTGGGAACACTTACCTTTTTGCCTAACCAATGGAGGATTGCCATCAAGTGGTACATACTGGGAACTGCATGACTCAGAAAAAGTCTTGTTATTTTTTTCCCCCTTTCTAAAGGCAAATACCTTCCATTCCTCAATCCTAGTTAAGGGATTAACCATGCCCTTTCTTCTCTTTTTTCCTAGTCTTTTGTCAGTTTTGCTGCTCATTAGCTCTTATACAAGAAACAGAGCAGGAGAAACAAATGCAGGGAAACACAAATCGCTGATGGATTTCAGTACACCTCCCCCTTATCCAGCGCCACCCCCCCCCCATTGTAAGTGTTTTGCAGGCAGAGAAGCACTAGGAGCTTCTGATGGGGTTGGGCTCATTCAAAACACCCCTGTTCTCCTTTGGTACCGATGACTCAGTAATGATTACATCTGCAGAGCAGTGTGAATTGTAGGTTCTAAATGGGGCTAATACAAAAGACAATTCACAATGGATTATGTACCAATAATAGCTAATAAACAAAAGGCAAAAAATCAACTTCGCATAGTAAGCAATGAACTGTAAACTAAATCTAACGATGGAAATTATTTTTATGTAAAATTGGATGAGAAATGTTAAAATGAAATTTGCCAGGGTCAAGGAGGATGCAGTAGAATGTATGTCTCCATACACTGCTGGTAGAAGTCAGAGATTACTCACAGCCTTTCTGGAGAACATGCTGGCAATGTGATCAAGAGCATTATTTATACGCCTTGGCTCTAGAGCTTTGAGACTAGGAATTTCACCAAAATAACAATCAGATACGAATATTTATGTATCAGAATCTATTTTGAAGCATTACTTCTAATAGAAAAAACTACAGGACTTGGGATGTCTAAAGTGTTTGTTAATTAAATCATCGGCTAGAATATTACTTAGCTATTTATTAAAAACCCTGTTCTTGGGGGAATATTTAAGGTCTTTAGGTTATAGGACAGTGCTTACTAAGTATCCTATTTTTTAAAAATCCTCTCAAGATACAAAACTAATCCTAGCCTCATTTTGTAAAATATCTCAATTTTGAAAAAGAAAAAGTGCACAGAAAAATGACTGGATGTAAATATACCACATAAATAGCAATCATCTGTAAGATAGAGGATTACCGGTGATTTTGTTTCTTTCTTTACTCTTTCCTATATGACCCAAGTTTTCCACAAAGAGTATGTATTATTTTTATAATTCGAAAAAAACCTGGTAGAAATTAAAAAAAAAAAAAAACAAAAAACACCCGAATCTTGGGGAGCGTACAGGCTTCTCATGAGAACTTCAAAGGACCTTGGAGGGCACCCAGTGTCAACCCCACCGATGACCCCAAAATCCCCTCGGGGACCTCCTGGTACACCTGTCAGACAGCTTCGCCTTGAACACTTGTGCTTGAGAAAACCCCATCCTCTCCCTTCTGTGCATCTAAGTGACTTCCGGTCTAGGAAGCTTTCACAGTTACCATTTTATCTCACCACCATGGGGCGGCGGGGGTGGGGGGGAGGGTGGAAAGGGCAAGCGCAATTATCCAAATTTTCCGGAGGAGCGTCCTGAGTCACAGTGACTCCCCGTGATGAAGTGACTTGTTGCATCGCAGGTCAGTAGCAAAGACCAAACGGAAAGCCAGGTGTCCTGCCTCCCAATGGGAGGCTGGTTCCATCCCTCCGCAGGATCCAGTGTGTCGTTCCATACGTAGGTCTGCCCTGGTAGAGCTTCCGTTGGCCTTGCTAGAACTCAAACCCTTCCCCGTGCTACCTCGGGAAGACGGCGCCTGCGTGTGGGCTCCGTGCTACCCTCTGGCCCGGAGTAGGGCGAAGGTGACATGGGCTCGGAGAGGTAGGGGACACCAGTGACCTGCCCTTGACGCATCTCCACTCAGGAACCTGCGACCATATTTATGAAACGTTGTTTTCATAAACTGCTGGTTGTTCAATAAGGCATAAAATAGCCAGTATAAGATAGTTATTTGCTCTACAAAATCATTTTTGCATCATGGCTTCAATGTCAGAGCAGTAACCGCATTTCGTTTCGTTTCCTAAGAGACGGGACACAGTAGATTAACTGTTGAGCTCCAAATGCATAGGTCCCCTTATTGCTGTCAGCAGGCCGGTCCCATTCTCTCCTCGCGGCCCTGCAGCCCGCCCTGGGCAATCATTTGTACGCTTGTGCGGCCGGGTCTGGTCACGGACCCGTCTGGATTTGTCAAGGTCACGAGAAAGCAACAGGCAGGAAGACAGCTTTCTTTGACCTTGGGAGGCCGTGCCGATAGTTGATCCATTTTAGGTTATCCCATGCATACAGGTGGTCCCCGTTCCCTCCCAGGGGCTCTCAGGCAGGGTGAGCCAGACAGAGTGGGAGCCATCCCTCTAGCTGGGGAGGCAAGAGAAACTCCCAAGGAGGGAAAAACAAGCCGGAAGAGCCAGTATAGACCAACTCCTCAGAGTTTAGTGAGAGTTCCAAGGGATCTAAGTCACTGAGGCTGCCAGCTCGGGTCCGAACAGAACTCGCTCAGTGGGTTTGAGAACGGGATGGGCACCGGCCATGGGAGCCAATGCTGAGGTCCTGCCCTGACCCAGCTGGCATCCTGGCTGGTGCAGCGGGGCCTCTTTCCAGTAGTGCCATCTCAGGACTCAGCAGGGGGCTCCGGCCACCCTCCTGAGCTTAATCCACTGGCCGCCACAACTGGCACTGCCCTGGCCTAGTCTGGGGCCTTCACTGTCCCCTCGGGGGATGGGGCATGTTCTCGCCAGAGAAATGCCCAAACAGCTGTGCCTGTCCCTTCCTCCAATTTGACTCTTTTCCCAGAACTGACCTCAGGGATTTGCCCAAATGATTCAGAGAAACGATGGGTTGATTCAATTAGAAAGTTCCTCAAAGTGGTGTTTAGGTGGAATGAGCCATGGAAGGTGGGCTCTGAGGGCCGAGCCCGTGCCCGAGTTCCTGCCCACCATCTTGCCCACTGTGTTGCCGAATGTGGAAGGGGCCAGAGGCCACAAGGAGGACTCCCATTGCAAAATGGGGACACAGAGAGCTTGGAACATGTTTGCTAGCTCCCAGCTGCTGGCTCTTATCTCAAGGCCCCTGAGCCCCAACCTTGCTCAACAAGTTGTCAACACAGTAAGTGACTTGCAGAGAAGGACCTCGCAGGCCCAGGCATGGATAGAGAGATGAGGTCTGGACCTTTTTTTTTTTCCCCCACTCTATTCCTCAGTTTGTCCAGCTTCCTGGAGCCCAGCTTATCCTCAGTCTGATTCTTTTCCTTGACTGCCCTCAGAATCCAGCTACTTGACCTTTGCCAAGTGGCATCTCCATTCTAGGCCTCAGTGTTTCCATCTGGAAAATGAGAGAGTCAAGTCAGGTGAGCTCTGTGGTGCCTTCCAGCTCAGATGTTCACTCTGTGGGTTTAGATGTGTCATCCTTTGGTCCAAACTGTATTTCAAGAGTCTTGTCTCCTTCTCATATTCTTAAACTCAACTCTCTCTGTTCCTTGCACCCTACCAATCTGGACATAGGGGTCCTTTCTTGTTTCTTTGACGAAGTGTCTTCTGCTTTTACTTTCAAGAAGGGGAAGGAGGAATCTTGTATTTATCTAGGACACTCAGATCCATCACCTGATACCACTCTGCCATCTTGGGTTAGGTTTGCTTGGTCATTCATTCATTTGTATAGTCATTGATTCATTCTGTCACTCAGCAATATCAATGGTGAGCGTACTTTGTGGCTGGTGCTGGGCTGGGCAATGTGTATGCACAAGAGCATGCAACAACCATTAGTGCTGTCAGATGGGAGGTGACTTTCCATGAATGCTGCTTGAGTCTGTCCTCGGGGGACCCTGCAGTCTACAGCGTATCATTAGGAACACAGCTACTTTATTTAAGAGTATTGCAAATACCCTTAATAATTAATTAATTTCTAGCCTAAGCAAACTAGAGTAGAGATTACTCGAAGAGTGTTTAACCTAAAACATAGGAAAGGGTGTGCAAATAAGCCAGGAGAGGAGAAGCCAGCTGGATGTGTTTTCACTCTCATGGTGAAATCTGATGCCATGTATCAATCTCACTTAGGAGATTTTAAGTATCAGACCTGGTATTAATGGGGTTATTCTCCTGTTCTTGGATTCAGTAGATCAAACGTGGAGTCAGACACCTTCAATGACCTCATCTAATTTCTGCTCCCTTACCTGTTTCACACAAGGGAGACTGAGACCAGATGTGATTTCTAATGTGGTGCGTGGTTGCTTGCAACACAGTTGAAGTGCTTCAAAGTCTTCCTTTTAGGAAGATGGCAAGTAGTGTTCAATCCTGAATTGTCAGGAAGAGCCAGGGGACCCTCACTATCCAGCACCAACTGCTCCTTCTCTGCCATGACCTCAGGCCCAAGAACAGCCATACCCCAATTCCATTTGGACTTCCATAGGATGCATCGACAGAGGATGAAACTGTGGGAGGAGGCTTCCTCTTTAAGCTCTGGTGATTGTGTCCAGAACTCCCTTCACATACTTTTATTCCAGATTGCTGGCGTGCTCGGACCTTTTCAAACTGCCCGACCCTGAAGACAGGATTAACTGCCTGAATTCCTTGTTGCAGACTGGATTCTGCCACTTGATATCATACCCTTTCCTTTGGAACGTCCCGGAGTCTTTACATGTTCTTGACGTCTGCTTTGGCCTCTTGCCCCAAAGGCTCTTGAACAGGTGTCTTGTTTATGGAGCCCACCGCTTAGTCTGCCTTACTTTTACTGCCCTGACGCCATCCCCCTTCAGTGTGACAATGACCATTCTGGGCACATCCAGACTTCCTTCTTGGAAAACCAAAGCACCAAATGACAGCCGTGTATGAGGAGTGGCTCAGTCAACAACTGATTCAAGACCCTGACAAGATCTCATTATTTTTTGCTCTTCTATTTACATCTTTCAAGTGTGTTTGAAAGAAAGCAAGAAAACAACACAATTTGGTTTCCCGAGTTGAAATGATAATGAAATTGCCTTTTGTTTTAGTTACTTTTTGTTTTTCTCCTATTTTGTCAGGCCTCTCCTCTTCCCCCACCCCTCAACGTCTTCCCACCAACCATCTCTCTGGAAAAGAGATCACCCCGGAGAGCTGCTCTGTACCTACCTCCTGTATCTTTCCAGATCTTTGTGTCATTATTCTTTCTGTTCTCGTTTATGGAAGACACAGCTAACGATGGTCTCCAGGTTTGGCTGAAAGGGCCAAAGTGGCATATTCCTTCAGAAAAATTGTGCTTTGGTTTGTAGCTCCTTTTGCTCCCATTGCTATGCTTTTCAGTCAGCCTTGGCCTGTGGAGAGACAGTCTGTAGGACTGTGGTCCCTTAAACGACTCATAGCAGTGTGACTCAGTCCAGTGGAAGAACAATGAGTGTCTCTTACTCGCAGGGCATCCGGGGGAAAGTGGAGCCTTCCCCTCACCTTGGGAACCCTTCCTAAGGGGAAAAAGATGTCTTCAGAGAGGGGGAAGAGCCTGAGGGTTCAAAAGAGGGAGTGACTTGTCTTTCAGCTACTTTTCACCATCTCTGGTCACCTCACTACTCCTCCCATTTTTAAATCTTGTCTCCTCTTGGCTTGATAGACATTGTACTATTTTCTCTGTTTTTGTTGGTTTGTTTGAAGGTTTCCCTTGTCCATACATCTAACTGGGATTCCTCAGAGGCTCAGTTCTCTGCCCTCTGCCTTTCTGTCTATATTCATTTGGAGATCGCCTTGACCATTGCTGCTATGAGGAAAGCCTCAGTGCCTCCAGCCTAGACCCTTGTCCCAAGTTCCGGTTCAAAGGCTGCAGGGACATTCCTATAAGTATATGCATTGCCAACCTTCCAATACCACCCACCAATCTCAAAGCAAACTCAGCATCATGTGCTTTCTTTTTGTTAATGGAGTGCCACTTTCTTTCAAGATAGAAACTTCCATGTCATCTTGGACTCTCATCACCACCATCTCTCTGCTGCCTGTGTATCTAGTCAGTTGGCAAAGTTAAAGTGTCAGTATTAAGGCGGGGACTAGAACCCAGGCTTCAAGATTCCTAGGCTTTGCCTTTTTTTACATACTGCCATACAGCATAGGTAAAGGTCTTTGGTCCTAGGAACAAATGACTGGGTTCAAATCTCCACTCAGCCATGCCGTTCACAAGACCTGACCTTGGGTAAACAGTTTAAGCTCCCTGTGCCTTATCGGTAAAGTGGAAATAGTAATACTTTATCTTAAGGCATTGTTGTTAGAACTAAATGAAAAATATATCATAAAGCATGTAGTATTGGCTTGAGTCTGTCACCTCTATTCCAGAGCCACTGCTGACACTCTTTTGGAAGTCTCCATACTCTGTTAAATCTTATCTAGGATTTCTAATATGGAACCTTTAGAAGCAAAATTCTTTTCCTGCTCTGAGTCCCGTTATCTTAATCTTTCAAGAATTCATATCTAACTAGAGTTTTGTTTGTTTGTTTGGGGACCTTTTATAATTAGAGCAATTTAAGGAATACAAGATGAAAAAGAAACCATTTGTTTTCAAGGACCTTACAGCTGAGATGAGGAGACAGCTGTGTCCAGCAATTAATTATAAGATGAAGCACTAGTTTAAGGGTTCGGATAAATGTAGGTAGATCCAACTATGACGATGAAGAGGGCTTTGGACCTGAACATTTCTTATTCATCGTGTTTTCCGGTTCAGAATCCCCATATTGGAATGTTAGTATGGGGTATGTGCATATAGTTATGGGGATTCAGGCAAATCGAACAGGGAATTTCAACACAGTTTCAAAAAGAGAGTTTCTGTCGATGTTAATACCTTGGATTAGAGCAAAGAAAGACAGAACAGAGAACTCTTTAGTAAGTACTTATAGGATAACTTCCAGAATTCTCCTTTGGTAACATTGACGGGGAAGTGCAATGGCACCTAGTTAGTCTAGAGTTCTACCCTATCAGAAAGTATGGGCGGATTCAGGGCACTAGCATCCTCCCACATAGCCTATTTAACAGCCTGCTCTTATTTCCAATGAATAAAAGATCTTGGTCATGTACTGTCAATGAGCAGGGTTCCCATCATGAGCCCTACTGTATGTGCAGATCTACTAGAGGAACACCAAGAGACTGGCAAATACATGGGGAGAATAGATTTCTGGAACTACAGGGGTGTCTAAGGGAGTGGGGAGCATCTTGTACCTATTGAGAAAGGGGCGGAAGGGCTGCCATCTCTCTGGATGAGAAGAGAGAGAGAGGATAGAGAGAGGAAAGCCAGAGGTAGAAGATTGCCTAAAGACCCGTGGGTCTAATTTCCCTGCCGATTTCTTAACCTAAAGGACCTCAAACTTTGTAAACTGCTTTCTAGGTCAAATCAGTGTCCTTTAAAATCATCTCTAGGTATTGCCTGTCAATGTCTAGAGTTGACAGGAGAAGAAAGATCCTGATACATAAGAGGAACCCGAGGCCCAGAAAGAAGAAGGAATTGTTCAGACTCCTCCCAATGGCCCAGTCCACAGTGGCATAATGAACCTACTTCCCTGGCTTTTTTGTCTTTTGTGTGTGGAGAGGGCATAGGTGAATCATTGGTGCACCTAAAGAAATGAAGACATTTGTGTATTTAAGACAGAGAACCAAAAGCTTGATTTTTCTCTTTGAAAGAGTGGCTAAGCTGGAGTTGCAAGCCCACTTTGCCTGACCTTTGTAGCTTTGATAAAGGCAACCTTGATTCATGATGCATGAGCCCGGGTCTTTGAAACCCATAAGAAATGGTTTGTTCATTGAACGTGCAAACAAATTACTTTCCAAGGGCTGAAATTTAAACTGACATTAAGCTCTGAGAACATCTATATTTAATTATACATAAAGGCCAGAAAACAATTTGTATCTTTAAATAGTAAAATTAAAAGAGAAGTCCCACCTATGTGAGTAATTTATTTCATTGCAACACTACCCTTTAGTTTCGCTGTCATTTGTCTAGATTAGCAGAGCTGGCTTTATCAGTATTTCCAGGACAGCCCTGAAATATGAGCTTAGATTGGAAATAAGCAGTCAGAGTGCCTCCCAGGGCACTGGCGCTATACAGTCAGGGAGTGTGTTGGCTTCCAACAAAGTCTGCCTCTCCGTAGGAGGAATAATAATGAAATACAATCTACGATCATATATTTCTCTTAGGACGGGACTTAGGGGTCAAAACATAGTGGGAAGAAGCACAGGCTAGAAAGCACAGAGATATGGATCCTAAATCTGACCCAGGGCAGAATCAAATGCTAATCCACTCTGACCCTCAGGTTCCTCATCTAGAAATAAAGCGAGAGGCTTGGATCCAGTGATCAAGTTGGAAGAAGAGGGAGAGAATGTGAAATGAAAAACATGAATCAAATAAAAATGGCTGGGGTATTTCTATGTTCTTCAACACCCCCGCCCCCACGCACAGTAATCTTCCCCTTCAATTGAGCATAGCCTGGAATTGTGGGAAAAGCACTGGACCAAGGATTGGGACATCTGGATTCTCAACCCATCTGTTTCTTGAACTCTTTGTGTTCTAGTTAAAGCTCTTTCCCTCTCTGTCTCTCAGTTTCCCCATCCGCTAAGTGAGAGATTGTGGTCCTCACCGGCTCCCCATCAGCCGGGCGCCCTCTCGATCCATCTCTGACTGACTCCAGCAGGGTCTCTCTTGGGGCAGGAGGTTCTGCTGTTGTACTTCTCCTTTCGTCTTTTCAAAGAACAGAAGGTGTGCCTCGGGCAGGAGGCTGAGGGGCCCAGAGTCACAGTCTGTGCAGTCCCCACGTGGCAGGCCACAGAGACCACTGTTCTGAATGTCTGGGTTGTTGCCATGTGGGTCTTTCTCGAACTGTCCAGGAACCCGATTAACTTCATTGATGCCTGTTTGTTTGCATGTTTTCAAACATCCCCTCTTTGGTGGCTTGCATGCTGCTTCTCAAGACGTGCTGAGGACATTGGGGCCAGCTCGAATTCTTTGTACTGAGGAGGCCAGGGCTGGGTTGCTTCCGAGGTGAGGGTGGGGCAGGAGGGAGGGCCACCCGTTGCCTGCTTTTCTCTCGGTTCCTTTAGCACACCCAGAGCCTGACAGGCCAACCATGCTCGCAGCCTGGAAGCAAGGCCCGGGGGGTGGCTCGGCCTGGATTTTTTTTATATAAAGTGGCTGCACGGAGAGCTCAGCAAGTGCTGGCTGCTTTTCATTAGGTTAGTGGCAGCCCAGCTTCAGGGAAGAGAATCTGAACCCTGAGCTGTGGGGGCCGAAGACCCAGCTGTCACCCCAGCTGTCAACCTCGGCTGGCCTTGACGGACCTCGCCCTGCTTTCCCTAGTTTCCTGGTCTCCCAGCAGAGGGGGCTGGGCTGATCAGCTGCACCTGTGGGGTTCGGAGGAGGTGTCCAGAGAGCTGCCTCAAGTGGGGGGGGGAAGGTGTGGGAAGGGGGAGCAGGCACCATGCGGACCCTTCGACACAGCCCTCGGGGCCTTGGGGCTTTGCAGGCCTCGCATACATGTATTCGAGGTCAGTGGTTCCCACACTTTGTGGTATTGGGACTCCTTGATGCTCTTAAAAATCACTGGGGACCCTGAAGAGCTTTGATTTATGTGGGATCTAGCTGTTGCTATTTACTATATTTGAATTTAAAGTGGAGAAAATGTCAAAACCAGATACTAACTCATTTAAAATCACAAGAAGTCACCTACTACATAGTAATACGAGGAACATATTTTTATGAAAAATCACTGATCTCCAAAGTTAAAAATAATTATTAGTAATATTTTCTATTTTGTAAATCTCTTTGATATCTGGCTTCATAGAAGACAGATGGATTCTCATATCAGTGTCTGCTTTCGAGCTGTTTTAATATATTATTCTGGTTGAAGTATGTGAAGAAGATCTAACCTCACACGAACATCTGTTTGGAAAAGGGAGGACCTCAAGGATCCTCGGGGATGGGTCTTGGAGATAGCCGGTGTCCTCATGCCACACTTTGAGAACCATTGCTCCACATGAATGGTATCCCTTGGAGTTATACAGTGCCCATCCTGTGCAACGATACATAGCGGTTCTGCTCTTCCCCCTCTCCTTCACCCCATCCCCTCTTCAAATAGAGAAACTTGTTTATATCTGTTTTATATGATAGAGGTTTTGGAGGCTTTTGTTTGAAAAGAGGATTCTGTTTCTAAAAGTGTTTGAAACCCACCTACCCCAATCTTAGGATACTGAAGACCCAAGGATTTGAGAGGTGATTGGGGTCATTGAGATCCTTTCCCTGGGCTTCCTCTTCTCTGAGATTGTGAACCCCCAGACCCCCAGACTTTGAGGAGGGGGCTTTGAGATCATGCTCCTCCCACACAGTAGCATGTCATCTTGATATGGACAGTCTCAGCTCAGGAAAATTACATCATATGGCTTGGGAGATTTAATGCCACCTCAGCATGGAGCTGACCTGCCCAGGGAATGACACAGGCTGGAAGAGGACTAGATTCACTGTTTGCTGAGCTGTCTGATCACTGGGGGTATGGTGGGGGGTGGGGGTGACAGGCCCCAAGGGCAAGTTTCAGTGATATACTTATATGTTGTCATCTTTAGAGCTAGACATTCATCATCATTATTTATTTCCTAGGTTTGTGTCAGATCTTTATTCCAGGGGACAGGAGCCAGTGCCAAATATCACAGGATCTAAGTGCCCTCACAACGCATTGACACTTCTTCCAATTTCTTGTCTAATAGAGAAGGCTGTGCTGTTCTTTCCCTCACTGCCAGAATCATCATTGATTTCATGTCATTTCTTTCATAAAAATCATCTCCTGAGTTTTGCTGGGTTTGGCTTATAGCTGAGAATGTTCTCCTCCCACTTCTCTGCTGGGCAAGATGCTGTGAATCCCACTGTTGTGGGTCAGAGGACGGTTCCACAGCGATCTCGCCAACCTGCCCACTTTCCCTTTAGGCTGTGACCAAGCACAGAGGTCCTCCCGGAGCTGGAGGGGGAGGGTAGAGGGAGCTCTTCTCTCTGTCCTCATTTGCTTTGTTTCTTCCACCAGCTTAAGCATTAATTAAGAAGCCCAGCCCCAAATGCCTAGCACTAGGGTCAATCATTTGGGCTAATTGGGTGTCTCCAATTTAGTGGAACTCTTCTCTGGAGTAAGAAATAAAACTGAATCTCTGGGAGAAATTGGAACCCTTACAACTTGCTGGTGGGAATGTAAAACGGTGCAGCTGCTGTGGAAAATGGTTTGGCAGTTCCTCAAAAAGTTAAACATAGAATTACTATATGATCCAGCAGTTCCACTCTTAGGTATATACCTAAGAGAAATGAAAACATATGTCCACACAAACACTTGTAAATGAATGTTCACAGCGACATTAATCATGATAATGAAAAAATAGAGTCAACACAAACACTCATCAGTGGATGAATGGATAAACAAAATGTGATGTATTTGTACAATGGGCTATTGTTCAGCCATAAAAAGGTTTAAAGTGTCGATCTAATGCTACGATAAAGATGAACCTCAAAAACTTTATGCTAAGTGAAAGAAGCCAGACTGAAAAGGCCATGTATCGTATGATTCCATTCCTCAGAACTATTCAAATAGGCGAATCCAGAAAGACAAAAAGCAGATTGGTGGTTGCCAGAGCTGAGGGCAGTGGGAAAGGAGTGACCACTTAAAGGGTATGGATTTCCTTTTAAGGGGATGAAGGTGTTTTGGAACTAGATAGAAGTGGTGACACAAATTGTGAATGCACCAAATGCCACTGACTTGTGGACTTTCAAGTGGTTAATTTCATGTTATGTGAATTTCATGCCAATAACAACAATGCAAAACAAACAAACAAACAAAAAACCACCTGGATACCTGATTGCTGTTCTTTCTTGGGCTGGTTTCATTCCTGAATGTCTGTGGGATCAGGAACCCAGTCTTGAGCTGTGAACTCATCCTGAGTGGAAAATGGGCTTAGCTGACCTTGTAGGTCCTGGGGAGCTACTGTGTATGACACGTGGCCTTCCACACAGCTCCCTCCCCTGTTGGCTTGTGGAAGGCAGTGGCCATGTCCTGCTCATCCTGGCCTTTCGAGTGCTTTAACATATTCTTGGCACACCAGAGACATTCAATAGATGTTTGTCGATCGAGTGATTGGATATGTCCATCGCAGCTTCTCATTCATCTCCATGTACCCCCACGAGACTGGTAAGAGATCCACCACAGCCGATGCCCAGGACAGACGGTGCCCAGGATAGATGCTGTAGACTTGTCTAGCGCGTAGGGATGAAATGGTTTCGATGCATTTTTTTTGAAAGTTTGGATATCTATGCAATGGGATGCTATTGGCTATGAAGAGGAACCGCAGTGCTGATCCATGTTGTAACAAGGATGATCCTTGAGAACGTTCTGCTAAAGTCAAAGAAACCAGGCACATGAGACAACGTATTATATGATTTCATTAACTTGAAAGTTCCCAAATAGGAAAATCCATAGAGCCAAAGTAGATCAGTGGTGGTCAGGGCCTAAAAGGGACAGAGGGGTATGGTGGTGAGAGTCACAGCGTGCTGCTGGCTTTCTTTTCGAAGGAATGAAAATGTTCTAAAATTGTGGTGATGACTGCACACATCTGTGAATATGCTAGTGGCCACTGATTTGTCCACTTGAAGTAGGTTGTGTGGTTTGTGAATTGCATTTCAGCCAAGCTGTTAAAAATTTAGATATATGTTGGAGGAGTGAAGAATAAATGTGAATCCAAGACAGATGTGTTCTTGTTTGGGGGAGAGATCTCCATCCAAGACCTAAAATAACTTTCCTGATATATTCAGAGGGTTTCTCCTGAGAAAGACTCCTTTACATTGGGCTTCCCTTACAGCAGCAACTCATGGGGGTTTCTAGATCATTACCTACCTGATGAGGGGCTGAGGGCAGAGTAGCTTAAAACCAGAGTGTGAAGGGCAACTGCCAACTGTTGGGAGTTAGAGACTGATCAGGATGTATGTCCCTGAGAAACCGCGATTCAGTTTACAGGAAGCTAATGACCTCGTGGTTTCTCTGCTGCCTCTAGGAGAGACACCACCCACTGCCCCACCTCCATTTTGATCAGGAGGAATGAACAAGCAGCCTAATGAGGTGCCATTTGGACAATTAAAAATTCGGCAAGCCCAGCTTTAAATAAGTGGTTCCGAACTCTTCCTCCTACTCTTGGGGACTATCCCTGCTACTGCAGTGCCTATCAGCCTTCTTGAAGTAAGAGACACCAATTTGCTGCTACAGCACTCCCACAGTGGGGCTGAAGAGAGTTGTGTGTGGAGATGGGCAGTGCCTAGTGCTACATTCAGACTTCACTGTTTCCCATGCCCTTACGCACCCAGAAACTCCCACAGCATCATCGCCACTTAGCTGCCAGCTTGGAGCCATGGTCCATGGCTCCTTAGATCCCAGACAGGGAGCCTCTTCTCCTAGAAGCGATCCCATCAGTTCATGTGTGTGCGCGCATACACATGTGCGTGCACACACGCACAGGGATTACAAAACTGCCAGTGGTTATGAGGAAATTGATAGGTTATTCATATGTGCCTTGGGTCCCAAGGCCGAGGACAGGCCAAAGGTGCTCCCAGGAAGCCAAGCACCAGGACTGGACAAAGTTTTGTTGGACATGGGTTTGCGGTTGGGAGCTCACCCTAGTTCACTTACAGTTGCAAAAAAATGACCACATCATTTGGCAGTTGGAGGGAACTCCTTTCTATTTGGCAGATGGCCACAGAGAAAGAGGGAGCCAAAACATAGTTAGAGGGTGAAAAGAACATAGGCTTTGGGGTCAGATCAACCAACTTATCTAAATAGCTGCAGGATCTTCGGCAAGTGGCTTCCTGTCTCTGAGGCTGTTTCCTCACCTGTATGAGGAGATAGGAAAGAGCATCTTGCAAGATTATTGTTCTCATTAAACAAAGAGCCCAGTCCTCATGCCTGGATCTCCCGCTGCTGGTTCTCAGCTGGCTCTTTGACTCCCATCCCTGCAGCCCACCCATCGCCACCTGTTAGATGTCCAAGGGGAGAGCAGCAGCACTATGGCAGTAGGAGCCATGTGACCTCGGATACATCCTTTCTCTCAGGGCCTGTAAAATGCAGAGGTTGGGTTTATGTTCTTTAAGAGTACCTTCCAGCTTTGACAGGTTTCTCAGCTACATCGAGGTCAAACTGTGAACGCCTGGCTCTCCATGTCTGAGGACGGGCTTCATTATTTAGCAAACGCAATTCTTTCCCAAGGCAACAACTCTCCTCTTACCACCATAAATTACACAGGCCTTCTTGGAATGAGGCACGCACTGTAGCCTCTTCTTGGCTTCCTCCTCTCCCCCGTTGGTCATCTTGGACCTTCAGGATTCCGTCTACACCAAATTTAACCACGTTTTCTCATAGATTCAAAAAAATACAGGTGTAAGAGCAAGAAACAGCCCTCACTTCCACTCTGGAGTGAAAGGCCCGATCTGCCTGCCAACCTGGCCCACCCACTGCCACCCGATTTATGTCCCAGGGGCACAGCACAGCCGTGGTGAAGACTTACCGCGGGGTTTCATCTTCAAATGAGCTATGACCTCTCTTCCTCATGTATTCAAGTGCTTGGCACTCATAGCCTGCAAGTTTATCCTGGAATTCAAAATGAAAAACAGTCCCATGAGAACCTTAAAAAGAGGCGCGCAGGGAATCCCTTCTGGGCAGCTGCAAGGCTGGTGCAGGAACTGGAGGGCCACCCGGCTCGCAGGACAGGCGTTCTCGGCCCAGAGAGCTTCTTTCTGCACAGTCACCCTTCCTCGGTGCAGTGGGGAAGGCATCACATGCAGAATCAGGGCCGACTGAGTATTCTCTGGGCTGTACCTGATTGACCTGCACAATGAGAAGAAGGATGCCTGCCTCACAGGCACAGGACATTTTAGGGGCTGATGAGCTTGGGTGCTGGCATCCTACAGCTCTGGATTTGAGTTAAGACCTGGGCAAGCCCCCTCAGAGGCTCCAGGATGGAAGCAATGAGTGTAGACTTTCGTTCGGGATGAAATGAGATCATTCCTGTCAAGTGCGTGGTGTCTGGCATATAGAAAGCTCTCATTAAGTGCAAGCTAACAGTATGATTGTTACGATGTGCTGCTTAGGAATCATTTTCAATAATTCTCGGAAAGATATTCCATGTACTCCTCCCGACGGTTTGGCCAACTTGTCTATATTTTATATTCTTTGGAGCAGAAGCACACAGGGTCTTTTTTGGTACCCAGTTTCGACACATCCGGGAAGACATGAAACTAAGAATCATGTAATAAAAGGAGATCTGTGTCCTCTTGAAGATAAAGGATTTGCCCTAACGGTGGCTCGCCACCTTCACCTTGAAAGATGTCCACAGCCCACGAAAATGTTGAGTGGGTCACAATGTTTCCAAAAGCAGCATATCCATTAATAGGAAAAGCTGGGCTTACTTGTTAGTTTTTTTTTTTAATTTTTAATTTTTTTTGGTAAAGATTTTTATTTGTTTATTTGACAGAGAGAGAGAGATCACAAGTAGGCAGAGGCAGGTAGAGGGAAGGGGAAGCAAGTTCCCCGCTGAGCAGAGAGCCCCATGCGGTGCTTGATCCCAGGACCCTGAGATTATGACCTGAGCTGAAGGCAGAGGCTTAACCGGCTGAGCCACCCAGGCACCCATAATTTTTAAATTTTCACTCCGGTTAACATACAGTGTTATGTTAGTTTTGGGTATGCAATATAGTGATCTAGTATTTCCATCCAACATCCTGTGCTCAACAGGACACATGCTGTCCTTCAACCCCACCCTGTCTCCCCTACCACCCCCACCACCCTCCTGTCTGGTAACCCACAATGTGTTCTCTAGAGTTAAAAGCTGCTCCCTGGGGCACCTGGGTGGCTCAGTCAGTTAAACATCTGCTTTTGGCCCAGGTCATAATCCCAGGGTCCTGGGATCGAACCCCACGTCGAGCTCCCTGCTCAGTGGAGAGCCTGCTTCTTCCTCTCCCTTTCCTGCCACTCCCCCTCCTTGTGCTCTCAATCTCTGTAAAATAAATAAATAAAATCTTAAAAAGAAAGTCTGTTCCTTGCTTACTCTCTTTTTCTCTCCCTCTTTTCCCCTTAGCTGATTTGTTTTGCTTCTTAAATTCCACCTATGAGTAAAATCTTATGGTATTTGTCTTTCTCTGACTTATTCTGCTTACTTAGCACTGATTTTTAACAATGAAGTCCATTATACAGATGTTTCAGTTGCCAGACCCCAGACACTTAAATCTTTGGGAATATCTGGATGATGAGGGACATTTTTCACCAAAATTGTTAGTTGGATTTCATTCAGCAGCTTTAATCGAGCGCCTGGTTTGTATCCTCTGTGAGGTGTTATTGGAGATCACAGTTTTGTTGAGCAAAATGAAACAGGTTAGAAACACCCCAAGGAAACTGGAGGAGCTGGACTTCATAGAAAATTCTATTGACTCAAGAGCCTGTGCGTTCCTCCCCTCTAGCACATCACCCCTCCACTGACCTGCCACTTTACTCTTCCTTTGGGGCTGCCTCGAGGAAAGTTTCAGGCCAAATCTAACAGCTCCTGCCGTACTTGGACTCAACATAGATGGAAGCTCCTTGCTGAGAGTAGGTGGCATGTTGGTCCAGGATGATCCAGAATATACCGTCCCACCTGTCTCTCTACATTCTGATCCCATTAGTGACTCAGTTGAATATTTCCTGAGAATGATCTCGATCCTTAGTTTCGCACTTGTTAAATCATCACTCGTTAGGGACTTTATTATATTATAAGTTTATAATAAATAAATTTAATAATAAATTTATATTATAAATTTATATTATAGCATGTGTTTTAAACATGCTACAATATGAACAAAGCAGTTGTATCTCGCACTGGCAGCTTGCCATCCTTTGTGTGTGTCAGCATAAAATACGTGGGGTTCAGTAGAATAGTAGCCCCTTATGGAGCTGAATGTGAAAGGTAGAGTGGAAATCTTCCCTGCCGATTTGAACCAGCGCTGCACTAGCTTTCATTGTAGACCTTCTAGACATCTGAAATATCTAAACAGAATGAGATAAAATGAGCAACACGCACATATGTACACATTTCTATTCGAAATGAAACTTTCAGGCCCTTATTAATACCAAAATCTCTAAGGGATTCTTAACGGTCTGTCTTTCCTTCAAAGACAAAGTATATATGTGATCAAATTGAGGAAATGCATTGCTGGAAACTTCCATACAAATGCAGGTGTTTGCATCACCCGGAGAATTCTAAAACACATTGAAAAATTGCTGTCAACTTTCAATTGATGGAGCCGGCCTTTGTGCACCTTATTTTATAATTCAGACAGCGCCCCCACATCATGAGTACGAATGCTTTTCAGGACGGAGAACAAGCCAGATTTTCTTTGATGGCCTTCCATTTGGGGGGGGGGGGGCGGACAGATATTTTGTTTTGTTTGTTCAATGGCAAAACACTCCTTTCCCTGCTTTTTGCAAGACTAAATTGTCAAGTAGGTGCTCTAGACATTTCTTCAGAAAGAATATATTGTGACATAGACAAGGACAGATGAAGAGTTAAACCCATCTCCCACCCAAACAGGAATCCCTGGATCTCCAGATTCTTAATTAGATCAGCACTAGAGGGCACTCTTATGATGCCAAAATAGGAGAATTTTTACTAGAAACTGGTGGGCGGATGTTGGGGTGGGGTGAGGGGGCCTGTTCTGTGAGGAGCTGCAGACAAGGAACAAAGGAGAAAACATTCTACCTTAGGACGGACTGGCTGGCCAACAGCTGAGAAAACACTATTTTGAAAAGCCTTGTTTTAACAATCTTCCTCATCAGATCCACTTTGTTTCCCAAATGTGATTGGTATTTTTGGCAATGCAAGACCCAGGTATTAGGCATTATTTCTCAAATGAAAAGAATGTAAGAATCACTGATTATCACCACGTGATGCGATAAAAGCGCCTCTAGGCAGAAAACAGAACGTGAGAGAGCAGCTTAGGAAAATGTGTTTACAATTTAACAGCCACTGAAAAAGAAGAATTTAACATCCTCGAGGGGGTTCATGGTTGTGTGCTTGGGTCTGGAGTGTAGTGTGGATGCCTGCTCGTCGGCTGTCCCCAGGTGGTGGTGCTCAGTGGACCCGGGGGTGAAGAGTGGGCTCCCAGAGGACGGACCCAGAGGCTTGGGCCACGCTCTTGGCTCTGCCACCCGTGTGTTCTGTGATCTGTGGCAAGTCCCTGCCCCTGAGACACCAGTGGTCCCGACAAGATTACCCAAAGTCATCCTTCAGTGGCTCAAAGTCTGGGGTTGATGATCACAGGAAGAATTTCCACTGTCATTTGTTTATTGGCTACTTGTGATCTAAATCTAACCATGGGATAGAAAGTAATCCATGATCTCAGTAGAGATGGGACTCAAAGGATTGGCCAGCCCAGAGGGCTCAGATGCCCATGTTAGCTACTTTTTTTTAGGTTTACTGCCCAGTCCAAATATAGCCTTAGTTACCACATTTAAGCCATCTTTAGCGCCCCCCCTCCAAAAATTGGCTTATTACACCCAAGTGAGGTAGGTGATTCCTGTCTTGTGTACTGGGCACTGGCCAGAATCGCTCTGGTGTGCCCTTGTGCAGTTTTCTGAGGAGCCAGTGGGTGGTCTGGTGATCTAATGGGAAGAAGGGGCCCTGAAGACAAACTTGTCCAGTCTGCCTTTGGTCTCAGAGTTTCTTAGAACCACTCAAGAGTGTTTCTCTCTAGGCCTCTGTAAGAACCCAGGCTATACTTCACGAGAATGTTCCCGACTGAGTCAAATTCCTTATAAAGCCTTAAAGTGCTATAATAAACAGGGGCCTTTGGGAAAGCACTTAGTCCAGCACCTTTACTGTGTAGACGGGGAAACGGAGAGCCATCTTCCCTGTGAGAGGAGGGCCTTGCCCAGGATCACACAACAGAGTTGTCATGGGAACAGTTTTTTGACTTTTAGTCCATGCCTCTTTCTCTTACCTTGTGCTGCCTGTACCTTTCCCCACCCACAGTGACTCCAGGGAATAAGAGACCAATGGCTATTAACCAAAGCGTTTTTGATAGAGCTAGACTAGCTCTGTGTCATATATTGCATGTTGTATATATTGCATTTAGGTAGTATAAATGGAAGGGACCAATCCTTACAAAAAAAAAATGTATCCTCTCGAGGTGCCTAGGGTGGCGCAGTCAGTTAAGCATCCAACTCTTGGTTTCAGCCTAGGTCGTGATCTCAAGGTCGTGGGATCGAGCCCCGCGACGTGCTCAGCATGGAGTTCTGTTTGGGGTTCTTTCTCCTTCTTCCTCGGCCCCTCCTGCTTATGCTCTCTTTCTTTCTCTCTCTAAAATAAATAAATACCTCTTTTAAAAAATGGGTCATTTCTAAATGTTCTAGGACTGGAGACTGAACCATTAAAAGGTCATTTCTGTGGTTCTGGAAGACTCTGTAGTCTTAATACTGTTGCCCAAAGGCCAAGGATAAGATTGAAATCCTTGTCAACTGGAAGAGAAAGTAGGCCAGGAAAATGGTCCTGGAAGCCAGGTTTAGTATCTTGGGGGAAGAGGACTCTGTGGAAGGAGTAGTCAAGACAGACCCAGGAAACCTGGCCCTTTACCTGTAGGTGTCATTGGACACTTGGTTTGAAAAGCCGGTTCTGTTCCCGGAGTAACAAGATGTAACAAGACGGCGTAGTGACGGGAGTTGGGATTCCTGACACTGGTCTGCCATAAATTGCTATACTTCTGGACCATTTTCTGACTTGTCTCTTCCCCAGATGAAAATAATCATGCATCAAAGTTCTTGAGTCCTGTCTCTGGACCTCCTGCTCTGCTCTAGTGAATTCCATGCCTGATGTCTTCTAATCCTTATGTTGGCCTTTCTATACAGGTTGTTTTCAGGTGCTTTCTGCTCTGTTGGACCAGCCCCTTGCCATACTGATGGTTCAGTATGTTGAATGTCATTACTGGTGTGGGCACAATACTTGTCCCCATTTTGCAGGTGTGGGAGACAAGGTTGGGAGCTTAAGGCAACTTGGCAGGGTCATGCAACCAGACTCGAACCCAGTCTGTGCACTGTGTGGGCTTATTCTGTGGTCCCCCACCACGTCTCAGTCTTGTGTGTAAGCAAAGGTTGAGGCCAAGCATTTTAACCCAAGGAACGAAGACAAGTAGCTTTTTTGCCTAGGGCCTTAAGAAGCACTGGAGCCTTTCTCCTGTCTTCTTCATTTCTACCCTCACCCCCTCACCAGTTTGAACGGGAATCCTTTGCCTGGAGCCTTTTGGCCGTGGGCCCCTTTCCCATTTAGGGAACCCAATATAGCTTGCAGAGTAAGCTTTTTTCACTAGGATATACTGTATTTGACCTTCAAAGACCAAATGAGGATGTAGCCCAAGGTCTGCACAGAGGTGGTGGGTAACTGAGCAACAGTATACCAGATCACACCCAGGATGAGGGTGGGGGGAGGCATCCTAAGTGGGAGAAAAGGTGGGAAGTCAGGGGCCCAGCAACTCCGGGTATGGGGGTTGGCGAGAGGGTGAGAAAACCAATCCAGTGTTAGAAACTAGAGTGGGTGAATGGACCATTTGCTTGGCCGCTCTGCCAGAGGGATAGGTAATTGGTTCCTACAGAGTGTATTATCCGCCACAGATTTGCAAGCAGACCAAAACAATGTTGGTGTGTTTTTTTTGGTTTTTTTTTTTTTTTTTTCCAAACCATCCTTTGCAAAATCGGAGCATCTGTGTAGCCTTTATCTGGGAGTGTGTGGATCTTTCTGCTGAGATTGACAGCAATCACCAACAGCCCAGGATCCTGGCAGATGAAGAAGCTGCATAAGCAGAAAGAGAAATGGGGGGGTCAATTTTGCATCAATTAGATTTTCAATTAAGTTTCCTTGTGTAACTTTTCCATCCTAAAGAAGCGGCCATTGTATATTTCGCATAAACAAAGCTGTTTCCCTGGACCAGAAAGATGATCAGCTGCATTTCAACACGGCTGTTACTGTTTCGGCCATATTCCCATTTATGCATCAGCTCAGAATGTTGGGCTCTCTCTTAACTCCTAATGGTGTGTTGCGCCAAGAAAGGGACTAGAGATTGCTGTATTCTTAACAGATTTGGCACCAAAATAAATGGCGAAACTATTAGAGAATTGCAGAAGAGACTTTGCCCATGATCAAAGGAGTGTTTGGTAAAACTAGGATTTAGAAACCAGGCATTCTGATGTTCAGGCCAGGGATCTCAGATTTTTACAGCATTCTAAAGTTTTCTACGTTTTCATTTGGATCCTTAATATCAAAGTGAATAGATAGCTTTATTAATTTTTTTTAAGTTTCTGAAGCCCTAGGCATCTACCCTGAGAATCTAAAGCCCAGGGGGCTGGTGTTACCGTTGGAGGTTTCTAGTTAGCATGAATCACCATCTGGATTTCCATGACCCCCACGTCTCCCCCAGTTCCCATTTTTCCAATGATATGTATGTATCGCCTTCATTTTCATCTTTTCCTTTCCTTGTTAATTTGACATTTAGGCCGTAGCTGTCACTTGAGGAATATTTAGTCACATCTTTTCAAACCCCAGCCCTGACGTGGTTACTCTTTGTTGCTTCTTCTCTATCTAGTGTCTGGGTCATGGTCATGAGAACCGCAGCTCCTTTTGTGCACCAACTGCTTTCCTAGGACATGACCTGCCGAGGGGTGATGAGCCCGATCTCAGAGTGTCACCCAGGCTAGCTGTCACAGAACACTATAGCATACAGTGAGAAAAACTCTTCGTGTTTTTACAGCATTGCCAAGTGCAAGCATGTGGAGTTCTAGGGACAACAAATGGCCCAGCTGAAAAGAAGTCTGTGTTACAGCCTTTGGGCGGGGGGCCGGGCTTCCACAAGGCAAATTTGCTAATGCAAATAATGGTGGCCCCTCCAATCAAAGAGAATTCTTTCTAATTCAGTTGTTGAATCTGATGCCATTGGATATGTTCTCTTTACATAAATAAAGACATAAATAAAAAGGGGGAGAAACTCTTTTCTAAGGCTAATAACATACAGTACATTTCTGTGGAACTCTTGTCCACAAAGATGGCTTAAAAAAATCTTCCATGAGATTGTAAATTTCCTGAAGGCAGGGATTTGTGTCTGTTCTAGTCACTGCTGCTGCACCCTCAACCCCTATAGTAATGCCTGACACATGGGAAACACCAAACTTGTTTGTGATTTGTTTAGTAAATGTATTTGACATACAATATTTGAGAGGTACTGTGTTCATTTAATAGAACCATGTATACTGTAATATGATTGCCATTGTAGAGATATCTAGCATCTCTGTCACATTATACAATTACCTCTTCTTTTTATTTAAAGAGCCCTTTTACGGGCACCTGGTTGGCTCAGTCAGTTAAGCATCTGACTGGATTTCGGATCCAGTCCTGATCTCAGGGTCCTGGGATCGAGCCTTGAGGCCTTGGGCTCTACACTTAGCATAGTGTGCTTGAGATTCCCTCTTTCCCTCTCCCTTTGTCCCTCCCTCCCACTCACACTCTCTGCTCTCTCTCTCTCTCCCTCCCTCCCTTTCTCTAAAACCAATCTTTTTTTTTTTTTTTTTTTAAGAGCCCTTTTAAAAGATTCCCTTCAAACGCCTGGGTGACTCAGTCAGTTAAGCGGCTGCCTTCAGCTCAGGTCATGATCCCAGGATCCTGGGATTAAGTCCCGCATCGGGCTCCTTGCTCAGTGGGGAGCCTGCTTCTCCCTCTCCCTCTGCCTGCCGCTCTGCCTGCTTGTGCGCGCTCTTTCTCTCTCTCTGTGTCAAATAAATAAATAAAATCTTTAAAAAAATAAACAAAAGATTCCCTTCAAGAACATTCCCAAAGAGTGTATGTGTGAGTTTAAAATGGGTTCATAAAGTTAATTCATTTTTTCTAATCAGTATGCTTTTCCCTTTTTTTCACCTTTTCTCCCTGTGACCTTTGATTCACTTCTGATGACTGCCCACCCTTCTGGTTGATGCACCTGTAACGTCTTCCTGGATCACCCTTGAATATCCCACTTCTGGCAACCTGGATTCTCAGGTAAGGCAATGAACTCCCAAAAATCTTCTCGGTGCAATCATCAGGCAAACTTTCATAGGCAGTTGAGAAATTTACATAGAAATTTTTTAAAAATCTCAAGAGATAATAGTTGCCCTGATCAGAGATAAATTTGGTCCAGTTCCCGTATAAATCAATTATATGCATACTTCTATTATTTGAGGATTTCTATTAGTGCAGTAGAATGAAAATTATGGTTCTGGAATGTGCTACCTATTTGACTTTGGAATTTCCTAGTACTGAGAATCAACATACATCTTTATGGGGGTTTTTTTGTCATTTTTTTTTTAATTTTTCACCCAGAGTTGTGTTACTTTTTGTTCATGAGGCTGAGTGCAGTGAAAGAGGTCCTAGCCTTTCTTCACTGTGTAGGGAAACTAGGCCATGGGGTAAGTCAGAAAATTCTAGATTACTTCTTTCTTGCGGCTGGAATGGAAGAAGAGCACATTGGACCCTGAATGGTAAGTCAGCTAATGGGTGTGTCTTGTCTACCAGAGCTTTTGTCAAGCTTACCAAGTACATCACTTGTTTCTCATAACATTAACTTCTCCCATAGTCTTAACAACTCACAGAACCAGGGAAGAGGGCCTTATGCCGGAACTGATGTTAAGAATCTTACACTGCTTCTCAAATAATGAGGCAAAGGCTCTGCTGCTGGCCAAGCAATTAAAAGTCTTTCTTAACTTACTTCTAGAGGATCCAGACATACCCGATGTGAAGAAGCGTTTATCCCATGAAAATGTACAGGCTATATAACTTGCTTTGGGCACTAATGTATTATTACATTGTGATATCCCTCGTCCTGGCTTAATACACAATGAAAGGCTAATTTGAGTCCACTTGAACCCTCAAATTAACAATTGACCCGTGCACACATTCTCAGTCCCTGCTAATATCAGAAATTCATGTAATAGAAGTAGTGTTTTGTAACTCTTAAGATGTATATTAAGAAAACAGCTAAGACCTTTTTTTTTTTTTTTTGCATGGAGAAACATTGCTTACTTTGGTGGATGTCTTGCATTTGGGGAAAGGGACTAGAGGGATGATTTATGTATCACTGTGTGTGCACTTTGAGTTTTCATCTTTTCGAAGAGCATCAGCAAAGTCTAATCCTTCTTTTCCTTTGGCTATCTGTGTTTCATATATGACTGATGATATCAAAAAAATCTCAGAAATTCCTCCTAGGTCTTTTCCATCAGGCGTTTCCATGTTAGTGATGCCATAGCATTTGGTTCTGTTTGGTTTTTGGTTTATTGACATTTGTGTTTCACTTAGATCGCCATCACTTGAGGGAAAGGGTAAGGAATGAGCATGACCGAGTGACAGATCATTTTCAGCCAATAGCCCGCCAGAAGTCTGGCTCTCGTACTGTCTTGCGCATCTGAGCCCCCTGATTCCTAATCCCCCACTCCTGGGGAGGAGCGAATAGGGAGCAAAGCGGAGGAGCCATCCATGAGTTGTGTCCTTGTGGTTTGGGAAACTGGAAGAATAACACACTAGCAAAGCAAAATGGAAAATGTTTATTGTTTTAACTCCTCTCTGACCAAGTTCTTGCTAGCACCTGGTTTTACTGTTCCTTTAACAGGTGGAGGATTTTTCAGATTCTAGATGCAGCAAGGTAAGTAAAAATGTATTTTTAGTTCAACTGAACCCCAGTAAGCTAGAATAAACAGACTTTAGAATCAACTATTGGTTTGATTTCAGTACAATGAATGGTTTGGTTTGGGCTTGGACAAATTCTTTCCCGGGCTTTTTTTTTTTTTTTTTTTTAAGTTTAAATCAGCTGAAACAAGCCAGGCATGTAGTCTCAGGTCTGTAAAGCTGACCCAGTGCAGAAGTGGGATAGATGCTCAGGGCCAGCACCCCAGACAGTAGTGGGTCATTAGCTCCTTTTTCTTTTTGCTGAAATAGGATGACACAGTAGTTTTTGCAAAGAACACGCCACCATCGACAAAGCGTTTTTCTCTGTGTTTCAGGCATGCCTGCCTGGCACTAGGCTGGTTGGTGGTTTAGGGAACAACTAGGTCAGCATTTCATCGAGGGAAAATCAATTATTGAAAACATCAGGGCTTTAAAAGTATGTAAATATGGAGCCTTGCAATGTAGAGTAACCTCAGAGGTGAGGGGCCTTTATGACAAGAACTCTGCAGCAGAGCAAATGCTAACCAAACACAGAAAAGTTCTTAACTGCGGGGGTGCAGAACACGAATGTTCGAGAACACTCCAGAACAGCACCTTTGCAGTACCCTCATATCGAAACCAGGGCTGAAGAGGGTAGCAAGAATCATTAGCTAGTTTGTCAATGTGTGCCCTAGTTGCTTGGCACGCAGGTTTCTAAGATCATGATGCTCACCAGTGCTGTATTTGGACTATTACAGGCTTGTTGGCACCAGAAATATTTATCATTGTCTTTGCTTTCTCTTCCAGTCCGCCGAATTCCCGTCCTAATACTCCCTGGCCCAAAGGGTTAGGGAACAAAAGTGGTAGCCTTGGGATTCCTCCACCAGGGGCTGATTCTCATTCAGTAGAATCGATGCACCACTTCTTAAATGCCCAGTTTGCCTTTCAGGAGCTGGGCTTCCATATTCTCATTAGGGCCCTGGTGGATTTGACAGCTGAGAATAGTAAATTCAGTCTTTAATTCCGTGGTCAGATTGCAGTTCCTTGGGATAAATGGTATAGACCCACATAGACCCCTAGTCATACAATATGAGTATGGGAGGGCATTTAAAGATTATAGTGGGGTGACTGCTTAAGCCCCATCTCTGCTTTGAGCCTTGATTTCCTTATCTGTAAAGTCAGAGAGTAAATGATCATTAAGATAATGGCCAATAACATACAGGCTATTATCCCAGGAATTGCTTTAACAGGGGAAATGTTGAGAATTTTTTTTTTTCATTTTGCTTTAAAATTTACTGCATGATAGAAACACGTATCTCTACTGGATTTGCTGTATCACAGAGTGAATCTTGATGTGCTCTGTTTTGATTATGGCTCTGATGAATTTGACTAGAAGTCATTGTCAGAGCAATTGATGCCTACTCTTTGTTTATGAGAAAGGAAGAAAGATAGAGATGGGGAGATGGAGAAGAAACGGCTTTGGTAAATGTCGCTGGGGCCATTTTTAATGCTGGTGGGCTGAATGATACATGAAAACCATTTGCAAGGCTAGGATATTTTTCAGCCACTAGTAAAATAATAAAGTAACAATTCATTTGGTAATCCCCACTGCACATGCAGTTTGAGGAATATACAAGATTATGATGATCTCTGCCTCATAATTAACAATTTGCATAAATGCTTGCTATTATTTAGTTGTCTGAATGGATTCTGTAATCCAGGGAAAGAAGGGAACAATCAGCGGAAGACATCCCAAATGTCTTGTATTATTGCTACACACATGCACAATTAACAGTGATACTAATTGTTTCACACCAGAACCTCATTTGTTTTTCTATAGACAGCAAAAACATTAATTGCCAGAGTGTCACTCTCTCTCTCTCTCTCTTTTTCCTACAGCCAGCCATATTATAAGGTCTGCAGTTGATTGTAAGAAAATGATTTGGCTGGATTTTCAGTGTATCATTCTGTGGTGGAGTTTCCAAGTGTCTGTTTAAATTAGCAATCAACAGTTCGAACAACCAAAGATGATTTTTGTAAGATTTTAACCGTCAGCCTCTATACATTTAAGGAAGAAAAGGGTGCTGACGTCCCAACCAGTTCTGCTGCTGCACTTGACATTCCATTCCACACTCCATACTCCATATCTTTAAAATTATTGGCATGAGACACGCCCATGAGAATCACAAAAGCTCGAGGCTGGAGGAGGCCTTTAGATCACCTGTCAAATTCCTTCACTTTTCAAAGGAGTTGGACTGTCAATCATTTGGATGTCAGGAACAACCATCAAATCAATGATGCCCCCCACTTTTTTTTTTTAACGTTTGAACCATTGGGAGCTATTATAGCAAATACATTTAAATGATAACAGGATGCTTTAGAATCCTATGACTTCAGCTTTTCTAAAAAGCTGAATCAGATTTTTTAAAAATATGCCTCCATAAGGTTACCCTAAACATAGCCATCGTGTTGATGGTAAATGTATGAAGGGACGTCCTACGCAAAGCACCTGGCAATGGGAGACCGTCAACCACTGTCCGCTCTTTCCTCCTCATGCACAGAGGACCCAGCTCACGTCAGCATGGTACAAGTGTCACTCCAGTGCCTTTAAAGTCAGTCTGTCCCCCGGTCCAGTCCTGACAGTGCCACTTTCTCGCAAGTGTGACCTTGCATAACTTATTTAACTTCCGTGGGCCGTCAGATTCTGTACATGTAAAATGTAGTCACTTTATAGCTTTGTTGCAAAAATTAAGTTGAGATCAGGCCTATCAAGCACCTGGCACTGTTCCTGGCAGGTTGTAAGCCATCAGGACGTGGTAGTGGTTATTACCACCGTTATTTGGCGCACACAGTACAATCTTTGGGGTACACACATATACACTTAACCACATCCACAAGTGGGCACACAAAGTTCACAAGAACATCGGAAGTCTGCTTTCCTAACAGTCGTTTTTGACCACCGGGTTTCCAAATCTTCTGGCTTCTTCTGTGGCCTCAGTCTTCTTGAACTCTTGGAAGGTTCTGGTGTTTTTGCACATCTTCTCTAGCTCGAAAGCATTCATCATGTATCTTGGTTCACCTCTCTTCTCAATGCTCCTTAAGTTTCCTTTGTTGGGATTTCTTTTAGATGTGCATGCACACACACAAACACACACACTCACACAGCCTCTCCCTCCCCCCTCATGTGTTTAAATGGAGCAATTTCCAAGGTCCTGTCATAGATCTGCTTCTCTTCTCTTGCTATGTTCTCATTCTGGGTAACTTCATCTCCCCACATGGCTTCACCTTTCACCTCTACACTAATGATTCCCAAATTGACCTCTCCAATCCTTAACTCGTTCCGGAGCTCCAGGCTAACTCCAATTTCCAATTGCCTGCTGAGCATCTCCAGGGCAGGATATCCTAGGAGGCTGAAGTGTAGTCTGGCTTTTGTCATCCTGACTCGGGAATACAGATGGGGAAATCGAGCTTCAAGAAGCAGTAAGAGTTGAAAACATGGAAGAAGGGCTGCACATTAGTTCCAGCAGATGTGAAAGGAGTCTAGGTTAGGAAAGTGGTTCAAAATGCATTTTCCAGGGAAAGGGAGGCAAGGTAACTGTGCCTTTCTGTTACGATGAGCTTGGAGATGTAAACTGCAGCTCAAACTTTAAAAGTATATGTTTTCTAGGGATAAGGGAACAGCTTCCCTAATGAAGATTGAGTTCAGTTTTTAGGTGCTGGAAGGTTGGCGTGTTTGAGGGAAATGTTAATTAAAATATCTTTCTAGACATGATTTTCATGGTTAATCTTGCTTCAGGGTATTGTTACACAGACACGCATGCCAGGAGGAAGGATAATGTATTCAACCCGAAGGATGAGCATGTGGGAATTTGGAGAGCACGTGCATGCCTAGATAGGTACACACATGCTGGCTCAGATGGGCCCGAGATTTTTGAATGTGTGAACATAATTCTATCAGAGGGTAGATTTTTTTTTCTTTGATTCATTCTGAAAATATTTATTGAATGCGTGGTAGAGGCCACGCTGTCTGTGGACCAATGGGACTGTGAATATAGAACATAAAAAGCATCTGTCCTTAACTGCATAATACATTTTTCTTTAGTTATATGCAAGTACACTGAGAGTTTAATTTTGTCTAGAACTATCTGCAGCATGTGACAGACTGTTCGATGACTATAACCTTGCGGACAATCTTAATGACCAGAGAGGAACTTAAGGGAAATAAGACAATGCTAAAGTGGGAAAAGAACGTGCATAAATTCGAATTAGGAATTGATTACTTCCTTTAAATTTGGTAAATATTGAATTACTTTGGGGTTTTACATTTCTAGCTGGCTTTCAGTGTTTCGGGCCAGAGTAAGAATGATTGTGTCGAACTCTAAAATTTAATTAGAGCAAAGGGATAGACAAATTCTGGTTAATTCGTATCGTATTCTTTGTAATTCTTTGTAGAATTCTTCGTAAATGAGCTGTTCTCACAGCAACTACTGAGCCAGCTTGTAGCTTCAGCACAGGGAACAGTATTCCTTTTGAAGAAGGATGACCCCATTCCCAAAATTACTGACATCCTTCCAGTTGAGTTACCACCCTATGGAGTCTTCAGAGGCCATCTTAGCATCCAAATTGTAATAGGCTCTGACAGCGGGTGAGATTTTGGCCTTCATTGGTGTACCCCAGTCTCCTCTTCTGAAATTTAGCTTGACCTTTTGTTTGCAAGTCTTAAATCCAAGCGTTCTTAGTCCCAGTTGTCAATTTTAATGTCTGCTTCATGATCATTCTTAATTCCCAAGATCCTTGTGGCATCTGTAATCCTGAAAACCTACTCTGATGCCCCCAGAGTTCTTGCTACAGGAATTACATCAGCACCTCTTGCCTTTGGGACTCTCATGGCATGGAAACTCTTATAATAATGCTGCATATATTGGCCGGTGTTATTGTTTTATTTTTGCCCTAAAGTAGTTAGAAACATTGGTATAATTCCCTTGTGATTGAAAGTAAGAATAATAAAACCATACTTGAATTTATAGTCTTGGATGTCTTTGTTCTTGTCGTTTGTATCAACCATAGTCTGACTTCTTTTACCTTGATCATATTTATTCATTCAGTATGCATCTGCTGAGTACTTCATGTTTCAGGCACTATTCTAGGCACTGGGGACAATAAGACAGACACTGTCCCTATTCTTGTGTTTCTTTCTTTCCTTTTTTTTTTTTTAAAGTGGGCTCCATGCCCAGCATGGAGCCCAATGTGGGGCTTGAACTCATGATCCCAAAATCAAGCACCTGAGCTTAGATCAAGAGTTGGACACTTAACTCACTAAGCTACCCAGGTGCCCCACTGTTCTTGTGTTTCTTAAAGGGTATATGCACGTATGTTGGAGGGAAACTGAAAATAAACAAATACAAGTAAATGAATATGCTAATCTCAGAGAGAGCTAAGTGCCATGAATAAAATAAAACAAAGTGGATGGATGATGATGGGATGGGTAAGGAGTGATCTGGGTGAATTTTGCTCTTTGCCTATGTCCATTTTGTACAGACCTCACTAATACTTTGTCTGGGCCCTTTGGTTTCCTCTATTTCATAGTGGACTTGATACTAATTCTGATTTTGCTGTGTCTGGGTACTCTATCTTTGGGACCACCTTCCCTTAGCTAGTTCTGAAATACTACCCAATATACCCTCTTATTAGACTTTTCTTGTCCTTGTCAGCATTAGAATTTGACAGGTTTCCCCCTCCCCTGTCATAGAAGGTCAATGGGCTTATTACTCCCTTAATGATATTTCACTTGATCACTCAAGGTATTTTTTGTTACTCAGACAAACTCTCCATCAAAAGAAAAACACGAACATTGAAAGTTAGTAATTATGGTGGCATTTGGCTTTTGTCCACTTCTGCAGAGGGAAGAGCCCTGGACTGGGAGTAGGAAGACCAAAGTGCCAGTCTTCACCACTACAAATGGTCTATATGAGCTGAGACAGATGACTTCCTCTCTCTGAGTCTGTTTTTTCATTTCTAAAACCGCTGTTCAAAGTCTGTGGTCCCTAAGGTTCGTTCTAGCTCTAAAGTGGTACAATTAGTTGTTTTCAGAGACACAGGCCAAAATTTCTTTCCAACATTCTGTGTGATTTTGTAAAGTGGATGTGTAGGAACATTTTCTGGTATAATCAGAATTGCTTTGATTAAGCATAAGTTTTCCAGCAAAAGGCAACTTTACAATTCTTGTAAATGTCACAAGAAGTTAAAACATTGCTTCTTGTTCTAACCTCTGCCAGCTAGGGCAGCAATTTAACACCACAGATGCAACCGTCAGTTTCTTAAATGTGACTATCTGAAAGTTCACTGTCTTTTCAGCTTGCCCACAGGAAAACTTCAAAAAGAACCAAATACCACTAAAATGAAGGAAGGCATGTTAAATTGTCTTCGAAATGACATGACGCAGGTGTTGCCCTCTAGTGAGTCAGGTGCAGGAAAAGCACGTTAACCCTTAGAGGGCCACTTCGGATGTTTCCAGCCATCACTGGGCCATCTTTGCCGGCACCTCGGTGAGGCTCAGTAAGGAACTGAGGTTCAAGTTGGGAGGTTTGCCTTCCCTGACTTACCCACACCTTCCTGCATCTTCTGCCCTGGACTTTGTGGGAGAAAATGGGGAAGCAGGAAGTGTGGCTGCAGAGAAGGCAGACCCGATATGAAGTCACCACCATCCCAAGGACTCTTGGAACTCTCATCTCTGTTGGCACTCTTCCACTTCTGATTCCAACACTCCACCATGTTCTGAACACAGCACGATTCGGGGAGTGCTGTCTCTTAAAACCCCAGAGAAAAGCTGGCTATTATTTTTGTGGCAAGGGAGTGTGAAGGAGAAGAGGATCCAAGAGGGCTTAAAAACTCCAGGAAGTGCCTGCATAATTTCCAGTCACAGGATTTGAACATAGAAGAGGAAAAGTGGCTTATGGTAAAAGGTGAGGAGGGAGTTCCCGTATGGCTCCAATTTAAAAGGCTGTAATGTTGTGCAGGTGAGGAAACAGATGCCCACCAAGACAAGGACTCACCTAAGTACACGCAATGAGTGGCAGACTCAACACAAGAGCCCAGGTCAACGGCCTCCCGTCGGGCCCCTTGACTGGCAGTTGCCTATACTAACTGCTCTTGGTTGCTTACTTGTTTGCTCCCTTCTGCTGTTTAATCTTTGGTGCTACTTCTGTTCACAGCACTTGTAATTCATTATTCTCAAAGAACTATATCAATGAAGGTGAGCGAAATCCCTTAGCAATAGGTAAAGCACGTTTTGCTTTGGAGGGTTTGGGGTCAGCTGATAGAAGAAGGTGCCATCGAGGAGAGAGTGGCTGGATTGCAAATGGAGCCCAAGACTCAAGATTCACTGGAAACAAATGCTGAAGGGAAGATTGTGGCTCTAGGCTGGGCATCCACAGTCAAACTTATACACCATTGCTTTAATGCCCATTCTTGATTACAGCTAGAGCTCATTCTCCATTGAAAGATGCAAAAGTCTTTGATTTTACGTTCTCAGTTCCTTAAATCCTTTTTCCAGGTATATTTGTTGCCTCTGCCTTATCTTTCTATTTCACTATTCTAGATTTTGTTTTGTCTGCAATATCTTCCATGAGTTTGGTCTCAATGTCTTCTCTGGGGCATTTGTAATATAGCTACATTTCACTGGAGATCTTATGTGCACATAAAATGGAGAACACTATTTCACAAGTTAGAAATTACTAGATTATTTCTTTCCCCTTCCAGAGTTGAAATATTTCCTACTTGGCAAATGGCCCTTCTTTGAAATCCTAAAATTGCACTAGGAAAAAAAAAATGACTGTCACCGTGGCACCATGGGGCTCTCTGTCCCTTCCCTTTCATTGGCTTATCGTCCAATTTGCTCCATTGATTTTCTAGACACTCAGAATTGCCTCATCAGCCAGACACTGGAATTATAAGAGGCTTCATCAAGGCCTTATGTGGTTTGAAAACTTTTCAAACTTTCATACTTTGGGCCATAGGTATGCTAGAGACCGTGTGTAAATGGCGTTTGGCAGCACATTGGTCTTTCTTCTCACGGCTTCCACAATTTCCAACTTGATTTCTGCTCACCACAGGGCACAGTTTACCTTCTCTTCTCTGGGAACTCTTGTTCATTTGTCAGGAACCCTAAAAGGAGGCTGTTCATGGACAGCTGTGGAATGTCAGAGTCATCCCAAAGTGGCATAAATGGGCCTTTAAATGGGCCTTTACTGATTGTTTCTGTATTAAAATGGAAATGCACAGAAGACTTTATGAAGAGCCTTACGTAGTCTTTCCACCATTTTTTTTTCATATGAATTGACCTGACAACGTCACAGATGATGCATGAGGCAAAATAGTCTCTTAAGCCCACTGCAGTTTGTTTGCATGAAAAGAAATACAAGCTACAGGGAAGAAATGGACATTATTTGCTTTAGGCCGGAGCCGTCTTCTGACTCATGCACACCTTTCAGATGATCGCCTCCTTTCTGAACCTATGCAGAGGAAAGGGGTCACCGTGATATTCTTTTGCACAAATAGCCTTTCTTGACTAATTAATGAGAGTTACTTTCTGGTTCCATAGGAAACACAGAGGATTTTCGGAAATTCGTAAGAGTGAAATAAACTAAGAGAGCTCCAAAAAGTAATTACTGATAACTGTGAGAAAATGAAATAGGATGGGAGGATGGGAGCTGTACAGTGAAGACCCTCTGAAAAGGATACAGTACTACCCCATTGAAGAGCCATGTGATTTCACACTTAGTGATCATAAAATCTAGTATTAAGCCATCCACCAGAAAAGTTCCGCTAGCTTCATTGATTCCTTTTTATATGAGCACCTTCAGTGTCTCTTTCACAATGCTAGTAAAATATTTATAAATAAAATAATACTCCTGAGGCTGATTTGAAATTCAGTCCACATGAACTACAGTTTAATGTGAGTACCTGAGCATTCCATTACTAATCTGAGTGCAATGAAGGCAAAATAACTAGGGGACGGTCCCGTATCCCAACCTTCCATACTACAACAATCTAAAGCACGAGAACTCTGATTTCCTCTTCTCATGGAGGAGGTGTTTCCCATCTTGGCAATGAGTACTCTTGTTCATGGTTTTTCATAATGTGCAATCGTAGGTTGGTTGGCACTGAATCATATCAAGACCAGAGGAAACAGGTGATGGCCTTCAATAGATTTGGGGACACCAGGAGGGAACCTTCAACTTGGGTGATTATCTTGTACTGTGGTTGAAGGTTTACTATTAATTGACTAATCCATTCAATCATTTCAGATGTCATTTCAGATGTATTATTTATTGAGCGTCTACTATAACCCAACACTATTCCTAGCACTAAGGATTTGGGGAGCTTACAGTCTAGTGGTAGCTATAGACCATCCCAAACAAGGAAGTCAGAAAAGAATGTCCAGATTGTGATTGGTGTTATGAAGAAAATAAGCAGTGTTAGAAGGAGAATGCATAGCCTTTGGAATAAACTCAGTGGGGACAAAATTTGTCCTTTATGGGGTATATGGTTTTCGGAATCATCAAAAATGATATGGAACCAGGTCTCATAAATAGAGCAGAAGATCAAATGGACTGATAATGATTTGGGCCCCAAATGAGGGTTACACTGTAATTAATGTAATATTTCTGAGTGCCGATGAAATGTATACTATGCTGAGCAGTCATGAGCCCTTTTGTGGTTTTTGAATGCAGCAGAAGGATTAGGACAATGGGTATTGTCCTTCAGTGAACATTTAGGCATCTGTAACTACCAACAGCACTATTTCCCTGACTCTCTTTAAATCTGGCCAATCCTTGTCATCACTGGCAATTGTACTTTATTATGTTGGCAAAAATTATCATAGGATTAGGAGTGGGGCATAAAATAAACATTTAGAGATGTCCCAAACTATGTAATATGTCTGTAATACATGAAATTTGATAATGACAACTTATAATTCAGTCCCTTCATTTAAAGTGACATTTCATTTATGCCATTTTGGATCAAATAAATCTGTAGAATGTTAATTACACCATTTGGATGAGATACAGTTGGTTTGAGTGTGGGAAAAGAGGCAATGTTTATAAGCAACAGTATGTCCCCACTAAAGGAGAGCTAGCAAAGTTGGTTTCATAAGATGGGAGGAAGTCAGTGATCGCTGTTTAATCACATCTTTAGTGTGATTTTAGTCCCCTGCTTTGAGAAGCATGAATCTACTCCTTGGACGTTTACTTGAGCAACTGCCCTGCCAGACATTGTGCCGGGCCCTGGGGGTACAGAGGTGAGTTAGAGAGAGATCCTGCCTCATTTGCACTTATGGTTGAATTGGGGAGACAAATAAACATGATGGAATCCAAGGGATGCCAACCCAAAGGTCCACTGTTAGTTCCTCAGAGAGTCTGCCCTAGGCTGAGGTTGTTGGGTCAGGGCTTTGTGGGGGAACCAGTCTCTGAGTCGCTATAGCAAGTGATGGAGCAGGGATGCTCATTTTCTTTGCTGCCAATAAATCTCTTTGCAGCCTTGGCATCATTGCCATGCATCCGTATTAAATCTATTTGCCATTTTTTCGAAGGCAGATCCAGTGGTGCAACCTAGCTTCAAAATAAGTAGGTCTTAGAGGGAATACTCTAGAGTTTCTCCTTGAATGTGGAATGACCTGTGGTGAGGAGCCAGCTTTGCTTTTCGTTTCCTTTGTTTCTTTTTGCAAAACCAGCTCCATTTCTAGCAGCAACTGCAGCCAAAAGCACAGATTCATTGCCTGTTTACATAAGACGGTAAATAGGCCTGAGTAGAGGATTAAGATAGCCCTGTCTTCTGGGAGCTTATAATCTGAAACAGACAACAAACTGGAAAGAATATCCATCACACCTGAAATGCTCATTTCCCTTCTCATATAAATTCAAAGAAAACAGAAAGTATCATGTCACATTCTACAGGATTAGTAAGGCCTCTGGAGAGAATTCTCTTTTTGTGACTTTTCAAGTTGAAAACTATTTTGTATATAATATGCAATAGATTATAGGGTTATTTTTTTTTAATTGGGGACGAGAAAGCAAGAAATTTTCTTTCTTTATTTATTTCTTTGTTTCTTCTTCTTCTTCTTTTTTTTTTTTACTATCAACAAGTTACATTGGAAGGTATGGGTCAAATTAAAAGTGGATTCTCAGTTTGCCGTGGGGAAATATGTGCTGTATTTCAAATACTCTAAGGTCAGGGTCAACTTGGTGGTAGAAGAGGTATCATAAAAATTAATTTAAGAAACTCCTCTTGAGATATTTGCTAGTTGTAATAATCCCACAGGTGAAAACAGCATCTGTAGAATAATTTAAAGTGCTGAGTTTGACCTTTTAGCAAAAGGAGATATTACCAAAACAAGGAGATATTACCAAAGCTTGGAGCTGAGGCGATATAGCAAAGTAAGAGAAGCAAAGTCTTTATGTTACAAGGATGTGATCAGTTGTGAGAAAATGGCACAGAAGTAGGACACGTGTCAGGGCGCCTAGGTGGCACAGTGGGTTGACCGTCCGACTCTTGGTTTCAGCTCAGGTCATGATCTCCTGTGTTGTGAGGTTGAACCCCATGTTGGGCTCTGCACTCAGCATGGAGTCTGCTTGAGTTTCTCTCTCCCTCTCCTTCAGCCTCTCACCACCCCCCTCCTCTGCAATAAATAAATAGATCTTAAAAAAAAAACAGGACACATGCAAACTAAGGTTAATTTCCCCCAAACTTGTGTGTAAGTGCGAGAGACAGACTGAGAGAGGAGCAGAAATGTAGAGCTAGAGAAAGACCAATGAAGTAGCAAGAAGCTGATCCAGAGATGGACGGAGATTGAGAGCTGAAAACTTAGCCAAGCGAGGATCAGTTTGACTCTGCTGTTAAATTCACTATGAGACCCCAGTTAAGTCAGTTCTCTCTGGGCCTTAGTTTCTTCAGCTGTCAAATAAGGGGGTGTGGTAGGAGATTATTCTGGAAAACTTACCAACTCTCTAGTTCTCCCCTGTGGGTACTAGGGAAATAAAAGGGCCGGCAGGTGGGTAGGCAGCAAATATACAGAGGCAGGTGTACAGACAGACAGACAGACCAGCTGCCTACATGTGTAGGCTAGCTTAAGAATAGGAGCAGACCAAAAATTATGGTGGGCCGGTGAACTGTGAATCGTAATGGGCACTGGCCAGCGCCACAAAATCTTCCCATAGCTTTAGCTATCGCCATGGCCGTCTGAGGTATTGGCAGCTTTCCCTTGCGTGGCATAGGCCTTGATTTCTGGGGCCCACCACAGAGTCATTTTCTGACTGACTTGGTCATCCCTTTCCACTGCAGGCTCACAAGCGTAGTTTTTGAGGCTCTGTAAATGACCCCTAATGCCCAAATGGAAGGAGGCCTTGGATATCAGGCTTTGTACATTGTGACATTGCCTCAGCTTTCCCATCAAACATTCTGTCAGAGGGAGGGGTGGAAAGTGGCTTCAGGATGAGGAAACCCAAGTAACCCACCATACATTTGCTTGCCCAGCTTTTTGGCTGGATACCTACCTGTCTGTGTTTCTAAAGCTCAACAGACAATTTTGAGCATAGTGTGTTCCCCAGGCTTTGAAATTGTACCACTTTTAAACTTTTGAAATTTTACTTGCAGGGTTAGGGAAGTGATGAGAATAATTAGTACTTGTCAGGCTTCCAGTCGGCAAATGATTTTAGTAAGAAGTTAACAATGTACCTAGTAGACAATCTGATTGCAGCTAAAAGGTGAAGCTTCGGGCAGGTTTTAGTATCTGGTCTTTTTTTTTTTTTTCCTACTTTGATTAGTTTCTGCAAGAAACAAAACACTACAATTTTCTTACTTTGCTTACAATTTACCCTCTCCCCCTAAAATAAGAGCCCAAGAATTTAGCTTGAGTGTGCATGGCCTGACAGTAGGTTCCCTTCCACATGAATCTGATTCGATGTCGATCTCTTGAGAAGCTTCTGTGGCATCTAGGATGCCATTTTGTATTTATGCCAATCTTCACATTCCAATTCTAGCAAAGATTAGAAGAAAACCAACTCTATCAAAAATGTGTTTCATCAGTGAAAGATGGAAAGAGAATAACGACACCTATATCATACCCAGCACTATAGGATTTCCTTGACCCTCTTTTGCCATGACGAGAACCATGGCTTTCACAGGTCAAGAGAGTCCTAAGAACAAAGGCTGCGATGAGCATGGTGGGTGAGGACGATGGCGAAGAGGCCAGGCCAGCTGCAGACCAGTTTGCACTTATACCGTCTGGGTGATGGTGTCAGTTGGGCCATGTGGGCCATCCCTGCTTGGCCGGGATGCTGAGAGGCTGGGGACAGCCTTGGCTCTCTTGTGCATCTTCAGCCTCACTCATACGACCAACATCCTCCTCCACAGCTCCACTGGGAAGCTTAATCAGGATCGGATACTTCAGCTGCCCCAAAGCAAACTTCTGACTTTTCCCAAAAAAGTGTCCGTCTCTCAATCTTTCCCATCTCAGTAAATAGCATCTCTGTCCTTCCAGTTGCTCTGGTCAAATTCTTTGGTATCATTCACATTTCTTTTTCTCTCCCGGCCCACACCTAATCCATTAGCAAACTCCGTCGACTCTGCTTTCATGATACAGCTGCGATCTGACCACCTCCACTGTCCCCGTCCAAGCCATTTTCATTTCTTAACATGGGGCTGCTGTAAAAGGCTCCTGGGCTGGTTCCCCTGGTTCCACCACCGGTTCAGGGCAGGCTGTTCTCTTCCCAACAACCAAGCTGATGGTCCTTTTAAAATGATAATTCACATCTTGTCACTCCTCTGTTCAAAACCCTACTGCAACACCCATCCAAGATGGAGGCCTCCCCAAGGCCTGCAAGGCCTTGCCCGATCTGGCCCTGGTTCCCTGTCAGACCTTGTATTTATTACTCTGCTCTGTGCCCATTCCTCTCTGTTCACACTGGTCTCCTTGGTTTCCTTCACATATACCAGACTGGCTGCTACCTCAGGGCCTTTGCTCCTCTCCCTTGGCCTGGAAAGCTCTTCCCCTAGATATTGGCAGGGCTCATTCCTTAAATTAAATCAGGTCTTTCCTCAAATGTCACAGGACGAAGATTGCCAAGAAGTCTGATTCTTAAAAAGAGGTCACTGGACTTAGCCAGCAGGCAGCCACTGCTGATCTTGCAGAGAACAGCTGCGTCTGGTGCTAGAAGAGGAGGCAGGTTGTTTTCTAACCATCTGTGTCCCTTATTAGACTGTGTGCTTCTTGAGTTCCCTGCTGTTGTCTCATTCACCTTGATGTCTCCAGCATCAGGCATAGTGACTGGCACTCAGTAGGTTTTCAGCCAGCATTTGTGGAATGAGGGCACAAGGCTTATTTTTAAACAACTGGTTTGATGAAAACACATTAAGTTGCTGAATGTTGTGACAGCTGCCTCAATTTGTTTCAGGAAACATGGTGGCTGAGACCATCCTAGCTCTCTTAGGGAGATAAGAAAATTCAGTCTCTGCTTGTGCATTAACTAACTCACTTCCCTTTGAAAATCATATATATAGATCATATAGATCATATAGATATATGATCTATATATATGATTTTCAAAGGGAAGTGAGTATATATATACACACACACATATATATGTAAATACATACATATATATGTATATATTGGAGGGTAGGGTCAGAGAGGGAGAGGGAGAGAAAGAGAATCTCAAGCAGACTCTGTACTAAGCACAGAGCCCAAACGACATGGGGTTCGATCCCAAGACCCTGAGATTGTGACCTGAACTGAAATCAAGACTCAGATGCTTAACCGATTGAGCCAGCCAGGCGCTCCTGGAAATTCCCCTTTTAGACACACTGGAAGTGTTATTTAGATTCATAAGCTATCCTTGGGGTTAAGCAAAATCTTAATGACTTTACGAGTATTCATATAGTTAACCTTCAGCTGGTGGTAAAAAAAAATACATTTAAATACATTTAAATATATTCTCCCCATAATTTAAACTGGTTTCAACCTTCATTTCCTTTATCTTCCCTCCTTTATTTAGCAGCAGTGTTGAAGTTCAAAACGAGCATGGGAATGGCTTTTCTTCTCACATGCTGCTCCCTCTTTCAGTCTTTGACCTATGAGATCCTTCCCTAATCACTAGCTAAAGAGGGTTGGCCTTCCCCAAAACCCTTTGTTCCTAGAGCCTGCTTTTCCTTTGCTGTCTGAGAATTGTGTGTGGTTCCTCCTACAGCATGGGCTGACAGAGCCCTCCAGGTCAGTGGCTGGGAAGGCTTTTTACCTGTAAGGGGAGGAAAGACAGGATCACTCAAGTGGCCAAGAATAGATAGTTACTCTACCTCCTTTTGAGGTCATTTCATACCCCTACAAAAGAGGATTATTCCATGAACTCCCTCTGCTGTAAATCAAATGCATACTAGGGGCACCTGGGTGGCTTGGTCATTAAGTGTTTGCCTTCTGCTCAGGTTGTGATCTCAAGATCCTGGGATGGAGCCCCACATCAGGCTCCGTCCCTGCTATCAGGGAGCCCACTTCTCCCTCTGCCCCTCTCCTGCTCGTTCTCTCTTTCTCAAATAAATAAATAAAATCTTTCTTAAAAAAGCAAATAAAAAAATGCAGACTAAATAGCTGTATACCATCCAGATGCAGTCAACAAACATTCGCTGAGTGCCCATCGGCCTGGATGGGACAGAGACGGGGGAAATGCAGAGATGAAACCCAGTCCACATACCCACAAAGTGCCCACAGTCCACAAAAGGTGGAAATAAAGATAAACATGTGGACAGATCTTATGATTCAATGTGATAAATCAGATCTGAACAAAGTGGAGCCAAGAGGAAAAGATTGATTTTGCCTGGGGCTGGAGAGCAGCCGACAAGACACAAAAGGCAACAACTGTGGGTTTTCAAAGAGAAGCAGGAGTTTGCCAGGAGGAGAAGCTGGAGAAGCGCAGCCCAGGCAGAGGGAGCCTTTGTAAAGGCCCCGAAGCAAGGACAAGCACAGAGGGGTCTAGGAAGGGCAGTGCGGTGCCCTGTAGAAAATCTGTGGGGCTAGGGTTTTGTCCTGAAGGGTCTTGGATGCCAGGCCGTGATGCAGACCTGATTTGGTAGGCAGTCAGAAGCCATCAAATATGAACAAGCAGGGAGGGCTGAAACGGCTGTTGTGGCCAAAGCTCATAATGGCGCCCGCACGGAAGGCGGGAGGGGATGGCTCAGGGCCACCGAGAGTTCTGACGCCCTCCCACCACCAGCACGCTGACCACGCCGAGACAACTATAAGCATTGTTCTAGTTCACGGGCAACATATGTCTGGGCAGAAGAGCTGCCATCCCCTCACTGCCTGTGACCCTGAGCGTGGGACGGGAGCTCCTTGTTCTAAGGCAAAAAGCCCTCAGTAGGAGACTGTTTGTAATCATGCCTAAAATTACTTCATTATTGGAACCTGTGTTTGATCCGTGATGAGGAGCTGGATTAAGAAATCAAGTAATCAACCCCTGAAATTGTAACCATAAATTGTTCTGTAAACAGCCAGCTTCCCCCGCCTCCCCCAGCCTGAGTAACAAACCTGAAAACAGATGCTTTTCCTGTTGTTTGACCTCCCAGAAGTTTTAGCTGGTGCTTTGGGGCCGCCCACGAGTCAGAGAGCCATGCCTGCGGGCCTCGCTGCCCCCTCTCCCCTCACATATGGACCACTGATGTTCTACCTTGTCTGACTGAGACAAGACACCCAGAGAGAGTGAACTGTTAAAAAAACATGCAACTTATTAAGATTCGTTTAGTGAAGGGGAAGAGGTTTGCTTTTAATGGAATCAAGGAGAGAAGATGAGGAACAGTTAGAGAGAATCCTCCGAGACTGTTGCTGTTCGAATGATTTGTTGGAAGTCGTTTTTGTCCTGAAGGGTTTTATTCTAGGCCAAAAGCATTCCAATACTACAGCCCATAGAGATACGTCTTTCTGTAAAACAACCTTAGGGCTTATTGACGTTTTCTTGTCTGGGACTGCACTGTGCTTAACCTTCTAGCCATGGAATAAGTTATCGTAAATTATAAGTACGGTCTAGATTTCGTTTTGGAAAGCCTGGCAGAAATGAGGCAGTGATGTCCCATGAAGCTGTGCAGGAAAATTGCAATGACTGTCTACTCTGTTTCCATGAGGCCCAGAGACAACCAGACAGGAGCAGCCTGAGGTGTTTTCTCTGATCATCTTTCTGCCTTCAGGAGGTAGCAAGCCTCCCTTTTTTCCTTTGTCATCATTCCCAGCTCAAAACACTCAGAAGTCATAACAGGGAAGGGTCGTTAAGGATCCCTCCAAAACCCGCCATTTTACAAAATGAGGGCTCAGAAGTCAGGTGACTTCCACTTCCTCCTCAGCTACTCCTCAGCAGAAACAGAGCTACAGTTGGGTCCATATCCCAGGGGTTTGCTTTGTGAGATGACAGCAGGCCTTCTTCCACCCCTTGGGACCAGCTCCAGTAGCCCAGTAATTACTAACACTGGTTCTTTCCCAAAAAGTCACTTGGACAAGTTGACGTTAAGACTCATTTGACACTTGGCAGAACTATACCACCAAATAGAGGTAACACTGGCAGAGCATTTTACAATTTGGACAGTGCCTTTCACCATGACCTCTGGAGTATAGTTGCTGGTGTTATCAATGGCTTTGCTGGTAGTGTTTAAAATGATAGTGTGTTGTAGACTGGGATCCTTTTTCTGAGGAGGAGTTTAAATTGCTTAAAGGAAAAAAAGAAGACTGGGAAAGGTTTTCATTAATGATCTTGTCATTTCCAACAGAATCTGTGAATAAAAATTAAAATAGTCTGTATGTGAGACCAAATTACCTCAGGATTAGAATGGACTGAAGGTACAGTGAGCCATTCTAGGAAACAAGGCAATAGAAGATTCTAGGTCAGGAATAAATGTGGCTAAAAGATTTCCAGATACTTCTCTTAAACTCCCAGAACACCTTGAGAAGAAACTGTGGTTACTGAACAAAATGGAAGAAAGAAATATAGCGGTGCCTGGGTGGCTCAGTCCGTTAAGCATCTGACTCCTGATTTCTGCTCAGGCCATCATCTTGGGGTCATGTGATTGAGCCTCATGTCAGGCTCCGCACTCAGTGCGGAACCTGCTTGAGGATTCTCTCTTTTCCTCTCCCTCTGCCCTCTCTCCCTGTGTGCATGTGCACACACTCTGTCTCTCAAATAAATAAATAAATAAATAAATAAATAAATAAATATAACTTTGAGGAAAAAAGACATAGAGAAGGTAAAGCTGAAAGGGAGCGAGGAAGAGGCAGAGGAGAAACCTTTGTTGGAGATTGAAACTATAAAAAGTTGTGTCTCTTTTTCTGCAACTCATGCATTGACTCAGGTAAACGGCTGATATCTGAACAATAAAGCACCTGAATCCCTCAGCACTTGCTGCTTGGAAGTTAGTGTCTTGGGAAACTGAAGACTCCATTTCTTCGGGAACATGCTGATTTAGGGTTTTACATCAGAGTCAGCAAATTACAGCCCCTGGGACAAATCCAGTCCATTGCATGTTTTTGCGTGGCCTGTGAGCTAAGAATGGTTTTTGTTTCAAATGGCTGAAAAAAATCACAAACGGTATTTTGTGAAGCTTCAGAATTATGTGAAATTCAGATTTCAATGCCTGTAAAGAAAGTTCCATTGGAACACGGCCACGCATTTATTTACGTGTTGCTTGTGGCTGGTTTGGGGGCTGCGGCGGTAGAGTCTGTGAATGAAAAATGCTTATTGTCTGGCCCTTTATGTGAAAAGAGTCACCTCCTGCTTTTTTTTTTTTTTTTTTTTTTTTTTTTTTTTTTTTTTTTTTAGAGAGAGGGAGAGACAGAGCAGGAGGAGGGGCAGAGGGAAAGGGAGAGAGGGAATCCTCAAGCAAATTCCCCCACTGAGTCTGGAGCCTGACTCCGGTCTCTATCCCAGGAGCCTGAGATCATGACCTGAGCTGAAATCCAGAGGCGGCTACTGACTGGACTGAGCCAGTCAGGCATCCCCCACCTCCTACTTTAAATGGAAGTAGCTTCATGGTCTGAAGGAGTTAAACAACTTCTTCTGGTCCTTAGCTCTTAACTAGAGGGGAGTTAAGACACTGGGATATTCTCGTTCAGTACCACTTAATTCAATGACTTGCACTCTTAATCGCCATATTTTAGAATCAAATTAGAAAAATGGAATCTTAGGCTTACCATCGGACGAGAAATTGTAAGCTGTGGAGGTACATCAGATGTTTAAATTTTCTAAAATGTAATATCAAGTTTCCTGATAATTCCAAATGAGATTAACAGAACATTTTTTCGTTTGCCCTTTGTAATGACCTGCTTCATATAACTAGCAGCAAGCAATTTGGGGTCTGCAGGACACATTTTGTATCGATTAGCTGTAGCTCAAGCCTGAAGGGTTAAGTCAGCAATTTGAGTCTTAAAAAAAAAAAAAGCTGTAGTTTCTAATACCTCTGTAACAACAGCTTTGCTATTGGGTAGGTTGTGGGGATGGGCCGTTATTTGCTTGTACCAATTTCTGGCTAACTCCTCATCTAGTCATTGTGGCTTCTTCCAAAACGCCATTCAGAGCCAGGCTTTTCAAGCACGTTTTGGAAAAATGGAAAAATGGCCTTCAGGTCAGAATTTAAATACTCACCTAGAGCTTTGTTCTGGATCTCATCGCTGAGGATGGAGGGGGGTTGATCATGGCTTGGAACAGAGGCTCAGGAGATAAATGAAAGGATCAGCACGGGAAGGTCAGGAAGGCACATTTTTCACACTGGGACGTTCGACCTACGCATCATTTCTCATGCAGTTTAAGGACATATTTTGCATTGACTAGCTGTCATTGAAGCCTGCACAGTGAAGGCAGTTTTCTGCTTTCTGCTTCTTTCTTAAGCACCTGTGTTCGGGGCAGCTTAGATCTAAGAGAAAATGATGCCTTCTCCCAGCTAAGAGGGTCAGAGGCCTTTCAGCTTCGCTTTTCCTCCACTGCCTCTTGAAACAAGATTTCTTTAATGGGTATCGTACCTGAGCACTTCCCTGTTAGCTTCTTAGAGTTCTAATCCGTAGTTTCATACAATTATGACCTTCCTTTATTTTGGAGATCTGGTCATTTCGTACGGGTTTCTACGGCTCTCTTGCTTCAGGCCCCTGTGAAGTCAGGGAGAAAGGGCTCCCCCTCCCCGTCCCTTGTTTTTTAGGCTCCACTAAAGTCATCAGAGCCCGCTTGGATTTGTGTTTCGGGAGGCTTGTCTGAAATCCAAACAGAGCCATCGGCTGATGGTCTAGTGGCTGGACCGAAGACTTGTACGAGGATTATCGAGAAGGCCGGCTGGTGTCTTCCGTTTGGGTGCTTTGTGTGACCACCAGTTTAAATTCCAAATGTCTCCCTTGAATACTTTAGATAGCGTTGTTCAGTTGATAACCTTGAATGATTTCCAGTCGGCTGTTCCTTATCCCAAAGGAGTGTCACTTAGGATGAAATTCATTCAGAGAAGTATTGATCCCTCAGCCATCACACCGCATCGATTCCCACCTCCCCCAACAGAAGAGTGTCCTTCGTGGGCCAGGAACGTTCATGTTGCCTCTAGCTATGATTGTTTATTCAGCAAAGGCCTTCGTGAAACCCAGCAACACTAGAAGGCAATGAGGCTTGCTTTAACAAACACAGCAGAACTTCCACATCCAAATGAGCCCTGGCTCCCTGGCTCTCGCTTTCCATTATTCTGCTTCTTCTTAGGAGAAAGAAGTAAGTGCAAGGGCTCACACAGACCTCTGCAACCCTCCCCTAGTGCCGAGTTCCCCAAGAAACCTGTCCTCAACTCCTTTTCCAGGTGACCTGCAAGGAGAAAGGACAGGTGGAGAGAGAGTGTCCAAGCGACAGGGCAAGGAACCCAAGACTGGAAGAGAAGGGAGAACCTTGAATACGGTGGTACAAAAAGATCACTTTTATTGATACATAAGGGATGCAGAAAGCCAGATTTTTGTGAATTTATGAGTCCTTTGTTGCTCCCAAATGTGCCATGACTGAGCTGCCAGGGAGAAGGAAGAGGACTCATTTGAGTGTCGTGGAGTTCAATATTACAACTCAGTAATTTTTTGGAGAGTAGGGAACACGTGACAGATGTTTTTGTATCACTTAGAGCTTTGTCCTGAGCAGGTGGTCGGCATCTCATTGTTGAAACCCTAGTAGATTAGAGCTGTGAACTTGGACGTTAAGGCCTAGGCTGCTATGATGAGTAGAAGATCAGGATCATCATTACAGATTAATTAAAAAATAATTGAATTCTTATAATCTGTCATTTCACATTTCTCACCATCCTTATTCCATGAAGTCAGGTAGCAGGACAGCCTTGTTTTTATCCCACGTTTCATTTACAGGAAACAAGGCATATGAATTAGTGGAGGTGACAGCCGGTGTGTGATGGCTTGAGACAAGAACCCCAGTTCTCAAACTCTCCATGTGGTGCTCCTCTCACCAAGCTGGATGAGATCGGGGGCTCCCATCATTCATGGCCACTATTCACAAAAGCCTAGTTAATACCTCTCACTCCCTAATGAGATGCTTCTCCTGACTCCATAGACAAGCAGAGCCAAACCAGTGATGTCAGAATGCCGGAGTGAATTATTGGGCTTGTGTCAACCCAAGCCAGGATGAAAAATCACCCTGGTGAACTTAATCCAGGAGCAATCAAAGGGCCAAAGTTTTAATTAGTGAGACTTGTGATTTACATTCTCATTTGGCATCCTAAAACTCTGCATTCGTCTTCAAACTCCCGCACTGCCCTGGCTGTTGTCTGACACCGGTTAGGATAGTTAATGTGCTTTTAAATAACATTATGTTTAATGGACCTTTGAAGGCACTGACATATGAATCTATTTCCTTCTGCATCATTTCTAATCAAAAGGAGAATGACACCAGAGTGCTGTAGCGAATACAGGAAAGAAACAGATTTGTTTTTAAGCAAACATAGCAGAACGAATATATGGGAAGGTGGTGCTCATTTCTTCAACATAGTCGAGCTTTCCACATTATAACGTTGGTCACTACATCTGACACCTGTAGCATGTTCTCATGACTTTGCTCGGTGGGGAGATGTCTTTGTTCTCTGAGGGTGCATTTGGTTTTTGGAATCTGTCAGATGTCATCAGAAGTTAATTATGCGGTCCTAATTGCATGGTCAAGCCGGGACCTGTAGTTGGGGCTAAAAGTGAGGTGTGACGGTGCTTCTAGCGTGTTTCCTAACTGTCCGTGGACAGATTTCCCAGGGGAGAACTCTGGAAATGTGAATGCCAGCAGCACCCTTGGAATCTGTATACAGCCTCTTCAGGTGACAACTTTAAGAGAACCAGCATGCACTGGGTATGATATGGACCCTAGTTGACTTGCTAAAGATATGTTTCAATACTTTGTCACACTGCCTACACTGACTTCTCATTTACCAAGTAACTCTGATCCTGATTCTCCTTCCAAGAGCCTGGATGGAGCTCCCATCTTTCATGAGTGTAATTTTATGAAAATCTAAGCGATACCTCTTACTTGGTAATGAGTTATTCCTTTTGACTCCATAGACAACCAGGGCCAAATATGTGATGTCAGAATTCCCTAAGTGAATTATTGAGCTTGTGACAACCTGGGCTGGAATGAAAAATCACCCCAGTACGTTTAATCCAGGAATAATTAAAGAATTAAAGAATTAATTAATATGGGTTTTAATTGGTTAAGGTCTTGGAAGAGGGAGCCTTCTTGTTCACCCTGGTGCCTTTTTTTTGAAATGTCCTTTTTGATTACAAGTGAATATGCTGCTGGGGAAAGTTTTCTGTTCCTTCCTCTGTTCCTTGGTAACCTATGCACAAGAAGGAAAAAAAGTAGCCTCCAAGCCTGCAAAAGCATCAAATCTTTGGATTTGTAGTTCAGGTGATGAGCCAGTGCCCTGCCCTGAGGAACTGACAAGAGGCGTAGAAGGAGAATTGCCAACACAAGGAGCAGATGGTGATAACAAGTGATAGAGTTTGACAAGAGAGCAATGCTCCAGGATTCCTGAACAAACAATTAGAAAGAGGGCCAAGGGAAATCAGGAGAAGTGCTTCTCTGCAGCCTTTGACCAAGTCTCCCTAGCTCCCAAAAGAATGTCAACAGCAGATACAACTGCTGATGTGGGGGCAAGATCCAGACAGATGAACCACGCCAGGGAAGGAAAGTCATGGAAAGTCCCATGCCCACTCACACAAGACAACTCAATGAGAACTGTCCTTCCTGCCATCTAGTGAGTGGGTGGTCTGGGGAACCATTGGTTGAAGGCCCACATCCAAATGCATGCCTCTAGGTTTTCTACCCTTTTCTCTAGCAGCTTAGATCACCAGGAAGGCTGCACCTAACTTAGCTGCCTTCAGGTTGCTGCCACTGGCTTCCCTTCTAATGTGGTATCCTCAGCTGCTAAACATGGGTGAACTTGACAGTATGGAAAATACCCTCTATTCAACTTGACTTTTTAAAAAGTCTATATAAGACACTGTCCTGTGGAAAACGCTTCTGGATTTCCAGGAAAATCTGTGTTAGACTCAGCACCAGGAATAAGTTTGACTCTCCTGACTAAATGATACCCTTCCTTTTTATCACTCATTGGGAAGGCTATTACCCAGCATGTTTCCCTTCTGACCTTGGTTGCTAGGAAACTCAGAGCCAACTCTCTCAATTTCAGGAACCCTGCTGTCCAAGATTTTGAGAATGAGTCTCTCTTTTTGAAGCATTTTTTTTTATTGATCCTGGTTTTTCCCCAGGCTCATATTACAGGTGTCCTTTAGGCCAAGCTACCTTGAATTTGGGGTAGTGGTGGGTCATCAATTATAAGAAATACTGCTGTGGCCTCATCTGTGATGGTCGAACACCAACCGGCATTCTCTGTGGCCCATGCTCCTAACTCTGACTTTGAGCTCCCTGGAATAAATTCTGTTCGTTAGTCACAGCCTCCCTTTTCTCACTGGATTGGATGCTTTCCCCCGATATAGATCCGTAGTCATCATTTCTATATCAGAAAAGGAGGGATGCAAAAGCAGCATGGACCTTCCTGTTGTTGGTTTTTGTTTTCTTATCTCTGGAGCCAGTTGTATAAAAGTTCAAGAGGGAAATTTCCACTTAAACCAGAACCTTCCAGCATGGGGACTGCTGACCTGTGGCAATTACCAATGCTAGGATGGTTTTAGTTGGTGCCTTACTTGACTTTCAGCTTATGGCCATCACTTGACAGAATGAAAACTCAACTCTGCCCTGTCTCCTCATTTTTTGAAGGGGACAGCCTGTTCCAGAAGAGGCGTTTTTCAGGAAACAAAGACTCTGTACTGTGTCCAGAAACCAAAACTGGGTGGGTCAGGGCCCAGGCCTGCAAGCAGCCAGCTCCTGCAGTCCACGGTAGGGCAGAGGCCATGGATGGCCTTTCTCTAGAGCCATGGACAGCTGGACACTGTGCTTTGACAATGCCTGACTGAGTTCAGACATCCTGGCAGGCAGGCAGTAAAGGGCATGTCCCTTTACTTTAAAGAAAACTCCCACCCAGGACTGCAAGGGATGAGAAGAGCCAAACCTCCTAAGAGAAATTCAAAGAAAATAACAACGACAGAACTTTTTGAGAGAGAGAGGGTCATACCTTCCCTCCAGGGTTTCATCTCCCTCTTGAGTATCTGGAACTGTAATGCTAAACTGCCCTCCCCTGAGCCCTAGACAAGCTAAGAATATTAAAGGTAAATTTCATAAACCACACAGAAAACAAAAGAAGGAAAACATAATTAGCATAGACTAGATGGGGTCACAAAATCCATAATTCAAAGAATCCCAGGAGAAACATTGAACAGTTTGTCAAAAAGCACATTTCTTTTGTCCCTAACCCACAAATGATTTGTTCGTATCCCTTTTAGGCAGCTAGCTGGGTGCCTTTCCTCTAAATGCTAGGTTTCTGTCAAGTAAATGCTGTCTTGTTTCCCTTTAAGAGTCAACTCTGCTTTCCCTGGTTGGAATTTTCTGTGCCGCTTCTAGGAACCTCCCTTTCCAGATGCAGTCTGAAGCAGTGGTGTTCTTCCCATGGGCATGATGATTAGCTGACATTCTTGAGCCCCAGTGAAGATTCTAGCCCTTCCCAGCTTAAGTTATCTATCTCACATAGACTCATTCTTTACACTTCATCGGTGGGATGTCCTAACCCATACATCCCCCACTGAGAGGGATCTGGAAATGGCTTAATATGGTTTAACATTCATGGCATCCCTTCATAGACAGTGTAAATGACAGGGTGAAGGGGGCCATTTTCTCACAAAGGTTGAGGGACATAAGGAAGAGGGAAGGCTCTTCCCACAGGCTCTTCTCCCAGCCACCGATGAGGACATTTTCCACAAGGATTTTATTCTTTCCTTCATTTAGGCTTTCACCATGGCTGGGAGCAGATTCTACAGGAAGAGACTGCCCTCTTACTTATGTCCCTCCACCATTTCTCCATTTCCCCTAAGCCAAGAAGTCCTCCCAGACGGTGAGACCTCGCACTGTGGTTTCAGTGTTTGCCGTAGATCAGTGTATGGACACCCAGTTCATGCAGGTTTAAAGAATTTGTCAAATGTTAAGTTGGTAGTTGAGTGGCTAGGGAGAACCAGAGGTTGGTTAATTCAAGGCAGAGAGCCTATCTGACAAAAAGGTGGCAGAGGTAGTAACATGACTCTGAGGAAGCGTCAGCTTCGCCAAGTGCAAAATAAGTGGGTTTGACATATGGATGACCCAAATTCTGATGATTACAGAGCCATGATGTTCTTGAAGTTTTGAAGCTAAGGGAACAGCTAAGTCCCATTTTTGATTTTGTACATAATAGAGGAAGCAAACAACAGGAACAATAATGAAAAGCAGACTAATTGTTTCTTTGGGAGATTACAACAAATGGTTTCTTTGGGAGCTGTATTTGCATAAACTTGAGTACAGTTGCTTTATCTAGTTCAGGCACTAAAAAGATTTCTTATTTTGTTGATCTTTGTTGCAATAAACAAAGCCGAACTGGGAAAAAAAACATGTCCAAAGCCTCTAATTACGGATTTGTTTGGTACAAGATGCTTCCTTCAGCATACCACAGATCATCTTTTCCAGAAACTGAAGAAAACAGGTTGCATGTGGTAAAGAAGGTTTATTCTCTATCAAATACTCTTGGCATTATAAAGAATGGCATGACTATTGAAATAACACAACTCCTCAGAAAAGTGCACTAAAAGAAAGCAACAGGAAGCAGCTGGAAACCTAAGACACACAAATGTCTTATAATCAGAAAATGAGTCTCTTATGATTGTAAAGCTCATGGCCCTAGATCCCATTTCTTCTCTGGCTTGCATGAGCCCACTTTCTCCACTTTAGCTTGTCCTTAATTTTCTTCCCAGGCTTTGCTCTTCTCATTCTACACACTCTCCCTGTATAATCTCTTCTCCTAGTGGTGGTTTTCAGCCACCACTAATATTCTGAAGATTCCCAGATCTCTGGAGATCATTCTTCAGCGAGATGTCTACATCCAGCTAAGCTCGGCATTCCTATATCCAACTGTCAACCAAAGTCATAGTCTCGGGGGTCTCAACAGCACACAAAACTCAACAGAACCCGAAACGAACCTGTCATCTCTTTCCTATTCTCCCCACACACAAAAAGGCTGTCTACCCTTCTTGTACTATTTATTTTGGCAGATGGAGCCACAACTCATTCGTGTTACTTCATCTTTGGCCCCAAGCCTTTCTGTTTTGTTCTGGACTCTGTGGGGTCCCTGGCCCTGTTTGCTAGGTGCTAGCCAAGTTCTCTCATTAACTTCATGTTCCAGCCTTGGTACATCCTTTGGAGACCTCCCTTCCTTTCTCAGGACCTTTCTTTGCTATCTTGAGGTGCTCTTCTAACTCCCTATTTCTATGAGCCTTTCCCTTGACTGGGTGCAGTACATTCAGTAAAGAGCCTCTGCTATATGTCTTGGGTTAGACGGGACAGTTACTAAAAACTCCTATTCATTGAGAGAAATCTATGGGTATAAATGATACAAAGCCTAGCTTTCAACAGTGGTTTGTGGGTGGTATACAGACAAGATATATTTTGTTTCCCTGAATTATCAGAATTATAATTGTCCACAAACATACCTGGTAAAATCATGCTCAGTTTTCCAAATCTTAACACAACAGAAAGAAGTTGACTGTTGGGTTTTATCCAGAAAAGAATGCCTGGGTGTCTCAGTGGGTTAAGTGTCTGCCTTCAGCTCAGGTGATGATCCCAGGGTCCTGGGATTGAGTCTCACAACAGGCTCCTTGCTAGGCGGAGAGCCTGTTTCTCCCTCTGCCTGCCACTGTGCCTACTTGTGCTCTCAGTCTCTTTGTCAAATAAATAAATAAATAAATAAATAAATAAATAAATAAATAAAATCTTTTTTTTTAATAAAAGCAAGAAACTTAATGGTCTTTACACATCGTAGAATGGATAATGTTTGCAAAGGAGACCCTCCTTAGAACTAGCATGCACTGAAACAGATACCTGAATGAGTGATATTTGAGCAGTTTAAAAATGAAAATAGTTTCAAGTTTTTAACTGTCTCACTAAATAAAACAGAAAAGCATAAGAACCTTCAGTTTATAGGCTCTGGACTATTAAGAGACACACTGGAGCACAGTTGAGAGAACTTTCTTCCTGTAGTGGCCCAGAAAGCGTGATCAGCACCATTGCTGCCGTGGTCCTTCTACCTGCTGTCTAAGGAGACAGCCACCCTTTTCAATCTTGAATATATTCACTCCCTTAGAAAGCACTGAAGATGCCAAGTTCAGCAACAAGGATATTTGTGAATGCTCCTGCTTTTGGACACCAGCGTGTAGCTGGAGAATTGGTGTCCCAAAGTCCTGGTGTTCAGATCTGAGGCCTTGGTTGGGCTGGACTGTCACTGGCTCAATGACCCAATTTGTCCCAGATCCTCCAGCTGTTACAGAGACAGAAGATGACCTGATTCTGCCTGATTCCAGCTCCCATGCTCTTTGCACAACTTCAGAGTTGCCCTCCATGATTTGCTGATGCCCACTGCTACTGGAGTTTTGTTACCTGTGGGCCCTGGAGCTTAGAAATGGCACTGCGAGTGACTGCCATGTTTCTAAGCATACAAAAATTTGAACAAAAAAAACAAAGCCATGTGACTGTTAGTTCACTTGTAACCTAATTTCTGTTAGTCAGTTGAGTTCAACAAACATATGTTAGAAGTCAGATTTATCGGGGCATCTATATGGCCCAATGGGTTAAGCCTCTGCCTTCGGCTCAGGTCATGATCCCAGGGTCCTGGGATTGAGCCCCACATTGGGCTCTCTGCTCAACAGAGAGCCTGCTTCCCCCTCTCTCTCTGCCTGCCTCTGCCTACTTGTGATCTCTCTCTCTGTCAAATAAATAAATAAAATCTTTTTAAAAAAAAAAGAAGTCAGATTTATCAAGATGGTGGGTGGTCAATGGATATTGATAACCTTTTTTAAAAAAAATATTTTTTGAGAGAGAGAGAGTGTGTATGTGTGAGCAGGTGTCAGGGAAGGATCAGAAGGAGAGGGAGAGAGAAAGAATCCCTAGCAGACTCCACACTTAGTGCAGAACACGACACGGAGCTCAATCTCATAACCCTGAGATCATAACCTGAGCTGAAATCAAGAGTCGGATGTTTAACCGACTGAGCCACCCAGGTGCCTCTGTATTGATCACCTTCTACATGACAGATGTTACAAGAAACTTTATGAACAGATATGAATACAATCTGCTTGTTTCCTCAAAGAATTTAACATATACTGTGCAGGCAGAGTGGACATTCTTGGTAATCAGTAAGAGCAGACTTAGCAAGAAGTGAAAACTAAGTGATTATTCATGAGAGAAAAGGAAATGGATAAATGATCGGCCTTCCCCTCACCGACACCCTAGGTTCATATCATTCTGCAGTAGAAAGACAGAATCTCACTATCAAACAAATGAGCTCACCAACTTTCCTTTTTTTTTTCCCCTCTGTGTATGAATTCCTACCACAGCAGTTGGCCTCTTTGGCGTCTCCTAAAAAGTTCACTGAGACTTTTCTGGCCTACTCGGGGGACTCCCTCACGTATCATGTTCACCAAGTAGGCTCCAGTTGTGAATTTTTAATTATGCCAGACCATCTTCAGTGACTAGAACTCAATTCTATTAAATTCAAGCTCAATTAATGCTGTCAGAGCCAATTTCTATCCCACCCGCTATCGGGCTCCCCCCTGTGGAGGAATTGCCACTTCCTCAGGAAGGGAGAGTTTCTCCAGAGAGGGACATCTGCGGCCCTTTTGCATCTTCTGCTTTCCTGGCTCGGGAACAGTAGACTGGGGGGCCCCTTCATTCAAGCAGATTCTAATTGTGTTGCCTGGAAAGCAGGACAATGGATATGGCTGACTCTTATCTCTCACTTAGCGGTGACTAAGTGTGGCTGGCTGTCTCATGCTTCTTGTGAGGCAGTGGTTCCAAAAGTGTGCTCCACAGACCGGCAGCCTCCCCGCCACCTGGAAACTTGTTAGAGGTGTAAGTTCTATGGCTCTGGCCTAGACCCGCTGGATCAGGAACTCTGCGGCTGGGGCCCAGCCTTCGACATTTTACAAGTTCTCCAGGTGATTCCGCTGTGATTAAGGCTACGGGCCACTGTTGGGAGGCGTGTCAAAGTAAGGACACACAGAATTCCACTCCATTTTGTGAACGTTCTCGTAACCCGGGCTTTATTTTCTGATGTATGCGTTTTAAACACACGCTGAAAATCATAATTTTCCTAGTAGTAACTCAGCTTTCTCTTTACCTTCCCTGATTCACCCACACATAAGTGGTTTTCCTCCCTGATTTATTTCCCTAGCACTTCTTCATGCTTGCTTTATCCCATTGGGTACATTATATCATGTCCCTGTTAATTGCTCACCTTCTCCCCTAGCCTTTGGGCCCCTTGAGGGCAGGAACCTTGTCACAGGCATCATTGTCTCCCCAAGGCCCAGCATGGTGAAGGGCACACAGAAAACACACACACACAGTAAATGGGTTTGGAGTAAATAAATTGTGTAGTGTTTTATAATTTTCAGAACCATGGGATGGCCTTCAGAAGTGGGCCTGGCAGACAAGGGAACTGAGATCCAGAGAAGTTAAAGTGACCCGGTGGGTGGGTTACAGACCCAGAGCTAAAGGCGAGAGCTTACCTCAGTTTGGGAAGGTTAATGGTCATAGTTCCTAAATATTGCCCTCATGAACTCAGCTTAGGAAGCCTGGGATACTTTGGTTCCTCAAGGGCAAAGCCCTTGATTTGCTCCCAGACATGCCCCTCCTACCTCCAGCTGTGGTGATGTTCCCAGCTGGGACATCCTTGTACCACCCGGGATTCTAAGAGAGGGCAGGTGAGGGTGCCAGTTAGTGAGGCACAGTGCAGAGACAGAGCACAGGAAAGGGAGTCGTGGCAAAAAATAGGAGCAGATTGTAGCATTATCGGAGGAGGTACAGTCTCTAATGTTCGCTTAGTTCTCAGTAAATGGAGCCACAAGGAAAAGATAGGAGCTGCAAGTGAAACCAAGTTGTCTCTCTCTTTTTTTTTTTTTTTTTTTTTGAGATTCTATTTATTTATGGAGTGGAGGGAGAGCATGCATGGGCAGGGGGAGCGGCAGAGGCAGAAAAAGAAGCAGAGACCCCCCCCACTGAGCAGGGAGCCTGACACCAGGCTGAATCCCAGGACCCTGGGATCATGACCTGAGCTAAAGACAGGTGCTTAACCGACTGAACCACCCAGGTCCCCAGAAACCAAGGTTTCAAGCTCAGTTTTGTTCATTGCCAGCAGCATGGAATGAACTTCGTGAGCTCTTTTTGTTATGGGAATGGGTTGACTGTGATTGTCACCCACCTCGCCTCTCGGCGCCCAACTCACCTTATCATCTGTAAGCCTTCTGGCTGGGCAAAGAGGATGGGGAGAAGCAAGCTATGGTCATGGGGTAAGGAAAGTCACTGGCCCACACAAGGGACAAGGTCTATATTTTCCCATGTTAAGCTTAACATTGAACTCTACATAACTAAGTCAAATGACTCAGGGTCTTCTGTTTGGACCCCTGGGATACAACACTTTGTAACACACTTGTAAATCCCCATAAACTGGGGTGGACATAAACTGATGATGGCATAGGCTGCTCCCCAACACCTCCCTCAAAACATCCACTTATTAATCACAATGGGGCGCTGTCTCATCAGGCCTCGTTGCCTGTCCTCATAGCTTTGACTTCCACTTGGGAGTAATGACTATACATCTGACCCTTTCTTTCTCCTTAAGCTGAGGTGTCATCTCTCTAATCCCCTGCTGGACACTCTCCATCAACACCCTAACTCAGGATGCTCCAAACTGAATCCATCAACTTGTCTCATCCAGATTCCCTCCCAGCCAGTCTGTCTCTTTCACTGGCACCTTTGTTTTCCTAGCCATTCAGCTTCCAGACCCTCTCAAGCAGCTTTCCTGTAGATTTCAATCTCATTCTCCAGATGTAGTCAGTTGCCAGGTTCTGTCATTTCTTTTGCCCTGCCCTGCCTGGTCTCCTTCTTTCCACCCCCTCACCCCCGACTACCATTCAAGGCTGCCGTCATATTTCAGGGCTCCATCACCCCAAACCTTGCAGTACTGGAGCTAGGTGTAAATGCAACAGCTGTAAGACACAGTTCCAGTGACCTCCAATCATCTGTAACCCAGGTCCAAGCTCTTGGGAAAGATACAAGTGAATGGCCAGTTTAAATGAGAAAATAATATAATTTAGGAAGCGATTCATGTTCTTTCTTGATCCCAGCAAGGCATTCAGGGTGGTGACGTGGACAGGAACAGCATGTGCCAAGAGGTGAAGAGAGCAAAACAGCAACAATAATCAATGAGTCTATTGCTCCAGTCCGCGATGCCCCTGTGGGGAGTTGTGAGAGTGAAAAGTTAATGGAGGGGGAGAGGGCAAGATAATGTGAGCGTCCCAGCTATCTTTTTCAAGAACTCTGCAATTACAAAGTAATTGTGAGCGTATGTGTGAATGGTTTACCTGATCACTTTAATTCCCTCTGCTCTGTAGTTGAGAATCCTAAGACAGCAAGAAGTTGTATGCCTTGCTGGCAGCCAAGATTAGAACTTGAGATATTTGAATACATGCTTTGAAAAGATGAGGAGAGATCACAGTTAACACCGTACTTCCTAGCAATAAAGATGAGCTGTTCTCGTCCCTGAAAGCCCATCATTATCTGCAGTTAAGCCAAGAAATGCTAGGGAAGGAAGCTAACTGAAAGCACAGGTTAGCGAATTGAACTTTATTTGCTCCATGATTCACAGAAATATAGATAATAAGAACGGGACACTTCAAGGGGTATGGACAGAAATTGAGACAGTTTGGGTGGAAGAAAACAAAACAAGTTTGGAGCAGAGAAAGAAAAGCATTCAGGACATAACCCAGCAAGATAGGAAAATGAAATATAGAAGCCTCATCAGCTCTAATTAAAGGAAATCAATATTTCAAGCGATGTCTTGCTCAGTAACAGAACAAGGACAAAAATACTTCAGAAATGTGAGCCTCTTAGAAAGTAGGAAAGCCAGTTTGCATGGGGAAGCAAGCATGATGAAGAAGCGATCATGATTTCAAAGCCCTTCAAAAGACGACCACTTGGAGGATATGTTATACAGGGAGCTCAAGAAAGTGAGCTGAGTGTGTTTGAAACTGCCAGGGTCTTCTCCCTCAAGTACCTCTCTGATCTAAGAGAAAAATCCAGATTGGAGTGGATCTGATTGCCATTTTGGGTTAAGTACACTGGATGCCATTTCAGCATCAAATTATTCAATCAAAAACACTTTGAAAATGCTGGAGAGTTGGGTTAGTCAGAATTTTCCCACCTGAATACAATGTGCATAATACCGCAGATTTCCCCCCAAGTTTCTAGTGTTAGAGACATTATTTGTGGAGCCTGTGGAAAAATGGCTTACTTGATAGATGGAGACAAGCAGACAGACAGACAGACAGACAGACAGAAGGAGCACTAGCACTCATTAACTTTTCCTATCAAGAGCTCACCTGGAATAGTCTTCATAGGCCTTTGATGAGGCTGGCTGGGAGGCTGAGTGGAGGAAGCCCAGATTCATACTCTCAGGGATTTCAGGCCACAGCCCTTAAGATCTCAACCCCAAGAGGAGATGAAAGTAAAGAGACCTGATAGGCAGTCTAGAGACAAAATAATGACAACAGGAGTAGGTCTGTTTCAGATATATGAGTTGGCCCCTAGCTCAGAGTCAACACAGCTCCCCTCCTATCTCGTATGCCCCAAATTATCATCTTTATACCCTAAGGAGATAGAGCTGATTCCTCTAAGTCCCTGAGATCCCCGGATGTTCCTGTGGCCAGCGTTCTTGACAGCATCTGAATCTTCAGGTCCTTGATCTGTGTTTTTCCAGATCTCTGAGGCTCCCAGACAGTCTGCGGCCGCAGAATTTTCTCTTTCTGGCTCATGGGGCACTTCTGGAAAACTCAGGGTCCTGCTGTCTCAAGGTTTCAGAATTAGAGCGTCTTGTTCAGACTTCGCTACTGAGATTTTCCCTCAGTGTCCCCAAGCCTTTCTAGACAACAGTCCTTAGTATATCTACAAAACGAGCCTCCTGGGATCCAAGCCTGCCACAAACCGTGCCTGGTCCCTGCCCCACTTTCGGATACACTTCACCACTACCAATGCATCGGCTGTTTGCCCAGAAGAAACATTCTGGGTTCTTTGATTACTTTCAGTCCCAGTCATGGTGCCAGACCTTCTGTATGTGATTTTCCTCTGAGAAAGTTTTTGTTTCTTTTCCCTTCAGATCTGGATGTACAGGACTTGGCAGTAGGTCAGAGGGGTCCTTATTCCTATCTTTTAAAGGACTACTGCTCCCAGACCGCTCCTGTCTAGAGCAGCAGTTAACAATAAGAAAGCTGCCACTGACGGCTGCCAGCTTTCCCTGATGTCCTGCCGCGCCCTGCATGGAGCTTAGACGGGGTCACTTGTCATGCAGATGATAAAGGACTCTTGTGCCCAAGGCACAGGCATGGGAATTTAGCAGTGAGAACGCGTGTTCTTGCATTGAAAAGGATGTGGGTGCCTGAACTTGAATGACCACCTAGTCGGAGCCCCTCCTCCCCGCGCCGCTATAGCTTGCAAGATCAAAAGAGCTGTTCCACAGTGCTTCCACTGAAGTTTCCCACTCCCTTGTGTCTGAGTGAGGGGCAAGGCCGAGGAAGGCTTGGCGGCCAGTGACCAGGATGTGCAAGTGAGGAAATTGAGCCCGGCTTGAATTTGGCAATTGATAGCATATTGCCTCCTTCGCATGGGACTGCCCTGACATGCTGGAGGAGACGGTTTTGAATTGTTCTGAGTTAGTCTCTTGCCTCATTACTTGGTATGATCTCTTAGTTTCTGAGCTCGGCTCTGCATGAGGAAAGCAGCTGGTATGGTCCCAGGTGCGGCTAAGGAGTTCTTTGCTAGAAAGTCATAATAGATAGGCCAGGGCGTAATGGAGTCTGCAGACCCCACTCAGAACATAGCCCCAGTCTGGTGAATCTGTGAGCAGCCCAAGGAAATGGTCCCTGCACTGTGCAGGAATCCCAGCACTCTTATTTGGCAAGCTTCTGGTATTTCCCCCGGGGATAGAATGCGTGCTTACTCTTTCTAGAAGGTCTGCCCCCTCCAGCGGAAGGAGCTCACTTTGGTGTCTCCCACTCCCAAGAACTGTCGGGGCTTTTGCTCTCTGTCTGGTTAGCCCTCGTCTGTGCCCACACCCTTCTGTGTTATCCTGGTGATCCTCCAGAACTTATGATTCTCTTGATCCAGTCATATCCATGTCGACATTTAAAGCTGATGAGTGCAGGGACTTGCAGGTACTTATTTCTGAGGTACTTAAAAGATTGGTAAGTATCTGGAAAGCTCTTTGACATTCTCTGAGACAATATTCTGTGCCTTTGGAAGGCTCCATTATCGTCACTGAAAGCCAAGATACGCATTTTTCTTTTTTACCTTCACTTTTCATAAAAGGTTATGCTGACGTAGATCTGAGTAACAAAAAAAAAAAAAATCTTTCTGATGAAATCAGGATAAAGGATAAATAATTCCACACATCATCAAGTGGAGAGAAAGGCTTTGAATTGGTTTCCATGGAAATCTGAAGATGAAGTAAAGTAATAATTTCCAGGCAAAGCAGCTGAATTGAAGATAATGGTAAAAATAGTTTGATAAAGAAAATAGAATAAAGTAATCAAGAAGACTCCAATCAATTATTCCTTTTTGTTTACCTTCAAGTGATTAATTTGTCTGCGTTTATTAACCTGATGAGATTAAGCAGAACTTCCTAGTGATTTATTTCGTAATTGTTTCCAAGGTTTGACATAAGCTGTGGAGTTATTAAAGGTGGAGATTTAAATTCAATTACTCATGAAGCAGGTGGTGCTTTTCTTGAAAGAATATCTGAATTCATGGCCTTCCCGTGTTAACATTATGAGCGAAAATTATTAATTCATCTGATAGTATCTCCCAAAGACTTTTAGAAGTCATTTGACATCCACATACTTCACTAAAAGTCAGCAGCTTCAGAACTGAACTTGTAATACAGACACTGCAGAGACTGAAAAGAAAGGATTTTATGTTAAAGACTGGTTATTTTTACAATTTCTTTCTTTCTTTCTTTCTTTTTTTTTTTTTTTTTTTTTTTTTTTTTACTGGAGCCTCCCTTGGGGTCTGGGCTGTGGTGCTATCATTAATGGACTCCATCAGCTCAAGCTCTGAATGCCAAAAGGATAGCTTTCTTTGAACTTGACCAGTGGTTCGCACTCTCGTTACCTTTGAAGGGCTCACCACTGGATAAGATCATGCTGTATTTTGACAGGAGAAAGAGAGAGAGACAGAGAGAGAGAGAGAGAGAGAGAGAGAGAGAGACTGAGCTGGAAAGTATTTAAATGAAATGATTAATTGCTTTTTGTCTCTGTGGTCATTGTTGTATATATTTTTTTCTATTTCTTCTGTGGGTGTAGTAAGGATAGACGGGGTTCTCCAAATGCTAATCCAGGCGCCAACTCTCCATCATCCACAAAGGCCCGGAATGCATCTAAGAGTGGGAAGTAAGTGAAAAGTGTCCCGTGCATAGCATATCACCAAGCCTTGTGCTGTCCTCATTTTGTCTTTCATTCATGCTCATTCAACAAAGATTTGTGGAATGCCTTCTGTGTGCCTCACACTGGGCTAGTCACTGGGGAATGTAAATGAGTAAAGCATGTGTCAAGAATATCGGGCATAAGAAGGACTAAAGATGCAGGAGGAGAGGGATAGGAAAGTCGGGCTGAGTGTGAAGGCAAGGAGTTAGTTAAAGCAATGCAAGCTTTGGACTATGTGTTTCAAAAATTAAAGAAAGAAGCAGCAGCACTGATTCATCATTATATGAGTTGCAAAATCCATGAAACTCTTTAACCCATACATTAAGGTTTAGGATTGAGTTGGAAAAGTCTGGAAAACCATTCCACGAATGTCCTGATTGAAGTACATTTCCATTGTAACCATGTCGCTGATTTATGTGGTATGTATGTTCTTTTCCCAGTAACCAGCATGTACCATGTCCTACATGCAACTGTCTTTGTGGTATTGCCAAAAGTTGTACTGGCTGAGTATCTGTGTTGTTAGATTGACCTCTTTGGGTTAATTGCAGAAAACAGCCTCGGCTGATCCAGCCAACTGGATTCAGCAGAGCATGGCTGTAACAATGTGGTCCTCTGCAGGTGACATATCTCCAATTAGGGGCTTCCCCTCCAAAGTGGCTGCAGCCCTCTGGTGAATGACTTGGGTTCTCTGTAGGCTACGTCTCTCAGTGGCATAGGGCACTATGACAGGCAGAAATACAGTCCAGAAGGAGGACCCAGCCTGCATCTTGGAGAAGATGAAAGATGCCTTCATCATGCTAAAAGCTCTAATCTAGCAACAAGATATATCACTACAAGAGCATGGCTTTGCAATGGAAGGTGAATTTGTAATGGTCATATATTTTATGTATTCAGTGTCAGACCATAAGTGCTGCATTTGGAATATGATCTTATATTCAATTCCCAAAGTGAAAGATCCACTGGCTGCCTTTCCCCGCCCCCCCCCCTTTTCTTCTCCTCCTGAATACCATTTCAGGTTTGCCTATAAAGTCGAATGTGGTCTATATTGGAGAATATAGAAAGCAGTGTTGAAGACATAAGACTAAATCTCCAAGCACTTACAACTCGTTTCCGTGATTTATCACCACACACCACAGTCAAAATACTGTATAAGTGATGAGAAGGGAACTGATGCACCACAGTCCCAAGCAGATGAACATTTCCAAATTAGTCCCAATTCAACATCAGCGTGTGTGCTCAGTGAGCAGATAAGGCATTGGAGAGTCGCTCTCACCACCACGCTTGCAGAAATGGCGGGCCACATCTGGGGCCCTGGTATTCCCCTGTCACCCTGACAACTACAGGGCACAGTCTCCATGTATTAGACCCTGATGTATCGCGCAGGATGCTCCTGATTGCTGTTACACTTTGAAAGGGGCACTGTTTGGTGTCTTTTGGCTTTGCTGGGACCAAGTCTCTTACCTTTTGAGTAAAGAATCTCAGCGTGAGCTGCAAAGGGAACATTGGCCAAATTTGGGTTCAGATGACAGAGAATGAATACCTGATACCATACCCAGATTGTGAACAGTAGGAGGCCCGCATAAATACATTCTTACGTGGATAAATGTGATCTTCTACCACGTTTGCTGTATTTGGACACATCCCAAGCTTCTGCCACCATGAAGTCCTCCCTCGCACATTCGGAGCTGGGTTCCTTTTATTGGCCCTATATGTGACTCATGGATTGAGGGAGCTCCTTGTAATTCCTCATTCTTTTTGTTGATTATTAATGAAAACTAAGAAGTTCTCCAATATACTCTTTGTGAACACGTGTGCCAGCTCCCTTGATCTGACTTAGGTGCCATTAGCTTTTGGGAGGTTTTAAAAATGATTTCTCTGCACGTTTTCTTGTATCTCTGGCTGTTTGTGTTAACAGGAGCAGTAGAGAGCAGTCTCCATATAGTGAGACTGTTTGGGGGCCCTTTTCACCCTTTCCACATCAGTGTATTGCTGTTAGGCACACGTGTTGTAATTTGGAGAGCTTAGTTATTTCCTACGTACTTCCTTGGTTTGGGAGTTGGGGTGGTATGCAGTGTGGGGTGATAGATTTCTGCACCCTGGAGCTTTTCCCATGATGCACTGTCACAACGGGCAGCATCCGAGTTGCCGTTCTGCTGGGTTTTTCTCATGTTACTTGACCTAATGAGTGTGATGTGGAAAGTTTTTATTTTGAGGCCAGAAACAGGCTGGGGGATAGAAGGCACGGCCCTTTCTCCTCTGAAAAAAAAAAAAATTATGTCTCTTGTTTTTTGAAGAAACAAAAAATTCAGAATTCAAGCTGCCTCTGATATACATTGTGACTTCAAGAAATCATAACTAATATGTGTTGAGTGAGTGTTCTGAACCAACCTCTATACCGAGCACCTGACGGTTTTGTCTCCTTAATCCTCAACCACCAGAAGCTTTTGAAATACGCACTCTTATTATTTCTGTTTTATACGTGAGGAAATTGGAGAGGATAGTATGTGCCTCCATGGGGGGTCTCCAGATGGATAATTTCGGTAAATTGCTTTTTCAAGTTTAATTACTTTAAGACAAGCTCTAAGAAAGCTTATTTTTGCCATTGTGCCTAACGCTGGGTTCTCATAGACAAATACAAGATATAATATATGCCTTCAAGGAGCTCACAGTCTCCTTGTGGAGAGGAGAGGGGACAGGATGACAAGATGGTATTTACAGTGAAGCAGTCACAGGTTACTACTGTTGGAGCCCAAATTGTCACCCCTAACCAGTGCCACGGTTGCAGTGGGGAAGACGTTATGTGGGGATATCAATGAAGGCTTCTGAGAAGTGACCCCTGAACCCTTTCATTTGCCCACTTCCCCCTCAGGTAGCAAGGCGGGGTCAGAGAAGGAAAATGTGTAGTAGTCACGAAGGTGGGCAGAATCCCCCAATGTTGATAAGAACAGTTTGGGGCTGGGAATTAGGTAAAAACTAAAACCAAATGGCCAATTCTTCACTTTTGGGGGGACTTCAATGCATCAGAGGCAAACTGAGATATAGTGAAGCATGCAGAGTAGCTTAAGAAACCTACAGCTTAAAAGTTGTGTCACTTCTGCCCCCTCTGTTTCATCGCCTGCATCTGAAGCTGGGTAGCCAGCCCTCTCTTTCAGGCAGGAACAGATGGAATGGGATAGATCTGAGCAGCAGAGCCAGACCGCCCTGGCAGTGACTTTCAGGGAGATACATGCACTTTCCTCTATGCCAACAGTGAGCCAAATTGACAAGGCAGAAAGAAAAACTCAGTGCAGACCCATAACTCTGGTATCAGGAAGCATAGGTTTTGCAGAGGTTGACCCATGACTAGCCAGGCTGGGCCACTACATTTAACCACACATTTGGTTCCCTTTGGTAATGTGAATCTGTTATTCCTTTGAACACATCACGCCGGAATCAATCCATTTGCCGACCCATTGGGTTATTCCTAGCCAGCACATAAACTGTCAAGGCTGAGCATACATGGCAGTGACAAGGAGCCATTATGAATTTTCATGTTGTATCAGAACACACTTTACAGGAGACGAACTCTTTTGCTGAACAGATAAGGACACTAGGACTCAAGAAGGGTCAGTCGCTTTCCCAAATACATGAATCTAGTTAGTAGCAGAGGTCAGCCTAGAATCCCAGTCTTCTAATATTTGTCCCCTGCTCTTTTTACTACAATGTATGCTACAGTTCTTCTCCCAGATAGCAAAGTACTTAAGCTAATCACACCAAAGGAGCCTCAGAACCTGGTCTCAGGATGTCCAGCTAAGTGCTCTGCCCTCCATATACCATGATACCTGTGTTGGGTAGGTTCTGTCAGCCGCTATGAAAATGGAGACTTTGGGGAGAAATTAGAATTATTTCATTTTTTAAAAAAAATGTAGCAATAGTGATGATGGAAGGAAGTAGTGTGCACTTTTTAAACACTTTCCTTTTGCTCTAAACTAACATCATTCTGGTTGTGTTTGGGCAGTCACCCATTTTCAACATTATTGTTGAGTGATCTCAAGTCTTTAACACCCTTTCATTAAGGAAGCAATAGAGAGAACTCATAGATCCCCCTCAAATCAGCCAGCCAAGGTTGAGGGTCTGTGTGTGTGTGTGTGTGTGTGTGTGTGTAACATTCAGAGGCATCAGTTTAAAAATTAGATCATAAGCAGTTGCAGACGACTATGGAAATTAATCACCCCTTCAGTCTGAAATGTTTTCCACATAGGCTCAGGCTATGGAATGACAAGAGTCAAGTTCCATTTTCAGATACTAGTGAAGACCATGAATATTACAGGACCAGGGCAGAGAACCCAAGCACAGTGCCCGGTAAATGATGCCATAAATGTTGAGTTAAGTACCATAAATGTGGCCTTAAATGAATTAAGCCAGGGATGCTAAAATGGAGAAAAAGGACTGCAGATGGGGAATATGAGGACCAAGTCAACCTTGTTCACTTCACACATCTGCCTGGAGCTGACCCTAGTAGCAGATGCCACAGGAAGATGGACTCCAACCTGTCTTGGCCCAAACTGTCTCATAATGAGCAGACCTATTTATCTATTCGGTTAGGAGCACATAGCTTCATAAATAAACTAAACACACCAACACTCTTGGTTTTGGTTGGCAGGAGCCAAATGAAAACATTTCCTGCTTTAATAAGAAGGGAAATCTTGCTTCCTTTCTGGACGGAAGGAAATGGACTTCATGGACTCAGCATATGGTGCAAATTGAGCTGTTTACACGTGCATTCCTGGGGTTGAACCCTACACGCCTTGATCTCATGATTATGTCCTTTCCCCTAATTGAGAGCCATGCATTTATTTTAAGACAGTAGTCTGACTATTGCTAAAGCCTCCAGTTTTGCCTCTGATATGGAAGTGTGTGTGTGTGTGTGTGTGTGTTCACTTCAAAATGTTTGTGTGCTATATGGACATAACAATCAGGTAGCCAAGTACTCAACTTGTCAGATAGTCTTAGTAGTTTTACATGCTGATGATGGCAGTAGTGCCTTAGTTTAGCCATGAGGCTATGTCTAATATCACAAAGGCTTGTGACAAAGCAAAGCGCTGAACTGACTGCTCTCTCTGTCTCTGTCTCTCTTTGCAACTGCTCCTTTGTAGAAAAAAGCAAATGACAAAACCAGAAACTGATGTCATAATGTATTCCTAAAAATGGCTCTGAGTGTGCCTGAGAATCGTTTGTAGCCTAATTGCCTTTTCCTCTAATATTCCCCATCCGGGATAGTGTGAGACTTTTGGTCATAACAAAAAAAGTTGGATCTGTTCCAGAAAGTGCATCCATTAACAAGGCAGGAAAGTAGCCTAAGACATTTAAAAAAGATTTCCAATAACAAGGGGTAAATAACACACAGGCTGGACATACTTTGAGGTTTAACCTAGAGCTAATGGCTGCAGCACAGGGCTGTTCAAAGATTGCTTGAAATAAATGAATCATGTAGCCTTGTGTGTATTCTAAAGGACATCAGCTTTGGAATCAGAGAGACCTGGATTTGAATCCTGGCTCCACTGCCAGTTAACTTTGTACCAACCTCATTGGGCCATTGTGATGATGAAATACCGTAATCTAAGGCAAGTTCTCCCAGTACTTGGCACAGGACAAGTGCTTAATAATGTCACCTAGTGATTATGCTGGTTTCAGCTGCCAACCTATTGCAGCTGGGAACGCTGTGACCTGGCCAGTATAGTTCTGACCAAACGAGAGCTCTGGGTGGTGCAGCTTGCCTGGTTATCTGCTTTGCCAGCTCTGGAAATGGGAAAGCAGAAGCCCCAGAACCGTCGGCAACACGTAAGTAGTTCCTGCAGATCAGGTTAGACAAGATATTATTAGTAGATCCAGGAAGAAATAGTTCAGCCATGGAAACATTTTCTAGCAGGTCCACATGCATCTCTGTGATGGTTAGGATGAAGAGTATACTTACTAACGTAATAGATGCCCCCCAAATATCTGACTGTCCCTGCTGGTCATGGTTCTACAGCTTCATCAAGAAGAGTGATTCTGTTAATGGAGCTTTGGAAAGCAGGAGCCATCTTTCTCCCTTCTCGCCTGCCATACAAAATCATGGAGCAAACATGTTGCTCCCTAGAACACAGGTCCTTGATAAATTTTTTTTCCTCTGAAATATACAAGATTGAGAACTCTCCCTTGCATTGTTCTGGCACAGCTGAGTTATGTCCAGTTTCCAGGTATTGGCTAGAATTCCACTCCTGCTCTCCTACTCAAGAAAGCCCAGGCAAACAAGGAAGAATGATGTTAAACAGGACTCCCCTATTTTCCTCCAAGTAATAAATCTCTCTCTCTGTCTCTTTTACTTCTGCCCTCCTTCCCTTCCACCTCCCATCTATCTGTCCGTCCACCCACCTGTCAATGCTACATCTGACCTTTCACCCCAATATTCTTAGGTCTCATACCAGCTCTTTCTGAGCTGAGGGGATTACAGAGGCTAAATAAATAGCATCTTCTAATGCCTCCAGGCCAAATCTGTGTTTTTCAGAAAACCAACTTACTAACATGGCCCATTGTGGTTTCCAGTACTAAGAAAGTACGAGAACATGGGGGAAAATTGATGTGCTATCTAAATAATTATTATGAACCCATCAGTAACTAAAAATCTAGAGTGTAGAGTAGAACTTTTTAATTTGATGAAATGTAGTTTATAATTTTTTTTCTTTTCTGGATTATGCTTTTAGTATCATATCTAAAAAATCTTTGCCTAACCCAAAGTTGCAAAGGTTTTTACCTGTGTTTTCTTCTAGATGTTTTATATAGTTTTAGGCATTACATTTAGGGCAGTTATTCAATTTGAGTTAAATTTTGTATATGGTGCAAGGTTGAGATCAAAGTTTCGTTTTGTTTTACACATGGATATCCAGTCATTCCAGTACCATTTCACTAGAAGAACATATTTTCCATATATATTTATATTTCCATATATATATTTTATATATAATATATATGGCTACCTATATATATGGGTATATATATATATATATATATGGGTGTGTGTGTGTGTGTGTGTGTGTGTGTATAGGGCTACATATATATATGGGTCTACTTTTAGAGTCTCAATTGATTGATATGTTTACCCTTATGCCAATTCCACATTGTCTTAACTACTCTGGCTTTATAATAAGTCTTGAAATCAGATGGTGTGAGTCCCTCAACTTCATTCTTCTTTTCAAAGTTGTTTGGGATATTCTAAGTCCTTTGCATTTTCATGTGAATTTTAGAATCAGCCTATACGTTTATAGGAAAAGAAAAATCCCTGCTGGGATTTTGGAAAAGATTGTGTTGAATTTATATATCAAATCTTAGGAGAGGGTGGTTTAAGATGGCAGTATAGGAAAAACATGAACTCACCTGCTCCCATGGACATACCAAATCCACAGATGCAGATAGAAAAATTCTTTGAAAAAGACCTGAAAACACACTGAATAGTTCCTTCACAGCAAAGGGTAAAAAGACCAGATTGAGATGAGTAGGTGAGACAGAAACATGGTCTTGCCAAAAACTCCACCCCTGGCATGACAACCCACAGGTAGGTGGGATCTCACAAACATAAGGTATATCCCCAAGGAGTGAGGGGTTCAAGCCCCACATCTGGCAACCCTAACCCTTGGGACCTGCACCAGTGAGACAAGCCTCCAAAACATTTTCAAAAATGTTTTGGCTTTGAAAACAAAAATGGCTTAAGTCCAGGAGACCCAAAGGGCTGGAGGAAACTGAGACTGCTCTTAACAGGTTCAGGTACAGACTCACTTGCCCTGAGACTCATGGCAAAAGCAGCAGATTGAAAAATGCCTAGATCATGTGTGAAGGTGATTCACTGGCTAATTTTAAAGTGTCTGCTAAAGGCACAGGGATGTGTTGGAACTCTCTCTGGGGATGGAGTCACTTGAAGATGCCATATCTACACTCTCCTTCTGCCTGGCTAGTGCTACATGCCCTGGACTATTGTTCCCCATGACCCTGCCCCATCAAACCTGTTGGGTGGGCTCACCACAGCTGCATGCTCCCCTGTGACCCAGCCAAACCCTGTAGATGGATGCAGTCTATATAAGAAATACCCTTTGAACACCTGGCTCTGGTGGTCAGTGGGGTGGGGTGGAGCTTATGTTTCTAGACCCCACAGAACTAAAACTATTGAAGAGACAGTTCTTGGCAGGCTACTGCCTCCAGGGGACTGCAGACAAGAGACTGAGACACACTCCTTGTTTTCCTATGACCACTCCTTCAAGACTGGGAGAGATTGGTGTTTTGCCTAACATAGGACAAATATGGAGAGTCCCAACAAAATGAGGAAACAAAGGGGTATGTTTCAAATGAAAGAAGATAAAACCCTGGTGGGGGGAACTTAGTGAAAGGGAGATAATTTACTCAATAAAGAGTTGAAAGAAACGGTTGTAAAGATGTTCATTGATCTCAGGAGAATGAATTAGCACAGAGAGAATGTCAACAAAGTGACAGAAAAATATAAGAAATCACTAAACAGAAGTCATGGAGCTAAAAAATATAATAACTGAACTCAAAAGTACACTAGAGGGATTCAGCAACAGACTAAATGAAGCAGAAGAAGGGATCAGGGGCCTGGAATACAGGGGATTAGAGGTCACTCAAGTGGAGCAACAAAAATAAAAAAGAATTCTTAAAAAATGAAGTAGTTTAAGAGACCTATGGTACAACATCAAGTAGAACAATACTCATATAATAGGGGTCCCAGAAGGAAGAGAGAGAGAGAAAGGGACAGAAAACTTATTTGAAGAAATAATGGCTGAAAACTTCCCTAACTTAGGGAAAAAAACAGATATCCAGCTCCAAGAAGCCCAAAAAGCTCCAAATAAGACAAAGCCCAAGACAGCCATACCAAGACACATTATAAATTAAAATGTCAGAAGTTAAACCTCAAGAAAGAGTCTTAAAAGCAGCAAGAGAAAAAGAAACCATTATGTACAAGGAACCCCCCCCAGTAAGACTGTCAGATGATGTTTTTCAGCAGAAACTCTGCAGGTCAGAAATGAGTGACATGATATATTCAAAGGGTTGAAAGCAAAAACTTCCAAACAAGAATTTTCTACTTGACAAGGTTACGATTCACAATTGAAGGTGAAAGAAAGTTTTCCAGACAAGAAAAACTAAAAGAGTTCACCACCACTAAACCAGCCTTATAAGAAATGTAAAAAGATTTCTTTAAGTTGAAAAGCATTAGTTAGTAAAGAAAACATATGAAAATAAAAATCTTACTGGCAAAGCTAAGTATGTATTAAAGGTAGTAGGCTAATCACTTATAAAGCTAGATGAAGATTAAAAGACAAAACTACTAAAACTAGTAAAAACAACTAAACTACAACAATTAATTAAAGGATACACAAAATAAGAGATGTAAAATGTGACATTATTATGTCACATGTGTATGTGGAGAGTAAAAATATAGTCTTAGAATGTGTTCAAACTTAACTTACCATTAGTCCATGTTGATACATAGATAGGCTGATATACATAAGCTTCATGATAATGACAAAGCAAAAACCTATAGTAGATACACAAGAGATAATGAGATTGGAATCTAAACATAACACTAAAGAAAGCCATGCACTACAAGGAAGGAGAGCAAGAGAAGAAGAAAGGAACAGAGAGGAACTACAAAACCGCCAGTAAACAATGGTAGTGAGCACATACCTCTATAGAATTAATTTTAATGTAAATGGACTAAATTCTGTAATCAAAAGACATAGAGTGGCTGATCGAATTAAAAAACAAGACCCATCTACATGCTGCCTTCCTCAGATAGAAAGTCACACAGACCGAAAGTGAAGAGGTGGAGAACAATGTTTCATGCAAATGGAAAGAAAACTGAGTAGCTGTTCTCCTATCAGACAAAAATAGACTTTAAAACAAAAAGTGTAATAAAAGACAAAGATGAGCATGGTATAATGATAAAGAGGTTAATCCAGCAAGAAGATATAACAGCTGTAAATATTTATGCACACAATCTGGGAGCCTCTAAATATATAAAACAAATATTAACAGACCTAAAGGGAGAAATCAACAGCAATACAATAATAGGGGAATTTAACATCCTAATTGTATCATTGGATAGATCATCCAGACAGAAAATCAGTAAAGAAACTTCAACCTTAAAGGATACATAGGATACATTAGATCAGATGAAATTTATACACACACACACACACACACACACACACACACACACATATATATGACATTTCATCCAAATGCAGCTGAATACACATTCTTCTTAAGTACCCATGAAACATTCTCCAGGATAGAACATATGTGATAAAATAAGTCTCAATATGTTTAAGGAGATTAAAATTATATCAAACATCTTTTCAGACCACAATGGTATGAATCTGGAAATCAGTCACAAAAAGAAAACTGGAAAAAAATCACAAATATGTAGAGATTAAACATGGTACTGAATAACCAGTGGATCAACAAAGAAGTCAAAAGAGAAACCAGAAAATACCCTAAGACAAATGAAAATGCAACATACCAGAATCAATGGGATGCAGCAAAAAATTGTTCTAGGAGGGAAGTTCATAGAGATACAGGTCTACAGCAAGAAATATGAAAAATCTCAAACAATCTAGTAGAACTAGAAAAAAGGAACAAACAAAGCACAGAATTAGTAAGAGGAGGAAATAATAAAGACCTGAGCAGAAATAAATGAAATAGAGACTAAAAAGACAACAGGAAAGATCAATGAAATGGAGAGCTGGCTCTTGAAAAGATCAACAAAATTGATAAATCCTTAGCTGACTCACTAAGAAAAAAGAGAAGGTTAAAATAAATAAAATCAGAAATGAAAGAGGGAAAGTTATAACTGATACAAAAAAATACAAAGGATCATAAAAGACTACTATGAACAAGCATATGCCAACAAATAGGACAACCTAAAAGAAATGGATAACTTCCTAGAAACAAACACCATTCTAAGACTGAATCATGAAGAAAGTAAATCTGAATAAATCTATTACTAGCAAGGAGACCAAAAGTTTAGAACCAGATGGCTTCACTGGTGAATTATACCAAACATTAAAGAAGACTTAACACCTATTCTCAAACTCTTCCACAAAACTGAAGAAGAAGGAATGCTTTCAAACATTTTCAGAGGCCAATGTTGCCCAGATACTGAAACCAGACAAGTACACCACAAAACAGAGAAAATTACAGGCCAGTATCCCTGATGAACACAGATGCAAAAATCCCCAAGAAGATATTAGCAAACCAAATGCGGCAATACTTTAAAAACATCATACACCATGATGAAGTGGGATTCATTCTAGGAATGAAGGATGGTTCAACATCAACAACGCAATCAATGAGATATACCGCATTAAAAAAATGAAAGATTAAAATCCTATGATCATCCAATAGATGCAGAAAAAGCATCTGACAAAATTCAACATCCATTTATTGGATTTATTGGAGTTTTAAAAAAACTCTCAAGGAAGTGGGTATGAAGGAAATATACCTCAACATAATAAGAACCATTTATGACAAGGCCACAGCTAACATCATACTCAATGGGGAAAAGCTGAAAGCTTTAACTCTTAAGATCAGGGACAAGACAAAGATGCCTGTTCTCACCACTTTTATTCAGGACAGTATTGGAAATCTTGGCCGGGGCAAGGCTTCCAAATTGGATAGGAAGAAGTAAAACTGTCACTATTGCGGGATAACATAAAATTATATATGGGAAACTTTAAAATCTCCACCAAGAAACTGTTAGAACTAATAAATGAACTTGGTAATGTTTCAGGATACAAAATTAATATATGAAAATCTGTTGCATTTTTATAAACTAACAATAAACTATCAAAAGGGAAATTAAGAAAACAATCTCATTTACAGTCACATCGAAAAGAATAAAATACCTAAAAATAAATTTAACCAAGGAGGTGAAAGACCTGTACCCTGAAAACTGATCGAAGAATTTGAAGAAGACACAGATAAATGGAAATACATTCCATGTTAATGGATCAGAAGAATTAATATTGTTAAAGTGTCCATATTACTCGAAGCAATGTGTAGATTCAATGCAATGCCTATGAAAATCTCAATGGCATTTTTCACAGAGATGGAACAAACAATCCTTAAATTTATATGAAACCATAAAAGATCCCCAGTAGCCAAAACAATCTTGAGAAAGAATAATAAGGCTGAAGGCATCATATCCCCCCTGATCTCAAACTATATCGCAGAGCTATAGTAATCAAAACAGTATGATATTGGCATAAAAACAGCACCTAGATCAAAAGAACAGAATAGAGAGCCCAGATATACACCCATGCATATATTGTCAATTAATTTACAAAAAAAAGGCAAGAATGTACAATGGGAAAAAGATATTCTCTTCTATAAATGGTGCTGGGAGAACTGGACAGTTACATGCAAAATGATGAAACTGGACCACTAACTTAACACCACACACAGAAATTAATTCAAAATGGATTAAAGACTTGAATATGGGACTAGAAACCACAAAACTCCTAGAAGGAAACATAGGCAGTGAACTTCTTGACATTGCTTTCAGGGATATTTTTTTGGATGTGACTCCAAAGGCAATGGAAACAAATGCAAAAATAAACAAATGGGACTACATCAAACTGGAAAGTTTCTGCACAGTGAAGGAAGCCATCAACAAAATGAAAAAGCAGCCTACTGAATGGAGAAGATATTTGCAAGTCAGACGTCTGATGAGAGGTTAATATTCAAAATATACAAAGACTTCATACAACTCAACTACAAAAAAAAATCCAATTAAAAAATGGGCAGATCTGAATAGACATTTTTCCACAGAAGACATTCAGTTGCCACCAGGCACATGAAAAGATGTTCAGCATCACTAATCATTAGGGAAATGCAAATTAAAACCACCATGAGATATCATTGCACACTTGTCAGAATGGCTATTATCAAAAAGACAAGAGATAACAAGTGTTGGCAAGAATGTAGAGGAAAGAGAATTCTTGTGCACTATTGGTGGGAATGTAAAGTGGTGCAGCCACTGTGAAAAACAATATGGAGGTTCATTGAAAAACTAAACATGGAACTATCATATGATCCAGCAGTTCCACTTCTGCATCCCTTTCTGAAGAAAATAAACGCACTAATTTAGAAAGATATATGCACCCCTATGTTCATTGCAGCATTATTCACAATAGCCACAATATGGAAACAAAGTGTCCATTGATGGATGAAGGTTTAAAAAAGATGTGATACATATGTCTGTATAATGGAATACTATAAAGGCATCAAAAAGAATGAAATCTTGCTATTTGCAACAACATGGATGGAGCTTGAGGGTATGGTGCTAAGTGAAATAAGTCAGAGAAAGACCAATACCACATGATTTTACTTATATGTGGAATCTAAAAAACAGAACAAATGAACAAACAAAACAAACTAAAACTCATAGATGCAGAGAACATGCTGGTGATTGCTAGAGCAAAGGAGGTTTTGGAGGTATGCAAAATGGGAGAAGGGGTTCAAGAGGTACAAACTTCCAATCACAAAATAAATGAGATATGGGTATGTACTGTACAGTATGGTGACTATAGTAATAACATTCTATTGTGTAGTAATAACATATGGTAATGGGGGAACTAGACTTATTGTGATCATTTTGTAGTGTATACGAATATCAAATCATTGTGGTGTAGGTCTGAAACTAACATAATGTTGTATGTCAATTATACCTCAATTAAAGTAATTGGGGAAGAACTGTTATCTTAACAATATTGAGTCTTCCAAGCCACGAACCCAGGGTATTTCTCCATTTATTTGGATCTTTTATTTCACTCAGCAGTGCTTTGTAGTTTTCAGTGTACATGTCTTTCATATGTTTTGTTGTATGTAGCCCTAAATATTTCATACTTTTGACGCTATGATAAATATGTTTTGGATTTCTAATCACTCATTTTTCATATATACAAGTACAATTGATTTTTGTATATTAATCTTATGTCCTGTGAACTTGCTAAATTCACTTATTAGTTCAAGGAGCTTTTTGTAGATTCCTTTGAATTTCCTACATAGACAATTATGGCATCTATAAATAAAAACAGTTTGATTCTTTTTTGATGGATGCCTTTTTTCTAGCCTTATTGCACTGGCTAGAACCTCTAGTACAGTGTTGACTAGGTATGGTTTTTTTGTTGTTGTTGTGCAAAGAATTTCCACCAATTTATCATTGTAAAAAGACACATTTAACAATGGAGAGATAGTTGAACAATGGTAGTGTTCCCTAAAGATGCTATTTTGGGGACAAATGATTGCTGCCTTTATCACCTGACTAAAGCTAGTTTCCCACACTACTGCACAGAAATTGCATCAGAAAGAGAGTAGATCCTATTCATGGAGATGCAGAACAAAAAGCAAGAAACACAATGAAAAATAAAGCCTAAAGTTCATAGAATCTCTTACACTCTTCCCATTATTCTCATTCTCTTATTTGTGCTCTCTTCATCTCTCTCTCTCTCTCTCTCTCTCTCTCCTCTTTTTCTCTGCCCCTTCTCTCCTTTCATAAGTTCTTGAAAAACAACAGTATAGTATAACGATTAAGATGACACATTCTAGAGCCCAGTTACTCCTTTAAAATCCCAACACTTAAGAAATAAAATCTTTTAAAAATAAAATAAAATAAAATTCCAACACTTCCATGGGCAAGTTAATCTCTCTGTGTATCAGTTTCTTCACTTATAAAAAGAGAATACTAAAAAAAAAATGATACTAAGAGTGTCTGCTTCATAGAATTTTCTCGAGGACAAAATTCTCCATTCATTCAAACATTTTGCTGAGTGCTTACTAGGTACTGAGTACTATTATAGGCTCTGAGGATACAGCAAATAACAAAAGAGAGAGCAGTCCCTGCCTTTATGGCCCTTCTAGTGGAGAAATACTGTCACTGAAAAAATAGGGGCACCTGGGTGGCTCAGTCGGTTAAGTATCTGCCTTCAGCTCAGGTCATGATCCTAGGGTACTGAGCAGAGAGTCTGCTTCTCCCTGTCCCTCTGCATGCCTCTCTGCCTGCTTATGTTCTCTCTCTCTCTCGCAAATAAATAAATGAAATCTTTAAACAAACAAATAAAATATACAGTATTTTAAAAGGGAATAAGTCATAAGGGGGGGCAGGGACATGTCAGGGGTATAGGGAGTGGTACAGGCAGTAAATGTGTAAATTTAAATAAAGTGGTTAGGGAAGACCTCACTGGAAAGAGACATTTGAGAAAAGATTTAACATATTTAATAAGGTAACCAATGTAAAGGAATTAGAACCATTCTTCACATATTACAAGCTTACAATAATTTTTTATTAGCTGCAATTTATTGAGTGCTCTCTATGTTTCAGGCACTGTGCAAGGTTCTTTACAGAATATAATCTTGTTTAATCATTACAGTAGGTCTGCAAAAAAAGGTTACTTTTAACTCCTTTTACTGACCGATGAGGAATCTGAGATGACATTGGATTGTTCCAGGTCACATAGTTTATAGGTGATGAGGCCAAGACTCTGACTATGTCTGTGCTTGTCTGTCCTTTCTGGAGATGCCCTGTGTACTTAGAGACTGCAAGAGACCTCAGTTCACAAAGATAGGGAGATTGATCCTGCTGATGGAAGCCTTAGTCAGAGGGAAGGGTATTGAGCCTGTAGAAGGTTCTGCAGGAGCTATGAAATGTGGTGAAATCTTAGTTCCTCAGCATTCCAACTTGAAGATAAGGATGAGTTTGACTGGGACTCTACCTCCAAAATGGGGCACTGAGCCTTCCATTACTCTGTGCGCTGTATATATCATGAGCAGGGAGGGTAGACATAAAACTATGTCAATGGTCAATGGCCATTACTTCATTACACAACATGCCTTGGGTTTTCAGGATGGTTGCTTACTAAAGATTAAATGAAAAAATGAGGCAGCCAGAATTCAGCTCACTGATAATGGAATGGTAAATTTTGTCTGGAAAATTCTGGTGATGCTGGAAGATCCAGACCACCATCTGTCAGTGCTTAAAGTAGCATTTGTAATGGATGACGAAGATGTCACATGCATTCGAAGCACTAATTCTCAATGTGCAGTGCCTTCGATCCCTGGAAGGATTGTGAGTGGAAAGGATGGTCCAAGAGAGGAACATCACGTGGCTCGGAGGATGTGTGTGTGTGATGTCCCAAGCCACTGTGTGGGTCACTTGAGTGGGGTTGAATTTGACAGGAGATCGGAACAATTGAGAAAACTGGCTATTTGAATTGACCAGATAATTTAATCAAAATGATCGATTGGCTAGTCTTGTGTGGTCTGGCAGACCTGAAAAATGTTTGGCCATGACTGTCTGCAAAAGCTCAGACTGAACTGGAGGATGCATATGAGGGAGGAGAAAAGGCAGTCTGAATAAGCCTGAAATGCCTCATAAAAAAAAAAAAATCATTACTTGTATAGCATTTCGTAGTGCACTAAGAGCGTTCTCATACATTACGTCATGTAATTCTACCAACAACCCTATGAGGCACAAATTATATCTACAGCTTACAGATGGCAAAACTAAGGCTGAGAGAAATGACATATTTTGCCCGAAACTACGGAGATAGTAAGTAGCGGAGCCATGATTGAACCCAGGGCCCATTTTTCTCTAAATCCTAAATTATTTTCTCTCCTCCATAGAGCTCAAGAGCAGGCTACTCAGAAGTAGAGTCAAATAATTTTTGGGTACTGATCAAAAAAAAAGGAAAGAAAGAAAGAAACAGCAAAACATATTTTACGTGCAGATACAAAACTTCCAGAATGCATTGCCAACCAAAGTAGTAAGTAAACACGGCCAAATATAACAAGGGCCAGGAATGGAAAAACAAGCAGGGCCATTTACTGGGTACTTCCCATGTATCAGGCCCTATTTGAAGTGCTTTAAAGGCAGGCATTTTCTCATTGAATCTGGAAACTGCCCCATGACCTTGGTTCAGGAACTGATCACCTGCTTAGGTGCCATGGACCACACCCGACTTGGCAGGTTCCCCTCAGAGGGCTGTCCAGGTTCCTGGGCAGAGACAAGCTCTCTTTCTTATCGCTGTTGGGGAGGAGATGTGTTCTTCCTGGGCTTTAATGGGATGCTCTGTCCAGCCTCTCCATGTTTACCTCCATTTCCCCTCATCATGCCTGTGGGACCCCACGTGCATGTCTCTCCCCAGGCCACTCCCCCTTCTGTGAAGAGCAGATCATGCCTGTCATCTCTCCCAGCATTGCCAGGAAGGTATGAAAACAAGCAGTAGTTTATCTCTGCAGGTCTTGCAAAAAAGAACTAGGCACACATACACTTTCTGGTAGTTTTCAGGAATTGGAGGCTAAAGTGTGAGTCCACAAAAGGGGAAGTCGACGCGTTGGTGTCTTTCCCTGAGAAAGTCGCCCATCTTTATGCCAAATCTGCAGCGGTTGCACCTGATATTCATTTCTCCAGTCTCCTTGAGCATTCATATTTTGGAGACTAGTTAGACATAACCAGTTTTGTCCCCGTAAACATGTTCAGTTTGGAGACTGTGGGTTTCTTTACCTGAGTGTCTGGGTCTATCGCCCACCTGCTGGCAAGGAAGAAATGCATAGTATGGGGGATGACTGTTTCTTTTTTCTTTTTTCTTGTGATGGGGAAGTCCATGGTACCATTTATTTCCAAATGCCTGCAGTGCCTACAAGGCACTTTGTGCTGGTATCAGAGTACGAGGATAAAAAGCTGTCTTCCCTTCCCAACTCCTCACCCTGCAAATGCTTCCTGCAGGAGAATCTGTCTGCATGGCCCCATTCTCCATTCCTACACTGGCTTCTAACAGATGGGAAAAAGGACTGAAAGAGGTCTAAGGAAGCTACCTGGGCTCCCAGAACCACTCCAGTGGACCCACCACGCCTGTCCTTTGTGTAGATCAGTGGTTTTTCCATCTAGGTTCTGAAGCAGGACCTCGGAGCCTGCTAAAAGTAAGGGTGATGGGAAGTCAGAAGTGGCAAATAACAGGACTCCAGGCCTCCTCTCCATGTCTTTCTGAGTGACTCCATTTTTATCTGTTATATATATTGAGGTCTGGCTAGAGTGCATTTTTCAAAGCCCCAATGCTCAGTATGAGTTTGACAACCACTGATACAGACCCAGCCTGAGAATACTCAGGGTGTGCGTAGTGGGGGACAGCAGCCTTTAGCAAGCGTGGTCCGGCTCTCCAAGGACAGGCAAAGCAGCTCTAATTGTTGGGCAGTCTGGCAGCCTCCTTTCCCAATTCTATAAGGTCTTAAAAAATAAAAGGAGGAGGAGAAGGAAGAGGAAGGGGATGGGGGAGAAGAAGTCAAGAAAAATAGAAATATTTTCCCTCATGTGGCTATGTTGCTCTGAGCAACGAAGGGAACCAGACCGACATGACTCTGCAGCCTAAACCCAGGCACATCCTGAAATACTCAGGGGAGAAATAGTGAAAAATAGTTCCCAGGTTTTTCATGATGCTCCCCAACTGGTTTCTACTCTAAAGACTGAATGAACACACACTATGTCCACTTCACTTCCTTAACCTGACCTCTCTGCTAGGCTGTAATGAAACCTGTTGAAAAAGAAAAGACCATTAGCTATATATTAGGAATATTGGAATGCCAATGAACAATACAGAATAGTCAGGCTATACCCAATTTTGTTATGATTTTTCAACTCCCTTTCTGGTGTCTTATGTTCACTACTTCAACCATATCTATCATCAAATGTACTGTGTCACCATTAGCCCCAACAATCCTCTCTCCTTGATTATACTCATCTCTTTATCTGCCAAATGTCGTTAGTTTATACTACTGTGCCCATCTGCAGTGACCTCCACCCTTGAACTACACCTGTCCCAAGCCTAGCTTATTGGAAAGAACTCATTCTTTCGAGTTAGATCATTTTGGGTTTATATCCAAGCTCTCACACCTTGGACAAGTTAATTTTTTCAAGCCTCAGTTCCCCCATCTGGAGAATGGGGATAATAATTGGAGCTCCCTCTCTGCTAGAGATTGGGTGAGGTAACTTAAGCAAATATTGTGATCCATATTTAAGCTCATTAGATGGCATTATTATTACTCCTCATATCACAAAACACCATTAATATGCCATTCTTTCCTTTTTGTCTCTCCTGATGCAGCCTGAGAGCATCCTCCCTTTTCTTTTTTTTACATAAGATTTATTTATTTATTTGAGAGGGGAGGGGCAGACAGAGAGGGAGACTCCTTAAGTATATGCCCTGCTGAGTGGGGAGCCCAACACAGGGCTTGATCCCAGGACCCTGATATCATGACCCAAGTCAAAATCAAGAGTCAGATGCTCAACTGACTGAGCCACCCAGGCCCCCTCACCCGCCCCACATTTTCTTGAACAGTACCCATTTAGCATTCAACCAGGTACTGATAATGTGTTCATTAAGTCAGTCAGCAAGTGTTGTGGATTTAGTATGTGATGAGCACAGTTCCAGATGCTAGGGTGGGTTGGGAGCCAAGAGAGGAGGGGGAAGGGGAGAAAGAAACAGGCACAAATTCAGTCACTGCTCTTAAGCATCTTATTTCTAGTAGAGATGATACTCCTGTATACAGATAACTAGAATCCAGGGAACAAAGTGGAATGCTCTTCCAGGAAGGGGCTACTGGAGACATGGCTGGAGCACTGTGGCTGCTGAGCAATGAAAAAGAAGGTTCTGGAAACTGTAGCTCTCGTTCTTATTGTTAACTTTCCTCGTTGGCTCATCTCTTCAGCTAACTTACCACTATAGCTCTTTAAGGAAAAGTTGGTGCCATTCTTTTATCTTCCACCAAGTGTACCAGAGTACATCATGGGCTCTCAGCGTATGCACCGATATGAGACACTTCTGTAAAGTGTTCATAGTAAGCAGAATATAGTGCCTTCAGTTTACCTCAGGAAAGACCCTCTAGTCTTGTGAAGACCTTAAAATGACTTAGTCCAACTTTTAAATGAACAGTTAAAAAATAAGAAATTCTTCTCCCTGAGCCTTAAAGATCACTGGGCTTATTTTAAACAAAGAGCACTGTGTTGGGGATTTTAGTATTGAACCGAGCATGAGGCTCATTACAAACCATCACTGCCCCCCCAGCCTATATTACAGACAGGTACAGGCAGCATTTCCAGAAGGCTCTTAATCCCACAAGCCTCTTTATTTCAACCCACCGCTTGTCTCTGCCATTCCAAACCTAGTTTCTGGGAAATTGTGCCTGATGGTGCTTTTTATTATTATTATTATTATTATTATTTATTTGACAGGCAGAAATCACAAGTAGGCAGAGAAGCAGGCAGAGAGAGAGAGGAATGCAGGCTCCCTGCTGAGCAGAGAGCCCGATGCGGGACTCGATCCCAGGACCCTGGGATCATGAGGAAATTGTGCCTGATGGTGCTTTTGGTGAATATCAGAACCATCTCGTTTCTAACCATCTTGCCATAGCAGACTGCTGCCAGGCCAGTGGAGAGTCACACCCCCCCACCCCACCTCAGCACACAACCCCCCTTCTCCTCTTTATCTTCCTCTCTCTCTCACCCCACAGGAGCCCTTAACTTCGTTAGCTGAGTCTCTTAGTCAGTAGTATACCATGTTTTTAAGGCAGAGACCAGTCACGTGGAATTTGTCCTCATCAAGACTGAGCTGGACTTGACAAGCAGCATTGGGGAGTAAAACCCAGAGAGTCAAATGACTGGGGGTCTAGCCTCAGATCTGATCCTAACTCTGCCACCTTGAGAAAGTCACCCTCTGAAGCTCTGTTTTCTGTGTCATTCAATGAAGGGACTGGCTTTGCTGACTAAAGTAGAAAACAAGTGGCTGGGCAATGCCCCATTACCACGATCCACACAAATAATGGAGCTAGAAACACGAGATCCTTCCCAGGTAATTTACTACGGCAACACATTTTAAGGGCGGTGGGCTGGGAAGATGAGTTTGAGAAGGGGGTGAGGAGTATTTCTCATCTCCCAAGCTAGTGTTTATAATGGCCTATTAAGAACACATTTAAAAGAAATGGCCTAATTCTGTAGTCTTCTACCGAGGACAACAGGCCAGTTCAACCCAACTGGTTTTGTTTTGTTTTTTTTTAAGATTTTATTTATTTATTTGACAGACAGAGATCACAAGTAGGCAGAGAGGCAGGCAGAGAGAGAGGGGGAAGCAGGCTCCCTGCTGAGCAGAGAGCCCGATGTGGGGCTCGATCCCAGGACCCTGGGATCATGACCTGAGCCGAAGGCAGAGGCTTTAATCCACTGAGCCACCCAGGTGCCCCCCAACTGGTTTTTGAGTAGGGCCATAAGCAAACCCCCTTCAGGGAAACACAGAGCTGGTTTGCACAAAGCAGAAAAGTGGAGTTTTCCCCTAATACATTTAAAAATGGTCACTTCACCATTGCCAAACTTCATTACCACTTGTAAGAGCTAAAGCTTCGAGATTAATGGTCCTCATCCCAAAGAGAAGGCAATGAATGTTAAAAGAAAAAAAAAAAAATTCCCAACACATACTATTTACTATTCTGCGTTCTTTGATAATTAATGTCAATAATGCTATTGTAACATTTTTCAAAATAAAGGATGGAGTTTTCTAATTGTCTAATAAAAAAAAAAAGTTCCAAGACTGAATCCCCAGAGGAAAAAAAACGGAATTTAAATCATTAACACCACAAATCTCTGATAATTGTGGAGTGTTTGCAAGTGCCTTAATCAGGATGGTATGTCTGAGTGGCCCGTTTTAATTTGATCACACTGATTAAGTTTCTGTAAGCTAATATATGTTGCATTTCCAATTCAATTAAATGAGAGTCTCCTGCCATTAGTAGATATTACCAAAATACCCTGATGGGTGAAGACTAGACTTTGTATTTTCAGTTGCTACGGACTTCCTGATTATATAATCCTGTATTAAATGAAATCAATGAAAGCACAAATGAAATTCAGCAGACTTTAAGGAGTAAATATGCTTTCCCCATACTTGTGGTATATTTTCACCTTGAGGCGTGGAGCGCATTAGTTGGAAGTCATTGATTAGTGATAAATTTTACAGGGCTCTCTCTCCTCATACACCAGTTACTAGAACAGTCTTTCCTGTTCCAAGGCACTGTAAATGTGGGTGATGAATAGGTGTTCTCTCTATTATATATGTATTTTACTTGTGCCTCTTTGGGCTGTAGATAAGAGTTATCTTATGTAAATGCAATTGCTTTGTAAATGTAAATGCCTATTGGGTCATCGATCACCCTGGAGGTGGAGGAAACAGAACAATAAGGGGAGATGTGAAAGAAACTGTCTCAGGATGGGAATGAAGGAAATTGCTAAGTAGCGTAAGGGAGGGATTGAATCTATGTAGCTAGAGACTCTGTGGAGGGGGATGGGATAGAAAGAACAGGCTGGATCAGGGCATTATGAATGCCTGTCTTCTGGCCATCTTCCAAATCTTTCCCCCTCTGGACAACCCATAGCGATTGTGAGTCTTATCTGAAAATGGCCCCTGGGGGGTGACAGTCACGTGCCTCACTCTGCAGGAAGCAGGCACTGGAATAGCGCTGGCAGCATCCCTGATGTTTCTGGAGGGATCAGCAGGCAGGCAAACCCGGTGGTGAGCATGGGAACCCTCTGGGGGAGAGGGCCCCTACTTTCATAATATGTGAGGTCCTTTCATGGATTCTGGATTTCAGAACCTGCTGCAAGCCAAATGTATGAGTCACAGAGTCATAGAGCCCTCTAAATCAAATTTGTAAGACATCCTGAAGATAAACAAAGGGGGATAGGCTTTCTATGTTTGCACCACTTTTTTTTTTTAATATCCCGCCTACTTCCACAAAGGATTTGAAATGACTTCCAAAGGGCTTTCTTACTCATGCCTAGGAGTATTTAAGCACTATTTCTTAAAGTTGAGTGCAAGTGTATCATATAAATAGAGACGAATGCTTAAATAAGGACATGAATATATCCGGGATCTCTTGGTTTATACAATAGGAAGACTCTGGGGGAATCGTTAGGTGAGTGAAATGTTGGGGCACTTATTCCCTTCTTCCCTGGGTATCCTTTGGGTTCCCCACTCCCAGCATCTGCTATCTCCAAATGGTGCCCTTCCTCCCATGGAAAATGGCCCTGGGTATCCCATACCTGTAAGGATGTTAATTTACTTTCTAATAAAACACAGCCTAATAAATATAAACTAGTGACTGTAAGAGGCTTAATATGTCAGTTACCTTAATGCAGAGAGGATTTCCCATAACGGTGAAGAGAGATTTGGGGACAGAAATCATGCTGTGTCAGCCCCAACTCCTAAGAGCATACAGCCTAGTTTCAGACCAAGAACAAACGAACAAAACACCCACATGTGTAAAAATTTAAGGAAAAGAGTCACGTACGGACTCTAAGTGTACTTGGGGCTCAGAGAAGGGAAAGAGTGAGGCCATCTGGATGGCGCCCCATGCGATGTAATAGCCTTTTGGTGGTGCCCGAGTGGTCAAGGACAGCTGTGGGAGATGAGACATCACCGTGGACATCCCCATCATCCCTGACACCCCTGATGTCACCTCTTCCTTTTATTCTATGGTGTCCTCCCTGCTCCTTTTCCCACTCTCCCTTCATCCTTTCTTGTCCTTACTGATCCCTTGACTTCTTTCCGTCCATCTTCTCCACCTCTCCCTACTTCTACTTCCCCTCATTCTGTTTTTCTGGTGTGTTCTCTTTGCTCTGCCATCTCTCAGTCTCCCTCAGTGAGCTGCCCAATTAATAAATAAAGCATAGAGGAGAACAGTGGGGCCCATGAACCCGGGATAATCAGTTTTCTTTCAGACTCCCCTGCTGGAAGACCCAAATGCTCCAAGGCAGGCATGCTCGCTGCCAAACTGTGTCTTTGGCACCCTTCTCTCACTCTCCACCCACCCTTGACATTAGCCTTGCCCCTCTCATGTCTGTTCAACCACTGTTAGGAAATGAATGAAACTAAGCTGTTAGCTGCAAGAAGCTTAGGGGGGCCGGGAGACAGGAGGAGAGTGTTTTGTGAATATGAAAATCAACTTTTGCCAAAAACTTCAAGAGGACAAGAAAGCCTTCCTACCACAGCCATGGGACACTTGAAGAATCCAGGCCACATGTCTGACAGGAGATGGCTCCCCCCCCCCAAAAAAAAACCATTTAAGTGGGGCATTATATAGCACTGAGGTTAAGAGCATAGGCTCTGAAGTCACCGTGTTGGAGGTTTGAATCCCAGCTCTACCTCTTATGAGCTGTGTGACTCTGGGAGAGTTGTCCAACTTTTCTGTGCCTCAGTGTCTTCATCCATAAAAAGAGGAAGATAATACCGTCAGCTGCCTCATAAAGTACCCCATGTTAATCACTGAGACTCCTGCCTGCCACATGGTAAAGGGGCAGTGTGCCCTTGCTGTAATTTTCTCATTATGGGTGCTTGATCCCTGAGTCAGACTTACCTGTTTTGTGCAGAATATTTTTCTCAACCCCTAAAGAAGCTGACCCAGGGTTGGGTAGGGAACCAGTCTAAGCCATTTCCAACATCAAGGCAGTGGGACCTGCCTCCTTGCCCCCAGAAGCACACAGTTTGCATGTGTACTTCTCATGGGTCTCAATGGACGAGGACCAAGGAAAAATGGCCCATAACCTAGCCAAACCTGACTCTGGATGGACAGTTCCCTCCAATGCAGTCATGAAGATCATCTGCGCTCCTCAGCTCAATGAATTTCAACATTTGATTTCAGAATGATAAATGCAATCAATTTTTAACAGGTGGATAGCTCTGGAGACTTGGTCTTCCAGGCCACTGAATTTTGAAAAGTATACCAAGGAAGAAACAAAGAGCATACAAAAGAGACCAAGCACATTTAAAATGTAAGCAGATAGAGAACACTGATTTCTCTATTGTAAGCCTTCAACTTCTAGCTCTACCTATTATATGCCCGTGAGTTTCACGGCTGCCTCACAATGCCAGAAATGAGGTGGAATTTTCAAACTCATTTTTCTCGGTCCTTTCTCATGCCTAACATGGTGACACACAAAACCATAGCTCCAGCCTCCAACCCGAGACTGGGTCTGAAGTGTTGGGCCATTGCTTTGTCTGAGAACCAGGGTCTTGGTTTGGTCAAGGGTGGTACCCTTGGGGATCACACAGCCATGACAGTCCTGGAGCCCAGGGAGGGGTTCTTGGTCCTAATAAATGTTTCCATAAAAGATCTCAAAATGTGTGTGGGGCAACACATATTTTACCATAGTTATTCTGGCTCTGCAAGTGCAATGAAAATGTTAGCCTGGGCATATCAATCGTGTTTTACAGATGACTGTAATTTCCTGAATGTCAAAACTCCAAATTTTTCTACTAAGCAAACTTTTCAGTGGCAAAACACATTGCCTCCCTAATGTATCACTGTGGGCAGGAAAAATGAAATCTTTATGCACTGTATTATGAATCAATGAGGCATTGAGATTCTTGGAAGGGTGAGTGGACTCCGGAAAATGAAAAACTGCCGCTATTCCATCTCCACAAACCACTGCTCAGGGAACGGAGGCTTCAGCGGCGTTCAGTGTGCGGGCCACAGAAATACTGGATTCCAGTTGAAACCAGGGACTGTCTTCCCCCACATGGTGATGGAGGTAGATGTCCCTGTAAATACAGTGTGAGTCAGGACATTTAACAACCCCCAGCCCCCAACGTGATTCCCTTTACTTCTGGGAAAACGACTCTATGGGGTTATTGATCAAGGGAGCCTGAGAGGCTTGTACATTTCGGTAAGAGAAAATAACATTAACAGCCACTAACCATGGGATGCAGACCCAGGCGTCCTGCACGGTGCTAAGCCCTCTCTCTGCAAGGGTCATCTCGTTCAAAAATCACACCACTGGGAAGTGGGTGCTTGCAGATGAGGAAACCAAGATTTAGAGAGCTTAAGTAATTTGCACAAGGTTACGGAAGCTGGGGCTGGCTTCCAGAACTCTCTGGCTCCAGAGACAGAGTTCTTAACTACAAAGCATTCATCAACAGCTGGCTGTTTCTGGAGACTGTGGGCCAACTAAGCTGGTCCAGGGGAAGAGGAAAAGAGGTACAAAGAAGGCTTGGTCCTGCCCTCTTCTCGAGGCACCCACAGCCTTGCAGGGAAGAGAGCAATCAGACACGAATATCTTACATTCTGATGTCAGATGATCGGGATGCCCTGAGAGTCCAGATAACTCTCTTTGGAGGTTCAGAGGGAGGCATGGCTGCCTCAGCTGTGGACATCGGGAGGAAGGAAGCTTCAAGAAGACAGCCCTGCAGCCCCATTTGGAGAGCTGAGTAGTGAGGACCAGGTAATGCTGTGCCTGGTGGGGCAGCAGGAGCAAAGGCATGAGGCACAGGGAGGACGAGTTTGGTGTGCGGAGTGTGGAGTCCGCGTACGGCAGGGCAGTGCCAGGATGGAGGACATGACTGGACCAGTAACTGAGCCACAAATCATGGCTTATTCACCTAAAACTCAGTCTGCTAATTTTCTGTGCAAAGCCTTGTGCTTTCACCCTTTCTATTTTTGCTTCACATTGACTTTTAAACCAGAGACTCCTGACAGGTCCTCAGCCCCAGCAAAATTATAAGGCAGCCAAATTTGCCTTTGGTGTCCTCCGTTTTTGTTCTCAGCCTCCTTATCCTTCCTCAGAACCCAGCGTGCCTGTCTCTGCATACACTCTGCCACCTCCCCAAGACAGAAGCTGATTATTAAAGCTTCCCCCATCTAAAAGACTGCTAAGTCTTAACTACTTAGGACCCTGTCCCCCCCGCCCCACACTGCTTCTGCCACACACAAAGAGGGCAGATCCTTAAGCCAAAGGAGGAAACTTCACTTGGTGGTTTCCTGGCCAACTGTGAGAGGGAGGGGCTTGTGCTCTGCAGCACCCCTGAAAACCTTGCCACCCCACACGGCTGGTCCCGGTTGCATCCCCCGCAGGGCGTTGCAGGGAGCCCTGTGCTGCTGCGTGTGACTTTTTCCTTTCATTCTTGAATGAATGAGCAAAGTGGCATGGGGTAGCAAAATGAGTCTGGATGTCTAGACGCGAGTTTCAGACATAGGTAACTCGATCACCTACTAGCTGTGGGACCTTCCCCCCTCTGGGCAGTAATAGCTGCATCTATGAAATGGACCGGCACATTCGTTGTCAAGCTCTTACAAGAGATGGAGAAAATGGGCGAATCTTTGCCACAGAGAACTTTTCAGAGGAAGCCAGAGGGTGTTATGCCTCCAAAAAGACTTTGAATAATAACTCTTTAATCCTTGAGAACGAACTGAGAAATACTTGTCACCCGCGGGGTGCTCTTTCACTGAAATGCAGCCACACTGGCCTCTCTGAAAGATACCCGCCCATATTTCACCTGTCAGCGTATTCTTCCCACCACGCACAAGGTGAAGGTCGATGTGTTCTCCTGCGCCCGTTCCTGGTAACACCATGTCTTGTGAAATGCAGAATGGAAGGAGGTATGTTAGGGGAACAACAGGATTTCAAAAACAGCTTTAGGAAGATCAGATCTTGTTTTAACTTAGTGTGTTCCTGACTGATTTATGATTCTGAAAAGGAAAAGGAGTTTGATCAAAACTGCCGCCCTATGGCCTCATTTTCAATTCCTGTGTTTTCTTTGAGCAGAAAGGATCAGGCATCCTGGTTGGGACTTTCCCTGGCCCCCAGTGGCCAGTCGCGTGGCTTCCCATGGGCAACAGTCTCTCCCAGGCAGGGAAGGCCATCCCTGAGGCCCGTAGGACAGGGCAAAAAGGAGCATCCCGGCCAATTCCAAAGCTTCACGGTAGACGTTCCATCTGCTGACCTCCCAGTCTGTAGTCCCATAAGGAGCTGGGCCCAGTGCCGAGAGAGACAAGAGACAATTGCCAGGCAGTACTGACCTTCAGGGAATGTACAGCCTGGTTAGGAAGACAAAACAAGAGAAATGGACTGTTCCGATACCCTTTAGGGGCCTAACAGGCAGCAGAGAATCATGAGGAAAAGATCGAATCAGGAGTTCAGAGACCCGGGTTCTAGTCATAGACCCACTGTCAACCAAGTGCATGTCCTTGAGCAAGTCACTCCCCGTGTTTGAAGTTCAGGTTCTTCCTCTGTAAAATGGCAGTTCTATTTTTTTTTTATCCTGTATACTTAGAGGGATTGTGTGAGGAACTAAAATTCTAAGGACTGTGAGCCGTTCGTCACGTCCCATGAAACTTCCTGTTGTTATTAGCCCTCCCCCATCCCTCTCTCCCTCTCCCAGTGATACCAGTGCTTTTCTTCAGATGACCTTTCTGAAAAGTCACTGTGGGAAGGGGAATGTCATTTAGAATAATCCTCTATGGCCTTAAATCCAACTTAACCGTGGGTCACTATCTCAGAGAATTAACCTCATTTCCAGGGAGAAAAACCAAGCCAGGGGGAAGGTGGTGGAGGTGACCCGTGTAGCACGTTAGTGAGTCTGACTCCCCAGTGACATGTCTTCAGAATGAATGACTGATGGAAGAGTCCAGGGGTAGGGCCACCCCCAGGGGTTTGCCTTAAGTTGGAAAATCCAAGTCAGATATCTCCCTTGACTTTTAGTCCTTCTTTATGACTTTTGGATCCTGCACTGGGACATCAGTGAGCATCATCCCAAGGGGCTATCTTTTCCTGAAGCTGATTCTTGTTTATCAGTCACCTTTAGCATGATATTTTGAAACCTGGGGAAGGACTCAGAGACTTGGTTTTGGATCACGGCTCTGCCACAGACTGGCCAGGGCACCCCAGACAAGCCAATACTTATCTCTGGGCTTGGGTGTTCTCGTTGGTAAAGCCATTGGACTCCTCTGTGCCAAAGATGGGGCTATTGCCTTCGTCTGTGCGTGGCCTCTATCAGTTCCCTTTACAGGGTCCTTGCCTTCCCGCAGGTGGGCTGGTTTACACACACAGGACATGGCTCCCTACTCTGTAACCTGCTCCCCACTGTGACTCAAAGATGGTTCTTTTCCTTCTCAGAGATATCCGGGCCCCATTTTACCCAAGATGGTGCTTGTGAAGCGCCATTTTTAAAAAACAGCTTCTGCTCCATCAAAAATGGTGGGATATTTCTGCTTTCACCAGCCACACTGGAACAGTGACATAGATTTGACAACATACATACTTGTCTGGTTTCGTGGACTATGTTTTTCCACTCAATCGCATGTGGACAGGCACAAAAATAACCGCCACACCAGCAATTCCAAATTCGCCTTTTGCCCAAAAGGGGAAATGCGGCTCTCCAAAGTCTCGTATTGACACCATGACAAACAGACCCAGTGACACCCAGAACTTAGAGGACTCTTGGTAAACTCTTAACACCAAGTTAACCTTCAAAAGAATTCCTTCTGCTCAGGCAGGATCTTTGTGGCTTCGCTGCCCCTTCCCATACTCACTTCAACGTGACACCAGATTCTTCAGCAGGTAAAGGGGTTGGTGGGGAGGATTAGTGAGTTATTTTTCTATTCCCAGTGTGATCATGATAAAGAAACAAGGCTCTGCCTGGTACCATCTAGAACGCTTATTTCCACACACATACAGGCCATGTTATCCAATAATCATGCCTTTTGCAGCAAAACCTTTCCCCGGGGGAAGGAGGCACGACCCTGCCAGCCGGTGAAATTCTGAATGGCTCCAATTCTTTCCAGTTGAAATAGTTAACGAGATCTGCTTCCCCCCCCCCCCCCCCCACCAAAAGCCAGGGTTTACACTTCATCTCTCTCAGCGCCTTAAAACAATATTAGAGCTCATTAAAATCAACCCGGGGCTTGAGAAGGGCAGCTTTCATTTAGGGGGAAACTTTCCCTCCGCGCTGTTCTGGAAAATCGCACAACACTGAGAGCAGGCATTTATCTTGACTCATTTCCTCTAATGATTTCTCCAAAGCAGGCTCAAGGTGCCTGCCTCCCAGACAGCCCGTGTACAGCAGGCCCAGGTGAGTGAGGACAGCCGGTTACCGTCTGCTCAGAATTCCCTTCAGTGATATTTATTGACTGTCTACCATGTGAAAAAGCCCTGTTACTTGATTCCTTGTCTTCGTGGAGGTCCCTAAAGAAATGATTCCATGTGTCTCCGGATTTCTCACAATCTGGGGTGGGCAAGGGAGCTGGCTATCTGGTTTCCTCATCTGCACAATGGGAATTTGGGGCCAGAAGGGTCACCAGCTGGACCCCCGGCCCCAGCCCCCGCGTCTTATGTGGCCATTTCCATCCCCAGGGCTCAGTAGCAGCCCTACAGAACCCACAAGATCTGCACCTCCCTTCATATCCTGGCATATTTGGCTACCACCTGGTTTATAAATTACATTTTTTTGAAGAATTTTTGTTTACTTATTTATTTGACAAAATAAGGAGAGAGAGCGCCAGTGCACAACCAGGGGGAGTAGGAGAGGGAGAAGCGGGCTCCCCACCGAGCAGGGAGCCTGGCACAGGCTCGATGCCAGGACCCTGGGACCATGACCTGAGCTGAGGGCAGATGCTTAACTGACTGAGCCAACCAGGTGCCCCCCTGCTACCTTCTGGTTTGACCTTCTGCTCTGGCCAGGCCCGTGGTGCCCTTGGCTGATGGCTCAGGGGGCTGAGCTCAGTGCCTGGGGCCCACGGGAGCCCGTAAAGCCCATTGAGAGCCCACAAGTGGGAGACTCAGACACCAAACAGGGCATTGACCAGGGCAGCGGGCAAGAGTCTGGGCTCAGGAATCACACAGACCTGACAGACGGTCACTAACTAGCTGAGTGATTTTAGGAAGGTTCAATTAGCACCTTTTAGCTGAATACCCTTAATTGTATGACAGCAACAACAATAATCATATTAATTAAGATCTGCAGAATGTTATGTTCTGGCACGGTTCTGACAACTTTATATATGTACGTGTGTGTACGTGTATGTGTGCGTGTGTGTATGTGTGTGTGTAATTTTTATCTTCATTGAGACCCTATGGTTTCCCCCCAGACTATACATGAGAAAAATTGAAGCACAGAGAAGTTAAGTCATTTGCCCAGGTCCACACAGCTAGTAACCGCCAGAGCTGGAGTTTGAACCCAGGCAGTTTGGCTGCGTAGTTAGAGTAGCACTGTCCCACGGAAATACAATGCAAGGCCCATTTGTCATTTTAAATCTCCTAGTAGCCCCATTGCAAGTGAAAAGATACAGTGAAATTAAATTTAATAATGTATTGAACCCCATCTATCAAAAATGGTATCATCTCAACCATGTAAGCTGTATAAATCCTAATTGGTTAAGAGGATAGTCTCTCTTCCCCCTCAGTCTTGGAAATCTTAGTCTGCCTGAAAACATTAAAGGCACGACATCTTTTGGATTAGCCACATTTCCAGAGGCTCAAGAGCCACGTGGGGCTGGTGGCTATCTTGGATGGTCCAGCTCGAGAATGGACCCTCCTCATCATTACATACCTGGGCCTAAAATGAAGGAAGGCACTGGCACCTACGCGGTAGGGTTCTGTGAGAAATTGGCCGGCACAGTGCCCGGCCTGTTGTCCGCACCCACTGATCCAGAACACTGCCGAGTATCCCCCTGCTGTGCTGTTTGCTCAAGTCAGAATGCCGGCAACCCTCCACACCACACACCTGCTTAAATCCTTTCTATCCCCTTAGGGCTTGGTCAGCTTTCTCCTCCTCCTCCTCCTCCTCCACGAAGCCTTCCTTGATGACTCTAGCACAGAATACACTCTCCCCTCTCTGACTCATTGTGCACTTAGACTCTATATGACACAAGTAGCCCTTCACTATGTTCTGCCTTTACCCCAGCCCCTACTGAACTGTGCTTCTGTCTCCCCAACTAAAGTTTAAGCCCTTTGAGAGCAGAGGCCCGTATAGATATGGGCTCCTCACAGCTCTGTCCACAGCTTTAAGTATGGCAACTTCTAGATCACCCAGGGATGGTTCACTGACTGTGGATTGAGTAGATATGTGTCTTGCAGTGCAAGGCCAAGCTTCTCACCTCCAGGGCTAAAAGGACACCATGTCCCTAACTTTGTGCTGAATGTCACGAAGGTAGCATTTTTATGACTTCCTGGTTGAAACCTTGAACTTGCAGTGTTTTATAATGGATGTGCTTTCCAGTAAAAGGCAGGGCAGGAACCAAGAGTTCCAGGGCAAGGGATTCAAAGGGTGCTCACCTGAAGACCAAGACAGTAAGCATGTTTGTCTCGGTGGCACATCTAGACATTTCCCTGGCCTCCTCCTGTCCTCTACAGGCTAAGGCTCACCACTGCTCACCTCTGCCCACCCTGCTGAAGGAAAGAAGAGAACCAGTCCCTCTCGCTGGCCGCCCCAGGCAGAAACCTCAGGAGATGAACGTTGACAGAAGGATGCCCCGTAGGAACACTCTGGAAGCTAAGAAGTACCAGGCAGGGAGGGAAGGCCCGATGGTAGCGTTTGTATAGCCCGTGGCAGAACAGGTCTTCCCATGACTTGGGCAGACCATATCCCTTCATGGGGCCCCACTCCCTCATCTACACACTGAAGGGGTTTTTCTCTGAAACATCTTTACACCTCAAAAACACACTGAGTATTAATGAGCCAAGACTCACAGAATAATTTCAGAGTGCAAAAAATGTCAGGGGGCAGTGTAAGCTGCAGAAATTTTCATGCCACCAAGCATTTGAGTGGACCCTGGGTGAAGGCTGGTGACTACGGGTCATAAAGCCTGGAATTTCACATCTTGTTAAAGAACTCTGTTTTCTCAGTGTTTGCAGAGTCCTTAGATTTATGTACTTGGGAGCCCACTGGGCTTCGGGAAGGAGGAGCACTAGATTTCTTTAAAAAAAAAAAAAGAAGTAAATATCACCAGGGCTGATTGTGTGAAGAATTTCATGTTGGGTTTGAATTTACAGGCATTAGAAATTTTCTTTTCCTTTTCGACAAAGGAGGAAACATCATTTTGCTGTTTTGTGAAAGAAAGCGGAGAATGGCTTAGAAAAACATCCTTCTGCTTAACAGAAGTCCATCAGTCTAGTGTGCCCTCAGAACACACACACACACACACACACACAGAGCTGCAGGCCCAGCCCTAGCTTGGGGTCACACAGGAAAGAAGGTCCTACTCAGCCAGCCAGGCCAGCTCCCCTCACCAGGCTGACCTTTCTGGAAGGTGGGAGAACTGGGGGCAGAGGAAGATCCATAGAGCAGAAAAAAAGAGATTTGGGTTTTGGTTTTTTTTTTTAAATAAACACAAGGTAGACACGTGAAGCAACTTCAGTTAGCCAAAGGAAAAAGCTCAATTAATTAAGGTGTTAATGAAGGTATTACTTTATATATATACATAGAACCGCTCCTTTGGGTGAGGTGTGAAGAATAATAACAGGAAGATCTGTGCACGGTGGCGGGTGAGATCTTCAGTCTCTTCCCAGTTGCTTTTCCTGGAATGCGTCCATCCTGTCGAGGACCCTAATCAGTCCATTCAAAGAAGCAGTCCAAGTCCTGGTGGCCTTATCCATCAGCGGGCTCCCGAGGGTTGGCCTTGCCCCAACCTCGCATGGGCTGCCCAGAAGAGCCCGGCCTTGTCACAAGCCCATAGCGTCAACTTGAAGGGCAAAGGGAGACGTTCGGCGTCCAGATCACTTGGGTCTGCGTAAGGCTGGGAGGACAATCAGATAAAATGCCGGGTACCACTGCTTTGATAACTCACTTTGCACAAACACAACGGCTCCCTCTGCTCGCTGAGCCTCAAGGGGATCTTGAGAAACGTACCAGCCACAACACATGTCAGCGAGCGTTCCCCCCACTTCCAAGTGGTCCCCTCTTGAAATCTCGCATTTCCTTATGAGGCTGCTGCCACTGCGGATCACCACGTTGATGGGGCCTCTCGGTGGGGACTGTCAGCAAGCGTTGGAGTCACCTGAGAAAAGCAGTTAAAATGGCAACTCCGGGGCTTGAGGGATCCAGCCCCATTGGAGGCTTATTCGCCTTTGATTCAGTTAACTCTACTTTTATTTAGTCGGTGCTCACGTATTCATGCTGTTTGATCTGAGCACCATCCTCCCTGTTTTGATGGAGCCGCTTTTGATGGCAGGATCGGTGCTCCTGGTTTAGGCATCGTTAACGGGGGAAGGCGACCAGACCTTGGGCACGAGTGACTCACTGTCCCATATTACCCTGCTTGCGGAGTTCACTTAGGACCCCCAACTGTGGTTCGTATTTTTCGGCCACTCCTCATACACAAGATGTATGAAGGCTGAACTTAAAAAAAAAAAAAAAAGTACAAAATTAAGCTACAGGTATAATAAAATGTCCAGTCATTGATTTGGGCTAAGAATTTGTTTCCTTTCTTAAATTAACTTTTTATTGATCACTCCTGTGACCTTCACTCGTACGGTTTTGTTGGCTTTCTTCCATAAAAGAGATGGTTTTGATATTTATTTTTCCTTTGAGTAGTGCAGGAAAAACCTTATTTGGGAACCAGGGGCCTAAAAGGGAAGTAAATGTTTACAGCACGGTCCTCCTAGCTTTGCTCAGTCAAAGTGCCCTGGGCTTTTCCTGGACAGAAATGGGCGTTCTTAGGCTTGTCTGCGGCGTGCAGCAGGGACCTCGGGTTTGCTCTGGGACAGTGGTTCTCAAGACTGCCGCAGAATTTCCTGGAGAGCTTCCTAAGATACAGATGGCCGGGTTCCAGCCCCCGGGTTTCTGTTCAGTGAGTGGACCCCAGAACGTGCATTTCCAACAAGTTCCTAAGTGGCGCTGATGCTGCTGGTTCTGGAACATTCTGGATGTTAGTTTGTTCCCAGAGGTGGAAGTCCTGGGTTTGGGCCCCAGTACGAGGATGGGAAGAGCACAGGTTCTAGAAAGAAATGGGTTCAGTCCCAGCACCCCTACTTAACTCACCATGTGACACTGGGCCAAATCATCTCTCTCTCGGTTTCTTCATCCTCATGATGAGAACAATAGTAATATCAGCTCCACGGTCGAGGTAGGAGTTCATGTGTAAGCACCAGGCCCCAGTGCCCCCAGCTCCGGGCTGTACCCTCTCTCAGCAGGAAACAGCTCCTCTTCCGTTAGGGTTCTTTCAGGCCTGCTTTATTATGCAAACAGACACAAAGCAGGGTCTACGAAAGTATCAGCCTTCAGCCCAGGAATGCGCTCTGCAGTTAGATCCATTTCCAAGGGCTGTTAGGGATGTGTGTCTTAGGAGCGAGTCCGTGTTTCTCTCAGGGCCTTGATTTTCCCACCTCCAAAGAGAAGCGTCTGACCAATATGCTGTGCCATCTCAAAGGCTTCTTCTTACTCCCATGAGCCTAGGAAGCTGTGACTTAGAACTCGGGTCCTTATTGCAGGATAAACTGTTAAAAATGAAAATATGGAGCACTGGGTGTGGTGAAAAAACAATGAATACTGTTACGCTGAAAATAAATAAAAAATTTAATTAAAAAATAAACAAAAAAACATAACCTGAATTTCAATATTAAAAAAAATGAAAATATGGTACTCGTGTTTATCCATGTACTTATGTCTAATATCCTTACATTTTCCAGCCTTCTTTCTCGTGGGGCTACTGCACAGAAAGTCAGGGGTAACGGCTCAGTATCACTAGATGGCCTTAAAATGTTCCATCACGGGGTAAAGTGGTGTATCTGTTATTTAACACTGACATCTAGTGGCTTTTCCTTATCAAAGAAAAAGATGCCTTTCCTATTAGCTTATCCTAAGCTCTGCGGCAGATTTTCATTCAACAGTCCTTTATTAAACACTAATTTTCTGTCAAACATTGTGCCGGGCCCAGAGGAGCTTACACTGATCAATGATACGCGGTCCCTGCCCTCCCAGAGCTCAGAGTCCAATGTGGGACGCAGACTGATCACTAGACAGTCACGGCACGTAGCAGTAAATGCTACAGTTCCCCCATGGCTGGAACAGAGGAATACCAGGGCTGTTCACTCTGCCTAGGAAGGTCAAGGAAGGTTTCACGGAGGAAGCAATCTTAGAGCGGAGTTTTGAAGCTTTCCAAGCAACGTACAAAATACACAAGCCATTCAAAAGAGTGGGCATTCCGCATCCAAAGGGAAGGGGCCTGGAGGATCATTGCCTGGGACGGATCTGGAAAACAGTTACTTCTCTATACCTGGAGCATACAGAATAGAGCAGGGGTTTTCGACTATTGACATTTCGAGTTGGATAATTCTTTGCACGGTAGGCTGTGCCGCAGCTCTGCTAGACCCCACGCACTAGAAGCAGTTTGCACCCCCCCTTGCCCCCGCCCCATGACAAGTAGAATGTCCTCAGAGATTGTTACATGAGCTAGGGCCAGGGGAGCAGAGGGAGAGATGCAAAATCCCTTGTGACTGAGGAAGGCTTCTGTAGAAGGAGCTTGAAAGAGACAAGGCTGGAGGGGAAGAAAGGTGGTGGTTACCAGGTCCCACGAGGCTGTGTCTAGCGTGTGAAGGAGCTTGGACTTCATGTCCTAGTTGATAAGGATTAAGAGGTCTTAACTAAGGAATGACAGGTCAGATGTGTGTCATATGGGCCTGGGGTGAGCTAGGCATGAGACCAGAGGCTGGGAGGCGGGCCAGGACCCTACAGCAGTGACCCAGTAGAGAAATGATAAGGGCCTGGCCCCAGGCAGCGATAGGAAGGATAGACCTGAGTGCTCCTAGGATCTAGAATCAGCAAAGGTCTTGGGGAAAGTTCACATAGTGGTGGTGAGCAAGATGGAGGAGGTGGGGGCGCCTGGGTGGCTCAGTGGTTTAAGGCCTCTGCCTTTGGCTCAGGTCATGATCCCAGGGTCCTGGGATCAAGCCCCGCATTGGGCTCTCTGCTCGGCGGGGAGCCTGCTTCTCCCTCTCTCTCTGCCTGCCTCTCTGCCTACTCGTGATCTCTGTCTGTGAAATAAATGGATAAAATCTTAAAAAAAAAAAAAAAGATGGAGGAGGTGGCCCCCAGGTTTCAAGCTTGGACAACTCTTCATTGGTTGCTATTGTTGTGTCTATAATTACTTAGCAATGACAGGAAAAAGTTGGCCTGGACTCTAATGTTTATATTGTTCTGCTGTAAGGAACCAGGGGCATACAGACACACTGGACGATGGTCATTAAATTCACCTAGGTAACTGGTGGGGAGTCATGACTCCAATTTAAAGATGTGACACCTGTTCATCTTAATTATCTTACGACACGTTTTGTCGTAAGATATATCTGTCCCATTACCACTAACCGAAACAGGCTGATGATGATTTTCCTGGGGCTGAGCTATTTTAAATAGCTCACTCGTTTAAAATTAGATCAGTCCGTTTAGCAGCACCCTTCAGAGTAATGTCCACCTGAAGGGAGATTTCCGGCAGTTCTCACCTGCATCTTGTTCTGTTTTGATCAGTGCCTGGATACAGGCATTGCCAAAAGGAATAAGGAGATGTGGCGAAGATATTAGGGGATATGATCAGAATCCAGATGTGTTTTGACAGGCTCAGACTTACTCTAACAAGGAGAAATTAAACAGGGCCACAAGTAAACTACATCCAGGTCCAGGATAAAGTAGATTGGGTTTCAAAATGGCTTATGTGTAAAAGAATGAAAGAAAGAGTTTAGTTGACTGTGCATCAGCGGTGTGGCCTGTCTGCCAAAAAGGCCGATGTGATATACTAGGCCACACTAGGAGAAATGGTGTTGAGAATGAGGGAGGTGACAGACTGTCCCTCCTTGTCACTTGTCAGACTGTGCCTGGAGGACACATTCCAGTAAAGTGGAATATATTCAGGGGAAGCAAGAGAGCAATGAGGGAACTTGAAGCAGTGTCCAGAATAGTGGAAAACCATATTTAGCATTAAGAAGAGAAACCTCGGGCTACCTCAGGGTACTTAAAGTCAGTCTTCAAAGCGCCGAAGCCACATGTGCAGAATTAAAATTCGATCCGCAAGTATGCTGTCATGGTTTGAAATGACTGCTTTTTGCTGTTAATGCCACATCTTTATCTTAAGGCCAGATCACCCCCTGAGTGCTCTATCTGTCCATTCAACTCTCTTTTGGGTGTCCCAGGGCACCTGAGCCTTCTGCCAGAAACTAGAGCCATCCCTGCGTTCATTTTGACACCAAGTTCAGTTAACGCTACCTCCTAAAAATGTCTCTAGTCTGCCCTCCTTCTTTTGCTTGTTTTTTTGCAGTAAACTAGGCGAATTTCCCTAATTCCATCTCCACACCCCGTACCCCATGAGCTTGCTAAAACACTGATTTCATCAGGTCGCTCCCCTGCTTAAACCCCTTTGGGAGCCTCCCTCTCAGCTACAGACGTCTAAATCCTTTCTTGGGGTGGGGGGGTGTCCGAGGCCTTCCATACCCAGGGCTGTGGCTACCCCTCCAGCTGCAACCTCTGCCACTACCCTTCATTCCCAGTAAGAGGTTTTTGTTTTTGTTTTTTTCTTTTTTTAAGGGTTTTATTTATTTATATTTATTTACTTATTTATTTGTCAGAAAGCAAGAGAGAGCACAAGCAAGGGGACTGGTATGGAAAAGGAGAGGGAAGCAGGTTCCCTACTGAGCAGAGAGCCCGATGCCAGACTCAATCCCAGGACCCTGAAATCCTGACCTGAGCTGAACAAAGGCAGACGCTTAACCACCTCAGCCCCCTAGGCACCCCCGCCCCCAAGTAAGAGGTATTCAGTGCACTTTGTCCACACACAACAGGTAGTTTGTGTCCTGTGACTTTGCTCATGCTCACCTTTCTGCCTCATACTCCATTCCTCTCTTCTTGCCTCCTCTCGTTCTTACTTGTTTTCAAAATAAAGCGGCAGAAGCTCTTGCCCGTATTGTTAGGCTAGTGAGATGTTTTCATCACACCTCGTGCTCGCTCCAACCATTAAGAACACATCCTGTTGGGGGCGCCTGGGTGGCTCAGTGGGTTAAGCGTCTGCGTTGGGCTCAGGTCATGATCCCAGGGTCCTGGGATTGAGCCCCGCATTGGGCTCCTTGCTCAGAGGGGAGCCTGCTTCTCCCTCTCCCTCAGCCCCTGCTTGTGTGCTCTCTCTCTGTGTCAAATAAATAAATAATTTTAAAAAAGAAGACATTCTATCGAAATGCCATGTCTTGGTGCTGTGGGCACCCCGTGCCAGGCACACGTGAGGTGCTTGCCCTCAACTGGCCACGGGAAGAGCGCCACCCGTGTTTCAGCGCTCCCCACCCCGCACATCACGTTCCCCTTGGGCTGCGCTGTCACATCCTCAGGTGGCCTGGCTGGAGAGACTGCGTCTCTGACATTTCCCTAACAACTCTCTCCTCAGCATAATGGGCCTCCTGGATCTTTTGCCCAGCCAAACCTCCCAGGTGTTATCCACACCTGCCTTCCCACCTCCAGCACACTATGGTATGCAGGAGCGCCGGACACTCCCGGACACACCGACCTCTAAGCTCATCTGCCTTTTCACCCCCGGGATCGCTGTTTGCAGCAGCATGGAGTGTTTCCCGCTGAGGCAGCCTGGGAGACGAGCCCCGGCTTTCCTGGAATACGAGGGCTGTGGCCATCCCTGAATCTGTTATCATCGGGGTGGGGTGGGGGGAGAGGACAGCTGCTGTCACTAGGGCAGGCAGGGTGTGGGCTCCTCTCATTTCTCCGTGGCCTTGACCACCCCTGCCATGTTGAGACGGAGGCTGCCCACGTTGAACTGCCGTCATCTCATGTGGGCACAAGGAGACCTTCAGGGGGAAGGAATCACACATCCACCATGTGAGAGACTCTGGGCGTCTGTCTCTGCCTCTCCGGTGTGCCTCCTCTCTCTTTCTACGTGAGGCTGGTGCTTCCAAAATGTTGGTCGTGACGTTTGCCCTGGTGATTGGGATCTATCTGTTCCCAAAGACAACGGAGCGTGTTTGGGAGGGAGAGCCCTGACGGGCACAAGGCTGCACTCTAGGGTTTACCAGAAGATGTCGCTGTAGTCTTAACCCAGTCCGAAGAGGCAGGGCCAGAGGGACTGTCAGCTAAGCATGAAGGTGACTTTATTATGGGGGTTTAAACTACCCAACAGCCCCCATTATAATGCATGCCTGCTAAAGCGGGTTGAAAGGTTAATCCAAATGTGTCACTGGACTTCATAAATTTCTTTTCTTTTTTCCAAATAATCAGACTAATTGCCACTAAGCTGTTGCCTCCGGCCTAGCATAAAGGCTCGATAAATATGTATTGAATGAAGGAGTGAATGAGTATCACAGCAAGGGGCGGAAGGAGGAAGCTTGTGTGGAATAGCAGTCACCTTTGTCGGTAATGGCCATGGGGCCGTTTAGCCGTGGGTGTTTGCACGTGGCGCCTTCAAGATCGGGCCGTAGGCAAAGCAGTGAGGTAGGCTCTCTGTCCTCTCCATCCTCACTTCCAGAGGCTCCTCCTGTGCCCCATGTTTGTTTAGTCTGAAAAAAAGTATATACAGTCATTTTTTAAAAATTTTGTGATATTTGCAAGGCACTCAGAAGACTCTCCAGAGTTTTCGTAGGATGAGGCATGGCCTTCCCGGTCCTCACTCTCTCCCTCCTCTTCCCCAGAAGTTCTAGACGAATAGCACAGAGTCCCTGTCCTGGAAGACATCGTTTAAGCAGAAATACAAACAAATAGTCACGATTCAGTATCAAAATTTTTCACAAAGACTAAGTGCAGACGTGTTATGGGACCACCGAGGAGGAGGTGAGGGCCAGCAGCCGGCGGTGGGCTTAAGTTTGCTCAGAGGAGAGATTGTAACTTGAAGGATGTTTAGAATTTTCCAGTCACAGAAGGAAGATCGTGCCCAGCAGAAGAAGCACCATGCCCAGGATAGACCCCGGGGGGTCCAAGTTGCTCGAAGCCCGAGATTCGGGGGAAACCTTTCCGTGGAGGACATCAGCCAACAGACCCAGCCCGTCTATGATTGAGTTGGTTCCCTTTGGCAGGTGTACGGAACTTTCCACTCTCTCAGATTGAAATGAATAGATTTCACAAAAGCCGCCAGCCATTCCCCGGTTTTCTCTAAGAAACGAAATGCTAATAGTCAGTGTTTATTGTTGTTTTCCTTCTTCATCCCCTGAGTCTCAGTGGGGTGGGGGGAATCATTTCTTAGTTAAAAGCACAACCCCAGGGTCGTTTCTCCCCTTGAGTATGTCTGATCATACTGTCAATCTTGGGCTTTGACATTTCTGGGCTGGGGTGCGTGCTTGTATGGGTTCAGTGTTGACTAGTCCTCTATGTGAACAAATAAATTTTTTCAGTTTGCAGCTTTAAAATGAAGATAGCCATATGGCAGAGGCTTCACACTTGCTGACACCCAGGTATCCTTTCAGTACGTAAAGAAAAGGAACATTTTGGAGCTGATAGAGTTAATTTGGCTGGGCTGGGAATATTATCACGCTAGCAAAGGCTGAAACCGAGGTGGTAGCTTGCATATGTGCCATTGGCAGCTCCCATGTCTATTTCAGTCGCTGACTAACCACACTCATGAGCTACAGTACCAGCAAATTGGGGGAAAGAGTTAGCTACCTGGATGGGCTCGTGGGACTCAGACAGTGGTCTACAACACACTTCACAGGACAAACACTGCCAGATCACCATCATTCCCCTTTTGCCCTCCTTACTGATCAGAGAACATCGCAGATGCCATGCACCTTGCTGACTCCACTTATATCACCCACGGCACTGAGTGCTGGTCTTTGTGCTTTGCCCATAGGAACTTCTACTACATCACCATCCTCCGAGACCCAGTGTCCCGGTACTTGAGTGAGTGGAGGCATGTCCAGAGAGGGGCAACATGGAAAGCATCCCTGCACGTCTGTGACGGAAGGCCCCCAACCTCTGAAGAGCTGCCCAGCTGCTACACAGGTGATGACTGGTCTGGCTGCCCCCTAAAAGAGTTCATGGACTGTCCCTATAACCTAGCCAACAACCGCCAGGTGCGCATGCTCTCTGACCTGACCCTGGTCGGCTGCTACAACCTCTCCGTCATGCCTGAAAAGCAAAGAAACAAGGTCCTCCTGGAAAGTGCCAAATCGAATCTGAAGCACATGGCATTCTTCGGCCTCACGGAGTTTCAGCGGAAGACCCAGTACCTGTTTGAGAAAACCTTCAACATGAACTTTATTTCACCATTTACCCAATACAATACCACTAGGGCCTCTAGTGTAGAGATCAATGAGGAAATCCAAAAGCGGATCGAGGGACTGAATTTTCTGGATATGGAATTGTACAGCTATGCAAAAGACCTCTTTTTGCAAAGGTATCAGTTTATGAGGCAGAAGGAACATCAGGAAGCTAGGCAGAAGCGTCAGGAACAACGCAAATTTCTGAAGGGGAGGTTCCTTCAGACCCACTTCCAGAGCCAGGGCCAGAGCCAGAATCCGAGTCAGAATCCGAGTCAGAACCCAAATCTGAATGCCAACCAGAATGTGACTCAGAATCTGATTCAGAATCTGACCCAGAATTCGAGCCAGAAGGAGAACCGTGAAAGCCGAAAGCAGAACCCAGGTCAAGAGCAGAGCGATGGCAGCGCCCGCAATGGCACCAATGACTACATAGGCAGCGTAGAGAAATGGCGTTAAGTGGCTCCCAGAGGCCTTTGCGCACTTGCCCCAAAGCGCCAGTAGAGATATGGCAAATCTTAAAACATGAGAGTTTCCAAACACATCTTGCTTCCTTAAGTTTGGAGGGTTAAAAAAAAAAGGAAAAAGTTAAGACGTTGCCTTTACAGTTGCCTTTCAATTAAATGTTATACTGTGCGTGGGTAAAACAACTTTCAGTATGTAATTAAATTGTCTCTTTTTGGTTTGTTGGAGTATTTATAAAATCCAAAAGCCAAACCAGACTCACCAGAAATTACTGTTTCAATATTTTAGGAAATGCTTAAATTAGCTATAGAGACAAAATGGAAACATAAAATGTGGCCATTCGACTTCTGGCTAAGAAACAGACTCAAATTATTCATGGTACACTGTTCAAACTTGCTCTTGGAAGCAAACATTTGTTCCCAGGGGTAGGCATGAATATAGACATTAAAAAAACTAAAATTAACCACAAAACCTTTTATTTTCTTCTGATTTTAACCAGGAATCTATCTAAATGGAATAAGAACTGATGGTAAATCTTACCAAACTATAGAAATGAAGATTTTTCTCTCCCAAATATGGGCAGTTTTATGTAAGAAATATTGGCTTTTCAAGTAGAACAGGATTCGTATCTTGTTATTTAAGAGATGTTTAGAATTTTCAACTTTTTCTACCTTCTACCTTCTACCGTTTAAAGGTTTTAAACAGGGTGTATCTCATAGTAAACAAAAACACTTTTCTGGGCACTGTAATTTCAACAATTCTGGAATCTTTTTGGCGCTGCTTCTCATTCATTTGAAGGCTTCTCCGAGTTGCGCTCATTCCTAAATAACCCATTTATAGAATCTTTCTTCATCATCTAAATGGTGTGTTGCTGAGTTTCTTGTGATATAGAATCCTGGATTCAAGTCAGGACTTTCTTTCTATAGAATTGTCTTATCAATGTTTGTGTAGTGAGGTCCTTATCAAGAAACTCTTGAACAGGATAACGTGTCTAAAAATATTGCTGAAGTTATTCTCGATCAGATAGAATTGAACTTGAATGTGAATGAATTGTTATTGACTTTTTGTACCTTCTTATTATGCCATTTCCTGTTGGGCTGGCAGCTTTTAGCCCATTTGTTCTTTTTGTGTTGACAGACCGTAGACAATTACAAGATGGGGAAAAAAAAAAACAGTAGAATAAGCATTAAGATAGCCAGTGATTTAGTAACACCAAAAGCTGTATCTCGATACTCTGGGTTAACCCTCCACCTCGTTTTTTTTTAAAGAAAGAACAAAGAGAAAGAGTGTTCTGTGGTGAGGGTGTCTCAGGAGCATATGCATTGAGGAAAGTGATTTCATACTAAGTATCTGCACAGTACTTGTAGGTGATCAGTTATGAATCGAGCAGGACGAGAAGCAGCATGTCACCCACTGTGCTAGCAAGCACCGTGATTCTGGGCAGTGTCCATTTTACGGGTTTTGCTCTACTTTGTAGGGACCTACACTAACCCCCTGGCTGTCGATCCAACAAGACAACTGGAAATAGCATTGATGTTTTCAGGAGCTACACGCTTAGGAGTGTGACGATAAAGTCACATCTTGTACAATCTGCTGCTTATCTGCATGATCTAGTCTCATCCATAATACTTACGGCCACAAGCCGGACGAGAAGCTGAGTATTGGGTTTAAAAATAAGTTTTCTTGACGCTGAGCTTGTATCACTATATCTGAAGTTTGTTTTGTCTGACAGTGTTGCAGTCCTGGGAAATCTGAGAACTGAAGACCTGAAAGGAATTTTTCTTAAAAACTCAAACACACCTTGAAGTCAATGTGTTTTAAAGTGAAACTATTTTGTGTACATTGTGTTTTTAAAATAAAGATCCTGTAGATCACTGTGGTATTTCAGTTTTGTTTAGTTTTAATTGACAACATTTGCTCTTAAAACAGATAAGTAGCTTTAGAAAGCAGGATGGAGCCCAAGCCAGTGGAAAAGCCTGTTACAGAAAAAAAAAAAAAAAAAACCTTTTGTGTTATTGTGGTGTGCATGGCTGGCAGAGATTATGTGCATTTTCTCTGTCTATACTGATTATTGTATATAAGGGATGTTATAAATACATGTTTTGGTCATCATCCTATAAATCCCGTGATTTCAACTGTAAACATCCGTCCAGTGGTGTAGCTTTACAAACTATTCACTGATTTTGTGTAATTTAACAATAGATATGAAATAAAGTTTAAATTACGGACTCGGAGTGATTTCGTGATTTCAAGTGTTGCAGCCGCTAGGTATCATGACATCGCAGAGAGAATTGTCTTCTCCCAAGGAGTTTCGTTTTGAACTCCTGCCCACCAGGTGTGGAAGTAAGATGATCCGTTCTAATCCACTGCATTAAAACAGCCTTCGCTTTGGGGGCTTCCTTCCAGGGACCCACACTGTCTCCTCTTTTGGGTAAGACAAGGTTGTCAAGGAGAGACAGGGTTGCTCTTCTTATAAGGACACTGATCCCATCCCTGAGGGCTCTACTCTCCTGACCTAATTACCTCCCAAAGGCCCTACCTTTAGATGCCATCACATTGGGGTTAAGGTTTCAACATATGGATGTGGGGGGGGAACCCAAACATTCAGTCCATTACTCTATGCAAATGAAATGTGTGTGAGTTTTAATTTAACTGTTATTGAAATAGATATTCGCTTGCCTAAAAGCATGCGGGAAGGGAAAATGGGGCTCTTTATTTCTTCTCTATCCCCTCTGTCCACAGGATAGAGGTTAAAGGTAAGCATTTAAATATTGGCCTTTAAAGTCAAACATGCCATGATCTAGTTCTGTGTGAGGTACCCAGTTTGCCAAACAAACTTATGGTTAGGACTATAGTTGGGGATGATTTGCCTTTGCCCTTGCCATTTTCCAAAAGGAATTTAGATACTGGCTGCATGGATAAGAGGGAAAGAAAGCCACCAATCTGGAGGGTTTCATTATTACTTTGCAGACTATTCATACTTAGGAAATGTTGCCCATCAACCGTTTATTGAGCAAGAATTGGGTGGCCAATGGTTCTGATTTTATAAGTTACTTGGGAGGAACTGTGAACAGGCTAAGAACGTGAAATAGTTAAGAAATAAAAGTTGTCTCCCTTTTCCCCTGAGAAGGGTACACTTGGAGAGCAGGGCACTCCCACAGAAGGGGGGAAAACGTAGGAGCCCTAGATCACTATTGGCTTCTTAGGAAATGGACTCTCGAAGTTGCCAAGAGAGGAGCCGTGATGAAGAAAAGACTAGTTGGCCCAGCTCCTAAGGACTTAGGATTCTCAGTAGGAGTTACAACCAAGGACGAATGGAGCTATCTTTGGGGGCCCTCATTCAGTGAGTGGAGGGTCTGAAAAAGCCTAGCCTCCCTACTCCTGGGAAACACAAAAGCAACAGAGTAGTCCGGGGGTGGTGGTGTGGGACCCACAGCTCTCCCGCCCTGCCTAAGGAAGACTTCCTTCTCTCTCATCTTCGCTAGGATTCAACTAAGCAAACAAAGTTTTGTACAAAGTATAACAAGACACAGTGGATGCCGACTCCAGGGGGAACCCCATGGGATTGTGGAATAAGGCCATCCTAATCTCTCACATGGCAAGAATGAGGCAACCTGACAGTTTCAAACATCAAAACAATTACATCAACACCTGAAAAATTCCAAAGTAGATTTCTAATCCATCCATCAGACCTTTGCATATGTGCAAAGCCCTCAGAACTGCAGGAGAAAACTACCCTGAGAACAAAGTAAATCAACTGTTTCTCGGGGCCAGTGACCCTGTTCTGACCAGCTAGAGCCGGAATCCGAACACTCCGAACCTGGGGCCAAAGGCAGCCCTCCACCTGCTTTCGTAAATCAAATTTTATTGGAACTCAGTCATGCCCGTTTCTTTACATATTTCCTCCGGCTGCTGTCACACGACGGAGGCAAAAATTGCGACACAGATCTTATGACCTCAAGAGCCTGAAATACTTCTTTCCTTGCCCTTGAGAAAAAAAATCATGCAACCCCTGAGCTACAGACCAGTCCAAGCGTCCTAAATAGTGAAGTCCTGGCAGAGTTTATAATGAGCCCAGCGTCGGAGAGAACAGAGGGCTGTGATATGAATGACACGCTGCCCAATAATAAAACACCACAAACAGCATTTACTGAATATTTACTACATGAAAGTCATGGCTTTAAGCGTGAGAGCAGTGAAGACCCTGATCTTTTCTCTCAGGATTATGGGAATCTAAAGCAAGGGCTGTGTCAGAGAGCGACATTAAGTGAAAAGCTTAATTCGTTCCTCTGTGTGTGTGTTCCATCTAAAACAGTAGAGGTATGTGAAGGAAAAAGTGAAATTACCTACACAGCTCTCCCTCCCTCCAAGCAACTGGTGTAATCATGTGATTTCTTCCAGACCTCCTTGTCTTACTCCCATTCAAATCTCATCTCCCTCTGTCTCCCCACCTATGTGTGTGTGTGTGTGTGTGTGTGTGTGTGTCTCCAACATACACATAATATTGATAACAAAAATGAAACTACGTCGTTCCATTATTCAATTTCCCTTTTTGGGGGAAAGGTCAGCAGCATATCATGGTTTGCCCCCCACAACTAGTATAGAGTGGATGCTTAACCCTAGGCCCCCAGACTGGCTTCACACTGGCTGGGTTTGTATCCCAGCCCCACCACTTACCGGCTCTGTGACCTTGGGGGAAGTCACAAACCTCTCTGTGCCTCAGTTCCCATCCCCCACCCCGTAAGTGGGGGAAATAACAGCTCCCCCTTCAGAGGGTCGTTGTCGGCATTCAGTGAAGTCATACTTGTAAAGAACTTGACACAGAATAAGACTTACATGTGTTGGATAATATTATCATGATCACGGTCATTGCCATTAGGATAAAGAGCTAGGTGTCTGAGAATGCACATGTCTTTAATAGCTCAACACTGATTCTGAGATCAAGAATTAAAAATATTGACAAGAAACTAAGCAAGAAGTGGTGTGATGTCCCATTGTGACTCATTTTTCAAAACTTTCCTGAAACTATTATATATATCTATACATATAACAATTGTCACATCATGAAATATATAAAGACCTATCCTGAGGTTTGCTTTTGAATTTTGAATGCAGCCACTGACAGAAGTATTCTGAAAGATCTAATCCACAAAATGCCAAGTGAGTCACTGATAACTCTCTCCAGCAACGAAAATGCATTATCTGACGTCCCTGGCTGATTTGAGACCTACTTTATTGCACTTAAGCAAGGATGACTCACTCACCAGCCCCCTTCTTCTCCCTCCCACCTGTCCCATGCGACATTGCCAGTGCGTGGGCCTGTTTGCATGACACATGAGAGGTCCCCAAAAGTCTAGCTGCCTGTCTCATGGGTCTGTGCTGGCACCTGGAATTCCCACACTCCAAGCTGCTACTCTGGGCGGAAGCAGCTTGTTTAGAAGACTCTATTAAAATGCATATATGCCACCTGGGAGGGAGGAGGGAGAGGAGCCCATTAAAAGTTAGCTCATACTAGTCTATAAGATTAGCAGTCATGAAGGACCCACGCAAGTCTTGCAACTTCAAGTAGCTCGCCTGGCTTTAAAAAAAGAAAAACAAAAGAATATTTTGCTTCTCTTCCATTTGAATTTCTAAATTTTGATCTTGTTGCCTTAAGGGCAGGACAAGGTTCAATAATCCTCATCAATTCTCGTTAAGTTTTATAAATTCTATTTTCATTATGCCTGGTGAAATCTTGTGACTTCACTAATCTGGGTAGGATTTAATGATGCTTTAACTGGACCTAAGAAAACTTTAACAGTCTTTGTGACTTGAAATGCTCTCCTGGATTTCACGTGACTCAAGAGGGGAGCGGTCAAGTCTTCAAAGAGAGGGCTATACCATAACTTGATGGGGCCCAACCAGCCAGCTGGAGCCAACCCTAACCAACCTTTTTGTGGCTTAATTCTAACGCAAGAGTGTTGTCCCCCGCCCCCAAAGGCCCCAGAGAGGCCTTCTGCCCCTGAAAATAGTTCGAGCAGGATCAAGTACCCATTAAGGTCCTTGGTATTATATGGTAAAGACTCCGTGCATTTGATCAAAGAGGCAGAACAGGTAGGAAGGAAGTTTAAGGAAAGAGCTTCAGCACTGACTAGTCAAAATGAATAGGATGGATCAAGAGTGATCTTGACCTCTAACAGGCATCAGGGGTTTCCCAAGGCTCCCCAGAGCCCACTTGTAGTTGAAAACACACTTTCCCTCAAACCCCCAGGAACTTGGCAGGATGAATTATTGTTTTGATTTCCACCAGTCCCACTCAAGGTCAGGTGTCCATACTGTTCTCCTGTCCTGAGCCTCCTTCTTGACCGCCACGCTCATCTTCCTAAAACTGCATCTCAAAATGCCATCCATGGACTTGTAGTCTCACAAGGTGTTTGTGATGTGTTTTCTTAAAGATGCCGATTTCCTGGCCCCACTGCCAAGTTTCTGAATCTGAATCTCAGGTATAAAAGCAAGGGATTCTCTGCCTTTTGGTGAGATTCGAAGATGATTCAAAGGGGATTCAAACATGGTTAAGTAAATGGGGGAGCTACTGTCCTAAATCACTGTACTGCCCTTCTCAGAAAGCACAGGCAACTCTCCACTATCTGCAGATCGAGTCCACACTCCTTGGCTAAATGCACAAAGCTCTCCATAATCTGACCTCCACTCTTCCCAGCGAGACTCACATGGTTGAATGCCACCTTGCTTGAATTTGAACCTTTGCTTCAGGCTAACGTCCTTTAGTTCTTTACTCCTTGTCCCAGGCAGGAGCCTTCCAAAATGAATTTGAATAGGAGTTTTTGAAGTATCATTGACTCTAAAAAAGCTCTATCTAAAATCTTAAGTCGGCCAATTGCCATCTTAATAGAGTTTTAATGAACTCTAATAAGCCTAGGGTCAAAAGCAACCAATTAGAGCAAGCAAGTTGAACAGGTGAGAACTTCCACCCTGAATGTGTCTGTACAGTACAGAGGAAGCCAACCCCAGATAGACACCAGTTCAAACCAGTGGAGCCTCTGTGAGGCATAAAGACAAATGGGTCATTTGGGTCACGCTGGAAGCTCTGCTCTCTCCTTGCTTACTTGATTGCCCTACCTTGGTTCACCGTGCCCCACATTGTGGCCAGGCCAGCCCTAGGCTCTGGAAGTAAGCCCATCCTGAGTCTGGAGGCATTTGTTCAACTAGCTTCAGCTTTGCTGACCCAATGTCCAGTTTCTGGCAACTTGATTCCTGTCCTAGAGCCCATTCAGGTGACTAACCTCCACTGAGCACTTCACTGTGAGTTAGGCCCAGTGTGGCAGGAAACCAGGAAGGGAGGTCAGAGAAGGCCGTTATCAAGAGAATGATTCCCAGGGTGCCTGGCTGGCTCAGTCGGGGGGAGCATGTGACTCTTGATCTTGGGGTAGTGAGATCAAGCCCCACGTTGGGCACAGAGATTACTTTAAAAAATTTAAGAAAAGAAAATGATTCACAACTGAGTCCTTTTCCCAGGACCAAGAGCCTGCTCTAAGCCCCTGAATGAATGAAACCCCTGGTAGAGCTCCCTGTCTCCAGCTGTCTTTAACCTCCCACTGCCTCCTGCTTCCGGAGGCTCTGCAGAGGCAAGATCTGACAGCTCAACTTGAGGCTACTTAGCTGGTCCCGCTCTTGGGTGGAAATTTCTGAACTTTTATATACCAGCTCCACTCCACTAAGGAAAATGGCTCTTATTCAGCCCGGAGACCTCAATGCCCACATCTGCCGATCTCTCCACCAGACCAGGAGTGCAGCTTATTGGCGTATTCCGACCAGGTGGGAAGAGTTCAACTCCTAGTGAGGTTGAGGATAATCATGATGAGCCACAGCATTTATTAAACACCGACTGCATGCCTACAGCTCTTCTTGGTCCTTCATATTGTAAAATAACAGTAACACCAAAAACAACAACGACAGAACTGGTTGCTAATGCCTTCAGAACTGCATTATATCTCAGATGCTGTACTAAGTCATTTATATGCTCAGCCACGCTTAATCTTCATGGCTACCCTGTGAGGCAGGAATAATTACTTCCCACATTTTACGGAGGAGTAGGCTGAGGCTCAGGAGAGCTTAATTCATGTGCTCAATACTTAGAGGCAGGAGCCCAAATCAAACCTTGTTGGAACTCCAGGGCTCAATCTCTCTGCTTTATTCATTATTTAAAACCTTTTATTATGGGAAGATCCAAACCTCTACAAAAATAGAGAGCACAGCATCACGACGCCCCATTTCCCTATCACTCAGCTACAGCAGTCATCAACTCCCGATCAATCGGGTTTCATCCATGTCCTCACTCACTTGCCCTACAAGCTGTAATAGTCTGAAGCAATTCCCAGACATCGTCCATCAAAGAGGCTTCATCTCATTTTTCCAAAAACACAGACAAGTGCGTTTTATTAGTTTCCCGTTATACAAAGAAGCAAACTGAGGTTCAGAGAAGTCGCTTCCTGGCCACACAATTCCCCTAGCCGAAGCTTTCTCCAGACCAGTAGCTGGGGATCAAGGACCTTGAGCTCCTGATACAGACAAGCTAGGAAGCCATTTCTGGCTTCCCTGAAACTTAATTAACCGCTGTTTCTTTTCCTGTTAGCAATACTCATAAAGCAACTGGCTTCCTTTGGGTTCTTCAGTCTGCTCAGCACTTGTCCCTGGGCCCACAGACACCCAGTCCACAGCCTGGAACCTTTGCCCCGGGAGAGGCAGCCTGAGATCCCCTCACCCTTGAACTCAGTATTACTAGATCCATAAATATTCTTCTAGGTCTCACAAATGAAAGCAGCCAAACTTGGCCCTTGGTCTCAGGTCTTTTGACCATGAGCTCTGTGCTTTGATTTCCACAGGCATAATTCCCAATTCCATTCTGGGGCATTAGAAAATATTTTCGATGTCCGACAAAATGGTTTTGGCCTTCTGTCTGCATTGGGCCCTCTCTATTTCATAGACTGCCTTTCTTATCAAAGACAATCACCGTACAGCATCTACACATACACAGCACTAGTATAAATTGAAGAAAGTGTGTGGTTTCCATACCCAGTGGGTAAGATGCATCTGGAAGAGCATAACTTCTTTTGAAATCATCTGAAAGCATTTTTTAAAAGATTTTATTTATTTATTTGACAGACAGAGATCACAAGTAGGCAGAGAGGCAGGCGGGGTGGGGGGGAAGCAGGCTCCCTGCTGAGCAGAGAGCCCGATGCGGGGCTCGATCCCAGGACCCTGGGATCATGACCTGAGCCGAAGGCAGAGGCTTTAACCCACTGAGCCACCCAGGCGCCCCTTAAAAGCATTTTTAAAAACTTGTTCCAGCTCTAACACCACCAGGGCAAACCCATATCACACTTCCACTCCTCGTTCTCCCATTTTACAGGTTTACCTCGAGGCCCAGAGACAGCAAGTATCTTCCCAAAGGTCACGCAGGTAATTTGTGGCAGAGCTGAGATTCCATCTCAGGTGCGTCTGGGTCTGATGTAGCCAGCAATACCCTAATGTTTTCATAAGAAACTTTGAGAACATCCCCTTTCCTTTTCTATTGTGCTCTGTTTTATTGCCTATTGGCCTTCAACCTAAAGCAGAATCTTTTCTGGGGTTCCTACTATAATAATCAAACTCTCTGGGTTCATGATCCTGGCTTAACCCTTTATTAGCCGTGTGACCTAGGGTCAATGACTTCATCTTTCTGAGCCTAGCTCTCCCCATTTCTAAAATTGCAATTATAATGGTACTTACTCCATAGATTTGTGGTAATGATTCAATGAGTTAAAACACGCCAAGCATTTTAGAACAGAGTTCTGGTGCTTCGCGATTTGTTTGGATTAATACAGGTTAAACATTTCTGGCACTGAAGCAACTGATTATTACTTTTTAAATTTTTAGGAAACACAGGCACCGTTTTTCTTGGTACTGTTTTACATTCTTCCCCTGTCCCATCCACTGTATTTTTTCCCAGCCTTTTAAAATACAGCTTTGTTGAGCTATAATTCACATACCACATAATTTACCTATTTACACAATTTTTTTAAAAGTAGGCTCCATGTCCAGTGTGGGGCTTGAATTCACAACCCTGAGATCAAGAGTCACATGCTCTACCAACTGAGCCAGCCAGGTGCCCCACATGTTTTTTAATGTAGTCTCAGAGTTGTGCAGTCATTATCACCATCAATTATATAGCATTTTTTATTATTAATTATTTTTATTAACATATAATGTATTATTTGCCCCAGAGGTACAGGTCTGTGAATCATCAGGCTTACACATTTCACAGCACTCACCCTAGCACATACCCTCCCCAAAGTCCATCACCCAGCCACCCTCTCCATACCCTCCTCCCCCCAGCAACCCTCAGTTTGTTTTGTGAGATTAAGACCATCCACTGTATTCTGATAAGTTACTCGGTAATTGGATTCACGATCCTAAAAGGAAATACTTCCATCCTTACAGAAACTAGATTTTTTTTTTTTTTTTTTTTTTGCTTTATACTTTTCTTCTACTCTCTCCTCATGGAGTCCAGTGCTGGATTAGACACATACGGGGCACTTCACTGGACATAGTAATATCTGTCTAAAGTTGGCAGATATCCTTTGCTTTAATAGATAAGAACAATGTCTATTTATTCTCAACAATGCTAGGAATCACTATGTAGCAAACACGTGACATACTCTGCTTGGTACTCAGAATTCCTTGTGTGTTGAATACTGGACAGAAAAACCACATATGAGCCAAATGCTCTGCATTTTCTGTAACGATCATGATTTCTACAAATCTATTCCATTGTCAGTCCATATGTTCCAGTTTTATATCTGAAAACTATAGCTAGCTTCACTAGTAGTACTACATGTTAGCATGATTTCATGCATTTCATTGTAACCCCTGGTGTGTAACCAACGAAAGGTATCTTTGTAAATGAAGTGCACTCAGTAAAGGTCTTCAAGTGTCATTCCAAAGTCTTGTGTCTGGTATTCATGACCTTTTATGATCTGGCCCCTGTCGATATGCCTGGGTCATCTTTTAGCACACCCCAGGCACCAGCCAGGAGGAGTGATCTGAGTCCTCCCCATGGCTCTCCTTTCACCCCTGGGCATTTGCACATGCTCTCCTCTTTGCCTTAAATGCTTCTGCTGCTTATCCCCCTCACTCTTATCTTCTCTGTTAGCACTGTGTGCTTGCCACACAATAACACATGCCCATAAACGCTCCTCTTAGCCGACTGAAGCTCTGTTCTTCCTTCAGACTCTGACTCAATGTCACCACTTCCAGTGAGTCTTCCCTGGCCCTCTCTTAACTAGATTTAGTTACCTCTCTTCAATGCTTACCTCAGCCCCTGTGTCCACCCTCAACCTGGTGCTCAGCTCAGAACAGTAAATAGCCCTCCAGGTGATTGCTTAGGATCTTGTCCTCTTTGATTTTATATGCATTTCCCAAAACTTGATCTAGTGGGGAGGTGTATCTTTGGGAGGTGATGAGTTAGGCTGCCTGAGGTCATTGCCATCACCCCTTTCTTGGGTTGCCTGTTTACCTCCCCTGGTTTACTGTGAGCTCCAGGAAAGCGAGGATGTGGCCTCTCCCTCTCATGTTCATTTCAGCATCTTGGTTGTCATTTGTTTGGCAAATATTTACCGAGTACCTAACCTCCTACCTATCAGGGTCTGTCTGTGCTCATGGTGGATAGCAGATAGGAATAGAAGAGATAGGAGAGCTGCTTTTGTGGAACTTCGGGTCTACTATTGGAAACTAACATGAATCAGAATATCTTACCAGTCACATGAGAAGGCCAAACTGCGCTGAGTGCCATGAAGGAAACGTATAGAGGAAAGTGATGAACAGGAAGTATTTAGGGTCAACAACAAGGGTTTCTCAGAGAGGTGACATTTCCATGTGAAGGGTCAGAAGTGGCAGGGTGTGGAGAGAGAGGAAGCGCACATTAGTTATTCAATAAATATTTGTTAAATGAATGAATGAGTGACTGATGATATTTAAATGAGTTCTACTGCAAAGGCTTTTGTCACAAAGGGCCACGTGTCATGGAAAGAATCACCCCATGCTCTCTATCTTGGATTTTCCTCTACAGGTCGCCCTGGACCAGCAGGGGTCTCACATCAGTGTAGCCTTTGGGATTAGAGGACACACACTTATAGCTGGGAGGGCCCTGACTCAGCCCGCTTACCAGGCCCCAATGCATGTGACAGAGTGGACTGGCCCCTGGCCTTGGGCAGCCTCCCAACCTGGCAACCCTTCTTAGAGCACTGTTCCAGCAATAAATAGCCTTGTGTGTGACTAGTTAAGATCTTGTTTTATCTGATTTATACACACTTTGAAAAACTCAAAAGCAGTAGACATAACCACGGAAGCGATAAACTAGGATGCTTGTGATCATTTCTGTACAAAGTTAGATATTGGACCCCTGGTGGAGAAGATACTCTGATAACACTTTGAACCTCTCTTGCAGAGCTTATCACAGATTGTCTTGAATTTTATTTTTAATTGAATTTCATCTCCCTTACTGAACTTTAATATAGTCTTTAGGGAAAAGCAGGCTTTAAGACATTCTCTCTCTTCTGTTCTAGATTTGCTCATGATGGACACTCAAGACCTGCATGTTTGGATTAAATTTTTCCTATGAGGAAATTTATTGGGGTTTTCTTCATTGAATTATATTCTTGGAAAAACCTCACTAAGGTCCAAGAGCAGCTTGTGGTGTCATAGGTTTTCCTTGTGTGTGGCCCTTCTGTTTGTGGCTGTATCAGTCAAGGGTTTAATCAGAGAAGCAGACCTATTAGGACATAGTATCTATCCACAAGGAGATTTGTTTCAAGGATCTGACATTACACAATTATGAGTGCTGGTTAAACTGTTTCTGGAAGGTAGCTGTCTTTGTGCCTGATGCTGAACCATGAAGTCCACCAGGGGAGCAGCTGGGAAGGGATGAATGTGAAAGGGGTGTGGACAAGAACCCTGTAGACCCCATGAGGATGAACTGAAACCCATATCAGTACCTGTCGCCTTGACCTTGATGTCACGAGTGTCCTGTAGAGGCCAAGACACTTTGTCACAGAGCTAAACATACACATATCTGGTCCAGAACTTGAAGAAGCTGAAGAAGGACACAAGGAACATGAAGCCATTGCAGGCCCAGCCATACCCTCACACCAACGAGGGGAGCCAGGAGATAAGCAACAGGACACATGAACCACGTCATGGTTTCTGCTTCCTTTCTGCCCTCCGGATCTCCCACGACAATCTCTCATGGACCACTCTAACCAAAACATGTGAGTAAGGGAATACTGGGAAATGTAGGCAAGTGGACTCATTATAAAGCCAACACAGTAGCCTTGATTTCACCCTCAGTCTTTGCATTCTATAGGCTATCAAATGCTCCTGATTCCCTTAGAGCAGAAAACCATAGCTTGTCTCTGTCAACACTACTGGTGCGTGTCAGAGTTACCCTTTTGACTGACTCAGCCCCAGTGGACTTTGATCCAAGCATCGGTACTCCTTTAAATATGTCACAATGTCACTTCCCTCAGAGAGATGTCATTTTACTAACCTGACAAAGTCATTTCCTTCCGCAGTGTCTAAGCTGATTTTAATTGATTTCTTGCTGCTGTTTTTAACGAGGCCCTTCCTTGGGTGGTTTCACTGATGAAGCAAAGTGTATCTGGCCGCCTGTACCTTTCAGTAGTTCCTCGGGGACTTAGTATTCCAGGGAAATTGTTCAAAACTCAAACACAGACTTGCTATTTGGAGTAGGTGATAGCTGTGATTGAAGGAAACAGCAACTTAAGGAAAAATTTCTTCTGGAAGTCCCTTTATCTGACTTCCAGGATTTCTGATAGAAAACTGGGAGCTAGTTGGGGCATGGAGGAGGTCTTTGCAGGACGTGAGGGCGTGCGCGCATATACACAGGCACGCACGCACGCACGCACGCCACGCACGCCCGCAAAGCACGCAGGTGGAGTGAGAGAAGGAAACACAGAGGGTAATCCCTGCTTGCGTGGCCTTTCCTTTCCAATTTAGGGGCTGGAAGGAAGAAAACAAGAAGACAGGATGGTGATGGATCTTTTTGCAAGGCCGCAGAGAGGATGTTGGCAAGTTGCCTCCCGGCGGGAACGTGCACTTTACAGGCATGGCCACAAGATGGTGTAAGTGACTGCGCACAGTGTGCGCTGGGGGCGGGAGCGAGCGGGGAGGAGAGAATCAAGGCCTTACAGACGTTCAGTTTTCTTGTTTTTTCACGTGGGGCCCAAGCATTGGGAAGAGAGCAAATGTGGAATGGAGAGCCAGGGAATTTGAATGTTTTCCCAAATGTTACCCTCTGTGTTTGAGAATGAAGAAACCCTATTTACAGCCATACTTGGCTCTGAAATCTTCGAGATGGGTACCGGGTATGCAGTCTGTAAATCTGTCAGCTAATCACGAGCTCTTGGCTTTGCTAGTTCTATAGCAAACTAATACACCGGGGCACAAATTGACTCTTCATAGAACAGATTCTGTTGCCACTGGACGTGTTGATGGACTGTGGGGTCGAATGGGACATAAGAGTTTGTAGCCCCCTAACCGTGGGCTTTTCTTTTGAGGTCTGAATTACGAGATTCATTTAGCAGTCCAAGTTGGCCTAGGAGTCTCAGTTCAACTAAGTGTTGTCTTGTCTGTTTGCGTCTTAAGGAAGGTAGATGGGTTTCTAGTACTGTTAACAGCTTGATTCCTAAGAGTGGCCTAAGAGGGCCTAGGATTTCTAAGTAATTGCAAACCAGCGTTAAGTGCTTTAGAAAAGGATCAGGTAAAGCCTGACTGGACTTTAATGATAGACTGGTCAGAAAGATTAACTACATGAATACAACAGATTGTAAAATGGGGTAAATTTTATTGGATGAAAAAAATAAAACTTAGGTGTGCCTTGCCAGCTCAGTCCAACTCTTGATTTCGTCTCAGGTCATGATCTCATGGTCCTGGGATCAAGCCCAGTGTTCAGCTCTATGCTTGACAGGGCGTCCGCCTAGGGATTTTCCCTCTCCCTCTGCCCCTACTCCTGCTCATGTGTTCTCTCTTTTTTTTCTCTCTCTCAAAATAAATAAATAAATCTTTTAAAAAAATAAAGATAAAAAATAAGACTTAATTTAATTGTATCATTTTTTAAAAGTATTGGTAATCTTCATTCAAAAACCCCTATTATAAAGTTAGTTTTAAGTTGTTACAAAAGATAAAAGACCAGGGACAGTTTAGAAGAAAACAGCTATACTGTCTATGACAAAGGGTTAATATCCATAATGTACAAAGAGCTCGTGTAAACCAATAAGGAAAAGATAAACCAATAATAGCTAAATGAATAAGTCTTTGAATAAGCAATTTACAGAAGAAATATAAATGACTAATTAGCATATGAAAAGGGGCTAATTCTCACTGGGTAATGGGCAGTAGTCCCTAGATGATGATAATGGGGAAATGCAAATCCATACAAAACAGGGCTTTTCTTTCTTTCTTTTTTTTGGCCTCTGAAATGGGGAGCGGAGGAGATAGCATCTGGGGTCTTTGATGGTGTAGGGAAAGACATACTCTCAGACACTCTAGAGAGAGGAAACTGACAGCAATTCTGGATGACAATGTGGCAGCTTCTATCAAAACTTATAAAGTGTATCCCAAGAAATTACTCTTTTAGGATATTGCCTTCTCTTCTATAGAAATACTCCATAAGTGTTCAAATTTGTGTCTATAGAGACAGCATCACAGGACTGTTTATGCTAGAAAAGATGGAAAACAATCTATCAGTGAAGGCGGTGTTTCAGTAAGCTGGCCTATCAACACTGTAGGGTATAAGAAAACTACCTTCCCACTACCAGGAATGAGGCAGAACTCCATGTTCTGCCCTGAGCCAGTCTCTAGTCTGTGTATTTAAGGAGTGTGTGGGCGTGTGGGGGTGTGCATGCTCACATGCATGCAAATATACAGAAACAGACCTGGAGGGACGTACTCCCAACCTGACATACTAATTAGTTCTAGCTCTGTGGAGGGGATTGGGGTTGGTGATGTGAGGGAACACTACCAGATTTTGCTTTCTATAGCCCTCTCTGTATTTTTAATAATGAGCAGGTATTAACGTATTATGAAATTTAAAAATAAATTTATTTTAAAAGATATTCCTCGGATTAGAAAAGTTATCATTTTTCTTCTCAAAGCTTCGCAGGTGCCCAAATAATCCTCAGTAACAAATCAAAAAGCTAAGACCTACATGAGACGGGAATTAACGACTGTGTGCTCCTAATACCCCTTAATTTTGTTCTTTGCAGGGCCCCCAGAATTCGCTTTCCTCACAAGTTCCCCCCTGGTTGTCATGAGGCAGGAGCTCTCAAATGGATGATGTGAGGGGCTGGGGGCTTTCTTTCCTTCAGCCTCCTTTGTTGCCTTAACTAATTGAAGAATGTTTCCCTCTTTACCTTTTATATCCTTTTTTATTTTAGGGCTTTCCAAATCACATTTATACACAATCATGCACTTTTTACTACTTGTCATTAGAGTTTCGTGATCTGGTTAGATTGGGTTAGATTAGATTAGATTGGGTTAGATTGGGACTTTTGTAAAAGGATTTTTTTTTGTTTTTTTGGTCAAAAGCATTCCAATTTGCTTTTCAGGGCTTTGGGGAGTTCTTACTCCAGCCAGTGCTACCTCTCACTCTCCCTTCTTCCCAGGGACTGATAATGATGTAATCCATTCCTGGACCCATAGAATTTCCGCCCTCTTCCTTCACAGTCACCTGGGGCCTTCTATCGTGGTTTTGGTTTGTTAAAAACATTTGCCTTCGTAGACTGCATTTTGTTTAATGTTCTTGATTTTGGAGTATCCTATATGCTCTGGCATCCATCAAGGCTCTATCTACATTCAGCTCCTTAACTATTTACCCTCAGAGGAAAAATTGCTGTGATGAATGATATCCATTCGAGCGGATTATTTCACCTTCTTTGCTGAGTGGTTGCCTTAAACACACTCCTAAGGCATATTGAGCTATTTGTGGTCTGGTGTACTTTTTTTCCAACAGGCATATAGATTGCTAGTCACATATCACCATCAGATTTTGACCTGCAGTTATATTTGCAAATGACTTTTCAGCCTTTTCCACTAGCTTCCCTGTTCTGTATATCTATAAATAACTCCTTCTCTGGGAGCCTCCTCATTTATTTGCACTCCCACCTTAACTCTCTATGACCTCCTTTTTGTCTTATCCTCAAATGTAGCATTTGTCAACGAACTAGTGTTTCCTCTTTCTCTGCCCATCTTTCATACACTTTTCTGGATCTGTTTTCTGTGGCTGTTGGAGGTGGAGATGGAAAATAGCTTCCCGCCCATCATCTATCATGTAACTTCTTATCTCTGGGTTAAAACTCTTCATTACTGTATTTTCCTGTCATTAGCAAGCATATTTTGTCTTCTACCCACTGAAGTATTGATGAAAATATTAAGTACTGTCAGCCTTAGGTCAGCTCCTTGAGAAACCCAATGCGGTGTGCTTCACCCCTCTTGTTCTTATTGAACTATCAAAACTAGTCTGTCGATATCTTCCACCAGTGCCAATTGTATATGGTCTGAACCATAGTTTTCAAGCTAGTTAATGAGCAGGTCATGGCCAGGAGCAGAATCAAAAGCCTTTCTAAGGTCAAAATATATTAAGTTGTTTGCTACCCCAAATCCATTAGGTTTGTCGTCTGTTACCAACAAAAATGACATCGGGTCAGCAGCATTTTCTTCTTCATAATGTAGCGTTGATTGTTAGATGTCATCCTGTGCTGTTCTTACCTTTCTTTTTATTACTGAACTATTTTTTTTAAATGTTATCCTGTGAGGAAAATAAGGTTTATTTTATCTTTCATGTCTATATTGATCCTGTACCATTTCATAAAAGGTATGTGGCACTTGTCCTTTTGCTGCCCGCCAGGAACTCTGGCTTCCTAGAATTTCCCCATGTGGTACAGTAGCTCTTCAAGGAATCGAGATGATTCCTTAAATATTTTATTTTTTAAAAAATATTTTATTTAGGGGCACCTGGGTGGTTCAGTGGGTTAAGCCTCTGCCTTCAGTTCGGGTCATGATCTCAGGGTTCTGGGATCGAGCCCCTCATCGGGCTCTCTGCTCAGCAGGAAGCCTGCTTCCTCCTCTCTCTTTGCCTGCTTCTCTGACTACTTGTGATCTCCGTCTGTCAAATAAATAAATAAAATCTTTTAAAAATATATTTTATTTATTTACTTGAGAGAGAGAGCGTGCCCAGGAGCAGAGGGAGAGGGAGAAGCAGAGTCCCATGCAGGGCTCGATCCCAGGACCCTGGGATCATGACCTGAGCCAAAGACAGGCACTTAACCGACCGACTGAGCCACCCAGGAGCCCCTCTTTAAACACTTTAAGATGAAAGTCCTAGGAGACTGTTTTTATTTTTTAGTATCAATTCGGATTACTCACTATCGGTTTTATGCACTTGGAGATTTAGGGAGCCCAGGTTGCCTGCTATGATTGTAAGTGTGTATGTGTGTGTGTGCGCGCACACGTGCGCCCACATTAAAGTTTCCTTTTACTTTAGGGTCATGTTTTCAGCTACCTTCCCACATGATCAAAGAACCACCCTATTTCCTCTTCCTTTCATACAATATGTAATATTCTCCTATACATCTGGTGCTAGCAGGATCTTATTGTTCCTTGCTTTGGCTCTCCCCATTTTATCTTTAAATGTAGCTATTTCAAATCTTTTGTGGGCAGGAGAAAGGTATTAAGAAATAAATCTACTTCCTAAATGATCACACAGGTAGTTTTGTTACAACCCACTTATGCCAAGGACTGCAGCTGTTACCTCCTGGAAATAACGCTGAGGAGGGGGAAATGCCTGAGAAAGCCCCTTCTGATCCTACAGTGGGGCTTGGCACTCAGAATTTAAATGACTAATCCCCAGTTACATAAACCCCATGCTTTTTCTCAGCAAGTACAATAAATTTTTTAATGTAAAGGTACAATGGGAGCCTGTTCCCTGGCCTTTGCTGTTCAGATTTCCCCCTCCTTTGTATTATGATTATGTTTTCATTAATGCAAATAAAGCGTAAAATTTAGAGAAGTAGCTTTGGGGATGCATGCATACCTTCAATCCATCTTCATATTTTGGCAGACAAAACAAACCAAAAAACCACACAAAAAAACCCCAAGCCTCCCCCCCCACCCTCCAAGCCCCATAAATACCTCTTGCTTGAAGCTTTCTCTAGTCATTTTTGCTCTTTATCAGAATTAGAGGAAAGAGCATAATAATACCATTACAACCAATAATATCTAGCTTTTATTGAGTGTTTACGATGAACCAGGGTTTGCACTAAGCTGTTGTATGCAATTAGTCCCTTTTTTATACTTGGAGTAAATGGAAGTTCAGAGAAGTTAAGTGGCTTGCCCAAAGCCACACAGGTAAGGAGTCACAGAGTTGGCTATTCTTTAGTAGGACTATAGATGGGTAGTTTAAGGATGTTAGGTAACTTTTGTGATATTTTATTGTCCATGAAATAAGCACCACATTACAATTTATGGCATACTAAATTCTGTTAGAGTATTTTATTTATTTTTTTAAAAGATTTTATTTATTTATTTATTTGACAGAGAGAGAGAGAGATCACAAGCAGGCAGAGAGGCAGGCAGAGGCGGGGGGGAAGCAGGCTCCTCACTGAGCAGGGAGCCCAATGCGGGGCTCGATCCCAGGACCCTGAGGTCATGACCTGAGCCGAAGGCAGAGGCTTAATCCACTGAGCCACCCAGGCACCCCTAAATAGAGTATTTTAAATAAATGCTGTCATTTCTATTATTTAAAAAAACTATCTGCTAATATTAGAAAATTAGGGAAAAATTCACACCTGAATCCCATCGTCTTTTTATATATTCCTTTTTGGTATTTCTTTTGTTCATCACTTTTAATGATTTGTCTATTTTACACAGTTGTGAGAATATTCTACCTGCAATTTTGGAATACCTTAAAATGTTTATGTCTAGAACATAAACACTGTCCCTGCTACATTCTTTTTTAAAGGCTACTTGGTAACCCAATCAATCAATCAACCCAAATGAATGGAATGTATAGTTTACTTAGGCTTTTCCATATGATGCAGCATTTAAGCTGTTTCTGTTTTTATTATTATAAATATCACCACATTTAAAGTTTGTTCATAAGGCTTTGCTGTACTTTGAATGATTTCACATAAATGAAATGACTGGATCAAAGAATGTGAACCTCCTTAAAGTTTTTGATAAATGCCGTCACAGTGGCTTTCCAAGCTGGGTTCGCCAATCAGCAATATCCGTGCATGAGCAATGGGTTTCAAGCAAGAAATATTTGCATAGTTGCCTGAATGTGTGCCTGAATTTTCACTACTTGGTTCTGTAGAATTATAGAAGGTTAAAGCCCAAAGGGATGTTGAAAACTATGTATTACAATATTTCTGTGTATAGACAAGAACACAGAGAGGTTGTGGTTCACCAGAGTTCTCCATGAGAATTACAAGGAGAGCCAGGAATTGAAACAGAGGCACTTGACTTCCCAGTTACACGTGTTTTTCCACCACCATTCCTTGTACTCCCATCCTGAATCCTGCTGCCCTTTCCATCTAATAAGGATCCCATGAGTATTTATGCGTTTTGAAGGATTATGGAAAGGGGAAAGCCTAAGACACAGACACGGATCACTGATGGTGAGTGCCTGGCCCTGGTGAGGGATATACTTTGTGCAAGGAAGGCTTCTTGGTCATGGCTGGTTCCTCCATGTAGACCACCGCCAGCTCTGCCAACACACAGAGCTGACTGTATTCAGAGTGGTTCTGAGAGCAGCTTTCCTCTTCTGACATTGGGTTCTTTTCATGGGCTTACTGTGGGGATCTAAGAAATAGAAAACCATTCTGCCCTCAGAGACCTAACAGTGGAGTGGAGAAGGCAAGAATTGTATTCATGACAAAATTATAGATATGTCAGAATGCATACCACAAATAATTATAGTGAATAATTATAAGAAAATTTTAGGGTAGGGGTAGGTGGAGGAAGTTCTGCATAGGAGTTGAGAACAAACCTTTAACAGATGGGCGGGTGGGGATAGGCTGAAAGGAAGTAAGACTTTCTCCCTTCAGTTACGTTAAGAGGGTTTAGGTGGCATTATGGTGAGGACCTAGCCATGGTCAGGGAGAGGCTCAGGTTAGAGGGAAGGTGGCTCTAGAAACACTTGAGAACATCTGGCCCCTGTGCCTCACTGACTAAATAAAAATAACCAAGCACTATCCTAAGTCCTTTACAGATATTCAGTTGTTTCATCTTTATCACAACCCTGTGATCATGATCCCCATTTTACAGGTGGGGAAACTCAGACGCGGGGTAACCAACCCTGGGGTCACACAGCTTGTTAAGTGCTAAGTGTTAAGTGTTAAGTGCTGAACCCAAGCAGTCATGCCAACGTGGCGCTCCTTGCATGCGAGGGTGCAAGTCCAGGCCCAGAAACAAGGAAACGACCGGAGTTGTTATTAACATCCACGTGAGTGAGCTTTCCCTTCTTCTCATCGTATCTGTGCCCTTTGGTGCATTCAAGTAGCTAATGTGGAATCAAAGTGCTGGCAGGTAACCAACCAAAACGTACATCCTTCCTGTTAAAGTGAAGTGGATCCCTGTGTTACCCATAGCTTCCTCCTCACTGGGCAAGCATCTGAGGAGGAGAGCCAGGCGGGCCAAGAGGTGCTCCCCAACCCCCAGCTAGACGGGTCTCATGGCCTCATGGGTGGCACCGGCAGAATCACTGTTGGTGGCCACTACTCTCCCATCCCCACCGTCTTGTAAACAGATTTCTTCCTTCCCGCCACAGCATTGTAGGGGCCAGCCTCCCAACATGAATGAGTAATAGCTTTCTCTTCCTTTATGACCTGCTTCCTAGACAGCCTCCTGCTTTGGGATCTAGAATCATCCTGAGGAATGGGGACAAAAAATAGAAGGAAGGAGAAGGGAAGCAGGAGAGACTTGGGGAAGATTCTGGAGACAAGTGACTCAGACTTCTGAAACTTTTCTAGTAAACTCATTCACCAAAGCAGCAGGTACATCAGTGCCCACGCCCCCCTTTCTCAGACTTCAACACTGAGCTGCTGCAATAGCTTCGTCCCAGGCATCCCTACCTCCAGAATCGATCTTCTCATTCGATGTCCCCAATTCTGCCAAAGCAATCTTTCTATACCACAGAACGGATCTCGTTGCCCACCCCCAACACCGTAAGTGCTTTGGAGATCCTCCCTTCCCCCATTGAATCCCCATGGAGATTCCCCCATTCCCGGGGAATGTCTGAGGAGGGCCTTCAGAGCCTGGTGGAACCTGGGTCCTGCTTCTTCCTCCAGCCTTGTTTCTCTGACTCCCCTGACATGTCTCCGCCACGCTGAATATTCCATGGTTCCCCAAACTTGGACTTGGCTTTTCGGGGTCTCAAAGGAGAGCCTCAGGGTAGCAGAATGAGTCTGGGCTTTGGAGTCAGCATGCCTGGGCTCTCCGGGTTCAGCTTGCCCCCTCGCCCAACTGTCGAACCTCTAAAAGCTCCGTTTGCTCATCTTGAAAATGTGCATAATGATGTCTCCTTTATGCAGTTGTGTGGGGATTTCAAATAACACATAGAAACCAACTACTGTATGCTTCCAACCCAGCAGATCCTCAAAAGTTAGTTGTGATGACAATGACGATGATGGCCTTTTTGTCTCTGGGCCATTGTGCACGCCATTCCCTGCACATGACATACCCTAACCCCTTTCTCTGTTAGTGTAAACATCACCCCTTCCACAGCATTTTCCTAGGCCCTGTCTCCTAGTCCCTCCCACCCTTTGTCGAAGCTCCTTTGCACTCTGGGCTGACCAGAGTGGCCCTGCCTTTCCTGTTGAGGGGTTAGTCCTATGGTTCCTCCACTAAATTCTCAAAGGCCTGAACTCTGGGTGCCACCGCTCTGCGGTGTTCACTCTGAACACAATCTTTCTTTTTTTTTCATGTTCTGAAAATGAATGTTTCAAAGTGCTCATATTAGAATCCCCTCTTTTCCATTAACTGAACCTGAATATTCCTACTTCTTTATCTCTCTCTCTGTGATTGCTCTCCCTCTACCGGACGCCAGCCTTAGGTATCTCCCATACCTTATTCTAATCAATCGTCTTAAGAACTCTTCAAAGGTATATGAGTCCTCTTTACAGGCAGGGAAACTGAGGCTCAGAGGATTTAATGAGTTGTCCCAAGTCCCAGCTGGATGCTTTAGGTGGTGCCCTGCCTGGAGAAAAGTTGTATGTATACATCTTTCACACTTGCACGTGGGCCAGTGACAGGGCTTAGCCTTTTGGAGGCAGGACCAAGAAACGTCAGCAAAGGTGGCAAATATCCCCACTGACCACGTGTGTTAGTCCACCTGACTCACCTCTGTTGCCTCATTCCCGCCTCTGCAAACTATGTATAATAATAGTGCCAACCTCATAGTGTTATCAAGAAAATGAATTCAGTCAATCCATTTAAAATATTTCTTATAGTACCTGGCATACAATAAGCACTCAATACACGTATTAGCCATTATTTTTAGGAAACAGAAGAAGTGGGGGCAAACTTATTAATAATATTAT